>NC_080094.1:3171500-3778000 GCF_950005125.1 Chionomys nivalis | reverse complement strand
ACTGAGTTGATAAGTTCTTCTCTGTATGTGTGTGTGCACATGCATTCACGTGTGTGAATGCAAACACGTGTGTGATACGGTGTGGTATGGAGGTCAGAGGGTAACTTCAGGTGTCGTCCCGCCTCCCACCTTGTTCGAGACAGGGTTTTTCTCGCTTTTTCTGCTGTATTCAAGCTGGCCTGTGAGGCACTGGGCTTCTCCTGGCCGCCTCTGTCCTCTTGCCCTCCCTCAGGAGCTCTGGGCTGACAGGAATGAATAGAATAGGCATGAATGCAATGTCTGGAGATTCAGACTCAGGTGTTTACACTTGCCTGGGGTCATCTGCCCAGCCCAGTTGTCCCCTTTTCGTTTCAAGGGGTAAGAGAGTCTAGCTCCAGAGAACAGGCCTGGCTGCAGTTGGTACTCGGCAAGTAGCTTTTGAATGAATGGGTACTGTGTCCTCCTCTACAGGTCCTTGGACTTTGTGCCCAAACAGGGATGTGCGTATGTGTTACCGATGCAGCCTCTAGGTGATAAAGGAAAGCATAAACAAACCTCAAATGTCCCTGCACCCCTCACTGTCTCCCAGAAGCAGCTAAGTTAGGGCCACTCTTTTCTTCTCACCCCGAGCTTGAAGCTGTCAGCGGAAAACATGCTCCATCGCTGCCTGGAAGCAGCATGAAGATCCGTCATCGCACGGCACACTGTTCTGAAGCAGCTGTCATGCGGCAGTGTGCTTTGGACTTTTGTCTGGGTTAGCGGGTTCTGTCTAATTGCTCTAGAATATTCCAGGTTCTATCATCTTAACGATGAGATGGCCAGAGGTCGTGGTCTGATGTAGGCAGGGAACCTGCAGCCTGGGTGGCCACTGTGCCACAATGTGAGGTGTGTCCTAAGTGCAGAGCCCCTGCTCAGGTGAGGGCACAATGGCCTGATACGATGCTCTGCACCCCACCGCCCGACAGTTCCCACGGGGCCCTGCCCTGCTGCAGGATCCTAGTAATCTTCCACTTGGGTCGTGAGAGGCTCCCATTTGGAAATTTTGCCAGTCCCCCAGAAGAAAGGTGGATTTTGTTGCTGTCATTTGCATTCCTGGATTGCTTGAGGGAGCTTTGCATGTGTCACCTGGGCATTGCTTTCCACTGTGTTCACCTTTCCCTAATTGGTTCTGTAGGAGCATTAATTAGGTCTGGGTTCGAATCCTGCCTGCATGGGACTGTTTCAAGACCTCTGGCTTGTCTTTTACTTCTGTATATAGTGTCCTTACTTCAGCAGTGTTAGTTTTCACTCATGCTCCCTGTGGTCACTGCGAAGGGACTTCTGCCTCCTTGTTAGTATGTACTCTTTACTCTGTCCTCCTCTTTCCTGTCCACCATGACTTCCCGGTGTGAGCATGACGAGATGCTGCACAGGTGTTCAGTGAAGATTCTGAGAGGCGTTCACGTGGCTAGGGAGCTGACCATGGCCTTGTGACAGAATTCAGTGTGCGGACAGGACAAGGAGCTGTTACCAGAACTGGACTTCAGAGTGAATGGCAGATGTGGCTTCATCCAGATGATTCTCTGTAATGGTCATACCTTCGTGAGCCCCTGCTACTGACTGTCAAGAGGCCTCCCAGGGCCGGCTGCTTCTCACAGCCCTGGCTGCTCTCCAAGGCTGGCCCAGGAGAGAGACCTGCTTGTGCCTGTGTGCAGAGAATCCGGAAGCTTTCCTCAGCCAACCTCTGTGAGAGCGTCATCACCCAATACCTGCTGTATTTCAGACAAAGGCCCAGAATGCACAGAGAAATATTTTAAGCTCCATCAGTGACATGGTTGCTTTTTGATTATGAGGACCTGAGTTCAGACCTCCAGCCTGGCACAGTAGTGTGTGTCTATAATCCCAGCGTGGGAAAGGTGGACACAGTAGGACCCCTGGGTTTTCTGGCTAACCATCCCATGAACTCCAGGTTCAATGAGAGATCTTGCTCTCCAAAACCGTGGTGCAGAGAACAATTGAGGAAGAAACCTGATGTTGATGTCTGACTGACACACACTTGCACACATGCACACACATGTGTACACACACACATACACACAACAAGAACAACAAAACAGTGGCACACTGAGCTTGCATCAGAGTTCTTGCCTGGATGGATACTGACTTGGGAATAGTATGGAGAGACATGGCGAGCCTGGGCGCCTTGCGTCTGTCTGAGCAGGACCTGTCTGTGGACTCTGCTGCAGGAGGGATGGAGGAGCAGCTGTTTGGACATCCTCCTGGACACCTGGGAGGGTACTAGAGGGACAGTTAGCCCTTTCTGAAAAGTATCAGATGTGAGCTAGTAGGTGATTGTTTTTTGGACCTGTCTTCCATGGGCTGAGTCCCTCTGGGCCTCTCATAGATAGTGGGCAGGAGATACTCTTCAGGGGTGTAAAGAGGGCTTCAACCCTGGCAGGTATCAGCCATGTCAGTGCGGGAAGGAGTATACAGGTCACCCTGTACCATAATGCCTGTCTACCACACGGTGGTTCGCAAGTCGGGCAAGGGGCTGGAGATCGAAACACACACACACACACACACACACACACACACACACACGGGTCACCCTTGAAACAAGAATTCCCCCTTTATTGTGTTCCAGGGAAGATTATACAACGCTCTCCTTGACTAATGACCACGCCCTAGCTCTCGGGATTTTTCAGCTGCAAACCCACCAGAAATCACTCCCCTGCCATCAGGAAATCATGAGGGTCTCGTGCTCAGAGCAGCTGCAAACATAGGAAAACAAGTTGTTTACTCCGGCAGGCAGGGAGTCACAGAAAATTCAGGGTCTCAGGGTCTGCAGTCCCCAACAAAGGAGGACAGAGTTCTGTGTCAGTGTCCGGTGTGTGCCCATGAGTGGTGAGAACCAGGGCACCCAGATGCTGTCCTGTTGCCCAGGAAGGGGTTGGGGTGGGAGATGTTGGAGAGAAGCTGGACTTCTGACTTTTACACAGTTTCTTCTTCCACCTGGCACTGCCAGCTGAAGTGTGCGAGCACTGAGCAGGTGACACGTGTGAGCGGGCATGCAAGGGAGCTGAACACATGACACACGTGTGATCCAACATACAAGGGAGCCGAACATGTGACACACGTGTGAGTGGGAATGCAAGGGAGCTGAACAGATGACATAAGTGTGATCCGACATGCAAGGGAGCTGAACAGGTGATCCATGTGTGAGTGGTCATGCAAGAGAGCACGTGCATCTGTATGTTTGGTGTGTGCACATGTATGATGTTCTGTGTCTGCTGGCCCTGGTTCAGCCTCCCGTACGAGGCTTCAGTCTCAGCCTCCCGCTCTCGGTCCATGGTTAGTGTCCGTCCACCCAGCAGTGGGACCGCATCTGTGCATCTCCTAGTTACATTTTCTTGTAAATCCAGAGAGGGGTCGTGACTCCCTGGACCCTGGGTACCGACCATTTACTCCTAATTCACCCGATGTTGGTCCCTGCCTCCCCAGAGCTGGCCCAGCAGACTAGCCAGGCATGTCTAGGAGCTGCAGGATAGGCAGCAGGAGGACACTGCAGAAAGCCCGTCTCCAAGACAGCCTGGACATCATGGCAACACAGGGGTGGGGTCTGGCCAGGAACCAACCTGTTGCTCTGGGGGTAGGGGTGTGTCTAGACCTGTGCCCTCTTAGGCCCATGCCTTAGCTCAGGACTCCTGAGCTGTCTTGTCTCTTGAGGTCTGGTTCTGGCTTTGTCCGTACTATCCTCTCCCTGGACTCTCTGTGTATTCAAGTGGGGGTCAGTCAAACACCCTCGAGGGAGTCCTAACTTTAAATAGTTGCAGATCTCATTCTAGCCGGTGTGACTCAGAACAGCTCAGATTTGATGTGTACTGAAATCTGTTATTTCTCCTCATTTCCAGTTCCCCCAACCCCATACATTAGGAACTTGCATTTTTTTCCCCCAGTGGTGTCTTCTGAGTTGGGGGTGTAGCTGCCCCTGAGCCACGAGGCTGTTCTTCAGCATTTAATCACAATGTACAATGTACAGGGCAGGACAGAGGATCTGGGGGCCATGAGTGCTACAGAGAAGGCCTGTCCTTCAGCCTGGGTCCAGACTGTAGGTGATACAACCCTAAGCCGTGTTTGCTTCCCGTGCTTGTCATTGTAGCAGGACTAGCTGATGCCACCTGCTGGTGGTATATTCCCTTTGCTGATACCCAAGCCTCAGTGAGGGACCAGCCTGGCCCTTGCCCTTCCATCTTTCAGATCTCAACTTTAACATCACCTTCTCAGAGAGGCCTATGTCATAATGAAACAAGAACCCCCCCCCCAAATGCCACTGAGTTAGTTTTATGTTGTTCAACTCCTGCTGGGCATAGAGTCTGACCTTAAGAGTGGTTTGTATGCGCAGTGAGTTCTGTATGTGCAGTGAGTTCTGCATGTGCAGTGAGTCCTGTATGTGCAGTGAGTCCTGTATGTGCAGTGAGTTCTGTATGTGCAGTGAGTTCTGCATGCCCAGTAAGTTTTGCATGCCCAGTGAGTTTTGCATGTCCGGTGAGTCCTATATGTGCAGTGAGTTCTGCATGTCTGGTGAATTCTGGGCATCAGACCCTCATTATTGCTGTAGCAATTACATTATAAACAGAGACACCCTGCCAGTTCTGTGCTCACCCTTTTATGGTTTTGAGAAAAGATGTCTCTCTGTAGTCCAGGATGACCTAGAACTCATTATGTAAACCAGATTGGCCATGAACTCACGAAGATCTGCCTGCCCCTGCCTCCTGAGTGTTGGGATTACCTGAGTGTGTCTGGTTTCATAGTCACCTTGTTAAAGACCCTGTCTCCACATAATGTCACATTCTAAGTTCCTGGGGTTCAAGACTTCATTATATATGTGAGGACAGTGCAGGGGTTGGGGGCTACCCTTGGATCCTGCACCAGGCCTTCTTCGAGGTAGCTTGTGTTCTAAAAGCCAGCTCCCTAAAAGAAACAGGTCCAGATTCTGTCATCGTTTCTGATGACCGGGCCTTGAGCATCACAGCCCATCCCTTCTGCTGTAGTCTCAGCCCTGGGAGACTATGGAACTGCGGGATGTTCCCTGTGAGCCTGAAAGCCCAGTATGCAAAGGTGTGTTGTTCTGGGAAATACTGCCTGCTGTGCTGTCTCAATGCAGCCACTGCTCAGCCAGTCCCTCTGCAGCTCCTTGCAGCCTCCACACCTTATGCAGCTATGAGGAGTTCATCTAGCAGGTGTGAAAATGGTTCTTAGGCCACCAGCTGGCTTGTCCTTCAGTCAGGCTTGAGAAGCTGACTGTCAAAGATTCCCCATCCCTGATGGGAAGATGCCTTCCTGTGCTGCTCTGGGCCTTGGTGACAGGGTTTCTGTGTGACATCTGCTTCCCTCCTGGAGTCTGGCTTTGTGCCATGCCTGACACAAAATCCAGGACGTATCCATATGGTCAAGGCATGTGTGTCACCGGAAGGATCTCACATGTCCAGGGTAGTTCCACCTAGAGACCCTCATGCAGGAAGTGTGGTCTCTCAAGTGCCACCCCCAGCACCCTTTCTGTATACTGGGCCTGGCATTCTGTAGCCTTAGGACACAGCTAGAAGCACCCTTGAGTCTGAGTCCTCCCAGTGTTTGACCACAGCGCCTGGAGTGGTTGTGGGGCGCTCCTTCCCCCACCCCGCCTACCCAACCCCCCCAGCCCTCACCCCCGCCTATACACTGTCCACCCCATCTACTGTCTGTCATTCTCTCCACTGAGCAAGCTCAGTACAGCAATGACTCACTTCCAACAGCATGGCCTGTGGCCTTGGCCTGACCTACAGCAGTTGCCCGTGGGCGCAACAGCTTGAGCAGGGCAGGCAAGGGGATAATGTGGCAGAGACAGCCCATTTCCTCACTCACCCTGGTGGCTTACAGGCTGTGTCCATGCTAACATGGAGCCTTGGGGTCTCCTAGTGGAGAGCTCGTCATAGAAGATTCCAGAAGAGCATTGATAGTCACCACCTCTGTGCCTTTCTAGCTGCAGAAACTGGGTTCCACTCCTTCTCAGGAGTCTTTGTTGGGAGGTAGTTCCACTGTTTGAGGAGGCCTCAGGCTCTCCTGGAAGCACAGAGTATCAAAGGGCTTGTATCATATACACCACATGTATATGCAGAAATGGATGTGTCCAGCCTGCTTGCATTTGGACCATGTTTCCAATTAATTGTGTTTTGAGTCAAGGTCTCATTGCATAGCCCTGGCTAGCCTGGAATTCACTATATAGACCAGGGTGGCCTCTAACTTGTGGTGATCCTCCTGCATCTGCCTCCAGAGTGCTGAAATTACAGATGTGCACCATACCTGGCTCATTCTCCCCCACTGAGGCTTGCCTCTGCACCAGACACTTGCTGGACCTTCCTCCAAGCTGCTGTGAGTGTCTGTCGGTTCCGCCTCCCATCATCAGAGAAGATCCCAGCAGACGCAGCGAGCAGTCTGCTGTCTGGCTAGGGCACGTAAGTGTTTGGACAGGAGGATCATAGCTGCTTGCCCGGAGGGGAGAACTAAGTATAGGTCTTGTAGGCCAGATGATGCTTCTGATATAAGTTAAGGGCTGTGTTTCTCTGCTTCCGAGACTGCAAGAAGGCTCTGCTAACTGCATTTTCTCCCTCTCGCGTGACCGAGTCTCTTCGCTACACTAATTCTTTCTAACTCAGATAATGAGCATGCTGAGGTCCAGGCTTGCTGTGTATTCCCAGTTCTATTTATATTTAATAGCTTTGCTGTCTTTCCCCTGTATTCCACAAGAAATCGTGATAAATTAGCTCCAGATTTTAAACTTTAGGATCACAGAAAACAGAAGAGAAAGGAAGGCAGAAAGAGGACTCTTTATTTTTAGACCAAAGTGATTTTCAGGTTGTGGGCACAGGTGAACAGGCACACGGTCAGCATGGAAGTCACCACAGTGCAGGGCCTGGAGAAGCTGTCCAGTAGGGACCGTGATCACCACAGCAGCCTGTGCCAAGTGAGGGCCAGCTCTGTCTGCAGCCCTGTTGGTCACAGTGGGCGGGTCTCCCTTGACCTGCACAGGAAATGAATTTAAAGGGACTGAATGACTTGCTCTGGGCAATTTGCCTTGGGTGGCTCTGGAGTCTAGCTACTTTGTTATCCTGCCTGCTATAAACCAGTCCTCTGACTACTTCCCTGCTGTGTGTGTGTGTGTGTGTGTGTGTGTGTGTGTGTGAGTGCGTGTGTGGAGGTGTGAAAGTGTATGGGTGGGTGTGTGAGTATGTTAGTATGTGTGTGAGTGTGTGTGTTAGTACATGTGCATGCATGTGAGTATGAATGTGTGAGTGTGTGTATCTGAGTGCATGAGTGCATGTGTGCATATGAGTGTATGTGAGTGCGTGTGAGTGTGTGAAAGTGTGTGTGTGTGTAAGTGTGTGCACGTGTGTGAGCTAGTAGTGGGCTCGTGGAGATCAGAGACGAACTCCATTTCTGCCAATGGGTCCCAGGGGTGGAGCTCGGGTCCTCAGGTCTCCCGCGCTGTCATGCCTCCACCCACCCCTATTCTTACTCTGTATTTCCTACCATTTTCCTCATGACTCTGCTATTGAACATCAGCAGGTCAGTGTGCTTTAGTGCCTGATTCAAGGGGCCCTAAAAGATTTTCCTGCTCCTTTAAGGGCCACAAGAGAATAAGGAGGCTAAGGATGGAGGCCCTGTCCTCAGGGGAGAGACAGCCCTACTCAAGTGGGATACCATGTCCTGCATCTGGGAGGCCCTGGTCGTTCTCCTTGTCCATATTTACCTGCGGGTTGTTATAATAAAGAAACTACTTTGGACCTATAGCAGGGCAGAACTTAGCTAGGCAGGGAAAACTAAGCTAAATGCTGGGAGAAAGAAGGGCGGAGTCAGACATGCTAAAACTTTGCTGCTAAACCACTACCACATGGAGATACACAGATTAATGGAGATAGGTTAAATTAATATGTAAGAGTTAGCCAATAAGCTAGAGTTAATGGGCCAAACAGTGATTTAAATAATATGGTTTCTGTGTAATTATTTTGGGTCTAAGCTAGCTGGGCAGCTAGGAACTAACAAGCAGCCTCCCCTTCCAACACAAGTGTCTCTGCTGGTTCCCTCTAGGCCTCACGCTGAGATTGAGGTGAGAAAGATGTGGGACTGGCCTGTGCCCCTCCCTTGGAGGTTCAGGGAGAGACACCACCTGCCTCTCCGAGTGGCTGTCACGAGTCAGCTAATCCTGGCAAGACAGAAGCCACGGTTTTTTTTTTTTTTCTCTTCTGACTGGCTAGTTTCAAAGGCCACACACTCTGAGGTCACTTACCCTTCAAGCCTGTAGTGGCAGCCAGCCACATCCTTCTTACCCTTCGAATCTCCCCTCCCTCCCCTGGCCTCAGCCCTCTGTTCCATTTGACTTTCTGAGGGCTCCTGTAAGGGCATCAAGCCTGTGGAGTCATTTAGATTGTGACCCCTGATTCCGTCCATCACAAGGGTGACTGGTTTAATGCCGATCAGAAATCCAGGAATTGGAAATCGTGTGGGGAGGGGTCTAGAGAATTCTCCTGTTCACACTGTGTTCATAGATCAGGGCTGCCAGTGTCATGGCCAGAGATTCCAACCCTAAAACAAACAGCCCCTGAGGGGCAGAGCCCACACACCAGCAGATAACATTTTGGATGGTGGCTCTTTTGTCTGCCTCAGGGGTCTGCACAGAGAGAGTCAGCCATCCTGCTTCCATCTCTGCCCCTTCCCATTAATGTTTCCTGCCTTCTCTGCCCCTGTTCTGGCTGCCCCTTGGCTTGAGAAGGATTTAGGCAAAAAAGGGATATCCCTTGTTGCTCTCTCTGGATATCCCCTTGGGTGACTCCCCATGTGAGGTTCCTAGGGTCCTTCGAACTCTGGGGTCCTGCTATCTGACTGCTGCCATTCAGATACCATAGCCTGCCCACCCACCCTTCTTAAGCCTTTCCCAGCTGTTCACATTGCCCAGTGCCATCACCCGGACGAACCTAGGCTACCATGTCATCAGAACCATCTCCTTCCCACTCCCTCTGCTGGACACATGCCATGTTCCCTGTGAACACTGCCTGAGTAGTGGGCGCAGGTACCAACAAACAATAGATGGAGTTATCAAACCCCAGCAGGTTAGCCTGCGAGTCTGGAGCCCTGTGGTCTTCAGGCCCCTGATGTTTGGATAACTAGGCCACTCACTATCTTTTCTGTCATCTCAGGATCTGAAGGGAGTGGAGTCCAGCATACTCCTATATCAGGACCAGCTTTCCATTCTGTTGACAACCCCTAACCCGGCACTTAAAACCCTATAGGCATCTTGTGGACTGTAGTGTGTACACTCAACGGTTTCTCCAGTAGCAGGTGTAAAGACCCAGGAGATTCATAGACCCCCCAAGACAGCAACACAGCAAGGCAGGAGAATTTCTGTTGCACCCCACATCGCTGGATTAGAGGGGCAACTGCTAGTCCCCAATGAATGTCGTCCCTGTAGGCTGCCAAAAGCCAGAGTGGATGTTGGTAAATGCATCGAAGTGGAACTCTAATAAATGACGGCCGCTTGTGTGCAGGGTCACAGTGGGCACTGAGGCTGACAAGTAGTCGCGCTGTTGGAGAGAGGGCCTGGGGAACGGGCATGGTTGGTGAATGGGCATGGCAACTAACACCGGTTGGAATATGAGTTGATTCCTGGAATTCTCATCTGTGTGTGTGTGTTATAGACCTACTTTAGGCTGTGTGAGCTGTGACTTAGTAGCACACCATCTTAGGGATTTTATCCCTGTGAAGAGACACCACAAACACAGCAACTCTTATAAAGAAAACATTTAATTGGGGCTGCTCGCTTACAGTTCAGAGGTTCAGTCCATTATCGTCACGATGGGGAGCATGGTGGCATGCAAGCAGATGAGGTGCTGGAGCTGAGAGTTCTACCTAGATCTTGTAGGTAACAGGAAGAGACCTCAAAGCCACAGTGACACACTTCCTCAGCAAGGCCATACCTCCAACAGTGTCACTCCCTTTGGGGACCATTTTTTTTTTCAAACCACAGTGCACACTTAGCCAGTATCTGTCATGAAGGTCAGGGTATAAATCTGTGTTGTGGGGTGTGACGTTCTTTTCTTTTGACTTTTTGAGGGGCCAGCCACCCAGGTCCCAAATAAATCACATGCAGAGGTTGATTCTTAGTTATGAATGCCTGGCTTTATCTGGGCTTGTTTCTTGCCAGCTTTTCTTAAATTCTCCTGACTACCTTTTGCTTCTGGGCTTTTAGCTTTCTCTATTTCTGCATGCCTTTCTTTGCTTCTTTCTTCATGGCTTTCTCAGTGACTGGGTGTCTGGCCCCTGACGTCCTCCTCCCCTTTTCTCTCGTTGCTCCTTTTCTTCCTCATTTCTCCTCCTATTTATCCTCTCTGCCTGCCAGCCCCGCCTATCCTTGCTCCTGCCTTGCTATTGGCCGTTCAGCTCTTTATTAGATCATCAGGTGTTTTAGACAGGTACAGTAACACAGCTTCACAGAGTTAAACAAGTGCACGGTAAACAAAAGTCACACACCGGAAAATGATATTCCCCAGCAGTGTTGTGGTAAACAGTAGGCGGAGCTCCAGATCTCCCAAGCATCTGAGTCTGGTAATGACGTTGAGGCACACACACCGAATAGAACGGGAAAGAGGGTGAGTGCAAAGACCATTACTGAAACACGAGCTGTGAGTGGCAGAGAGCCTTGTGCAGTGAACACACCCATGCGACCAGAACGGTGACATAACTGGGGTCTGAGAGGCTCCTTTGTGGTCCTTCGTGGTCAGATTCTTGTAGCTCCCTCTGAAGTCCTCATCCTTCCTTCTGTGCCGAGACAGGAGTCCTAGGGGAGGGGTGTCCTCCTGGTGCCTTTCGGAAGAGTCTTCTTCACACACCAGAATAGCTCCTAGAACACTCTAGGCTTCTCTGCTCCTCCCCCTGACCTTGATCTCCACACAGTACACAGTGTCTACATCCCTCCCACCCACCACCTCAAGAGGTATTAGAGAGTCAAGTGAGAGCCTTGGCCTGCAGAGAAGTTGTACTGACTTCTTCCCTCTGATTCCTTGGTGACAGGAGCCACCCCAGCACCTGGTCATGGATGCCAGGGCCTCTTACTGTCCAAAGGGAATGATTCCACCTGCTCTTACCTTTCTGTACATGGCACCAGACCGAACTCAGTCTTTTCAAGTCCCATGATGCCCACTTTGTTACTTTTCTCACCCTTCTGATCAAGAACTTGGCAGAGAGAAGGACCTTCCTTTGCTCATAGGCTAAGGGAGTACTTCCTTCCATGGTGGGTGGGTGTAGCAGCTGGGGCTCACTCTCTGGTGGCAGGAACTTGTGACAGGACTTATTAGATACATGGATAGACCGGGAGGCAAGAGCTAGACTGGAAATAGGCCCCGTCTATAATCTTCAAGGCCGGCTCCCACAGCCTTACATCATCCAGCTAGGTCCCATGTCCATGTCACAGCCTGCAAACATGATGCTGGGACCAATTATTTAAATACACAGGTCTATGGGGCATCATTTCAGATTCAAGCCAGGACAACCATTCACCTACTTTGTCTGGTTCATCTCATACCTCTGCGGTTACCTTTGGGGAGCACAACTTGTCCATTTTAGTGCCTCTTCACCGATGTGGGATTCCCCTCTGTACGCTGTGAATACCATTGGTTAATAAAGAAACTGCCTTGGTCTGTTGATAAGGGAGAACTTAGCTAGGCAGGGAAAACTAAACTGAATGCTGGGAGAAAGGAGGCAGAGTGAGGGAGAAGCCATGTAGCCCCACCGGAGACAGACACTGGAGCTTTAGTCAGTAAGTCACAGCCACGTGGCAATATGCAGATTAATAAAAATGGGTTAAATTAATATGTAAGAGTTAGACAATAAGAAGCTAGAACTAATGGGCCAAGCAGTGATTTAATTAATACAGTTTCTGTGTGATTATTTTGGGGCTAAATGGCCAGGAACTAACTAGCGGCTTCCCTACAACAGTTCACACTCTCTGGGAACAAACAGAGAAAGAAGATAAGAGGCTCTTTAGCTGTGTGATGCCTCTGGACTTTATACCCAGTGTGTTCTGCTCAGATGGCTCCTACTTGTCGCCCCCTGTCCCTGTCTGTCTATCTGTCTGTCTGTCTCTGTGTGTGGTGACAGGGGGTCGTTATTACCTCTTTTTGCCCACTGACAGATCTCAGTGCCTGGCATGTAGACACTGGTTACCTGAAGGCTATGAATACCACTTTCTCCTAGGAACTCCCATCTTAATTTGCTTGCTGTTGTTATGATAAACACCCATGACTGAAAACAGGTTGAGCAGCAAAGGTTTGTTTATTTCATCTTATATATTACAGTCCATGAAGTAAGGAACATGAAGAGGAAGCCACTCAGGAATGCTGCTCACTTGCTGGTTTGCTTTCTCACACAGCCAGGACTGCCTGCCCAGGGTGTTAGTAACTAAGAGGGCCAGGCCCTTCTCCATCAGGCATCAAGGAAGCGTCCCACAGGCTAGTCTGATGGAGAGGCATTTCTCAATTGTGGTCCCCTCTTCTCAGATGACTCCCTCCCTGTGAGAGTTAATCTTGATCATCTTCTTTCTGTGTGTGCGTGTGAAGAGCTTCTACATTGGGTTGAGGTGGGTGGGGTCCTGAACTGAATTATAAAGAGAAAGCAAGACTGACCACGTACATTCATCTCTGCTTCCTGACTTCAGCTCATCTTTCCACCATGATGGACTGGGGACCCTGGAACTGTGAGCCACACGTACCCCTCCTTCCTTAAGTGGCCTTTGTTGTGTATTTTGTCAAGCAGCAAAGCAAGTAATTAAAACATTTCTTGACCCCCTCCCCAGCCTGTTCAGGAGCCAGCACTATGCCAGCTCCCTTTGTTTCCAGTGTTGACAGTGTGAGCTGCCATGTGGGTGCTGGGAACCAAATCCTGTCCTGTCTAGGAGCAGCCAGTGTTCTGAACCACAAAGTCACTCTCCATCTCTTGGCTTGAGGAGATGTATGGGCATGTATTATTTGTCTGGTGTCATGTGTGGGGGCACGTGTTATGAGGGCGAGCCTGTGTGTTGGTGTGTTGGAGGCCTGCAGATAGCATCTGGTGTTTTTCGTGGTGGAATGGTTCGTTTCCACCTTCTGTCTTGAGGCAGGGTCTCTCACTTGAACCCAGAGCTCACTGACTTGACTATTCCTCCTGTGTGCTTGGATTATAGATAGACGAACATGTAGGGAATTGGGGATTAGAACTCCCTGTCTCTGAGACTGAGTCCCTGAACCATTTCTTCAGCCTGAGGGTCTTGCTTTGAACACCACCTTGGGCAGTCTTCAAAGCCTTGTCTGGTGCAGCTTTTCTTAGTGGCCAGCAGAGGGCAGAGCTGGCTGCTTGCTTGCCCAACTGACATCTAAAGATGTGGTTGACTCTTGGCTGAAGTTCCTAAGTTCTGGGCATTTTGTCCTTTGTACCTCCTTAGCTGATCCCTAAAATGCTGCCAAAGACATGGTTTGAGATGTTGGTGTCCTGTGTGTGTGTGTGTGCGCGCGCGCGCGCATGACCCAGCACTCCTGTATGTATTCCTTCTCTTGTCTGGCTAACAGCATTATTCCCTTGATGTTGAACAGATGCCAGGCACTGGTAGGCAAACCAATTTCACAGAGAGTCCCTGTGTAGCTGTCATTACTCCCCCACCTGAGGGGGTGACTTGGACCATCATCTTTTTAGGATGCCAAGATACTTAGTTCCTGGGAACGAGGAGCTGTTGGGTACTTGTGTGAAGGAGATCAGGAGCCAAGTGACCTTCTGTGTGGTCACCACTGCATGGTGGCTGGCCTGTGAGGAGGATGCAGGGTTTGTGGTATGCAGCTGGAGGTAGGTTAGCTAGCCTTGGGAGGAGCAGGCCCTGTAAGGGAGCAGCCTTCAGGCTGCAAATGTAGAGGACTGGGGGTGGAGAAAGCTATGGGGGACATCTTCTGCTCACACTGTCAGCATCTACACTTGGATCAGAGGAAGGTGTGCATGCTCCCGAGCCTCAGCCCAGGGGGAAGGCTTTGCCATGGCTCTACCCATGTCAACAGCACACATTCACCCAGGATGTCACGTATCCATGGCTTGGACACTTCAGCTGTCCACTTCCTATAGCTCACAGCCTGGCTGTACGGGCCGCCAGTGAGAAGAGGCCGGAAGCTGTCAGCTTAGAGCGTTCTTACATGAGCCATTACCAGCGCTGGGCCAGCACGCACCACCGGACCTGGAGTGGCTTTGAGGGCCAGCAGAGAAGGGCATACGACTGTTCGCTCTGCAGATGTGGGCACACAGGCCCCGAGCTCTGTCACCAGCCTTGTGAGTGCTGTAGCAGGGCAGGTGCGTCTTTCCGTGGCGTGTGTCCTTCCTACTGCCCAGCCGATGGAGCAGACACCCCTGTGCCACCCTGCTTTACCCTTCCTTCTCTGATCCTCCTGTCCACCCACTGTCACGTTTAGACTCGATGATTCCCCTGCCAGTATAGTTCATCATCAAAGCACCAAATCTGGCTTCTCTGTTCCTCTTCTCCCATTTATCTGTAGCTAGCCTGCCCACTGCCTCTGACTCCTCCAGCCTGCCCCAGCCTCGGCTACCTCCGCCTCCTAATCTACCTCCATGCTCCCTTCCCACTTAACCATTGCCTCCCCAGCAGCAGCCAAAGGGTCCCTCGGAGACACACCTCTGCCACCAGTGGCTTTGCCCATTCTTAGAACAAAAAGGCAAACTCCAAGGAAGACACAGGATGATGGGACTGGGCCCTGCAAAGAGGACACAGAACACTAGGTGGCCCCATCTCTCTGCAGGGATGGCAGAACTCTGTGCTATCCCTTGCCCTGGGGATACCTTTCCAGGACTTGTTTGGCTAGTTTTCTCAGGCCTCTGTTCCCTGAGGTCACTTCTTCTGACTAGGCCCACCTCTCCTCCAGGGAGGCTCCTGATTTCATAGCCTGCTTGTGAGTTACCCAGGGAGTGTATAAGCAAACCAAGGCTTGTTTGTTTACTCTGCTTTTCTGGGAAATCACAAGTTTGGGCACAAGGTGGATGCTCAGGAAGTCTTTGATGGATGGGTGGGTGCACCTATGAATCTGCACTTTGTAAGGGGCTTGGGCAATGTGAGAGGGAGCTGGTCCTCGTGTGGACTTTTCCTGTGTGTGCCCTTGTCCTCGCTCAGCATCTGATTCCTGAAGGTATACCAGTACTGACCATGCTGAACCTGTCTTTCCAGCCCTCCAGGGCAGCAGCCTTAGTCCCCAGGGCTTCCCTGAGTTGGGAAAACAGCTTCATTTTTTTCTAACCCAGGATCCAGCTGGTGCTCACTTAATGGGCATCCATTTGATTCTGAGTGGGGCCAAGTAGGCTGTCAGGTAAGAAGTTTCACAGGTGAGAGGGGGATACCCAGACTTCCTTCAGATCCAAGCTCAGCCTGATGCTTCCAGGCACATCTTAAAAGAAGAAAAATTACTAAATAATTGGCATATTATAAAGCTTGCCCATGTAGCATATAGAGTTCTGTGGATTTTTAGTGGCTGTACAGAGTCAGTAAATGTTAAACCTGAGACTCACAAGAGGAAAATCAGTTCCACAAATATTGAGCCAAATTTGAAGCAAACTTTAATTAAATACTAGCCAGGATGATGGACTCTGGCCAGGACCATTCTGGGGCTCCCACAATCTGGTGACAAGTCACATTTTGCAGAATCTTAAAAAAGGGGAACCCACAAGGCCACCATGTTACCCATCAGGTCCAATCAGGGGCAAGCGTACATTCTGACGCATTTCCTGCCCACATACCTCCCACCCACCTGGGACCAAGCACATCCAGGGCACAACAGCCTCCAGCCCTTCAGGAACCACCTGTTCTCCTGCAGGGGCCTTTTTTGTTTCGTGGATCTCTAAGGCACAGTAATTGAAACTTACAACGTAACACTGTCCTCACAGCATGTCCCCACAGGCCAACTTAGAGCATCCTGAGCATCTAGGGTTACCTTAAACCCTGCACCCATTTGTCTGTACCCTCCTGTGCTGCCTCTACCGTCCTAGGTAACCACAAGCTCCGCTCTTATGCTACGAATGCATCTTCACAGTGGGGGCAGAGGAGACCCCATTGGAAGATTGTCACAGCTGGCTTCTCCCACACACGTGTTTCTCAAGGCCTGTCACATAGTGGCTCTTAGCATTTCACTGTTTTGTTTAGAAACAGGCTTTACTATGTAGCCTAGGGTGGGCCCAGACTCAGGCAGTTCCCCCCTGTGGGCCTCTGGAGTGTGGGGATTATGGGTAGAATTATGTGACGTTTGTCATGTGATGGGTGTCTGGGTTGCTTGTGCATTGGATCACCGTGAAGCATGGTCCACAGCTAGACATGGAGTGGAGGGGGTGAGGACTTTCTATTTTTGCCATGTTGTCCAGGGAGCTTACAAAGGAGGGAAGTGAGACTTTCACACATGGCTTCTGAGGCTGCGAATTCCTTGGATGGGGGACTTCACAGCTCCCAGGAGACCACATCTTCCCAGTGCTTGACTTGCCCTGGTCTGAGGTCTGCAAATGAGCTGCTCTGAAGACTCTAGGCTCTCCCAGGAGGGGTGAGGGGCATAAGCTGCTTTGAATTTATTTATTTATTTATTTTTGGAACCTGAGCCGTCACCTGCCCCAGGTGAAGTCTAAGTCTTCTTTCTTTGACTGTCCCCTGGGCAGCTAGGTGACATCATGGTGCCCGCTCCACTGCAGACCCTTGCTGGACCTTCCTTTCCTAGCTTCTACTCCTGAGGAGGGGAGTTGCTGCTCATTTCCAAGCACTCTTAGAAAAGTGAGAATGGTTCATTAGCACCTTCAGCAAGGGGCGAGGGAACCTCTGTGGTGTTCCCTCTTGTTTCTGGTCCCCTCCGTTTCCTTAAAGGTGCTAAGGGAAACTCCCTGGAAGGCGCCTATACACTCTTCATGGGCTGAGGACCCCAGGACAGGGCAGAGGGGGAGCGCAGTGCCCCACCGGCGGCGCTGGCCACACATGCCTTTCCATGGGGATAGGTGACGGTGGGGAGACTATCCCCTAGAAAAGGGTCAGGGAATGAGCTGCCTAGAGTTGCCTGGATTGGCCTGGAGAGTGCCTTCAAGAGAGGCACCGCCCTCGCCTCTGGGCTCCTCCTCTCCTGAAGGCGGGGGGGGGGGGGGGGGGGGGGGATGGGGAGAAGGAGGGCGTTGGGACGCTTTCAGTCCTAGGGCACCAGGTATGGGGTGGGCGGATCATAACCCGAGATCCAGCCCCTACATCCCCCTGGCCTTGTGCAGTCCAGGTATTCGAGACCCCTCCCCATCACCACTCATTTTCACTCCTAGCTCTGTGACGTCATGATCCTCGCGTGGCATGATGGGAGAATCCTAATGTTTTCCAACAGATGCTCCAAGAACAGCTTTCAGATTAAAGCAATTGCAAGAGCAAAGATTCTCCTTTTTCCCCTTTTTTTTCCGGGGGGGTGGGGGGAGGGGTGGGGGGAGGGAGTACCCCCAGACATTCCTGGACATCTCCCCCAGCCCCAAGCACGCTATAAACACCGATAAGAAAAAGTTTTTATTTCCTGGTTCAACTTTTTTCTCCTGGAATATAAACTGAAGAATGGGAATAAATACGAATAAATAACAAAGCGAGGCCGCGCACGCCGGGATGCGCCTGGCTGCAGCCTGCACGGCTTTTGTCTCCCCACCCTGAAGCCAGCCCAGGCGTCCTCCTCCGTTCCTTCCCTTTCCTGGTCCCTTTTGCTTTTCCTTTTAAAAAAAGACGCCCCCTCCAGCCCCCTTGCCGGTGACCTTGGCTGCCTAGGATGCTCTGATTCCGTGCCTCCCTCCAACTTGGCCCCGCGCCGCCTTGCCCATGGCCGCATCCGAGGACGGCAGCGGCTGCCTTGTGTCGCGGGGCCGCTCGCAGAGTGACCCCAGCTTCCTCAGCGACTCTTCAGCCACCTCTACGGACGCCGGGGAGAACCCAGGTACCGGGCCGGGCGGGGGCGGCCAGGCGGGGTGGGGGGGAGACAAGAGGCAGGTGGCATGGGGACCGCTTCCCTACGCGCCGGAGCTCCCCCGCCTTCACGGAGAACGGCCAATTCAGGCGCCACCAGGGTCCGTGGCTCCTGTCCCCATCACGGGGGATGGGGGGGGGGGGAGCTGGGGCGCTTCGGAGCCCTTTGTCCAGAGAGGAACCGCTTTGCCGGGTAGAGCTGGGTGCTCTGCAGTATGCTCTGTTCGCCGGGTGCTGGGCATCGCATCCCCAGCAGGGGCTTGCTGCCCTGGGGTGCAGCTGACTGCCCAAAGGAAGGGTCCACGGGCCACCTCCGCCCAGGGTTCGTGCTTACTCTGCCCTCTATCCAGGCCCTGTGTTCCTGTGTTCTGCACCCCAAGGGTCAGGGTAGCGCTGCACTGCTGCGGCCACCGCGCCCAGGGCTGTCACTGGACACCAGGACTTCAGCAAGGCCTGGCGCACCTGGGCACGCCCGCCTCCCGGGACAGGTGTGCTGGACAGAGCTGCTGTGGGGAAATGAAGGGTGTGTGCACCTGGCAGTGCTGGGTTTCTTTCTACTCTGTGGGCTTGTCCACTCCTCCACACCCAAGGCAGTGTGGATTGTTTAGGTGATAAACAGGTTATAGAGGCGTCTATGCGGCTTGATTGATGACTTTCCTGGGACCAGGAAAGGCCTAATGAAGCAGGAGGGGGTGGGCTGTGTGCTCCCTGTCACCATGGAGACGCAGGAAGCAAAGTGATCATTAAAACCTTTCTCCACCAGAAGGCAATTTTCACTTCTCAGGGAGAAGTCAGAGCTTCTGAAATGGATCTTAAAAAAAAAAAAATCAAAAATCAAAGCTGGTGCACGGTGTCAAGTGAAGGGGCTGGGGGGCTCAAGTCTGTGTCTTCATGAAGCACAGTTCTCACAGATGCTATTTGCCTTCCTTTGTAGACTTTTCTCTAAATGCAAGAACCCCTGAATGGGGACTTAATGCTGTTAAATGATTGTTAAATGATGGCATTAAAGTTGAGATAATCCCAGGGGCCAAGGAAGGCTGACTTTGTGGGGAAGGATTCCACAAGACCTATTTGCACTACCCAGAAAAATCCCCCTTTAAAAGTGGCTCTGTGGATACCTGGACCTGATATGGAAATTTTAAACCATAAACCCACCCAAGTCTTCCAAGATGCCTTTGTTAGGACTTTGACACAATGTCAGTAGTCACACCAGGTCACATGAGTGTGCTAGGGGAGGGACTCCCTGACTCTGCCACACCTAGGAGGGCAACTTAGTTCCCATGGAGTTTCTATGGCAGCAAGCAGACCCTTAAGTCACCAATGAAACCTTCCCTTAGTCACCTGAGAGGAAACACCAGAGAGAGATGGCTTTCCCACTTCCTGCTATGGAGATGAGTGGTCCCTTACCAATAATCCTCCTGGCTCCTTTTGTCTCCCTGGCAGTTAAAAGAGGCAAACTTGAAATGGCAGTGATGGAGGACTTAGCTTTTGGCTGTCCCTTAGTTTATGTGTCTGTGGGTGGCAATGGTAGGTTTGGCAGGTGGCTGCTGCCCATGCAGGAGGGAGAGAGGAGGAGGAGGGTTCTGATGCCCATGGTGAACTTAAGTCGCAGAAGGACGTGTGCTGGAGTTGTTGTCTGGTTAGAATTGTCAGAGTGGACCCACGTGAGCAGTCATGGGAAGTGGGAACCTAAAACGTGTATAAATCCCATGAATGGTGGGCCAGGTCATTGAGCATCCGTGGATTGTGTTCAACAGTTCTGGCCAAGAAGAGTCAGAATCTTTGTTTGGAAGAGACCCACAGGTCTGAAAGAGGAAGGGTGGAGGGTGTGGAAGGTACTTGGTTACTCCTTTTGGTGTGACTTCCTAAATTGTGATGTCCTGCCTGATTGTCTGGGGCCTGCCTTTTAGAATTCTATAAGTGTCTGGATAGGCCTGCCACCCCTTCACCCCGGTGTGATCTCCCACACTACACGTGACTTGGGGGTTCCAGAGATTCTGGTGTTCTAGGGAGTTCTTGCCATAGCTTTTGATATGGCCTTCCATTGGGGGTCTCTTCCTCTATGTCCCTGCTGCTCTCCCTGGGGACTCCTGATGCTGAACCCAGACACTCACTGCACAATGGTCAGCTTCAAGAGCACAGAAGAGTTGCCTCCATCTGTCTGAATTCCCTGTTTTATAGAACAGTGCTAGATTGCTTTTATCTCACCCCCACACCTGGCATTTTTAAATTCAACAACATCCCTCATAGTCAAAACTTAAAAAAACATTCTTGGAAAGGTAGCCTTGAAGGTGCCTGGCGCCTCTTTCCCCCATGAGTGTTGTCCATGGCACCCTGCTCCGATCATCCCTCCCTGTTACAGGTCCTTATGAACAGAGAACAACCACTGGGGTGTGCCCTGTTGGGGAGTCTTCAGCATATAGCTCTAATGGCCTTGGCTGTGGGGAGCTTGTCACATGGCTGTGCCTATCTCTGTTGAGAGGACTCATGCCCTGGGGAGACATAAATGCATGTCTAGTCCTTCCCCGCTTACAGAGGACCATTGGCAAATCTGCATGGAATTCTATCAAAATCTAATGTGATACAGCCAATGAGATGATTGGGCTTCCTTACAGAACATGGGTGAGTGGCTACTTACAGGAATGTGGGTGACTAAAAATCAGCTACCAGGGAGTCTCACCCCCCGGCCTGGATGAGACTGTCCACTCTAGCATGGGTGGAGCTCCTCGCCCAGCCTTCCATGCGCTTATATGCCCTACCACTGCCCAAGACCCCCATGTCACGTGAGTCTGGGGCAGAATCGTGTATGATTAGCAGGGAAGTAAAAGAAGGAGCGCCTGGGGTCTCAGGTGGGGGTTCAGTAACTCTCCCACACATCCTCCTATGAGAGAGCCTCCACAGCCACTAAGCCTGATCTCAGGGGTCTTTGCAGACAGTCCCAGCAGATGTGTTAGAGACGACAGCCGTTGTCCCCAGAGGACAGCATTTTACAGTAGCCTCCCCTCTGAGTGGCCGTGTAGTGATGTCCTAAGGAAGGCGTTTTCTAGTTTAGCTATGAGGAGCTGTGCTGTGTCCAGTGTTTACCCATCATGAGCAACACAGTGGTGAGAGCATACGCTGCCTCATCTGATGGATAGATGCCAGCTCACGGGATGTCCGGGCCACGTTTGTTATCCTGATGACATTGCACCTCTTGGTCGATATACTGATTCACACTCCTTGTGGGCGCTCCTTGCACAAACTGTGGTGGTACCCGCTGCCTAAAACCTTGCCAACACCCCAAGCCACGAACACATTTTCCTTAGCACGCAGAATAACAAATGGGGTCTTGTGATAACTTTTGGTTCCTTGATTGCGCTGAGCACATTAGCGTGTCTTTCCTGTAATCGAGTTCTCAGCATCCCCATCTATGGCACAGACTGGGCTGCAGGGCTAACGTTATTTCCCCTAAGTCGGTCCTGCTTGTGTGTCGCTGTCTCAGCTCCAATCATGGAGCTGCGTCTGCTCCTGGCAGGGTTCTCTTTGTAAGTTGTGCTCTGCACCCAAAGTGGAGTTAGGTTTTCTTCCAGAGTGAAACCTGCAACAGCCAGGGAGTGCTCCCATGAGCATCCCTCTTCCCCAAGGCTCCCCTGGCTTTCTCTCCTTGTGCCCCTCCCCTCCTGCCTCCTCCTGTCTTGGCATTTCCCTCTCTGGCCTTCTCTCATCTGCGCTCTTTCCTCCTCCTGGTGTGTTTGGGTTTCTTTGTACTGTTCTCCACCTCTCCTTCTTCCTCTTGCAGATCATCTCCTTGGGCTCCAGATGCCAGGACCACAGGCCAGCCAGCAGCCACCCATAGTGCTTTTCGAGTGTTTCCATGTGGCCTCAGATGGACTTCCATCTAGGCTTTGCTTTGCAGACCTAGACCAAGACCATTGTATAACTAGGCAGGACCTCTGTCCCGTCTTCTCAGCTCAGTACCCTGTTGGTGGTGATCAGGGTCCTCTCTGTGTGGCAGGGTCACCTGCGCACTATAGGGCACTAAGTGACCATGGCCTTTATCCTTTAGTACCTGATATGGTTTGGGATGGGCCAGGTGGGAATGAGCTAGGAGGATATTGCAGTCAGATGTCTTTCTTAGGGACAGATCACCTTTGCCTGTGGCTCAGAGAAGAGGGGATACTTAGAGGTCTCTCCTCTCCAGAGCTGCACCCTAATGTATAGACTTGGCCCCAGATTCTGGGCTGGTGTGCCTCTGTCCTCCTTAGCCTGTTCCTCCGCAGCTCAGCAGAAGCCACAGCTGGTTGTGGTATTCCCTTCACCACCGTCTCAGCATGTGACAGCAGGTCTTGACACTTTCTTCTCCCAAAGCCCATGTCCAGCTGCCCCTGGCCTTCTGGAGCTGCCCCTGGCCTTCTGGAGCTGCCCCTGGCCTTCTGGAGCTGCCCCTGGGCTCCTGGAGCTGCCCCTGGGCTCCTGGAGCTGCCCCTGGGCTCCTGGAGCCCCTCACTTGTTCCAGGTTTTCCTGCTCTGGTCTGAGCCTCCCTTCCCACCCCCGAGACAGCCTCAACCTTCTCTCTCTCTCTCTCTCTCTCTCTCTCTCTCTCTCTCTCTCTCTCTCTCTCTCTCTCTCTCCACAGAGGGACAGAAGGGCAAGCCTTCTGGCATGCTGATTGGCTGTGGGTGCTCCTTCACCTCCGACCCTCAGTGGGTCCTCTGTCTTGGGTGGTGAGGACCATAGACCAGCACAGCCTGCCTTGATCGTGGCTCTTTCTATGTGCATTCCTCGAGTGTTCTCTTCCTCTGGAGTCCTGAGTTCTGGGGATCTCCCTCTGGCCCCTTGCAGAGTGTCTACATGTTTTAATTAGCAGTAGAACTATGCAGTAATTACCTTGTCATCTTCTTTAGGGTTATTAAAAACAAAAACTACATGCTGTACAAAAAAAAAAACAGAGTTTAAAAACTCACAGTGTTTTCTGTTGATTATGGAAGTTCGGTGTGTGTTTACACGGAACGTGTTTGGACCCTTCTGAAATCCCTTCCCCTGTCTCTCACACAGAAGCCAGTGACCATGAGGAGTCCTCCGGGTGCTGCCCATGGCTGGTTAATGCTAGTGTATTCGATGCCAGTGTGGGAGAGCACTCTCCCTTTCTGTCCACTTGCTTCTCGATCTCACAGCTCCCGCCTTCCTCTGCACCACACCATTGATTGCTATCCATTTGATGGACATCTTGTGATCTGACCATCACCATAGCCACCAGTGACAGGTGGCATCTTACTTCCAAATGAAACTAAGTTAAGATGACAATGGCGTGTCCCCACTTGCTTCAGTCACTTTCCAAGTGCTTGGTGGCCGTGTGGTACTGTGCTCTGCATGTTGGGGGCTGCAGATCTAGAATATTCTAGTCTGCACACAGCTTTCCTGAGCAGTGATACTCTGGCCTGGAGGCTCCCTGAAGGAAGGACGTATATATTTTCTCTTTAGGGTCCTCAGGGTTGATTGCCAGATATACCAGTATGTTTCGGTGGTCTTCGGCTGTCTTACTGGAGAGATTCTCAGCTTTCCTTGGTCTGATTATGTCATCCTTAAGGGGAAATTCCTAAGCACAAAAAATTATTTACATGGGATTAATTTTTTTCAGTTCAACTAGCTTTCCAAAGTTCGACAGGTAACATGCTAGGCCATTCTGGATCTTCTCAGCAAAGAGAACAAGGAAATCCAAAGAAATCCATTGCCTGGGGGTAGATGGACTTTTCTGCATGCTGGTTTGCTGTGTACAAGTGTTACTTTGGGCAAGTCTCTTTTCTTCTTTAAGGTTTAGTTTCTTTTAAAATGAAGTGGGTAGCTGGGCTCCCAAGTTCAAAGTCAGCCTAGGTAACTTAGAACTTTTTTTAAAATTAAAAATTGAGCCCAGCTATGGTGGTGCATGCCTTTAATCCCAGCATTTGGAAGGCAGAGGCAGGCGGATCTGTGTGAGTTGTAGGATAGCCTGGTCTACAAAGCAAGTTTCAGGACAGTCTCCAAAGCTACAGAGAAACCCTGTCTTGAAACCGCCCCCTTCCAAAATAAACAAAACTTGAAAGAGGGCTGGAGAAACATCTCAGGGTGGAATACTTGTCAAGTACGAATAAGACTCCAGGCTCTACCCTGACTACTGACGAAAAGGTATAATAGTAACAGTCATTATCCTAGAATGGGCAAGGATTGGAGAATTCTGTTAGTCCACAGTAAGGACATTTGGGGGCGTAGTTATTAGACTTCCCCACATTCCATTGACTCCTGGAACAATCCCATCTGTCATTAACAAGTTTCGGGAGACTGTGAACCAGTAGGAGGTTGGTGGGGAGCTTAGGATGGAGAATGTGTGGTCCATTCCAGTCACCTGGTGCCTGGTTCTGTCAGGGGTTTAGGAACAATGCCCCTTGGGGTCAGGGACTCATCTCAATCAATGATGACAGGAGCATGGAGGAAGATTCAGGTTCTTTTCTGGATTCTGGTCCTCCATATGTCAAAACCACATGACGTGTGGACAACTGACTTTCAGCCATTGGATCCAATGGCTTTGCCATTACCTCTGTGCCCTTGCTGGGTCATTCTTCACAATAACTTTCTTCTGTATCCCGGCCAGGACCTTCCTTGAGTCCGCACTTTATCCTCTGTCTTAACAGCTATGGGTTCTTTGTGAGTGAGGTTTAGATGTGTCTTCACAGGTTAGCTTTTTGTGACTAGCTTGTTTTTATATTTTGCAAGTGTATCGTGACTTCTAGGGAAGGAGACTGCTCTGGAGATGCAGGGAGGGTGTCACAGTGCAGTCTGAAACCTTCAGCACTGGAGCAGATGGGTGTGCAGGCTGGGATGTCCTGAGCTGCTTCTGCCCCTGGTACAGAGTAGATGGAAATACCACAAGAACGAAGGCAGCTTCCTTCTAACTAAGTATGTGAGATACATTATTCTTGGCTTTGAAAAGTTTTTCCGTCCCATACCCTCCAACCCATCTTATTTAGTGGCCCAGCTGTAGCTCTACAGGGTTTCAGAGGCAGGGAAGTAGCCTGTTGTAGAGGTGATCACTTCTGCAAAGTAGTGGCCCGGTAGTCAGTCTGTTTCAGAAACTGTCTTGGTGGTCCAGATTTCTATGGAAGATGCTGTTTTAAAGACTGACTTGTTTTGACATGGTGGCTTAAATAAATGAGATCAGGGCCTTTCCTGAGGCAGGAGAATGCCTCTGTAGCCATCATACAGTGCTCCAACTGCAGAGACCAGTGAGCTTTCTAGGCAGATGAAGGGATCAGGGAAAGGCAGAGGGTGCCAAATGTTGGGTGTGACTAAGATTTCTTGGAACCCTTCCGGTGACATCATCCCTGTACACCTGCTTGGCCAGAAGGGCATTGAATGGCCACTCCCACCTGCAAGGGCTATTGGGAAGTGTAGTTTTTGCTTTGAGTTTGATGGTAGAATAGTACAGTGATGCCCCTAGCAGGAGCAAGTACAGGGCTGAGGGTGTGGCTTAGTGGTAGAGCGTTTCCCTAGCACCTATGAGGTCCTAGCTTTGTTTCCCTGTACTACAAAGAAAAAAAGGGGGGGGACAGTACAGAAGAAGTGAGGGTGGGACTGAGTAAGAAGATTCAACTAATCAGCTATGATCCCAGCCCCATAATTCCTACTGCCCACTGATGAGGGAGGGCCTAGCCCATTGTGGGTGGGGCAACTCTGGGCTAGTGGTCCTGGTTCTATAAGAAAGCAGGCTGAGCAACCCGTGGGGAGCAAGCCAGTAGGCAGCACCCTCCATGGCCTCTGTATGGGCTCCTGCCTCCAGGTCCCTGTCCTGCTTGAGTTCTTGTCCTGACTTCTTTGGTGATGGCTTGTGATGTAGAAGTGTACTCTGAATAAATCCCTTTCCTCCCCAATTTGCCTTTCAGGTCCTGGCATTTTGTCACAGCAATAGAAACTGAAAACTTAGACAAAAAGAAGGAAATGTGGGATATATGTATACTGTGTGAAGATATGTTGATGTGATTGGTTTAATAAAGAGCTGAATGGTTCATCGCTAGGCAGGAAGTATAGGTGGGACTTCCGGGCAGAGAGAGGAAGTAGGAGATGAGTCTAGGCTTGGGAAAGACACCATGGAGACACAGAATGAGTGGGTACACAGAGTGGGAGAGAGGTAAAAGCCACATGGTAGGATGAAGATTAATAAAAAATATGGGTTGACTTAAGTTGTAAGGGTTAGTCCTAGGCTAAGGTCAAGCTTTCACAATTAATAAGAATGCTCCATGTCATTATTTGTGAGCTGATGACCCAAAGAAAAATCTGGCTACTAGAAACCCTAAGACGCATGACCAAAGCCAACAAGTCAAGACAACCGATGGCTGAGACTCAGTCAGCCTTGTGCAGAGCTGCTGAAGGTTCCACCTCTTACGGCTGTGACTCAAGCTCTTCTTTGTTAACACACATCGTTTGCATATGTACCTGGTGGATGCTTATCCTACCTGGTTTGCATGTCCTACCTGGTGGGCGCATCAATTAGCTTTTGACAGTGGTTGGTTGGCAGATGTATAATGGCTTTCCCAAGAAATGAGGAGAGGGTAGGAGCTGTGTCTGCACCACTTGATAAAGTATTGCATTATTATACAACTGTTTTGAATAGAACTCTTTTCAAAGTTGTCCAAATATTTTACTAATGAACCACATTGCTGGTATTTATTATTATTATTATTATTATTATTATTATTATTATTATTATTATTATTCCTTTGTGTTCTTTCTTGGACATTTGTATTCACATGCAGATAAGAATCATCCTAAGGATTTAATTAAAGTCAGGAGAGAGGTCATAATTTCCACCCCTCCCTAAGACAGACGCTTACTTCTATTTGGAGGGGAACCGTGGCTTAAATGGAGCTGATTCTGGGATTTATGTGTTTTTCGGATTACATGAGCTGCTAGCTTGCTCACCTTCTCTTGAGACTTCTGTGCAAAGGCCTGGCATGTGCTCACAGCCCCAGCATTATCTCTGCTCCTGCTCTGAGGGGTGTGCCTGCACCTCCCGCAGCCTTTACCGTTCTCTTACACTCTCTGTGTAGACAGGGATAGGAGTTCTCTGTAGAGAAACCCAGATTTTGCATATGCCTGGCAAACACTCATAGACAGCTATGTCCCCAGCTCTTATGAACTGGTTTTGGTGCGCACGTGCGCGTGCACGTTTGTATATGTGTGTGTGTGTGTGTGTGTTTGCATGGAGGCCAGAGGTCAACATGGGTTATCTTTCTGAACTGCTCCTCTCTCTGTCTTTTGAGACGGCTCAGTCACTGAACCCAGCATTTATGGATTATTTGTATGGTGAGCTGTAGGGACCCACCCTCTTCCCCTGCACTAGGACTACAGGTGTATGGCCTCACTCAGACAGCTTGTCTATGTGGATGGTCAGAGAAAACTTGGTGTTGACTCTCTTCTACCTTGGGGGTCATCGAGATCCAACTCGGGGTCAGACATGTGCCCTCATCTGCTGAGCCATCTTCCAAACCCCTTCACAAACTTTGAAAATTGACACTGTTCTATCAGTAACGTGGTATAGCAACAATTAACATAGTTTTTCCAGTATATTTGGTATCATAAGTCTTCTAGAGAGGACTTAAAGCATCCAGGAAGACAGATGGGTTCTAGGCAAACCAATACCATTTGATGTTAAGGACCTAAGTATCGCTGGATTGTGGTCCTAGATCAATCCCTATGGAAACCCAGGGAGAACTGGATAATTTTTAAATCAAATATATTTTAATGGAAATAAAAGATGGGCCTAAGCCATTACTAATGCCATAGTGGCAGATAATTGAAATACAGAAAGATTCCCGAAGGCATTTCCTGGAAGATGCGTACGATGCAGGCACCAGCGCAAGGCAGACACTGTTGCCAGTTATCACACTGCTCCGTGGTCCTTTGATGGTCGCTTCTCTGTCAGCTGATGTTTCAGTGAGCGTGGTGAGTGGGGTGGGTGCTGTGAAGAAGGCCACACAGCCTAGCGTTTCCCTATCTGAACGGCGTGTTCATAGGTAAATGACAGGCTGTGTATGTGATGCAGCCATACACTCTAGTCTACCCACTTTGGTCTCGGCCCTTCTCTGCGATGTCACAGACTTACAGAAGTACCCCAGTACCGCAGTGACCTTCAGTAACATGCTTCCAGTCCTGGGGTGTCTGTTAGCTGATAGGTTGGGTGATCTATGAGGGCTCAGATGTGGCCGTTCTCCATGCATATATCATGTATGTCAGGCCTGTGGTTCATCCCAGTGTCTGTCTTGGGAGGGGTGGAAATAAACACACAGGATCTTTCAGGGTCAACTGTAGCATTTGCTTCGGCAGATTCTATTGGAGTTGACACATGGGCCAGCTTAGGCCAAGGGCAAACTGTCCAGTGCATGCCTTTGATGGTCACAGGGAAATGCTGATAAGACCAACTGGGACCGCGGGCCCCGTCAGGCTTCCCTGCAGGCCTTCAGAAAGCTTTTCTGTGGGCTCCTGTTGTCAGGTCATCTTGGGGGGTCTCTTGTTATCTCTGATGGGGAGCACCTTGATGTTAGAAGTCAACTGGCCAGGGCCTGAAGGATACAGGCAGGAACATAACCTCTGGGGTCAGATACCTGTTTTCCTGTTGACTCGTTGTGGGCAGTCTCTGAGTCTTGGTTTCCACACTTGCACAGTGAGGGTCACTTAGAGTAGGGGTTACTTAGAAGACCAGTTTGTCTACTGAGGACAGTTCCTGGGACCCAGGAATAGCCCAGGCCCCATGAGTCATCTTCAGCCTGTCCTGTCTCCAGGTAAAAGCTTCCACTCAGGTCTGGAGAGTCTCCTATGAACCTTGGTGTGTGACCCAGAAAAGCTGTGACCCTCTGCATGCCCTAAACTTCCAGATGCTCCAAACTCCACGAGTCACTGGGATTGCTCATGGCCGCCAAGGAGAATCTAGCCTCCCTCAAGGAATTCTCAACTCCACTTGTGCAGCCTGCTGCAGAATGGGTGCACAGGGGACCCCTCCTTCAAGGCACTGGCTCTCATTTTCTCAGGAGAACCAGCACACCAAGGTCAGAGGATGAGTCACAGGGCAGCTGGGGCTCCAGGCTGAGACCGGCCCTGTTAACTGCGAGCCCCATGGGTTCTGAGGTTCCTGCAGGCTCCAGAAGCAGTGCCTATATGCAGGGTCTTTTGCACTCTGCGCTGGCCGCTTTCTCAGAGTCCTCACTGTGGCTGAAGTTGAACTTTAGGGAAAAGTCTGCTTTTTTTCTCCTTGGTGTGACGGGGAGCAGTTGGGGAAGTTTGCTGACACATCACAGGGCCTTCTCAGCATGCTGCCCTGTGCTTTAGTTGGCCTGGTCTGGCGGGCTCTCTGGTGGATGGGAGGAGCCTGCGTCCCTTTTGTCAACCTTGGCAGCTAATGTGATGTATCTGGTCCCTTAGATAATTATTCCAAGTGGTGTGGATCTGATTTGGATGTCTCTGACATCTTCCTAGTCTTCCCTGCATATTCTGGCTTCCTTTATCTGAGGTTTATGCTGCCCCAGGGCCAGCCCTCAGCATTGCAAACACCTTATCCTTGCTCAACACTGAGCCTGAACCGAAGGTGCAGCCAGTGGCATTTGTCCCAGTCACCCCTTCTTAGCTCTGTTCATAGTGACAAAGAAAAGCAAAACAGAAGAATAAAAAGAAAATTTGAAAGGTTAAACTGCCAGCTTCATGGTGACCTGAGGCTAATTGGTGCTGTTCTGCTGGAAATTCCGGGAGCTGGCGAAACTGGCGGAGGGGCTCGGAGCATGGCTTAGCACTCACCGTATTGCTAAAACAGGCCCGCACATTTGTGGCTTTTAAAAACGAACAGATCCCAGTTTATTCCAGGAGGGTGTGCACCGAGCAGCTGTTCTCCTGGGGGAGGGTGTGCACCGAGCAGCTGTTCTCCTGGGGGAGGGTGTGCACCGAGCAGCTGTTCTCCTGGGGGAGGGTGTGGACCGTCTTCTGACCGTGTTTGTCTTTCCCTCTCTGCTGCTCTCTTGGTGCTGGGCTTGAGCTGGTGGTCTCATCTCAGTGGCCTTTGACAGGACCCTTTCCTTCAGCATCCTTGGTCCTTGCTAGCATGTCACGGGTGACATTTCAGGTCCCAGCGCTTCTTGGAGACAGGACTCGGTAGCTTTTCTCACCATCTAGTGTCTCAAGGAAGAACAAGGCAGATACAGATAGTAGCGGCGACACTGGGCTCACTGCACGTGTGGTCCCTGTCCTTCTCCCTCCAGCACACTGTGAGCCAATTACAGGACCCAGCATGCTGCAGGCGGGGGGCATGTGCAGTGAGCAAACTCACAGCCCCACCTTCATGCAGTGGGTGGTCTAGTGGGGGGTGGGCTCTGGCAGGCTTGGCACAGGCGGCGAATGTACCACAAAGCTAGAAGAAGCCTGTCCTGTGCTACATAAGGAGGCACAGAGGCCAGCATGCTCTACAAGCTGGGGGAGATTCCAGGGCCGGGGAGATCAGTGAACCAAAAGGCAGGTTGGAGAACCATTGCAAGAGGTCAGGGCAAGAGAAATGTGCTAGGCTGAGGGACGATCACTTGCAAAAGCCCCACGGGAGGAGAGAGCTTAGGGTGTCTGAGCAACTCTCAGGCTCAGTGGAGAGATGCACAGTGTAGTGGGGAAAAGAAGCCAGAACCTGGCTGTGAAGGGTCTTCTTGGGAGAAGAGATGGTCCCCTCTAAGCAAGAGCATAGAAAATCAGGGGTGTGATCTGGAATGCTTCTTCATGCTGTATGCTGTTTTATTACCATTGATTAATACAGATGCTGATTTGGCCTTATAGCCAGGCAGAACAGAGCCAGGCAGGAAATTCAAGCAAAGAGAGAGGGGAAAAAGAAGGCGGAGTCTGGGAGATGCCAGCAGCTGCTGGGGAAGCAAGATGTGAGGTAACAAGCCACGAGCCTCTTTGTAAGATAGAAACTAATAGAAATGGCTTAATTTAAGTTGTAAGAGCTAGTTAATAATAAGCCTGAGTAATAGGCTTACGAGTTTGTAATTAATATTAAACCTCTGAGTGGTTATTCGGGAACTGGCAGGCAGGAGAGAAACCTCCAGTTACAGAAGTGCATGCTACTTTGCATAAGCATGGCGGACGTAGTGAGTCTGCCCAACGTATTTCCAAGACCTTCCTCTAGTGAGAGACTGGGTAGCTGTAGAGAGAGGAGGGTATGGCTTGGACCTGAGCTCACAGGGCAAAACGTCCAACTCACAGAATTTCTGACATGCCTGTGAGAGGATTGTGAGTGTGACTTGTTGGGAATAACAGGGGACAGTGTATCTCCTGGCGCATCTGTGTGATATTTGGGCACACTAGGGTGAAGCCAAGGGCTTTGCCCAGCTTGAACATGGGGGTAACTGTGGGGCATGAATCCCACATGAGTTTCAGTAGTCTTTCTCTTAGGACAGGAGTAGAAGAGGCTAGTGACTAGACAGGCTGGGTGTCCTGTCCTGGGAAGTGATCATTTGGACCACAGTGAACTTCGGGGAGCTTAGGCATAGATGTTGGATAAAACGCTCCTGGAATGTGGGGCCAGAATCTGAACACACTGAGTATTGACTCTGCTTCTCTATCCAGGACAGAGGGAGATACCCTTAGTAACCTATGTCTTGCCCTGTCCCCTTCCCTGGGTTTTTCGGAGCATCCAGTAGTAACAAGGATGATGTCACTGCATCTAGGCTGTGTGACATGGAAGCATTTCACCCTGAGAAAGTGCATTGCCCTCAGTGGGACTGATCTCATCAGATGAGCCCTTCAGAAGGGACAAAACTCTTCATGGGTTTGAGATTGGAGCCTGGCATGGGCCACAGACAGTGACTTTGAAGTGGGAGGGGCCTGTGTGGGGAAAGAAATATTTATGACCCCTATTGCTTAGCATGGCTCCTGGTGGCTGTTGACAGAGACCATGGCCATAAGCAACCGAGTTTTGACCCAAGTTCCAAGTGGGTGTGAAACAGACTCTTCCCAGGTCCCCTGAGAAGGCAAACTGCTACCTTTTACTTCAGCCTGGGATGCCTCGGAGGAATTCCCAGACTTGAGAGCCCAGGCTTCTGTCCGTAGAGCCATGGGCTGGTGCGTGGTTGCTAAGCGCATGTCCTGTAGAGGTGAGAACTAACAGGAGGAGTGGCACTGCCCTCCCTTCGCATGGGAAAGTTTGAGGTCATAGGGTAGAGTGGCAGAAGAGCAGCCATTGCTGTCCCCCAGCTGTTGACTCAGTCTTCGTAGCACACACAGGATGTTTCTCCCAGCTTCGCAGACCGAGTAACTTAGAGTTTCTATTGCTGTGCAGAGACACCTTGACCACGGCAGCTCTTATAAAGGAAAACATTTCATTGGGGCAAGCTTGCAGTTTCAGAGTCCACTGTAGCCGGGCGGTGGTGGCGCACGCCTTTAATCCCAGCACTTGGGAGGCAGAGGCAGGCGGATCTCTGCGAGTTCGAGACCAGCCTGGTCTACAAGAGCTAGTTCCAGGACAGGCTCCAAAACCACAGAAAAACCCTGTCTCGAAAAACCGGAAAAAAAAAAAAAACAGAGTCCATTGTAGTGGGGCCATCAGTCCACTGTTGTCATGGTGGGAAGTATGACAGTGTGCAGGCAGACACGGTGCTGGAGAAGGAGCTGAAAGTTCTTCATCTTCATCTGCAGGCAATAGAAGGAGACTGTGTCACACTGGGTGTAGCGTGAGCATAGGGGACCTCAAAGTCCATCCCCAGGGTGACTGTGTGATTATTCAGGTCTGGGTGGCTGGAAAACTAAAGCTCAGTCTCCTTTTACACAGCTCTGAGCCAACTCTGTAAAGGCCTCAGCTGGCTTGAGGCTGGCTCTTGGCTTTTGCACTCTGGTGAGGTTGCCGTTGGCTCCTGTTTTGGAAGTTGTGACTGCGTGAAGGGCTCACAGAGGTGAGGGACATGGTGCAGGTGTTGACTCCTTATCCTGTGCGTCTGCGAAGCTCTCACAGAAACAGGAATGTCCGAGTTAATTTCTGTCCTGAGTTCCACACTGAATTCCTAGCCCTTGCCCAAACTGCTGTTGATGCCAATAACTCACTTTTAATATGATATGGTTGTGGGTGATGAAGGTATCAGCCCCCCCTTCTTCTCTGGTCACTTTTGGCCTGGTCACTACTCAGCTCTGGCTTCTTACCTTGTCCCCTTTACCCCAGATTTTGGTGTGCATACCCCCTCCCATGGTTCCTGCAGGTTTTCTCTGTGAGCATGCTCTGACCTGTGGAATTTGGAAGATGTTCCAGCAACATCTGTGACTACATCTGGCAGGCAGTGATGATGGACAAAGATGTGTCTGTCCTATGTGAGATGCCAGCATCAGGAAAGACCAGGGAAGCTTGGGAACCAAAGCTGAGCAGGATGTGAGAGGACATTTGAGATGACTGATAATTGGTTGTCAACATGACAGGATCTAGATAACTTAGAAGACAAACATTTGGGCATACCCCATGATACCCACATCCCCACACCTGTCTTCAACTTAGCTGCACCTTCATTTTTAATAAGTTTCTGTCTGTCTGTCTGTCTGTCTGTCTTGAAAGTTGTATGTTGGAATTTATAAAGAAGGAAAATCTCTTTGGCTCATGCTTCTGGAGGCTGTGTCCATGAGTGTGATGTTGCAGCTGCTCAGCCTTCACTACATTCAGGCATGGCCAGGGCACAGCATGCTCACCTTGGGGGTGATGCATGGCATGTGAGCCAGAGAGAGTTTTCTTTCCAACAGAGGTACTCCCGGGGGGAGGGGCATGAAGCCAGGAACAGGCTAATCTTCTCACTCATAGCATTTCTCAGGTGTTTAGTTTCTTAAGTCTGCTCATGGGGACCAAGTTTCTAATACACCAATTCTTAGAGGATTCTATAGTGATATTTTATTTATGGTTTAATGATTAAAGCTTGCCTGAAGATTGGAGGGTAAGACTAAGCCACTAGAGGCCAGGCAGTGGTGTCACACATCTTTAATCCCAGGATTTGGGAGACAGAGGCAGATGGATCTCTGTGAGTTCAAGGCTACCCTGGGCTACACAAGATCAAAATAGAAACAGATCCAGGTGGTGGTGGCGGCTCACACCCTTAATCCCAGTACTAGGGAGTTACATGCCTTTAATCCCAGAACTAAAGGGAAATATAAGATGGGAGGAGACAGAGGCTCAGGGCTCAGTCTGTAGTCACCAACCTTGGTAGAGGTAAGACTTCACTAGTGACTTGGCTGTTTTGCTTTTCTGATTTTCAGCTTGAACTCCAATATCTGTCTCTGGGTTTTTATTAGTCATGCTACAGGATTCAATAAGATAATAGCTTGGTTGTCTATCCTCTAGTTTCTATCTTTCATCTATAGTCTATTTATCATCTCCCTACCAATCTTCTATGTGTCTCTGTATCTTTATATCATCTATGTATACATCTTTGCATATATGTATCTATTATCATATACCATCACCTATCTACTACCTACTATCTACCTATCAATCATCGATCTACATAAATACCTGTCTGTTATCTACCTCTATAGAACCCACGCAGATCTATAGCTGTGTTATCTATCATTTATCTATCTACATACTGTATGTCTTTCATACATGTGTCTTATCCATCCATCATCCATATGTCTACCATCTATGCATGTATGTTTGTATATGTCTGTCTATACTCTGTCTGTGTATTACCTAGGTGTCTGTTATCCACTGATCAACCCATTGCATTTTTTTACAAGCCTACCCAGTTGACATCTTGTTCCAAGTGACAGGGAAGTCCTTACCTCTTGAGGGCTTCACTTAGAAGTTTGAAACTTGAGGGACCACTTCAGGGCACTATTCTCTGGGGATTGTCTCCTTCCCTTCCCCTCTCCCCAAGATTTATTTACCCTCTCCACTTGCCAGGCACAAAGCCCTTGGGAGTTCCGAGCTGTGCACACTGCCTGGCAGGGTGACCCCTGGTGCACAGGGGAAGAATTGGGCCAGTCAGTGTGGTGAGGAGAGAGGTCCCCTCAGCTGTGGCTCCCCTCGTCTTTGTTCTTGGCTCTTAGGCAAAGGCAGCTTTGTGCTTCTCGTGGACAAGGCTTGCCGTTGAGCAGGCCAGGGACACTGTGGAATAGCAAGCAATGGGGGAACTGAAAATTAGGCATTTCACAGAAAGAGAGCTTCCGAGAGCCGGCATGTGAATGGAGCTTTTGCCTGGGAGCAGGGCTCTGAGCAGCCACGTGCAGGAGCCTGGCCGGAGCTGTGGGAGAAAGCAGCCCTGTTCTTAGCCTTGGTCTCTTTGGCAAAAGCAACATGGATACAAAAACACACAAAGTGAGCAAGAGTATCGGGTCACTTCCCTTGGCTTGTCATAGGCTCCGAGACCTGCCTATGGATGAATGCGTTCTGGAAGATTCTCCACAGCTCTTCAGATGTGGAGCCTGGGGGCTGCGGTGGTGAGACTGAGGGAAGCTGGGATGAGGAGGAGAAGCAGCTGGCTGCAAGGCATTATATGTGTATATGTGTTATGATTTAACATGAATCGTGTGTTTAGGGTCTTGCTACATAGTCATGGCAGACCCAGACGGGCAGTCTTCCTGACTTAGTCTCTCCAGTACTGCGACCACAGACATTTGCCACCGTGCTCAGCCACCCATGAGTCTTCTCTTTCTGGCATTGCCCAAATTTCCTGATCTTTTGCCGCAAAGTCATTGTAATCATATAGAAGCCACCATCCTTGCAACATCTTCTCACCTTCCCCCCGTGGCAAGATGTGTAGGGCAGGAGTCCAGAGCTGGAGGAGGTCCTGCCCATGCCATCCCTCGGTGTCTGTGTGTGAGATAGCACACTCACTCCTGTCTCCATGGTGTGGCGTTGACTGTCATCCTCCATGTTTCCCTCTGCTGTGTGATTGGCTCTCAAGTGGCAGGCACATGACTTTGAAAGTTTCTTCCAGAATGTTCGAGAAAACCTTTGGTAGGTGGTTGCTTTCTCTAGGGAAGATGTTGATCTGGGTGGAGGTCTAGGTCTCCCAGGGCAGGTGAGGCAGGCCTGAGAATGGGTGCAGCCCGTGATGCCTGGCGTTCCCTGTCAACCTGATAGACTCTAAGATCATGTGGAAGACTGATCTCTTGTTTACATTAACTAAGGTGGGAAGATCTGCCATTGTTGGGGGCACCATTTCCTGCCTGGGAGAATAACAAGACAGAGTCCAAAGGAAGCCAAGCTAGAGAACACTTGGGATCAGATCCCTCATGTGTTATTCGGGGCTCTGAATTGAGCGATGCACAAAGTGGATGGGCCCTGGGCTTGCCTTTGTACTCACCGCCTTTGACTTGGGGTCCTGGTCATTTCCTACTCTGTAGGTACTGAGAGGAATGAAGTTGCTCTTACCAGGTCAGAGAGCTGATGGCAGTCTTTGGGACAGAATCCAAATGTCACCTGCGTCCCCATGCCTCGTCACCCTGTTACAACCGCATATTCAGTCGCAGGGAGACCCCCATGTACCCCACCTTTTCCACCAGTTTTTGGGGTACCCCCAGCTGAAACTTCCCCAAGGCTTTCCATAATGTGCCCATAGAGGACTGTGGAAGCTGATGTGGGGGGTGGGTGCCTGTGGGTGCTGCCATGCAGCAGGAAGAAGGAACCGTCTGACTCTGGATGACATAGGGGGTGCTGAAGTCACAGCTCTGCTCATAAGGGAAGGCTCTGAAAAACGGCTGGTTTGCAGGCTGTCATGATACCTGGGTTCGTGTGTCAAGGAGGGTTCTCTGAGTTAGTGAAGAGGATATTCTCGGGAGCTGCTAATGATGCATTTAATTTTAATAATGAAGGACCCATGCCCACAATTTATTACTTCCTGTGGCTTTAGACTGTGGCTTCTGGGGTGGTCATTGTGTGGAGGTTAATGGATTGTCTGATCAATTATTCAGAACACACAGACGGAGTTTTTTACGGAAGCGAAGATGTCACAGTCACTGATACTTTCCCAATACTGTTATCATTTTGGATTTTTACAGCATATTTTCTTCACGGTAACCACTCAAGTGGATGCTGTTACTGAAAAATGTCGAATCTCGATGTGTTTGCTGGGTTTGTGGACAGCTGTTCTTTGTGTTCCATAACTGTTCAGTCCAGAGCTCTTGTGGTTCCCTCTTATGACCTGTGAAATATACAAGGTGGACCCTGAGTGTGTGCGTGAATCCATGTGAGAATACAACACAGGCCATTCACAGGTGTGAATGCCGCCTGGGCCAGAACCACGTGCTTCTTTTCATCCCGGAGGGAATGTGTGTTGTGCTGACAGCTGCAGCTGTCCTCAGTGCAAATCCCGCCCTCCTTCACTCGGGTTTATTGTTGTTGTTCTGGTTTGGTTTGATTATTGGTAATTGTAATTTTAGAATAATATTTATTTTGTATATGCGGGAGGTGTGTAAGTGGGGGGTGTTTGTGTGTGTGTGGTGTGTATGTAAGTGTGTATGTGTTCAGAGGTTATGTGTGTGGGGTATAAGCATGTGAGTGTGCGTCTAAGTATAGTGTGTATGTAAGTGTGGATAGGGAGTATATAAGTGTGGTGTGTGGGGGGCCTGATGGTGTGTAAGTGTGTGTCGGATGTGTGTATAAGAATGTATGTAAGTGGTGTGTGTGTGTGTATGTGTGGTATTTATAGAGCCCAGAAGAGGGTGTTGGATCACTTGAAGCTGGAGTTACAGGCAGTTGTGAGCCAACCAGTGCAGGTTCTGTGAACCAAACTCAAGTTCTTTGGAAGAGCGGCCACTGTTCGTCATTCGCTGTCTCTCCAGCCCTTGGAGTGCTTTTGCCTTCTTCCTTTCTGCCGATTTTCCTCCCCCGCCCCCGGCATCTTCCCTCCCTCCCTCCCTTCCTCCTTCCTTCTCTCCCTCCTCTCTCTCTCTCTCTCTCTCTCTCTCTCTCTCTCTCTCTCTCTCTAGATGGCTTCTCATTATGCAGCCCTGACTGTGGTGAAGCTCACTGTGTAGCCCAGGCTGGCCTCAAGCTATGGCAGTCCTCCTGTCTCAAACCCCTCCACCCAGTGCTGGGGTTAGAGGTGTCAGTCACAACTCCCAGTACAACTAAACAGAGCTAATAACAGTGTTCATCTGTTGGGTGATAGTGGAGATAAAATTACAACCAGAAGCGGGGACCCTTGAATATAGTTCCCAGCCCAGGCTAGCAGTGACATTGTCTCAAGGTCAACAATGCTGGCTAGTGACACTGATGGACTCAGTACTCAAGCAAGTGGCCAGTGCTGGCCTCAGGGCCGCCTTGCCACCCCATGCTGCACCTGCTGCTTCTGGGTTTTAGTGGCAGAGCTGAGCATTTTCACCGAGGTGTCTAATGCGTCTGCTCTCTGACCTTTACAGGGGACATCACAGCCTACTGTTCTTACCTGCCACACTTGGGACACCCGCCTCACCCACACACTGGAGATGCCCTCTCTGTGCTCACCCCCAGTCTCTCCACGGAAGCCTCCTTGCGGGAGAGTGCTGTCCCATAGAACGTTCGGTGATGACAGAAATGTTCTAGGTCATCTCTGGGTTACAGAACCTTTAAGTGAGACGCATGGACCAGCAGAGTGGAGCTTTATTCGGCTACATGAGTTTGTAGCCAGACAATCACCTGTGGCTTGTGATCATCGCGCCAGACAGCGCAGTGATCAGGGTTCTGAAAGGTAGAGTTGCGTGTCTTCACTGTTGTAGGTTTCTTTGTGAGCCAGGAGGAGGGCGGTGCTGTGCCCGACTGAACAAAAAGGAGGAGGATGCCTTTTCTTTCTTTCCGTTATCCCTTTTTTTTCACACACATAAATTTCTACATGGGGTATGGTGTAGTACAGGCTGGCCTTGAACTCCCGACCTAGCCAAGGATGATCTGAATCTCTGATCCTCCTGCCTCCACTTCCCAAATACTGAGATTACAGTGCCCAGCCCAGCATCTATCTTCATACATGTGTGCTAGGCAGGCACTCCACCACCTGAGTTGCACATGGGCCAGAACCACGTTTCCTTTCGTTTGCAGAGGGAATTATATGTTGTGTCCACAGCTAATGCGTCTGTTTTTGAACCCTTTACAGGGAACATCAGAGTCCACTATCCTTACCCTCTACATTCAAGACACCTGTCCCTAAACATACGTTCCCATAAAAATTCAACTTGTGCTTCTGTGTGTGGAACATCTGTGAAACCTGGAAAAGTGTGACGAAAAGGTCCAGTGACCCACCCCAAGTGGGCGGCATCAAGCCTGCGCGCCGGGGGGGGGGGCATTTCACTGTCACGGGGCCCTCGGGGCTGCGACCACACTCTTCTCGCAGCAGCAGAGAGCTTCTAGAGTGGCTGAAGGGTTCTCGGGGCTGCAGCGTTTTCGAGACATTCGACATTTTGGGGGTCTAGTTCTGAGGTGCTCCTAAGTGAACCTGGGCCAATTTATATTACTGTGAGAGAGGGACAGCTGTGGTTCTTCCCGTAGTTGCCAGAGCGCCTATCCCCCCCCCACTTCTGTGTGTGTGTGTGTGTATGTATGCAACCTGTGTGCACATGCATGTTTGTGTGCACGTGGAAGCCAGAGGTCAATGCCAGGAATCTAGTTCAGAAGTCTCTCACCACTGTATGTTGAGGCAGGGTCTCTCCCTGCCCCTACGCGCTCACCGATTTGGCTAGCGCGGCTGCCAGAAAACCTCTTCTCTTCTCCATTCTCCATCTCCCCAGCAGGCAAGTCGCTGCACCTGGCTGTCTGTGTGGGCGCTGCTGGTCCTCACGGTTGCACGGCAAACACTGACTGACTGAGCCATCTGTCCAGCCCAGCAGCCTCTCTGTAAGCAAGCTTCTTATATGATCTGCAGGATTTAGTTCCTCACAAGCACCAGATGTTTTAGCCCGTGCCTAGGAAGAAGCTGAGCATCCCAAGTCCTTGGGAGATGCAGGGCTTAGATTCGATCTGAGCAGGACACGTGTGCATCAGTTACTTCTCTCACTCCGTGACTAAAGATCAATGAGAAGCAACTTCTAGGAGCAGAAGGTTTGTCTTGACTCACGGCTTAGGGTATACAGTCCTTTATGGTGGGGGAAGGCACGACCTTTAGAGCAGCCTGGTCCATTGCAGTAGGTGCTGATGTAGTGGGTAGGAAGCAGAGTGGGGTCATAACCCTTAAATCCCACCTCTAAAGACCTTATAGCTGGGCCCCATGTCCCAAAGACCCTCTGATGTCCCCAAACAGCTCCAGCAGCTGGGGGCGAGGTATTCACACACATGAACCTGTGGCGACAACTCTCATTCAAGCCCCAGAAGTTTATCCTCTGGTCAGGGATAGTGGGAGGCACAGTAGAGAGGATTGCTCCAACTGCTGCCTGCGGGGGGACGGGGTGGACAATGGTCTGTGACCCCCAGAACCACAGCTCTTATGTGCTGAGGTAAACGAGGTTTACCTTGCAGGAAGGTATTAAAGATGAATGGAGATGTGAGGACGGGGCCTGGCGTGACTCCCTGCGCCCGGTCGATGTTGATGAATGGTGGCTGTTGTCTGGACTATCAGCGGCAATTATTAGCATGGTGTGCAACGCAAGTAGAGATGATGCATATGTGGGGGACATGGTAGCTGCCGGAGCACTAGCTGCCATTTATCTTGTTTGTAGGTGACAATGTTTCCACGCTCTGTGACATTGTAGGAAGGAAAGCTCGCCTTCCTAGGGGATGGAGGCAGCCAAAACCATTATTTCACAAGTAGACTTGATCCAAAGTGGCCAGTAGCATTTTAGAATGATCCAGGCAGAGGTAACATAAACTTCAAAATCCACGTCAGGGCTGGGAAGACGGCTCAGTGAGTTAAATTCTTTCTGTGAAAACCTGAGGACCTGAGCTTGATAATAAAAGCCAAGTGTGGTGTTATGCATTGCTAATTCCAACTCTGTGGGGACAGAGACAGGAGAATGCCTGGAGGTTATTGGCCAGCCAGCCAGCTAACCTTGGCTACTTGGAGAGTCCTAAGTCTGTGGACCCCGTGCCAATAAAAGATGGACAGTACCTGAGGAACCATTTCTGGTTGTGTCTTGGTCGCCACATTCGTGTGTGCACATGTGCCCACTCACACACATGCACACGCATGCACGCACACACGCACACATACACACGCACACACACGCACATACACACAGAGCAGCTCAGACTTCAAGCTCCCCGGGGACACTGCTTTCCTGCCTCCAACTTGCCACTCTTGCCCTGTATCAGAGCAGGACTCAGGGCCTGTGGGGCTGGGACATGACATTTTACTGCAGTGCCTCCCTAGTTCAGTCAGGGTGACGGTGCCTTGCGGCCCAGTCTGGTCTTTACTAAAGATGTCATCTTGTGAGCGTGTCCTTCAGTGACCTTCAGTCCAGCCTATCTGGGCCTCCCTCTTCCCTGGGGTTACACAGTTGGTGGAGTCAGGACATAGATAGTTCCAAATTCATGGCTGATAAAAATACTGTGATTAAATTCTCCATGCAAACTCATATCCATTAAGGCCACTTTTCTCCCAGGAATCACAATTAATCAGTAAGAGGCAATGACATCACTGGGGTCATGGCTCAGTGGTAAAGGATTTTCTGTACAAGCTTGAAGCCCTGGGTTTGATCCCAGCCCCCATGTGACTGGCGCCAGAACATCCCTGGAGCTTCCTGGTCAGCTGGGCTCACTGAATCCCAGGCTCTAGGTTCCATGAGAAACCCCGTTTTAAAATAATGGAAAAGTGATTGAGACAAACATCTGACCTCAACCTGTAGCCTTGACATGCACACAAACTACACACGTGGACATGTATGTAGGTATGCATGCATGCATGTATGTATATACACAGAGAGAGAGACTGACAGAGAGTGCATGTCATTGATCTGGACTGCCCCACCCATTGGATCCAAGTTGAACGGATTTAAAATGATCTTTAAAAATAGACATACCACTGTAAAAACCAATATCCAACTTGGTGAGGGGCTATTATTCTGTCAGAACCAGTCCCCTGGTATTCTCATCATGCTTGGTCTGGATGAGTTTCATTTCTTGTGGAGAAGTTGCTAGAAGGCAGATCAGCGATGGGTCAAGGATAGCATCTACTCTGCCTATCTGGGGCTGCAGCATCCTCCAGGCGTGGAGCCCTTCCATTCTTCTCCTCGGTGAAATCTCTGCACAGTGCCCAGATCCCAGCATTATGATCTGTTTTGAACATAAAGAACAGAGACCCCGGGAAGGGCCTGAGGCTACATTTTCACGGAATAGCAGGGTGCAGAGCGCAGGCGTGAATCCAGGTGGTCCTTTCCAGGTCCTCAGTATTAGCCTCAGTGTAAGAGTTTTGCTGCCTGGGTTTCTTGACATCTGCTTTAATACATCAGACAGGAAGGCATCTCCGCTATGAGCCTTCAGCACATTGAAGGTGCTTCTGCAATGCTCTTCACACTGTCATTGGATAGTATGTAGATGCCCAGTAGTGGAATATTGGATGTGTAGACCCAACCAAAGCCTTATAAGGACAGGGACAGTCCAGCTTTTCTGCAGCCAAGCATCTCATTCACAATGAGGTCCTGTAATAATTATGGCTAGTGCAGATGGAGAAGTGGGTGGTGGATAGACGTGTGTGTGGTTGGTGGGTAGGTGGGTGATTGATGGAAAGGAAGATGTACTGATGAGATAGGTAGGTGGTGGATGACTAGGAAGAGACATAGATAGGTGGTCCTATGATAGCTATGCCGATATATAAATAGGTGATCCTATGGGTAGATAGGTAAATATATAGATGGATTTCCTATAGCTAGATAGGTGGGTATATAGCTTGTCAGCCCCGTGGATATATAGGTGGATATATAGATTGGTGGGCCTATAGGTGATTTTGTGCATGGATAGGTGGGTGATTGGTTATAGGTGGGAGGTACATAGATAGGTAGCTGTATATATGAATAAGTACTTCTATGGATAGATAGGTAGAAGGTAGATTGGTATATGGCTAGTAAGTAGACAGGTAGACAGCAGATGCGTAGGTAGATATATTGATGGGGGAGTGGTCCTATTTATGGAAGGATAGATGGATGGGGTAGATGACACAGGGAGAGATGAGTGTGTAGAATTGTACAAATCTGCAAGAATGGGCTATGGACCACCACACTGCCAGGAGGAAGATGGTGAAGGCAGGTGCTTGAGAGGGAATCAGCATGCTGTTTGCAGTGAGGGCTGACCCACAGAATCTCCACTTTTGTTGGCATCAGTTCTGGGACACAGGAGCCCTTGGCAGAAAAGCTCTACAAGTCCATCCATCTTTGCTTTGGTTCGGATGTTCCACACTGGTGTGTTCTCACAGGAATTCTAAGACATACGTCTGTGCCCGCTGGTGTCTGGCCATTGACTCTCTCAGTGTGAACACTGTCCACTCTGGGTCTCTTCTGGGTGGCCTACGGAGAGTGTCTACAAGGCTAGCTTTAGGTTTAGCTCCGTGTCTTAACTTCAGAACGAATGGGCTGTGCGGCTTTGAACAAGTCACTGCCTCTGTCTGGCCTCATTCTTCTTCAGTCTTGTGGTCCTGAGGATGGAGATGAAGGGTCTGCATGGAAGGGCCCTGGCACTCAAAGGGGTCCAGCAGGCACTCATTTCCCCATCTCGGATTTCATTGCGTGCTTGTGTTTCTTTTTGCTGAGTCTCTTGGAAAAGATGGATTACGTTAGAATCCAGCTTGGTTTTACATTTGTTTTTTTCTTTTTCCATAATCTTGGTGAGAATGGGAAAAAGAATTGAGCTTGCAAACCCTGCCATGATGCTCCCTTCTTGGTTGTGGCTCTGGCGTTGGGAGAGTTCAGAGGTACAGAGAGCTACAAACATCCTGGTCCTTGGGTCCTGGGGATAGTGCAGCTTGCAGGAGGTCATTCATCAGGAGAGCAGTCTCAGGAGAGATTCTGAACCTTAACGGTCGGTCATATCAAGCACTAGATGTGTGGGAACGCTTAGCACCCATTGTAGACTCCCTGCATGACAGCCGTAGATGCTACGACTGTCCTCGTATGATGTCAAGGAGCTCAGGGCATGTGCACAGAGGGCTGGGTGAGGTGGGGAGAAAAGACCCCGTAAGGAGCCTGTCTGGATGTGGGCTGGGCTTAGAGGAAGGGCGGGGAAACCTGCTGGAAGGGGCAGATATTTTTCTCCATTTCCTGTCGGTTACGTTGTTCTGGCAAATCTAGACTAATTTAAACACATGTTTGCATACATGCTAAGTCTCTTTACATGTAAATATACATGTCTATATAACTATGTAGATATCATATATATGTGTGTGTAGAAAGACTTCAGAGACCTCCAGAGTGACCTCTCAGCTTGGACCGGGTGCTGCGGTGGCCCAACTAGCTGTGGCCTGGTAGAGACAGGCACTCCAGGCTGCCGGTGCTGGGTTTCAAGGAGCATTTGAGGGTCTGTTTCTGTCGGAAGCTGCCTGACTCTTTAATAAAGTCAGTGTTCAGTTTGCATTCTTCAGAACCTGACAGCCAACAGAGTGTTTCTTGACTCAGTGCAGACGAGAACGGAAATGACAAGTGAAGCGGAGGACTGAGCAGCAAATACAAAGTGTCAAGGTGACCGTGTCCAGCGGGGCAGGGAAGGAAGGCAGCCCTGGGAGCACATGGCATGTCTCTGGAGGGATCACTGTGTGTCATGCTGCCTGCCTCTCTGAAGGTGGCACAGACTGGAGAGGTTAGAGGTGTGCGATGAGCTGTGAGGAGCGTGGCAGTGAATACACGTATTGTTGTAAAACCATCTTTAATGTGTCTTTGGAGATCAAAAGGTCGATTTTAAAACTTCGCCAAAATGGACCAACAGGGTAAGAGGTCCTGACCAAGTTTGTAGGTCTCTCTCTTTCTTTGTGTGTGTGTGTGTGTGTGAGAGAGAGAGAATACAGTTACATAATATAATATTATATACATAGTTATATATGTAAAATATATAGTCATATAAATATGTGTGTTTATATATAGAGAGACAGAATATGCAGATATGTGTTTAAATTAGAGTCTCCAGAAAAATGTAATAAACAAGAAATGGAGAAATCAGTCTGTTGCATCCTGTCTATCTATAGACATGACCACTATATCTACCTATCATCTATCTGTGACGGCTGGATTTTGAATTGTCAATTCGTTACAGTCTTAAATCACGTTGGGAGGGGGTCTCCTTTGAGGGAGGGTACAGAACTGGTTGCACTGTGGTTGTATTGTCTTGATTAGTGGAAAGACCCGCCCCTTGTGGGCGGCGCCATTCCCTGGGCAGGTGACCCTGGTTACAGGAGCGGAGAGAGCAAGCCAAGCCCTATCATGCATGGCTTCATTGCTGTCTGCTTGTGATTGCAGATGTGATGTAACTAGCTTCTTCTCGCCACTTTGATTTCCCCATGACGACGAGCTGTGACCTGGAACTGAGAACTGAATTAAATCTTTATCCTTCGTACCTTAAGTTGTTTCTGTCATGGTGTTTAATGACGGCAGCAGGGAAGGACATGAAGAGTTTCTATCATTCATCTCATCATCTGTCTATGACCTGCCATCTGTCTAGTGTCTGTTCACCCGTGTATCTGCCCACCCATCTATTATGTTCCGGTCTACCTACCTAGATTTACTAGAGTGACTGGTTCATGTAGTTTTGGAGACCGAGAAAACTCAGTGGTGTCACAAACCGAGCACTGGGTTGATGAGGGTGGAGTTTAATTTTAAGACGGAAGGTTGAGACCTGGAAACCTAAAAATACAAATTTGTTCTTGTTTGAAAGTTGCCATCTCTTCATTGGGCTGGATAAGGCATCCTGACTAGGAGGGACACCTACTTTACTGGGTCTTTGGTTCCAATTCTGATGTTCTCTAAAGGCACCCCAAATGGTATTTGGATAAATGTCTCAGCACCCTAAAGCGCAGTTGACATGGATTTTACTGTCATGGGAGCATGTGTGTGTTCCTGTGTGTACACACAGCCCATGACTGTATTCTTCAGAGGTCCTGGGTCTCAAGGCAGAAGTTGATCATGACCTGGCATCTCAAATGGCTTTGTACCTGCTAGTAAATCTTGCAGCAGATACGCTGAGTTCCTTGTTACTGTTTGCTCTCCTGCTGGCTCCTTTAAAGTCAGCTAAGTCTCATGTAGCCCTGGTTCCTCTCATGGAGGGAGGTCTGTATCACGAGGGAACCTTGAGCAGGTGGTGGGTGAGTTTCTTCAGTCTATGAAGGAGCAGACATCTTTAACTGCCCAAACTGATGGCTGTGTCCTGTGACTGCACTGCCATGGAGCATAATCACGATGTTGAGAGGAGCCTTTTCGCCCAGTATCAGAGTCAGAGTGACAGGGAACTCAGGGCTCGGCCATGGCCGTGCTACTCAGGCTGCTCTTCTCCTGGCTTCTTGGACCTTTGGGGAATATTGGGATATATGGATATTTTCTTGAAGGTGTTTTTATCTTTCAATTTCTTTTAGATTTTAAGTTCTGATTAGAAAGAAAAATGTATTCATCATTGAAAACACATGAACTACAGTGTAGCAAGCTTCAGACTGTCTTTGGACAGCCAGCCCGCAATGATGACATGGAGACTCATTATTAATTATGAGACCTTGGCCTTAGCTTAAGCTTCCCCCAACTAGCTCTTATAACTTAAATTAACCCATTTATGTTAATCTATGTCTTGCTACCTTTCCTATCTACTGGCAGGCTTCTCCCCCATGTTTTCTTTTTCTTCTTTTACTGTGCTATCCTCTCTAAATCAACATCCTTCACTAACCGAATACATTAAGCATCTCCCCACATTGCTCAGGATGCAAGAAACCCAGCGTGATGATGTGCATCGGCCACCACTTACCCGTCTGCCCCCTTTGCATTAAAGCAGGCTTTTTGTTAGTATTCTTGCAACACATTGCTGTTACTTCACGAGACATACACGTTTCGTGAACACCTGTGGAGGTACCTTGCAGCTAACTTCTTTTTTATATTAGCACATATTGGTTATATATACAAGGGTTTTCACTATTCACACATATTGGTTATATGTACAAGGGTTTTCACTATTCACACATATTGGTTATACATACTAGGGTTTTCACTATTCACACATATTGGTTATATGTACAAGGGTTTTCATTATTCACACATATTGGTTATACATACGAGGGTTTTCACTATTCACACATATTGGTTATATATACGAGGGTTTTCACTATTCACACATATTGGTTATATATACGAGGGTTTTCACTATTCACACATATTGGTTATACATACGAGGGTTTTCACTATTCACACATATTGGTTATACATACTAAGGTTTTCACTATTCACACATATTGGTTATATATACGAGGGTTTTCACTATTCACACATATTGGTTATATATACTAGGACTTTCACTGCGGCATCTCCACACACGTGTAATGTATTTTGGTCCTGTTCACCTTCCCTTACACCCTCCCACTCCTGCTCTTCTTCCTCTTCCCAGCTAGTCCGTCTTCTACTTTTGTCTTTGTTTTGTTGTTGTTGAGCTAGGGAGTTTGGTTAGGTTTACTAACTCAAACGTAGTGGCTGGAGGGGGCGTTGTTTCCAGGGCACAGGCACTTTGGCTACACCACTAAAGAAAATGTCCCTCTCTCCTGGCAGCCAGTAACTACCAGATAGCGCCGCAAGGAAGGGGTTTCCTGTAGGTCACATGCGGGTGAGGATGGCTGTGCCCAGTTAGTGAGAGCAGCAGGGTCCTGAGTCAGGAAAGTAAAGGCTGGAAGCAGCTTTCTCTGCTGATGGCACTGCGGGCTTTGCATAGAAAAAGGACTCAAATAGCCTTAAGGAGTTTAGCCCTTCTCTGGAGAGTTGGGGATGAGGGTCAGGTGAGAAAGTGTGTCAGGTAGCAGTGAAGGGAGCATCCGCTAGGGACGGGAGCGGGGTACGGGTTAGTTCCTGTCCTCATTTGTGCTCTCTCTTGTCTGTAGGAACCACATTTGCACCCCTGTCTTAAACGTGCCCTGGCTCCGCAGCATCGAGAGGGAACTGGGAACTCCATTTTTATTATATTTTAGCATCTTGGTTTGAGATGATAATGCTCACTTTGTCTCTCTCTAGGTCGTGCCTGTTTGGGGGGTGATTCTATACAGAACTGTGCCCTTGCTGTCAGAGGATAGCATTTTCCTTCCATCTTCACGGAGTGATTAGCTCTAAAATTGGAAAGCAAGCATTGTGTGTTAAAACGCATCTAAATAAAATCCCAGCGGGAGGATTACTTTCTGCTGGCAGTGCCTGAGAACTTTGATGCATGTCTGATGGGCAGCGAGGAGGGCTCTCAGTGAGGACTGTTCAGGGAAAGCGCTGAGAAGCATCTGACACAATTCCCTGACTTTGTCTAAAAATATTTGACACAAGCTTTCGGGCTGGGCATGAAAAGCTCCCTCCCTCCACCCTCCATGGCCACAGTTCCATATTCTGTGACAGTTGACACTCAGCATGGGGCCAGCCCATTTGAATTTTGTTTCATGAGCCCTCACACACAGTTCCTTGCTGTTGTCTAAGATGGAGGTGGGTCAGAGGGCTTGGGGCTCCCTCTCCAGCACCAATAGTCCAGGAAATTTGCACAGAAGTTTATCCATCCACTGCCCGGTTTTTTTTTTTTTTTTGGGGGGGGGGAGATGGTGGTACACAAGCAGGCAGGAGTGAGCCTGTGTATGTGCATGTATGTGTGTGTGTGCGTGTGTGGTGTGGTGTGTATGTGTGTGTGGGGGGGGATCAGAAGTCAACATCAGGTTGAACCTTGGCTCCCTGACTCAGCTAGACTGTCTGGCCAGCAAGCTTCAGGGCTCCTCCTGTCTCCATTTCCCCTGTGCTGGGGCTAAAATCACATGATGCCACATTGAGCTTTTGTGTGGTTTCTGGGAATCTTGGGTCCTCACACTTGCATGCCAAGAACATTACTGACTGACCCATCTCCTCAACCCCTATGACTGATTTTTTTTTTTTTTTGTACTGCTGGGGGTCAAACCCAAGGCCTCGTGCACCTTGAGAAAAGTGGCTTTGGGCTGTACCCACAGTTCCAGCCTGCAAATGTGTAGAGAACAAATGTTAAAAGTTATGCAGCAGCAGGGAGCTATAGTCTAGGGGATGCAGAAGGCTCCTTCGTGAAGTCAGAGATTCCAGCAGAGGCCCGCTGTGCATGGCAGAGCTAGGGGCATGATCCTAATGGGCACGGGGCAGACAACTCCTAAGTGATTACAGGGCCCATAGACTTGGCACCAGCAAGAAGGGAGGAGAAAGTGAAGTCTGAGTATCTGACGAAATCTGTTATCCTGCTTAGTCTCACGTTCACCTGACACAGCCGGAGTCTTCAGAGAGGAGGGAGCCCCAGTTGAGGAAGTAAGATCAGACTGTAGGCAAGCCTGTAGGGCATTTTCTTAATTAGTGATTGATGTGGGGTCCAGCCTGTGGTGGATGGTGACATTCCTGGGCTGGTCCAGGTCCTGGGTTCTCTAAGAAAGCAGATTGAGCTGGGCAGTGGTGGCGCACAGCTTTAATCCCAGCATTCGGGAGGCAGAGACCAGCCTGGTCTTCAGAGTGAGCTCCAGGACTGGCTCTGTAACTACCTGTTTTGAAAAAAAAAAACCCTGTTTTTGTTTCTTTGAAAAAAGAAACCCTGTTTTGAAAAACAAACAAACGAAAAAAAAAAAAAAAGGAAGGAAGAAAGGAAGAGAAAGAGAGTAACATTGCTGCTTCTCCATGGCTTCTGCGTCAGCTCTTGTCTCCAGGTCCCTGCCCGGCTTGAGTTCCTGTTCTGACTTCCTTTGGTGATGAACTATGATGTGGAAGCATAAGCCGAGTGAACCCTTTCCTCTCCGACTTGCTTTTGGTCACAGGTTTCAGTGCAGCAATAGGAACCCTAACTAGGACATATGTATTGCATGTTGACGTGAAAATAGTCTTGATTTAGCTCTGTCCCTGTGACATGAGGGGAATGAATGGTGACATCAACATGGTCCTAACCCTATCTCCCCTTTCCTGACCCCGTCACCTCTAACCCCACAGAGAAGTTTAAGCTTTAAATGGGGAGTGGTTCTTCGGTTCCCAGTGGGTACTCCAGGGTCTGGCACTCAGCACAGGAGCTCAATCTCCATGGACAGGAACTGTGCACACACGAGGGTCAACAAGACTGGGGTTTGCAATCAGTGGCTGGAGAAGGATCTTACGTCACTGTGGGCGGCTGGGGAAGATTAGCTGGGGTTGAGACCGAGGAGAGGGAGCCCTCCATGCAGCCATCAATGTCCCTACCGAGGAGAGGAGAAGCAGACATTTTCTTTCTTTCTTCTCCTGCCCTTTCTCCTGAGTCGTGGAGAACTGATCATTCTGACTATGTTACACACTTCCTCAGGTCACACCTGTGTGCGTGTGCAGTCGCACCCACAAGCTGACACAGGGGACAGCATGTGGAGGTCATGGGGACAGTCCTCCTGAGTCAGTTATCTCCTTCTGTCGTGGGATCCGAGATTGAAATCAGCTCACCAGGTTTGTACAGTAGGTGTCTTTACTGCAGAGCCAGCTTGCCGGCCCTGGGCACATGACTTCATGGTGCTTCCTCACTCTGTGAATGACCTCGCCCTCACTCCTGCCCCAACTCCTGGTGTCCCTCCATAGACACCAGAGCTCAGTGCCATCCCTCCCAAGCCGCTGTCCGTCCTCAGGCCCTTCCTTCCTTTTTCAAGCACTTTCACCACTGTGTAGATGTGAATTGTTGGTGCACAGGCAGGTGTTGCTTATGCTATACATAAACATAACGGTGTGTCTATTTCATATGCAAGCCTATGTACACATATGTACCTGTCTCTACAACCAGAATGCACGGCAGAGGAGTAGTGATTTTTAGTTGTTTTTTACACTTGATTATGTGTGTAGGTATGTGGGTGTGTGCATGCCGTGGCACACATGGGCAGGTAGGTCAGAGGACAGCGTGCAGATTTGATTGTCTCCACCATATGGATTATGGAATTGAATCCGCACCATTACCCACTGAGCCATCTTGCCAACCCAGTAGCTGTAATGGGACAGGAACCATCGGGTTTCATTTCATTGTATTTCGGTAGAAACAACCTTTCTCGGAAACTAGCACAATGCCTGATACATATTAATATGCATTATATATACACATATGTATATGCATCTACAGCTATATATATGTACTCATTCACAAACACACATGCACACGTTCACATGCACACATACTCATTCACATATATGCACACACACACACACACACACACACATGATTGAATCTACATCCCTCTGACTGGTGACTCAGTCTACCACCTTTGTATCTCAGGTACAGAGTGCAGATGTTAAATAGGAGACTTTTTTAAAAATCAGGTTGGTCCTAACTATTACAGGGCATTACAAAATTAACATGAAGAAAAGTACATTTTCTTTCTTTCTTTTTTTTTTGGTATTTTATTTAATGTGTATGGGCATCTGCTTGTGTGTCTGTCTTTGCTCCACATGCACACGGTCTTCACAGAAGCCTGGAGTGAGCATCAGATCTCCTCCGAGTGTAGTTAGTGAGTTAGACGGTTGTGGCCACTGTGTGGGTGGTGGGACCTGAACCCAGGTCCTCTGCAAGTGCAGCGGGTGTTCTTCACTGAACCATCTCTCCAGCCCCCAAACAGTATATTTTTAAAAAGATAGCCTGTGGTGGCTTCTAAGACAGCGGTAAGTTGGTTGATTTGCCTTTGAGTGGTAACTGCTGCCTGTCTTTGAGTTCATTCCTTTCCCCACCCACAGTTCCTCAGCGTGAGAGTGACTGAGACCCATCACCTTCCGCACACAGCAGCCGGTGAGCTGGCTCCTGGTCCTTCCTGTCACCCTGGGAGTTAGGCTAGTGGGACACGGCACTTCATGAGTGATGGCAGCGATTGAACCTCTGGTCTCGGCTGGACTCTCCCAGAATGGGTCTCCAGCTGGACTCTGATGGTTGAATAGGCATCAGTTGGTTGAGCAGTGAACGGTCCTGGGTGGAACATTCTAGAACACATGGGTTCTGCCGACGAAGAACACTTGAATTGAGTCACGTGATGCCCAGGTTTGTCCTTATTCACCTCTTTTCATCTCTTATTTTTCCCCTCGGCATTGCCCTTCTAAAGGCCTTCATTGGGCTCCATATTTCCTGGAAGAAAGAAATAGTGCTAAGATTATAGCCCTGCTCCCACAAGCCCAACTCTAGTCTCCTTCCTGGAGAAAAGTGAGGTCTCAGATTCAGGCCCCAGTGACGCCACTGATGTCCTTGTGACCCCCGAGGAACATTTGCTTGCTCCTGGCTCAGGACTCTCAACTAGAATTAAAGAACTTTGCTTTCCTGGCTCCACCTCAGTGTGGAAGCATTGTGTGTGTTTCTGCTTCATATAGATTGTTGCTGGAGCATGCCCAGGGGTTAACACTGTGCAAAAGGGAGGCTGGCTGCCTTCCCTGAAGAAAGGTCTCATCTCACGGCCAAATCCCTTTAGCTGCACATGGCTTTCGAGGTCATCGAGAAACCTGCTGGTCTGGTTTTCCCATTAAAGGCTCAGACTCCAGGACAGAAGGGTCTAATTCATCTTGGTGTTGCCCCCTATCCGTGTCCTAGCCTGGATCTCTGTGTCACCCGGCTTATAAGCCACCCCGTCCTCATGAGCACCAGACTCTAGCAAGTCAACTCTGGGGAAGAGAAGAGTTTTTCCTACCAGTTAAGAAAAATGCCTAACCCAAGAAAAATACCTTGCTGGCCTGAAGCTTTCACTCCCTTCAAGCCACAGGCCTCATTGCCTGAGGGGAGCGCAGAAATTGGTGCTATGGCCTTAGAAGGGTTTGGTGGTTGTGGGAAAGAAGAAAAAGTCCGCGGAGAAATTTCAGGCTGGTCCTTTAGGACCTCTGGTAGCTCCCCAGCAAGCAAAAGGTGGCTTAATGTGATTATTCAAAGACCATGGGAGGCTGGGAGAAGGGAGCTCCACTCACTTGTGGGACCAACTACCAGTGACTTGATTTCCTAGGAACAGGCTTGTGGCATACTTGGCTCAACATGGGTGGGTTTGTCCTTCCCCAGCTTGCCGACACCTATTGCCGTCCCTTCCTTCTGGGGCTAGAGAGGTCATGTTTGGATTAGTGAAATAAGGAACGGAATTGTGTGGATGTCCTTGAATTGGGGGAGATTGAGGGAGAAGCATGCTTGCCCTTAGAGACACTGCTTCAGCGTTGTGGCTGAGGGCAGCCTCACTCACGGGAGGGGGGTGCCTTCACAATTGTCCCTCCCAAACACATGTCAGGAAGTGCCTGCGTCATCAATGTAGCGGGCAGTGTGGATCATGGAGCTGCAGGTTCTTCTGCTCGCACTTCAGCCATGTTGGCTGATGGGTTTAGGGAAAGGTGATGGCCCTGGAGTTTATGTGCTGTGTAATTGCTTATTTGAGTTAATGTCTGAATTTTCCCTCTATGGACTCATATATATATATATATAATGAGAGTAAGATTTTTATGGCAAGCGTATTGAAAAACAAACAGCAAAATAAGCCATCTATGAAATTGTTCTAAGAGAGGTGCTAAGGGTGGTGGGCAGGGCAGAAAAACCCTGTTCTATATGCGATGCTTTCGGGAGTACAGCTGTACAGCTGAAGATACAGAGATGCTGCTTCCTGTCCACTGTGTATTGAAATCGTGCATGCTAGGATGATGGTCTACCCCGGGCCCTATCCCCAGAAGAAATGTGTCTTTCTTGAAAGGAATTTTGAAGCATATGTTTGGAGAGTCTCGTGTTTCCTAATGAAGTATACTTAATAAAGTCTCTCACTGGTCATTAAGTAGGCTGGTTGACCACTGGTTACAAGTGGGGCCCCCTACTCTTCCCTTAATGTCATTTGCACCTCACGTTGTCCTTTGGAACTGAACCACAACTGGGACTTGTGGCTCGGATTAGGTATTTAGAGTGTCACTAGCCTCTGCTTATCTCTGCTCGCCTTAAAGACCTTCTCTACCCCCAGTCTGAAGCATCATCCCCTTAGAGTTACAGTCAGTTAGAAACTCCTGTTCCAGCTCAGCGTGGGGCTAATGGATTATGGTTTTTCCCCGTCTAGTCTTTGACTCAATGTTATTTGGCAGTGTCTTTTCCGTCGGCTATAGGTGTTAGTGCTGACCGTGGAGTGTGGCTTCCGTCACAGTTACGGATGTCCAGAACACAGTTCAGGTAGGCCTGTGTCTCTCCAAATAAGAAGCCAAGCCCTGGGATGGGAGGCAAGGCTCAGTTGTTAAGAATGCTTGCTGTTCTTGCAGAGGACCAGAGCTTTGTTCTGAACACTCATGCTGGGCTGCTCACAACTGCCTGTAATTCTATGTTCGGGATAGCTATCAGCCACCCTCTGATGCCCCCTACAGACACTTACACTTAACGTGTGCACATCCTCACACACACACACACACCCCCGCCGATATAATTTATAAAAGAATCTTAAAGAAAGAAATTCAACCCTAGTTCTGGGGAGGTGACTCAGTGGCTAAGTGCTTGTCTCCTGTGAAGACCTGAGTTTGATCCCTATTAGCCGTGTTAAAGCCAGGCATGGTGGGTTGTGCATGTTGTCCTGGTGGTCTGGACTCAGTGGCCAGCCAGCCTATAACCAGTGAGAGACTCTGTCTCAAATGAAAAATGTGGGGCTTCCCTGAGGAATGACAGTACAGGTTGTCTCTTATCTGTACACTGCACACACGCATGCACACACGGACACATACACCACACACATGCGCATGCACACATCACACTGAAACACATAGAAAAAATAAAACCAACACCAGCCCTCACTATGTTCTTGTATCTCTCTTCTTTCCCATTTTTCTCCTCTGGAGGTTAAAAGGTAAATTTGGCAAAGTTGTCTGTCAGAAGAGGAAGAATAATTTCTAGGTGTGTGCATATTTTCTTCTTACAGGTATAGACAGAGATGTAACAGGATCTGGGAAGGATTTCCCGTTGGCGAAGGAGCAAACACATCAAACCATAATGCACGGAACAGCAGGTTTGCCCCAAATGCTTTTCCCAGGCCTGCAGGAAGCCAGCATGGTTTCTAGTTGGTTTTCTCTACCATGAGGTTCTTGGAAATCCATGCTTTTGCTGCAACACACAAAGAAAAAAGGAAAACAAGAAAAGCAAGCTCTCTGTGGTGGCAGTGCCACCAATTAAAATATCAGAGGGAGTTCCGAAGGAAATTCTGTGTGATTTTGCCTGTGTTTTCCTCTGAAATTAAGGCAGTCCATGTCGCATGGATTGTTGTGCCAAGGTTTACACAAAGGCTTCAGGTTCAAATGGCCCAGGCTTTTAGAGGAGAAATATGAAAAGCTGGCCCCTGTCTTTTGTGGGGTGTGCTGATCATTCCTGTGGGAGTAGGGACTGAGTTTTTTTAAAGCCAAATACGTAGATTTTTTTTTCTCCTCAAAGTCAGAATCCCTGCTTTAATACAGTACCACACTCGACGCAAACCAACCAACCAGATGCTAAGTCTGTGTGTCAGAAGAGTGAATTAAAACACAGCATCATTGAGTACACCATGGGCATCGGGCTGAGTGGGCCCTGCTTCTGTGGTGGAAAGGGGACCCACATCTCCTGGACCTGGGGATGCTCTGACCTCAGAATGTCCTTTGGGCCTTTGCCCTGGAGAAAGTCGCCTCCAGGTGCAGCAGGAGGCGTCCAGGAGGCTCACTGCAGCTTTGTCTGCACAACAAAGCATAAAATGACAAGGGTAACAAGGGACACTTTGTCCTGCGAGAGAGGGGGTCACACCACGAGCTCCTGAGTCTTGCTTGGGTGGGCGCTGGGAGCAGGTGGGGGCTTGTGTGGGTTTGGGGTGGGTGGGGTGGGGTGGGAGTTGAGGAGACAGAGGCTTGCTGCTAGGACGTAGATCCCCATTCTAATGTACTCCTGCCCTCCCTCCCTCCCGGCTCTTCCTTCTTCCCCCTCCCCCTCCCTTTGTTTTACTTTCTTTCCAGATAAGCACTTGCTCATTTTATTGTTTCATTTCTTTGACTACAAAGAGAACTCATCATAAGCTCCAATGACAAAGTGTTTATCTTTGATAATTCTGTAGCAGTATATATGTTTATTTTCTATGTGTGTGCGTTGAAATTGTTTCAGAGAAAAGAGCCCATTTGGACTGCATTTCTTAGCACCACATGTGAAGCTCGTATTGAATTGTGAGCCATCTCCTGTGTTATTGGCCTCCTGGTGTCTGTTAGTTAATATGAAATTTAAAAAGGGAATATTAAAATTAAAAGACTATATCCTTTTGTCATTATAAACTGACCAGAAAAGAAAACCTTTTGAAAGGAAGTTTGACTGTATTTAGCAAAGTCACATATGCGGGTCACGTTTGAGCTACCAATGCTGCACATAGGACTCTTGTCCCAGAGTGTCTTGGCAAGCCACAACAGTACATATGTTAGGCTACTCACAGGGCCATTTTCCACTCTTACAAGAGGTTAGAAATGACCTGCACATTCATAAATGGTGGATGCTTGGTCAAACAGCAGCATGAGCAAGCAGTGGTGTGTTTTGTGTCTAGAAAGAGTGAGGTGTTACGGGCCAGGGTGGGTGTTTGCTTCCCTTCTGTCTGTCTGCCCATCCTGTCTGTCTTTCTACCGATCTATCATCTATCGTGCATTTGTAATCTATTTTTATCTGTTAGTCTATAAATCCATCTGTTTACTTAATTGATCATCTAGATACCTACATCTATTCACCCAGCCATCTATATAAAGAGAAATCTGTGATCTCCTTTAGTTTTTACATGAAAACCATCACCATTTTAGGGAATGCATTCTGAATGGACTCATTTTTTTTTTTTAAATTTCAGCAAACACACACACACACACAGAGAAATCAATGTATCATCACTATCACCTACTCATCCACCCTCTATCTATAATATATATATATAATTCACATATATTATCTATTTATATATATATAATATATATACATGTAATTCACAATAGTTGATGACTTCTTTATAGACACTTTTAAATTAATGGATGCAGAGAAAGGACAACTTTCTCTGACCCTGAAGAACTCTGGTCCAGGGAATCATGATCAACAAATATTGATGTCACTCTGTGACAAACTGAGGGACTTTGCAGTGGGTAGGACAGCAGGCAGAACCACCTTTACCTGATCTCAATTTTCATCGTCCAAATGTAGATCAGTCTGTTGCTACCTCCTAAAAGGCAACTGGCAACACACGTCTCTCTATAGAGATTCTTGCGGGAAAATTCGAATATAAACTTGGCATGTTACCTTTCACTGCTGCTGTTTGGGAGAGGGGGGCCAGAAGAAGGTGTTGTCAATATGGGCACCTCTCAGATGAGATATGATGTACTAGACACCTAGAAGTGTCCAAGAGTCTTACTGAAGTCAATCTACCTCAGCTCAGACAACCAGCCCAGACAACTACTTTACAAGGAACTATAACCATAGATTGTGCTCTGAGCCATGCAGCATAGGTGTGTGTGTGTGTGTGTGTGCACTTTCACCAGATACCGTGCTTTAGAACTCATCCGTACTTGAGTGTGTTCTTTTTTCTTGATGGACAGAAAGTTACTGTGTGATTAATTTGATTGTTCTCTTGTTGAGAGACGTTTGTTTCCAGTTTGTAGCCAATGTTTTTTAAAAAAGTTTGGATTATGAGAATTCTTGTGTAACGTCTTTTTGTAGATAGATGTTTTTATTTCTTGGGTAACCTGCAAAAGTGAACTTGTCAGGATGTAAGGTAGGCATAAGGTTAGCATCCTAAAGATCTCGTGCACAATTTCTCACAGGCTGCGTTCCCTCTGCTCCATGGCCTTTTAGAAGTGGGCGCTGAAGGCTGTTTTCATTTTGACGTTCAGATGTGTGTGAGATGATACCTCACTTTGACTTTCTAAAAATTATTTTCATATCTAGGTTTATAGAGATGTAATCATATACCATAAAATGGATACATTTGAAATATGCATTTTAATGGTTTTTAATGTCTTCATGGAAGTAGAGAGCTGTTACCCTAATTCATAGCTCCCCAGGAATTTGTCAGGTTGTATATGTCACTGATTTCCTGCATACAGTTCACAGTTCTGTCGTGGTTCCTGCTGCTTCTGTAACTTGGTAGTTTTAGCCCCTTGTGCTCCCTGACTGTAGTTCTTTGAGTCCCCCACCTTGGTAAGTTAAATATTCTCAAAGTTCAGAGAGTAAGAAGTGCTAGAGATGAGATGCCATGAATTACGTGTCATACTCTTGAACTCACGGAAACGTGATATTACATACGATTCCTCCAACATTCCATCATAGGGGAGGGAGGAGCCCCCAGCACAAGGATTTAGATACTGAATTATGCAAATATCATTATTATTATTATTGATTTCTTTCCTCCTCCTTCTGAGAGAGGGTTGGGCTTCTCGACATGATGCTGCCTCTGCTGGAACTCACTCTGTAGACCAGGCTGGCCTCACACTCATAGAGATTCCCCCACCTCTGCCTCCTGAGTGCTGGGAATAAAGGCGTGAACAACACACCAGCTGTCATTGATGTGTTGTTTTGTTCCTTTTTGGTCAGAAGCCAGGGTTTAAATATGATTTCAATTTTTTAAATACGTGGTCTTTTTTCTTTTAAAATGTTATTAAAATATAACTGTTTCATTTTTCCTTCCTCTCCTTCCTCCCAGCCCTTCCACACTCTCCTCCCACTACTCCTCAAATACATGGCCTTTCCCCCTAATTATTATTGTGACATATATATGATTTCAATCTCTTTAAGTTTCTTGAGCTTAGCTCTAGATCTTAGCTTGTCTGTTCTCCTGACTGTGGTCCATGTTCCATGTGCATTTGAAAAGAATGTGTTGTCCGCTGTTGCCCTGTTGCTGGGTAAAGTGCCCCATTGTGTGCGTCCTCTGGGATAATCGTCTGTTGCTCGGTCATTTCCTCATTCCCTTCTGTTTTCTTTGTGCTCTTCTGCCTGCTTTTCTATTCATATCCAAAAGTGGGCTGCTGAAGTCTCTGGCTATTATTTTTGAGCTATTCGCTTCCTTTTCATTCTATCAATTTGGTACTTTTTTTTTTTTAGCTTAAGGATTTTTTTATTTACTTTTTTTTTTTTTTTTTTTTTTTTACCGTGTGCTGGGGTGGGGTAATTTGCCACAGCATTCTGTTGGAGGTAAGACGACAACTTGCGAGAGTCACTTCTGTCCTTCTATCATAGGGGCTCCGGAAATCAAACTCAGGGCATCAGGTGGAGGCCCTGGAACTTGCTTTTAGGCTAAATCATGCTGTCTTAGCTAGGTTTCTACTGCTGTGGTAAACACCATGACCAGAAGCAACATGGGGAGGAAAGGGTGTTGTGGGAAGTCTTTCTGTCTATGTGTTGCTTTTATTGGTTAATGAATAAAGCTGTTTCTGCCAGTGGCTCAGCAAAATATAGCAAGGCAGGAATTCCAAGCAGTAGAGGAGGAAAGAAGGCGGAGTCAGGGAGAAGCCATGTAGCTGCCACAGGAGACAGACGCCAGACGCCAGATGGAACCTTACCTGTAGGCCACAACCATGTGACAAATAGAAATGGGTTAATTTAAGATATAAGAGCTAGTTAGTGATGTGCCTAAGTGACTGGCCAAGCAGTGCTTTAGTTAATACCATTTCTGTGAGGTTACTTTGGGTCTGGGTGGAAGGAATGAATGAGCAGCCTCTGCCTACAAAAGGGTTTGTTTCATCTTACAACTCTCGGGGCTCCCTCGTTGAGGGAGGTCAGGGCGAAACCTCCAGGCAGGAACAGAAGCAGAGTCTTAGCGGACTGCTGCTTACTGGCTTACTTCACACGACTTACATAGCTAACTTCTTAGAGTGCCCAGGACTCCCTGCCCAGGGGTGGCATGGCCTACAGTGAGCTGGACTCTCCCAAATCAGTCATCAATTAAATGCACTGTAGGCTTGACCACAGGCCAATCTGGTGGGGACATTTTCTCAGTTGAGGCTTCTTTTGCCAAAATGACTCTAGCTTGTGTTAAAACTAGCCAGAAAAAAATGTTCCTAGCTTTTCTTGCTATGAAACTGTTTTAAGAATATCTTATGTTGTATTCCACTGAAAATGCCTACAAATTCACAGTATTTATTATTATTATTATTGTTATTATTATTATTATTGACAGGATCTCATTATGTAGCCCAGCCTGGCCTACTGCTTGCCATGTAGACCAGGCTGGCCCCAAACTTAGAGATCCACCTACCTCTAACTCCCAAGATCAAAGGCATGTGCCACTGTATCAGACTCACAGACCCTTTTGGAAGGTTTTTCTGACTTTATGGTTCCTAGCTCACAGTCTCTCTCCCTTCCAGCATTTAAAGTGGCGTTCCATTGCCAGTTTCCTCAGAAGAGATGTCGCCCTTTCTCTTGTTGGGCTATCTCCCCTTTTGCTACTCTCCAGATTTTTCTCCTTGTTTTGTCTCTTACTGTTTTGATCTCGGTGTGAGTCTCCTATTTGGAGGTTGCTCAGCTTCTTAGTTAGACATGTGGTTTAAGTTATTTAAAACATTTGGGAGGGGGGTGGAAGGATTTTCAGATATTTCCTTTAGATCTTTTCCCCTATTCTTTTTCTCTCTTGTCTTCCTGGGACTCTCCCTCTATGTTTGTGGGTCTGCTGCATGGCACACACCTTGACTTTTCTTCATCTCTTCCCTTTGGGCCTCTCTCTCTGGTCGTCAGAGCAAAAACCAACTATGTGGCAAAGGACGCGTCTGTCTGCCCAGATCTGACTGGCCTCTGTCAGTGAAGCTTTCTCTTCCATTCAGTCCCATGCACCATGCTGCTCTCCCCTAGACTTTGCTCTGGATTCTAATCCCTGTCTTGTCAAAATGTTTGATTGGATTGGACGTAATGGCTGCTGTGAAGATTTTGCTGAGTCCGATAACTGAGTTAGCTCTTTCATAGGAAGTTTTCAGTCTTGTGTTGGTGACAATTTCCCGTCTTTCCTACGTCCTGAAAATTGGGCGTTTTAGATAATATATTATAGCAGCTGCAGACACAGGTTTCTCTTGCTGCAGGCTAGTCACCATTTACTTCTTGGCTGTTTTAGGATTCATTCCTCCTCCCAACACCCACAGTTGGAGATGTAGTCACTGGGGTGTGCACAGTCACCCAAGACAATGGGGGGGCTATCCAAAGGTGGGTTATGGGGTCTCTCTTGGAGGCCCCATTCTGTCTCCTCCCCCAACCTCTCTGGGAAGCTGTCTTTACTGACATCATATCAAGCTGCCAGCGTTCACCAATTGCCTGAGGAGTGCTGTACCTGTCGACAGTGTCCTGGAGCACACAGCCGTCTGCAGTGCATTCTCTTCGATCTAAGCCCTGCAGGCCGACTCTGAGGCAGTCCTTGAGGGTTGGCCACGAGGGCTCTCAGAGCTGCCTCTGCCTCTGGTTCCCCTTTACAGCAGCTGACCCACGGGGCTTCTTGCTGCTGTGGAACTATCGGTATCTTACACCCATTCCGCCTTTGCTGTTTGTTTTCCCTCCTCTGTCGCTGCTATGGAACTATCGGTATCTTACACCCATTCCACCTTTACTGTTTGTTTTCCCTCCTCTGTCTACCACTCAGGTAATCTCGTCGGGTTTTCATTCACAATATTGCATTTTTCGTGGCACCATTTCCATTTGGGTGTGTCTTATCCTTCCTGTATCATTTTTTTCTTGGATATTTATATTGTCAACCTCTCACACACCATTTTAAAAATTGTCATCATTTTAAAGTCCCTGCCCGGTTGTTTCAATAGCAAGGCAGTTGTGTGGTGTTTGTGTCTGTGTGTGCGTGTGCATGCGCATGCACATGCATGCATGCACGCACGCATGGTTTCTTCCTCTTTTGACTATAGATCAGATTTTCTTGCTCCTCCAGGGATCCTGTTTCGTCCTGCTTGCCCAACATGTTGTATCAGATGACAATGTTTGTGCCCTTGCTTTCCAGCCATCAGAGCTGGAGCACTCTGCCAATGTTGTCAAAGCTGAGCTGGGCCTGCAGTGTGGCTCTCGTTGATTCTGCCCTCTGCCTTTTGAAGCACCCCAAGGGAAGAGTCGGTCTTTCTCTTGTCATCCCTCAGGTCCCCAGAGATCACTCTGAGCTCAGTGTAAGCACTTTATCAACCTCGCACCGTCTGATGCAGGTTGCATCCTGGCTAGCTGATGTGGGGGGTCTCAACGAGATGCTTTAATTCTTGTGTCCCATCGAGAGGAGCTCTTCTCTAAGCTTCTTGGCCTTTGAAGGACAAATGCTTTATCTGCAGAAAATAGAAGTGATTCTTCTCAGGGCTGCTCAGGTCTATTCCATGTCCTAGACTTCGGAACCTGAGCTTGGAGTTACCAGCATTTCTTTTGGGTTTCATCCTTGGTCCCCCTACTTTTAGAGGACACCTGCATCCTATCTGGGGAGACTCCTATCTCACTCTAGGATCTTTCTACCTGGGGAGGTGCCCATCTTGCTCTAGGATCCTCCTGTTTTCTTGTGTTTCTCTTTGAAGACTGGCCAGTTGTACATTGGACTGGAGCTTCCCCATACCCTAATTTGTCCCCTGCCATCAGTATTTCACAAAAATGTTACAAGTCTTCTTCTTCCTCCGATCAGGCAGGGACAGGAAGTCCGCTGGATAACATCCTCTCCACTCCACACTCCGCACTGTGTTCCACGCAGATGCTGGTCATATGTTTCGGTGGTTTGAATGAGAAATGTCCCCCAGGGGCTCATGCATTTGAACACTTGGTCTCCAGTAGGCAGTGCTGCTTGGAGAGGTTGTAGACTCTCTAGGAGCTACCGCCTTGCTAGGGAATTGTGTCACTGGAGTGAGTTTTGAAGGTTTAGAACCTCGTTCCACTTCTTGGTCTCTCATTTTGCTTCCTGCTCTGGCTACCTGCTGCCATGCCTTCCCCGACATTACAGACTTTCCTGAAAAAGCTAAGCCCAAATAAACTTTCATCTCCTAAGTCGTTTTTCATCAGAGGATTTTTACCACAACAGAAAAGGAAGTAGATTCATTTAAACCCTGAGTGTCCACAGTGAGGATAGCTTGCTCCTGGAGAGTCCGAGGTGACTTGTCTCACATAACAAGGCTAAGATTATCAAGCAGGTAACACAGGATGGCTCTGCAGTAGCTACCGCCTCGGCCCCTGACAAGTAGGAAGACATTAAATCAGGAGATCACTGGAGAAGGCTCTGCTGGCCCTACACCTGTCCTGTGTTTTCCCAGATCTGATGAGCATGTGGCGAGTGGGACATTGCACTAGGCTGCATCCCCTAAGTCTTCAGACCCAGAGAGAAGGGAAAAGGGTGAAGGTATTTGGCCACATCCTCTGAGACAGGTGTGAAAGTTGGCCCTCTAGGGCTTCTGTAGGGCTACCTGAGAGGTTGAATTCTACCTCCCACATGCCTGTGGCTTCTGCAACCGTGATGTCAGGTTGGCCATGTAGTGACAGACGTGCCTCTCAGTGGGAGGGGTGGGTCCAGGAAGTTGACTCAGATGGAAATTTGCTCTGCATGCATGGACGGTTCCAGCAGGTAGATGGAGGCCTCTCTTGTCCTCCATGTAACCAGTCACAACATGGTTTCTCTTGATTCCCATGGAAAGGACTCTCAGAGTTGCTGAGGGGACAATTTAGAGACATCACTCTGGTACTTGAGAAACTCGGCATGCCCACTTGCACCCTCCCTCCCTCCCTCCCTCCCTCCCTCCCTCCCTCCCTCCCTTCTTTCCTTTTCCCCCTTTGTCCCTGCCTCCCTCTGTCCCTTCGTCCTTCCACCCGTCCTTCATTCCTTTTTTCACTCATCCAATCATTTTCTCATCCTAGCATCTACCGAGTGCCAGGTATCACACAGGGCAGTGGATTGTGGCGGCGACTAATAAAATCCATCCCGCCCTCAGAGTGCTGCAGGCTGGAGGGAAGGACAGACCTGGGCCAGCCACTCCATCAGAATATAATAAGATGCAGCAAGACTAGACCTGGTTTAGAATGGGGTGCCTGATAGCTTTCTGTGTACACTGTCACCTTCACCCTGAGACTCTGCAGGGAATGGCATTCTTCGGACAAGGAGGAAAGGGCTGGCAGAAGAGGAAGAGTGCTTCTTACTTAGCAGCAGTGTGTGCCTCCCTTGCTAAGGGATGGCTCAGGTTGGGGCCCAGCAGAGGGATCTCTAGCTGTGGAGAGACTGAGATTTTGTCCTAACAAGGAATGGGGTAAGTGTGGTAGCCGTGGCCAGCAGGGTTTGGTCTACATCCCTGAGGCATTCTTCTTTTGGAGAGGAATTGGGGTGGGGGCTTAGAGGCTAGGGGGGATCTCTACAGTCCCCCAGGCAGGAAGAGTAGGAAGGCAACCAAGGCTGGGGATGAGAATAGGTAGAGACCTGAAGTGGGCTGGAGTCATACAAGAGGCCAAATTCCTGTGATTTCACACACACACACACACACACACACACACACATTGTAGTATATTTGGCAGAGAGAGAAAGAGAGGTACATTTGTGTATATTACTTTTCTAGGCATCCATGATGAATAACCTCCAATTTAGCTGCTTGATGTGAGAGATGTTTGCTCTCCCATAGCTCTGGAGGTGAGAATTCTGTAGTCAAGATGTGAGCAGGGCCACACAGAATCTGAAGATTTTAGGGAGGGTCCTTCAGCCTCTCTCTGGTGGCATCTGCTGTTCTGCAGCACTCCAGGTGCTCCCTGTGTATCCCATGTACTCCTCATGTATCCTCTGTGCCCCTCACTTCTGTGAGAGCAGAGTCTCTGGGTTAGGTAGCAGCGGAAGCAGAGACTGCCTATTTGTTTCCTAGCTTCCCAGACCCAAATAATCACACAGAAACTGTATTAATTACAACACTATTTTGCCAAGAACTCAGGTATATTTCTAGCTAGCTCTTATATCTTAAATTAACCCTTATTATTTTGTATTTTACCAAGAGGCTCATAGTTTGTTACCTCTGCCCCCTTTGGCAGCTACATGGCTTCTCTTTGACTCTGCCTACTCTATATCTCTTCCAGCCTGAGGCCCCCAGAGTTCATCAGTTCATAGAGTCCATTGGATAGCAGCTAAGCCCACATTCCAGAAGCCTGTGAAGGAAGTTAGTGTTCAGACCACACTAGGATGGCTCTAGAGTCTCTACTGCAGCTGCCAGTGTTTGGAGGTCAGAGCCCAGCATAAGGACCCTCAACCGCTGGAACAAACACACACGTCAGTGCATGTGTGATAAACTGCCTCTACTGACCCTGGGGTGTGGGTTCCTCATCTCAGAGATCACACAGATGCTTTGGTTTGTCCAGTTCAGTGCTTCCCACCGGGGCTAAGACCACGGGCTGCTCGCCGATCACTATGGTGGGGTCAGGACAGCCATTCGTGCAGACCCTGGCCAACGCTAACCTTCGCCATTCACCATGAGCACCATGCCCCTTCCTCAGAGCCAGCGGATACCCCCATCACTAGTCAGATCCTGCTAAACCTCTATTCATCCCAGGGGAAATCGTCCTTCAGTTTCCAGGAGGTTAGAGTACAGGGCTTTCCAGGCCCCTCCCCCATCTCTCGCGAACAATCTGTTCCTCTCCTCATACAGTGTGCTTACTTTGCACCTGGCTTGCTGGTTTTTGTCTTATTTTGTAATCAAGCGAAAGCATCTATTTCAAGTAGTCTAAATTGAAGTTTCATTTCCCAAATTGCAGGCAAGGCACAAGCAGTCTCCCAGGGAAACACCCACTTTGGAGAATTTACTTAGCTGTGCCCCTGGCGAGGGAGCCTTTTTCAGAGCTTTGAAACATTTGCTGTGATTACCAACATCACAGGGACTCCTCCGTGTCCGTAGCATTCATGGTATTTGCGATGGATTATGTTTTTCTTTGAATATATTCTGAGACATAAATTTGAACAGTGCTTCTTAAAATATAGAGAATTGCCACCCCAAAGGGCTGTGCTGGCCTAGGATGCTCCCCCTTCACACCAAGGTGCTTGATTTCAGTGTACCCCATAAGACCTGGGGAAGGGTGCAGAACCAGCTGGGCTGCATAAAGACATTGACAATATGTGTGCCTCTCTCCAGGCAAGTGCAATGAGTTTGTTTTGGTGTACAATACTGGGATCATAAGCTTTGTGCTTGGGCATAGAAACAAGAGAAAGTAGATGGTGGGGCTAGAATGTTGTGGTCACAATCAAGCACTCATTAGGATGCTGCCTGTGGACTCCAGGTTGAACCGGGTGGAAATGCCCCTTGGGAGACCTGAAGGAGGGACTGGGCGAAAGGGGTCGGTGTGAAGGAGACACACAGGAATGTCATGTTCTCATGAGGAGGTAGCCCAATGGGTGGTGACTGGATTGTGTTGGCATTGAGTATGCGGGGGTCTCTGATACCGAGGGGAGGATTTTAGCTCCCCAGGGCCACTAGGAATTGTGAAAAGGCAGTTGGGGCAGCCATGGCATCAGTGGTCACAAGGACACTAAGGTTGCAGTTAATGTGGGCAGGCAAGCTGAGGTTCCGGATATAGCATGCTTCCATCAGGTGTGTAGAAGCTCCCAGGCTCAGAACTCCAAAGGCAGTTTGAATGATCATGAAAATCCATAGAGGACCTGGACTCAGAGACTGGATCCAGAGGAAGAGGAGCCATGGGTCAGTATCTGCTGGACACCCCTGACTTTGGGGTAGACAAAGCTGGCTCCTTCTCACCTGGGCTTTGGATGGTTCGGTACTCTTCACCATTTTCCGTGGCTCTTTCCTCAGCCTCACAGCAACACCCAGAGTTTGACACAAATGTGCCCAGTGTGAAGATGCCCTTAGATATCTCATGCCCTGTCATCAGCTTGGGGCATGGGGCATGGCATCTCGTCTTAGTCTATGCCCACATGTGCCCTAAGTCTACCCATTCCCAGCCAAACTGCTAGCCCCTGATCTGCTGCACAGGGATATAGGGTTAGGTGTAGTGTCCCAGGGGATCAGTGAAGGGGTATAGAATGGGGAGAGAAGTGGGGTGCGATAATGGGGCTCAGAATGGGAAGGATAGTGGGGTACAGGGGTGAGGTATGGGGCGCAGGACTGATTGTGGCAGCTACACTGGAGATACAAAGACAGTGAGACAGTAAGAAAGCTAAAGACAGACTCAGAGGAACAGCGAGAGACCAAGAAATACACAGACTGAGAGACAGAAACAGATGGGAAAGGAAGAGAGAGATAGTTGGTAGTGCCCCACACACCAAGCAGATCAGGAACCGGAGTGGTAGACAGAAAGCATGCATCGAAGGTTGGCTGGTGGTCCGGGAGCCTGGGAATCCGGGAGCCCCTCTCTATCACCCACTTTCCATTTGACCTATCCTGCATGCACTGTGGCTCCTCACCTTGTGTCTTCTTAAATAATGGCTTGTTATTGCCACACAGAAGCTCAACATTACCCCCAAATGACCTTCCTGTGGCTTCCTGTGACCAGCCTGGAACCTCCACCCCCCAACTTGAGGCCCAGTGCCTGAAATGCACCAAGCAGTACTAATGGGCCTGGATGGTGGGGTGTAGATCATCTATCTCACCCCAGCTTCCTCACCAATATAGAAACATCTGCCTGCCCATAGATCAGCCCAGGATGAGGCCAGCTAAGCAGGTCTAGAAGACCCCTGGACTCCTGCTGCCCCGACCATGACCCCGGATCTACTAGTGACTCACTCCAAACCTTTGCCTTCTGTGTCCTTGGGCCAGCTCAGTGCCCTAGGCTGGCTTCTTCCGAGGCAGGATGGGGCTCAAAGGTGTCATTAACCGGGCAAGGACTCTAAAGGACAGGAGGAGCATCTTTCAGAATCAGTGGCTGCAGAATTAGATTATCCAGAATCCTTACAGGGAAGTGGCCCTTGGCAAACAGGCAATAGATGTGCAATTCTCCCCAGGAACTTTTGTGTGTGTGTGTGGGGGGGGTGTGTGTGGCTGGCTCCATGTCTGGGCTCACTCTTGAGTTACTTTATCTCTGCTGCCCCTTTCTTCTCTGCCTCCCCCAGTTCATGGCCCTGAGCCTTTGCTATCTGTTAAACCCTTTTGTTTACCTTATTTCAGGCCTGAGGAGGGGCTCCTGTTATCGGGGTGACTCTGGGAATGAGGAGCAGCACACCCCTGATGTGCTGGGAAGCCTGGGTCATCTGTCCCTCTTGCACTCAGGGAAGGACCTGGGCCGCACTGATGTTACAGGACCCAGTGACAGAGTTTGACTAGCTTGCTTCTGGCCCAGGTTGGCTATTTGTGGTAAAGAAAATTTTGTACCATTTCCACCCACGGCAACCTTTCTTCCAAGTGGGGATTCTCACCCCAGGGGTTTCCTGCCTTCAGGGTACCTGGGCAGTTTGCCAAGCACTTTGGCCATAATAACTGAAGTTGAACAGGAGCTCCCGAGAGCATCCAGTGGGTAGAGGTTGGGCACACCGTTGAAGCCCTGTGATATAAAGCCCTACCCCACAGAAGCCTTTGGCATGAATGCCATCAAGACTGAGGATGGACATTCTCCCCCAGGCCCCCCTGAGACTAACCTTCTGGTCCTGAGCCCGAGCCAGCAGCTCTGGGCCTGGGAGTGGGTGTGGGATGTCAGGTGAGCCTTGGACACTGGCTTGCTGCTCACTCTGTGGCATGGCTTGGATCAGCGTTTTTGTCCATGGGTTGGGTGTCAGAATCCCCTTGTGGACCACGGACCCACAAACTGAAGTCCATACATGGTGAGGGCATTGGGGCTGTGGGCTGTGGTGTGGGGAAGTCACAGAAGCCCCATGAAACTGTCTCTGTTACTCTCCCAAGTCTGAGAGCGGTTGCTGCGAGAATGAGTGTGTATATTCCTGAGGGTTTGGAGCAAAGCGGAGGCTGGGAGGGGCCAGGTCCTTGGTCCCCTCAGCTGTTTTCTGGCCCTGGGCTGCCCTCCTCACCCCAGCCTTGCTCCACTCTCGCATGCAAGTCTGTATTTAAGAATGTTTACAGATAATAATGGGCTTCAGCCCCCAAAGGCAGACGGAAGCTTCCTGGCAATTGCAGCGTTGCGAGGTGCTGGGCTAGAGGGTTTTCTCAGAGTCTGAATGAGCCAGTGAACAAGCCTGGGGCTCCTTGCCAGCCTCTGCCGCCCAGGGCACTCGGGAACATCCAGGAACTGCAGGAAAGCCGAATTGCTGGGGAAAATGGAAACTTCCACCCAGAGACACTCCTTGACCTTGGCCATGAGGCAAGTTGAATCCCCACCCCAGGGTGGGCATCTATTTAGGGGAGACCTTTGACAGGCGAAGGCTGAGCAAATCATTGCTGCAGCCTCGCGGGGGAACGACTTTTTTCTCTGGAATCAAAGGGCTGAATGACTTTTTGTCTGGAATCAAAGGGCTATGTGGGATTTGAGTCCGGCATCTGGGAGGGTGCTGATCCTCCCACAAGCAGGTCCTATTTACGTGTCCCTGTGGGTCAGACCAGGGCCAGCTCTGAGCTTGTGTCCTAGAGCCCAGAAAGAGCCCGCTGGCCTTTGTTTCTATGGAATGTCATTGTAACCTATTACTTCTATGCTGGACATACAAGCTCTACCTGCATGCCTTTTCATCACGAGCTGCGGGATAATTTCTGGGAAACAATAGATTGCTTCCTTGGGTCTGCCTGTGTCCTGTTCTCAAACCATGTTTTGTGAAAATTTGGTGTACAGCACAACCTCCCTGGTGGCTGTTTCAGCAGTCATGTATGGCTGGAAATGAGTCTCCCCATCAGGAGTTATTGTCCCCTGGGGTCTCTGCCCCAGCGTTCCAGCTTGGGGATATAGGCAGGTTACTGTCTGATTCTGCACGTTGAAGCATTCAGTCATTTGGAAGTAAGGTTAGAGCCTGCAAAGGAGTGGGGAAACCGAGTCAGGGTGGTACGTGATTTTAAGTTCATGGTTCCCTAAGGTGCCTGCCGTGTTCCAGGCTGCAGGGATATTTTGACCCAGTGGGAACTGGGCATTCTGGAATCCAAGGACTTCAGGAGAAGAGCGAAGTCTGCATGCTGGCAGATTTACCCCATCCCACACACCCCCCCCCGCAACCAAAAGCTTCTTTCTCCTTAGGGGGCCCAGAAAGAAGGTCAGCTCACACACTTGGCGTGTGTGCAGCGCGGTTGGTTCTTGTGTTCTGCTTTGTGGATGAGGTGCAGAACGGTGAAATGCGCACTCATTTTAAAAACACGATCTCTAGGAATAATAAATTATGTATCTAAAAAACCCATCATGGTTGAAATTCATTCAGAAATAATCAAAGCCGGATTGTCTGGGTAGAGAGAGGATCCAGGGAAAGCTGTTTGGAAGCTGCCGTGCAGTTGTCTCCTAGGTGTGACTCCTATGTGTGACTCCTAGGTGTGACTCTTGCAGAAGTAAACATTCCCAGAATTATCTGTGAATTCACTGCTATCCGACTTCACAACTTGTACCAGTGAAGCTAAATAAGAGAAAAAGGAAGCCCCCCTGAAAAGACGCCGGCTCTTTACATACACTGTGGTCCTTCTCTGAGTCACATCGTAAGTAAGTAGCTCACTTAATTGCACTTCTGTGTACAGGCAATATACATTTATATACACACACATATCCATATACACATTTTTCTTGTGGAAAATGGTTTATATTAATTCCTTGACTGCCAAGGAGTCACAGCCCCCATCCTTGTCATATACCTTCAGCCTGGAGTCTGTTGTTACATAATGCAATCACCTTGCTTGTGGAGTGATGGCTCACATCATGTATGTTCAGAGTGTTCTATTTGTAAACATCTAACACATTATTGGGGTAGCCTGCCTCCCCCGAAGTCACACACTGTGAACCTATGGAGCTGCCGGCAGGAAGGACCCAGCCTGAGCACCCAGTCAGAACCTCTCACATAGGTAGTGAAGCCAGTTTCTCTTGGATCTCAAGGTTGATGCTCTAGAGCCCTGGAGCTTTTGGTGCTGAGCCTGGTAGTCTATTTTTAGCTCCCTTCTTTCATGCATCTTGACATCATTTGACATGCCACAGCTGAGCCTCTTCTGTGCATGCAGTTCCTGCCCTCTGTGATCTGGGTTTTGTGGAACAAAAATAGTCCTTGGCTAAGCACATTTATTTATTGTATATTAGATTTATCATCTGGGGGGATTTATAATATAAATTACTTTTAAAAGATACAAAATGAGGCTGGGAAGACAGCTTAGTTGTATAAGCATGAGACCTTGAGTTTGTCCCTAGAATACGTGTCCAAAAGCTGGATGTGGACCTTGTAATCCCAGCACTTTTGAAACAGAAGCAGGTGGATCCCTAGGACTCCCTAGCCAGCCAGCAGAGCCCAAGTGCTGAGTTCAGACCAGTGAGAAAGTTCAAGAGAAAGACTGTCCAAGAATGGCACCCAAGGTTGGCCTCCAGCCCTCCACACCAAAGCACACATGTGCACACATATGTAAACACATATAAAGACACAAAGTAAAGCCCATATTTTTATTTTATTTCTGTTTATCTCCTGCCCATGATCACCAAGCATAAGGACTCTTAATCCTGCCACTGGACCAGGGGACGGGGATCCATGGTCCTGAGCTTGGAGCACCAGCATCATACAAAGCTCACCTGTGGGGCTTTTGATTCTTAAGACCAGGGAATGGAAAGAAGAATAGATTTTCCAGCAGTCCTGGATGATAGTTCTGGGGACGTGCTCTGTGCCCCATATCTAGGCCACCTAGGATGACCTCCGAAATTTAGGGAGTAGAGAACCTACTTCAGAAATAGATGGAGGAGCAGGAGACATTAGTTGCATCCTGATCACGAGGTTGAAGGTGAACTTGAGTGGAAAAGAACGAAATGTGTTAATCATATGTGATAACTGGGGATGAGTACGGGGTGATGACCAGGAGGATCCCTTAAATTATCAGATGTGATCCTTGTGTTTGGGGAGAGTGAGGTTCGGCTGTCCAGCAAGGGGTGTGAGCCAGGCACTTGGCTCTGCGGTTCACACAGGTGCAGATGGACATGTTGCTGGTGGGCACACACAGTGCAGGGTGGTGTCACCATTTGCTGGAGCTGTAGGCTTCACATGGCTCGAGATACTTCTCTGCCCATTGAGACATCTGATAAGTATTCAAAACGCAAGATAGACCTTAGAGGCTTGGGAGAGCATCTCCGTGGCAGAGCTCTTACCAGCGTGTGTGAGGCCCTGGGCTGCATCTCCATCAAGTACAAAAACAAAAGAAAAATGGGACCTAGAATGGCAGAGTGTAAACTGATGGAACAGGCCTGACCCCGCTAGGCTGCTCTGGGAACATCTGTGTGTATATGCGTACAAGCACATGCGTGCCGAATCCCCCTCTGCCTCCAGAGGTCTCCTTTCATTTCCTCACTTTGGCTTTTCTCCATCTTCTTTCTTCCCATGTCCATAGTCTCCTGGTCCTCCCCGCTTCCTTCCTCCCCATCTCTGCACACTGGGCTTCCCTACCATCTGCCCCCTCCTGGCCACCTGACAGCAATCTGGACCATGAGGATTTTGTCTGGGGATGACCACAGACGCACTCAGAGGGAAGGTGGGTCAAGGGCAGGTTGTTTCTCCAGGGTCTTCCATGCTGTTGCCTGGCTTGTGGGAGGGATTGCTCCAATCACTGGTGTGTGATTCATGCTGCTGGCCAGCACAGCGAAGGAGGAGCCAAGGCAGAAACCACAGGCCCGTGCAGTGGGAAATACTTGCTTCCTGCCTGATGCCAGCGTGTGTCCACCCTCAGTTACTTTTTCGCACCCAAGTCCACACAGGCACACTTAAGCTGGAGACACAACGAGATGTCAAAGCCCTGGAGTCTAACAGGTCTACATGGAGACATCCATCTACAGTGCTTTTCCTGCTTTTATATTCAAAGCTTTCATAAGACATTTTGATAACTGGACTGGTGGCCTGGGTCTCCACAGGAACACAACAGCGTTCTGTCCTAGGATCTGAGCCTTCAGTGCAGACCTTATCAGCTTGATACATTTATCACCAAGGAAGAAGATATAAATCCTCATTTTATGCTATTTCTATTTAAAATAATTTTGTTACTTCTTGGAGAATCTGTATATTGTATTTTGATCATATTTTTTCCCCTTCAACTCCCCTCAAATCCACATTTCCCCCTTCTTCTGTTTCTCTAAACCAATCAGGTTCAGTCTGTGCTGTCCATATGCTCTCGGCTGTGTAGCCATCCAGCGGAGAATGGAATCAGTGTGGCCCATGTCCTCCCGAACCCAATAGCAAGCTCCTCAGTCAGTTTACTGTTGGTAAACTCTAAGGACTCAGGTTTGCAAAGTTCATGGCCCCCATCCTGCAGGAACCGGGCGCTCAGGGTCACCACACACCTATCAATGTACACAGGGTGGTGTGAGCAGAGAGAGCACGTTTGCTGACACCCTGACCTTGCATGCTTTGCGGGGATAGGCAGCAACAGAACCCATTAACCGCCTGCTAGCAGTGAGCATTGTGGGAAATAGGACAGGGAAAGGGACTTGTCAGTGTGGTGGGTGGCAGACTACTGAGCACTGACTACAGTGGTGGGGGCGACACAATGAGGAGGTAACACCTGAGCAAGGACCTGATGGGGTTAGGGAATGAGTAGATTTCTAACTAGACAGAAGCCTTGTGAGCCGGGTATACCCCAGTGCAAAGGCTCCATATAGGAACCTGCTTGAGACAAGGAGCCCAAGGCAGCTGAAGTTGGATGCAGTCCCTGCAGAGAGACAGACAGCAGCGTGGAGATCACTCTGACTTTGGTCTGAATGTGATGGGAAACACCAAAGGTTTGAAACTCAGAGTAGTGTGTAGCACTGATTTAAGAGAGCCAATGGACCACGAGAATGAGGATGGATCAGTGAGACTGGGCTGGCCAGGCTGGAGGCCACGGCTGTGATCCCGGCAGATGAGGGGGTGGTCATAGAGAGGGACATTTCTAGAAGATGGAGGTGACAGGACTGGATGGAAGCGTGAGCAGAGAAGGGAGGCTACGCTGCTGTCTCAGGAGACACCGCTTCATCCTCAGCCTTGGAAGAATGGGGGAGGGAAGGGAGGCTATGGTTTAGCAGTTGGGGGAGACGGAAGTACAGTTGTGACTGTGACAACTTTGGGACGCCTGTTAGACTTCCACGTGGAGATCTGTGTGGCCAAGCTGCGAGAATGGCCGGGCTGAAGGGACCCTGCAGGGCCACAGTTGTACATACGCTGAGCCTGCAGTGATACTCTTGCCCAGACTCAGTTATTAGTCCTCTGCCTGCATCCAATTTTCTGAATACTTTCTTTTAATCAAAGTCCCTTTAAAAAAGGAATTCTTTTTAAAAAGGAACCTCTTGTTGGAAGTGGAAAGCCAATAGCGCTGTGTCAGATGAAAGGCAGACGCTGAACGACACAGTGAAAAGCCATGTGTGGGGGCTGGGAGGACGCTCAGTGGGTACAGTCCTTGCTGCACAAGCTTGAGGGCCTGGGTCTGTGACCCCTGCACCCATGTAAAAGCCAAGCATGGTGACCCACACTGTAATCCCAGCACTGGGGAGAGAACAGGCAGGGACCCCAGCAACTGGCGTATCAGCCAGCCTTGCCAATCAGTGAGCTGTAGGTTCACCAAGGGATCCTGTCTTGAAGATGGGAGTGGACAGTGATAAGAAGAAATATAGCCATTGGCCTCCCCAGTCAGGGCATGTGTGCATACATATCTACAGCTGAACACTCATGCAACACACGCACACACACAGAGACACGCCAAACCAGTAAACAAAACAACACACGGAGTTCACTTTAGACACGACCTCTCTCCAAGGGTGTCAGGCCAGAAAACCCTTTGAACTTTGTAAATATGGCAGCAATAGATGTCAGGATGTCTCAGGCAACAGGGTGCCAGATTAAATCAAGGTAGGCTCCCTTGATGGTCTTAGCACTTTAGAAGAAACTGAAGAGACCCTGATGTCTATTACCGCATTCGGGTCCATAGATTTCCCGAGTTACTTCATGATCTCCTCTGTGCCTGACCCCTGAGGAGGCTCTGAGTGGAGCATTTGATCTCTGGAGAGTGCAGAACAAGGAAGCCTGGAATCTGCCGTGACCCTCTATTAGATGTTCGGTTCACTTTTTCTCATCTTAGAGACAAAATACCCACTGGAAGTATGCATGGCTGTTGAGCCCTGCCTGGTATGTGGCTGTGTGGTGCAGGTAATTGCTGATATTGCAATCATTGCAGGCTTACTGCCCCTGCCTCTTTGCCTGCTCCTTGAACTTGACCGGCAGTTCCCAGCCTCAAGGCCCTTGCGCCTATTGTTCCCACCCTAAGAACACTTGGCACGTTTTGTGGGGCCAGACTATTGTTCTTTGTGTCTCCCACCAAATGCCACCTTCTCAGAGCAGCCCCCCACTGTCACCCTAACGAGCCATCTCAACTCTGGTGTTCTTCATCATCATAGCTTTGCTTGCTGCTGTGTTGTTTTTCATGGTCAGAACATTCTTGACATAGGGGTAGCCACCCTGACAGTCTCTGCCTACACACGTTGCCTAGAGCAGAAGGCCCTCAGGACAACTGGGTGGCTAAAGAAGGGAGGCTTTGAGGTGTGGGATGTGGTGAGCAGTCTCCTCTCCCTGTCCCTACTTGAATGTATAAGGTGCCAACTTCTAAGGCCAACCTGTCTCTTATGCTCTCTGCCATATGAAAGACCTCCTGTAGGGTGTCAAGGTAATATTTTGTGTGCCCCAAATCATGTCTTCTTATTGACTGGGAATTGAATGAGGGTGAAGAGAAAGAGAGAGCAGGGTATGTCCTGGCTTGGGGACCTGGATGTCCTCAGACTTACCGTTTACTAATCAAGTAACCCTGACAACCATATTTTGGCCCTTAGTAGCTCACTGTTTTCCCTTATACAACTGGAGTAATGGATAGTACATTCTTCCAGGGATGTAGGGCAGATTAAATGAGTCTGTTACATTTACAGTTCTGGAACCAGGCAGAAGTGGAACACCACTTGGTAGTATCTGACTGTGAGCTGATGTGAGATTGTCAATGGTGGTGATGATGGTGATGATGATAGTGGTACTGATGGTTATTGTGTTGCTGATGATGCTGATGGTTCTAATGATGGTGGCGGTGTTGTAATGTGGTGATGGTGGTGATGATTGAGGTAATGGTTGCCATTGCGTTGGTGATGATGTTGATGGTCTTAATGATGGTGGTGATGGTGAGAGTGACGGTGGTGATAGTGCACTTGACAGTCTGCCGCTGCTAGTGCTGCTGTTAGTGGTAGTATTGACAGCAGTGTTCATGGTGATCATGATTGTGAGAATGACAACAATGATGGCAGTGATATTGACTGACGATGGTAGTGACAACAGTGTTGGTGGTGAAATGATGGTGCTATTGATGACGATGATGATGGTGATGGTATCGGTGTTACTGTTGGCAAGAATGATAGTGGTGATAACATGGGCATGAAAGTGATAGTGGTGGTGATGATAATTAGGATGTGGATGACAGTGATGATGGTGGTGGTGGTGATGGCGATGATGGTGACCCTAACCATGACGGTAGAGACAGTGACAGAGCATTTGAGGCAGTGATGGTGAGGGAAATGTGGTTCTTTGTAATAGAGTTCAGCATATGGAATAGAGTGGATTTGATGAAAATTCTGGAGAGTTAGATGGAGACCTAGGACACCGGCCAGATTTCTGGGGTCTGAACTGTCTTTGTCAGTGGTGTCAAGTGGTTGGAGTAGACTCACACTCCCGGAATCCACGCAGGCTGGTGGCAGCATTGCTCTTTCTGAGTGTGGCCTGCAGCCTCCCAGAGTGTCAACGATGACTTTGGAGCTGTGAGTCTCACTTCCTCGGTGGCACAGGCCCCATTCTAAGATTTCCAATCTGTTACACATCGATCCTTTCATGGATGTGGAAAGAAACACCACCAACACACTCCTCTTAGGGGTGCAGGAATGTGCACTGGTACCAACCAAATATTTACTTTGTTGCTACTAGCAATACCTTCAGGTGGGCATTGATCAGTGGTCATCGTTGCTGTCATTATCATCATCTCTGCCAACATCGTTACTGCCACCGTCAACAGTGGCACTATTGTGCTACAGGGAAGCATCAGTGTAGTTGAGACTGACACTGCAGAGTCCTCTCGACCCCGGCTCCGTTCAAATGGCCATTGTCCCTTGTATCTTTAGCACAGTGAGTGTCCATATAGAGAAGGATGTTTTGCTTATGACTGGAGCTGTCTTTGGTACCCAGGACTGGCCATTTTCCCTCGTCTAAGGAGCAGAGAATGGCCCCAGGCAGGCAGCCACGAAAGGGCCCAGAGCCTTGCCAGGATGTAGTAATTTCATTGACTTGTGTCCATGGCATTTATTTTGTGGCTGCCTAACATTGCTGGAAATTGATTCTGATATTCCTAGCAGAGTCCAAATGTAAAGCTCTTCCCATAGATGTGTTCATTTGGGTGCCTAAGATAAGTTCCTTAAAATATAAGTTATACAGTTAGTGCATCTGAATGTATTCGTGCAGCAGAACCCACAGAGGTGGTGCCAGGAGGGGTCTTGACACTTTTGCAGAGTACTCTTGCTCAAGCTCAGGTCACCAGGTGGCACTGGAGGGGGTATAGAAGTTTGGGGTCACTTGGGGCCATGTAAACTGTTCCACCTCATCCGTCGGTAGGATCAGCTTCCTTATCACCAACCCTTGCAGTATGAGACATCACAGAAAAAGACAGAAGAGCTGGACCAGCTTAGGTGTTGTATCCAGGAAGTGGGACTGATTCTCTGTTTGCAGGAGCTGCTGGCAGGCTCAATGTCCAACTTTAATTCACGTCTCCACACCTGGCTCAGAACCCAGCCCATGCCTTGACACACGCAATCATGTGTCTTCCCTTTGCCTGGCTCGTCTTTTGTTTCATCCATCACATCCCTCATAAAAATGGTAGGCGACCTTTCAATCCTTTTTGTTTTTTTAACGTTATGGGTAATGGACCAATGGTGAAAAGATAAATAATGACAAACTTCAAACCATGAGATCTTTGCACATGGTCAGGACAGAGGGGTAAAGAGCATTGTGGGACACCAACTTTGTTCCCCAGCTCGGGCTGGGTGATGTCACGCTTGTTCCCAGCATTAATTTCTATTCTTTGCCGGTGTTCAGATCTCAGACCTCTATTTCAGATACAACACAGAACTCTCCGAAGCTCATATTTGCATCCTGTGTGGGCCGAGGTGCCTGGCTTCATTCTTGCTATATATACCCAGCATCTCCTGGGTATTTTTAAATGCATCTCTGCAGAGCCAATTTCTTTGTCATGTACAGCCTCATCACTGTTCCGATGAGTTGCCATGAGGTTTCCAAAGTCCTGGGGGGCAGATGGCACACCGGCCATGCATGTTCCTAAGCAGGTCCCATGCTCCCTGCAGGCTACAGGGCCACCTTGGAGGGAGGACAGGGCTCAGGTTCTGAGCTGTTGGTGCCCTCTTGCAGGATGCCAGGGCACTGTATGACCTGCTGCTGCGTCCTGCGATCTGAGGGTCGCTGTCCCTCCGTTTGCACCTTACCTTCACCCCTGTCAAGCCCTGCCTCCTAGTATTCTTCAGAGTACAGATCATTTCTGTCTATTTTGTCACCTCTGCCTACCATGCTGAGGAATGACCTCCAGAAGGCTGCAGAGGCGTTTCAACCCTCCTCCTCTATTAGAGCCTCTAACTGAGTCTGTGATGGGTAACTGGGGCAGCCTTTGTGTGCATGTGTGTGTTCAAGTGTGTACACATGTACGTATAGATGCAGGCGTGTGTCTGTGCATGAAGAAGCCAAAGGTCAACAGCCTTAGGCATCCTCTGTCTTGTCTTTAAGATAGTGTCCTTTAGTGGGACCTAGGGATCACCAGGTAGGCTAGGTCCACGTCCAGTGAGCCCCAGGATCCTTTGTCTCCACCTCCCCAGCAATGGGATGATGAGCATTTGACAGTTTGACATCACACCTGGCCTTTTTTTTTTTTTTTTTTTTTTTGTGAAGGTTCTAGGAATTGAACTCAGGTTTCATGCTTTCAAAGCCATTGGTTTACAGTTTCCCATGGAGCTGTCTCCCTAGCCTGGGTGTGATCTTTTATATCTGAAGTGTCGATGGGGCTGGGTCCTCATATCATCCCATGCCCACGTTCCCACATGGCTTCAAATTCCTCAGTAGTCCAACCAGCATTTGTAAAAGGAAACAAACCAACAAATGATGTCCTTCAAACAACAAGAGACCCCAGGAGCCACCACACCATTTCCCGGCTCCTGCAGCCTGCCGATGGCCTGGTCCTCTAGCCTAGTGACCTGGAGATTTGCTCTAACCAGTAGAGTTACCAACCAGGTAACTCCACCCCCCTTGCTGTGACAAGCAGGCCTGTGCCCAGCTGTGTCCTGCTTGTCCTGGCCTTTCAATAGCTTCCCTACACCTCTCCCTGTTCAGCACGGCTTCCCCTCAGGGTCCTTGGTCTGTGCTTGTCCTGCCAGGCCTTCTCTCCATTGCCGGTGGTTCCATGGGGTCTGGATATCCCCCTCTTACGGACGGCGAGTCATTTTTGCACAGCCCAGCTCTTGCCTCGATTTCAGCATGGGTCATCCATGGGTGTGGTCACCTCGTGCAGGCAGAGCCTTGGCTGGCACTGTGGAGAATCTGCCTATCACAGAGATGCTCGCAGACCAAGGTCAGGGCAGGCTGTGTCTTTCTTTCCTCATCTCGCCTCATTAGCCATTTCTCTCCCCACTAAGCACTGCATGGTCTGTGACTCCATTTCCAGGTTCTCTGGGAGAGGAATCACCCCCAGCCAATGCACTACACCCTGCCTCTTGTCCCAGGAACATCAGGTGATCAGGCTGATTGAATTCAGAGTGAATGCCGAGCTGTTCTGTGTCTTGTAATGCCACTGAGATCCTTCAGAGACCCCCCAGCTGTCAGGTTCAGATGAGACCCATGGCCATGATGGGCTAGGATGACGTCCTGGGACCTGGGCTGGGCAGAGTCTGGGTGATTCTAGAAGGTCTAAGGGAAAGTCAGGGCCAGCTCAGCGTTAGATTCCAGCAAGCGGGGCCTTTTCTCGGGTGGGGGAAGTGGCCGAGGTTGGACTGTCATGGTCAGAGATCGGGAGGGTGTGGAGTCACACGCTCTACACTCCACTGTCTTCTCCCATGGAAGCTGCCTCAGGTTGTCAAGGAGTCAATATCGCCTTCCCCCTTTTTGTTGTATTCTGTTCGATTCCTTCAGGTTTATGTGTTAGGGATTCAGACCTCAGTCTGAGATAAGGGAACCATTTGTTTTAGTTGATGCTAGCAGATTGACTGCTCATAGACATTCTCAGCAGACAGACATTGTCGTTTCTATGGAGGTAAATTTATCTGGGCCTTTCTTCTTTTATGACGTCTGGGTTTTGTGTTAGAAGGGACTGCTATACTTGAAAAGGGTTTTAAAATGCCTTCTTTTAGTTTTATTTTAAAATGTCTTTTTTTAATATTTAAAACTTTGCTCAATCTGGAATTTATTTTAAAATGAAATGTAAGGAATGCATTCAGAACTTCTTTTTATTTTTTTGGTGCTACAGATTAAACTGGGGACTCGTGCCCTGACGTTCTAGCCTCAGCCTCTGTTGACTGAAGACAGGCTGGCCTCAAGCCCGACACGCCCCTGTCTCGGTCTCCCAAGTGCTGGGATAACACGTGCATATGGCCGTGTTTGACTTCACTGGCTTTCATTAGAGATGCTCAGCAGGTGCTCTGAGTCCATCCACTGACCAGCACCCCCGATTCTGTCACCTCGACTCCCACATGATGCTGGCCGACATGTCTTAGCTACTCCCTGAGGTCTGTCTGTTATTGGAATGTTTGTGTTATAATCTTCACACCCTATTTATATGCTTTTGTAACAGAAAATTAGTTCTTCCCTTTTCCCTACCCCTTCTTATTCATGTAAGTTTTACCTTATTTATGATGTTTATTTCAAATCTTAGAAAACCTGATGGATTTTTGGACCTATGGGAATCACAGAATTTTAATGAGAGAAGGATGCTTCTGCCCGGCCCCTGGTCAAAGTGATGCTGTATTTGGGGTAGCTGATAAAGGGAGGAATCCCAACCCCTCCACCTTTATCTTCCCCCTCACTCAGAGCCTCCAGCTCCTAGCCTTTCATCTGTAGGCACACTATGGAGACCTGACCTTGTGCATGCATGTCTAGTGACCTTATCCTGTGACTTCATCATAACCCCTAGCCACAAAGCCCTTTCTGACCTGTTGTGCAGAAGGCAGAGCAAAGCTAAGGGTTTCAGGTGCATTCTCTCTCCGTTCCCATTCTGAGACAGGCTACAGTATAGGTGACTGGAGTCAAAAGTTCATTGTGTATGTGTACATGTTCCTGTGTTTGTAAAGGTTATGTGCACATATGTACATATATGTATGTGTGTATGTTCCTGTGTTTGTAAAGGTTATGTGCACATATGTGCATGTGTGTATGTGTGAGTGTGTGTGTGTGGCTCTCTCAGGTGACTTCTTCCAGTACCACCCAATGTTTTGTGAAGGGGTCTCCCCCTGGCCTGAGCAGGCTAGACTGACTGGCCATTGAGCTGAGGGGATCCGCCTGTCCCTACCTCCCCAGTGCTGGGATTGCAAGCTCACACCATCACACCTGGAGTTTTATACTTGGAATCTCATGTTTGCGAGGCAAATTCTTAATCCACTCAGCTACCGATCTAGCCCTGCAACCCCATTCTCTTACGGGGGTGACTCCCCCGGCCCTACAGGAAACTTCTACCGCACTCTGGTTGTTTTTCGTATCGAGGAAGCAATGTGGGCCCAGCCTGAGAGACAGAAAGCCTTGCAGGCACCACCGTGATGGAACCACTGGGCTCTAATGAAAATGGTCGGATTGGGCGGCCACTCAGAATATCACACAGCTCAGCTGGGGGCATCCTTGTTTGTATTCGCTCTAATTCTGCGTCGGTTTATGAATAGAACCCGGCCCTCTGCCCAGTGGAGGTTTGGGCTGTCCCTCACCAGGGCCCTTGGAGCTGGGGTGTGAGTTTGCATGGGTTCCAGTGACCTCAGAAGAGGAGGAAGGCAGAGGCTGTGCTGCCGGTGACACCAGCAGGGGACAACTCAGTCACACACTGCCAACCCCCATTCTCCGTGCATCCCCTGGACTACGCCTGCCCTTGTGCAGCTGACATGCAAGTGCCTGGTGGAGACTCTCAGCGGCACCCAGGGGACCTCTGCGACTTACAGATCTCCAAATCTGAATCTTCCCCATCTGCGGAGTTCAGCAGCAGGAGAACCTTTCTTACCCAGCAACACACAGCAGGTCTTAGACGAGTGCTCGTGGTGACGTGGTTCTCATCATTATCCTAGCTACTGATGGTTAAGACACGATCAACCTGAAGTCAGAGCTGTGAATGGAGGTTCCTCTCCCATCCTCCAGTTCCCAAACACTCAGGGGCTTAGTATTAAGTGTAATTTTTTGACCAATGGCTCCAGCATATTACTGACTAACTCTCACAATTAGTCAATTTTTATTAATCTATGTATTGCCAGGTGGTTGTGGCTTACTGGTAATGTTCTGGCATTTTACTCCTTCGGTGGTTATATGATGTCTTCCTGACTTGGCCTTCTTTTTCTCTGTATCTCTGGATTTCCTGCCTAGCTATATTCTACCCTGCCATAGGCCAAAATAGCTTTATTCATCAACCAATAAAAGCAACCTGTATTCTCAGCATACAGGACATCCGACATCACAGAACAGACTATAGACTGTGCTGTGGGTCCCAGGAAGTGATCCAGGCCTTGGAGGATGCTGGGATAGTGCAGTGGGTGACAGTTTGGGGTCAGGGTTCACTGCCCTGGCTGTGTTAGGTGTGACTGAGGACAAACTGTCGGCTGGGCTTCCACAGTGTTTGACTGTGAAACCCACCCGGCCCCACCTTTTCGGTGTTTTGAATATTTGTTTTCTGGCTGGTGGCAGCCTGTGGAGAGCCTGTGTGACTGTCTAGCTGAACGGGATAGGCATTTGAAGGTTATACCGAGCACCAGGTTCCAGCCACTCTCTGTTGCCTGTCCCTCTTCCCTGTGGACAGTCTCTTCCCTGTGGACAGCCTCTTCCCTTGCTCCTACTGCCAAGATTGCTGCCTTGTCTTCCCCCCAAGAGTGGACTGAGCTACCAAGCCTAAATAAAATTTTCCTCATTTAACTTGTTTCTGTGAGGTATTTTGTTCACAGAAGTGAGAAAATTAACAGAAAAATGGTACCCAAGGAGTGAAGTCATTGCTGTGACTGCACTGGCTGGTGCTTGGGTCTTGGGAACCAGCTTACAGAGGGATTGCTTTAGAGATGCAGGCTGAGGGAAAAGAGGTAAGGTCTATGCAATGGGTGTTTCTGGTGTGTGCCAGGACGAGCATGAAGTTCCAGATGGAAGCAGGAGCTGTTGCCAGTTTGGCTAGTGGCTGTTCGGGTTCCATTTTGGGAAATAATTCAGCTATACTATGCTTGTATCCTGAACACTTGAGTGCAGCTGAATTAAAAGGTCATGAACTATGTTTATTTGCTGGAAAAATTTCAAGGCTGCATAGAATTCTGGCTGCGACACAGTCATCACTAGCTGCCTTTGGCCAGGTGTACAGTGAGCGCTGGGAAGATTAGGAAAGCATGCAGTCTGAGCAGAAAGAGGGTTTATTTAAAATCAATGACAACATGGTTGGGTTATGGAGGTCAATGTGGTTACAAAGAAGGTTCGCACTTCGAAGCTGGGGGATGCAGGGAATGTGCTTGACAGGGAGATACCATTCCTGGAAGGTTCCAGTGTATCAAAAAGAAGAGCTACAGGAAGTCTTCCCTGTAAGCAGAGGGACCCACATAAGTGCTGTGTACACTGAAGACACCTAGAAGTTACTGCAGCTGTGTTTTAAAGGGCTCTGCTCCTTCTTGAGCTGTCAGCCAAGCTTGGCATCATCAGTGTGGTGCTGGTATTGTGGGCATAACAGAATTACAGGATTATGGAATGGAGGCTTGCATTAAGGTTTTTTGTTTGTTTTGTTTTTTAAAAGCCCAAAGATCAGGCAATGTATGGCTGGATCAGATTCCCTCTGGAAAGCCTTGAATCATGCTGTATGTAAGCGTGGACGGTGAAACCTAGTGGGAATCCATGCTGGAGATGCCAGGGTATGTGTCAGCTGCTGAGAAAACTTCAGTAAGTTGAGCCAGCAAAAGAGAAAGGCCACATGTGCTACAGGTGCAGGGCATGCAGGTGGGACTGCAGAAGGCAGGGCATGCAGATTGAGCTGCAGGTGGCAGGACATGCAGATGACGGTGCAGGTGATAGGATATGCAGATGAGGGTGCAGGAGGCAGGACATGCAGATGAGGGTGCAGGTGACAGGGCATGCAGGTGTAGCTGCAGTTGACAGGGCATGCAGCTGTGGCTATAGACAGTAGGGCATGCAGGTGGGGCTGCAGACAGCAGGACATGCAGGTGACACGATATTCGGCTAGGGTGGCTTGATCTCATTGATGCTCACATCTTGATACCACACACCACGTGCTCTAGAAACTGGACATGGAATTAAGAGGCTTCAATGTTTTCCTTTCTGGGTCTGGACTTTGCTCTGGCCCAGTCCTTGCTGTCTCCCTGATCCTTCTGTTTTGAGTGGGAATGCTTACCCTGATTCTTTTAGAGAGAGCATGGAAATTGCATTTGGCTTTCTGAGGACTTGGATCATAGAAAAGATGGGATTACAGTGTTGGGACTGTTAGGACTCTGCTAACTCTCGAAGTTGGATTCAGTGCATTGCTATGAGGCATTGACGGTCAGGGCTGGAATGATCATGTCTGAATCTGAAATTTCCCGTGTAAGCCAATGTCTCCAATGCTTGCTCCCCACCTGGTAGTATTGTCTTAGAAAATCATAAATCTGTTAAGTGGTGGGGCCTGACTGGTGGAAGTCGGTACCAGAGGCAAACCTGTGGGTTCCTGACACTGGCCACCTTCCTCCTCCTGGGCATGCATGACATCAATTGCTTTGCAACAGGTTCCTGCTACCATGCATGCTGCCTGGCCCTCCCTGCCAAGGTGGACTGAGAACCTCTGAAACTGTAAGTCAAGTAAATCTTCCCTCTCTGTAGTCATGTCTGTTAGGTCTTTTGGTCACAGAGATGAGGAAAGTGACATCAGCCAGGAGAGAGGTCTCTGAGGTTGTTCTCTGCTCACACTCGTTCACTCTTCGTGACTTGACTCACAGTGGAAGCATGCCAGAGCAAAAGCATCGTTTGTGTCCCTCCACCCAGTCAGGGTCGTCCCTGTCCCTCCACCCAGAGTGAGGGCCTCGTGTCCCACTACCCACAATGAAGGCTGTCCTTGTCTTTCCACCCAGAGTGAGGGTCGTGTCTGTCCCTCTACCCATAGTGTGGGCCGTCCCTGTGCTACCACCCAGAGTGAAGGCTATCCCTGTCCCGCCACCCAGAGCTGAAGACTGTTCCTGTCCCACCACCCAGAGTGAAGGCTATCCAAGTCCCACCACCCAGAGCTGAAGACTGTTCCTGTCCCACCACCCAGAGTGAAGGCTGTCGTCCCACCACCCTGAGGGCCGTCTCTTCCCACCAACCATCTAGAGACACGTCTCTCCACTCTCAGTTCATCACAGTATGTTTCTCTATCGGGCACATGTGATACAGTTTCTGTAGGTAAAACTGTAATTGGGGCTGGAGCTATGGCTCAGTGGAAGAGCGTTGCCTCCCATGCATGAGGCTCTCATTCCAGTCTCCAGTATTGCAAGAGAGACTGAGGCAGAGCATGAGAAACAAAATCTCCTGCAATTGAACCCTTCACCAAAGCTACATCATCATTTTAATAAGATTATTCTGTAAACATATTCTTATTGCTAGAGCATTTGGAGGGTGAAGAATTTCTCACATCCCCTTAGATGTCCAGTTTCTGTCAGAAATGAAATAATAAATAGTACCTGCCTCATAGAGGTTTGCTTTGCTTTGTCTGGGGAGGGGCAATGGTTAGATGTCCAGTTTTTGTCAGAAATGGAATAATAAATAGTACCTGCCTCATAGAGGTTTGCTTTGCTTTATCTGGGGAGGAGCAATGGAAGCTCATTCTCTCTGCATTGGCTGTAGCCTTTCTCCAGCTTACACTACCAGGGAGGAGAGCCATCACTGCTGCGCTGTCTGTCCGTAGGTAGCTGTGGTAGCATGCTCTGTGACTGCCACAAACTGAAAGCAAATGCCAGCCAAGGCAGGGCATGCTGAGCCCTACGGGGGCTGGGGACACGTGACACAGATGGGGCTGGGGCTGAGATGCTGCCCAGGAAAGCACTTGCCATGCAGGCCTGATGACCCCAGAACTCATGGGAAGAGCCGTGCACAGTAGGACATGCACCTGTCACCCGAGCATGTCCATTCTCCAGGGAGAGAGGAGGAGAATTACACTCAAGACAGCCTGGCTTACACAGGACTGGTCAGCACGACAGACACTCTCTCAAACCAGGTGGAAGGCAAGGACCGACACCCAGAGGTTTTCCTCTGACCTCCACAGGCTGTGCACATACATGCACATACATATAGCACACATATACACATGTAAGCTAATTTTAACAAGTAAATAAAGGATGGAAACAGGCCAATGGAGCCATCATCTCTGAGTCGCATCCCAGCCTTGCTCAGCACCAAGCCGTGCACAGCCAGTGTCTACCAGGCCCTCCAGAGCCCATGGAGAGGAGGTCACCATGGATACTAGAGACATGGAGGCCTCTTGACCCAGTGTATAGGGAAACTTTGGTGCTTCCTTCAGGGGGCTGAGTGAGTGTGGCGTCTACCTCGGCTGCCCCTTCCTGCCATCTGCCTCCTTGAGTTGCTTCTCACGGCATAGTAAAATCAGCTCATTCAGGCGCTGGGCATTTGTATGCTAGCCAGTATCACCGAGAAGGTGCAGGGTGACTTGGGGAATACTAAGGAGCAGCCCCCACCATGGCTCTGTCCTGCTGGGCCTCTGGGGCAGTTGCCTGAGGAGAAGCTGAGCCAATGGTCTTTGTGGAGGGCCTAACTAGCATTGGAGTGTCTGAGGCTGATCGTACCCCTGTGTGATGAGAGAACTTGAAGTCAGCTTCCTCAGAACTTTAAGACTGGTTCACTCTAAGAGAGACTCCTGGGCTTCTTCTGAGAAGGCTGGACCACGGGGAGTCAGAGGATGAGGTAGAAAGTGACTGCCCTCTTGAATTCTCGTCAGGGTTCAAAGTAGAACTTTCTTCCCACTTCACAGGTCATAAAACTAAGGCATGGAGGGTCGGAGGGTCGCAGTCAATTCTCCAGGTTTGGCAAGGAGACCCACAGCCCTTCCCAGGGCCTACCACAGAACACAGGCATACGTGCCCAGGGAAACCTTCTACACTGAGTCTGCAGAGCGTGGGATCCCAGCCTATTTTGCTGATTGTGTTTAGAGACTGAGTTCAGAGAGGCACACCATGAAATAAGTGGAAAGTGTGCTTATCGTCCTGTCTTAGGGTCTGTGCTGCTGTGAAGAGACACCATGACCACGGCAACTCTAATAAAGAGGTGGGAAGGGAGAGAGGGCCACAGTCACAGAGTCACCAACCGAGAGTGCTAGAGCCAGAAGGGCTTGGGCCAGGCACAGGCGTGGCTTCCTCCTGTGAGTGTTGAATTCACCCAACATATCTGTCTTTATCAGCTGCTACTCACTCTGGGGTATTGCACGGTCCAAGTCCTCCACCAATACACATCCTTGATTCTTGATGGCAGTAACTGTGTGTCATTCAGTCCTTGTGACTCAAAAAGAATCTTGAGACCTTGCTATGATGTTAAAATAAGGTCTCTAGTTTCGTGGGCTTCAGTATTTCTATATGTTATGATTCTTCTCAGATCTTAAGGCTGGGTATCAATTTGGTTCAGCAAATAAATTTCTTTTCCTCCCTTCCTTATGTATGTTAAGAATTACAGTGGGCAGCTCATGTTTGTGCCAAAACATCTAAGTATCATGAAAATATCCATGTTGTTCTTATGGGTTCTATATTACCGTCACCTTTGCTAGATAGTGCATAGTTTGCACAGGAAGCTTATTTTCTGGTAGACCAGCTCTCCTTCCCTGAAACCACTGTCACTTTTCCTTTTTGTATTCCTTGGGGACATATCCATGTCATTCATGCTTTGTGCCTGCGTGTATCTGCATACTATCTTGGGCCTTTCTTATTATGTGTGTTACATATGTTCATGTGTGTGTGACTGTGCATGCCCGTGCATGTTTGGAGGCCAGTGGATGGTATCAGGTGTCTTATTCTATCATTCTTTGGCCTTATCTCTCACAGAACTTACAGCTAGGCTGATGACCAGCAAACCCTAGAGGTCCTTCGTCTGTTTTCCACAGTGCTGGGCTTGCAGGCTCATGGGTGAGACCAAGCCTAGATATTTACAGGGTGCTGGGGATTCAAGCTCTGGCCCTTATGCTCTCCCAGTAAGCTCTCTTACTCACCGGGCCATCTCCACAGCCCCTCTGCCTTTTCCTACTTCCCAGCATTTGTTTGCTCATTTCACGCTGCACTCTCCAGTCTCATTCTTCTCCCCATGCCACCTGGAATATGCTGTGGAGCTGAGGAGCTGTGTTCTCCTCCGTGTCTGCTGGCGGACGCTGAGGCCATTACCCAACATGTTTCAACACATTAGTGTATGTCTTTGTACCTTTGTTTCCCATGTGTCCCTGCTTTCAATACATGGTTTATTTACAAGATATATTCTGATGATTGCAACTCCTGGGCCAGCAAAGGGATCTGCACACTTTAAGATTGGCAAATATGCATATATATATATATATATATATATATATATATATATAATCTCCCTGAGGACAGTGGTGTCACAGATACCTGCGATCATACATTAACAGGAGCACTTTCCCAACCCCCTCTCTCAGATATTAGACACTCTAAAAGAGGAAGATTTAAAGACAGAAGCCCTTTTTGGTTGAAATGCAAGCCTCATGCCCAGTCAGGAGTTGGGCTGAAACTGAAGTGGTGGGGCTGATATCAGAGGGGTTATGCTGGGTGATATCACAAATTTTATTTTACTGGGCTCTGTGCTTTTGTAGGTGCTCACATTTCTTTACTCTTTTCATAACGTGTATTATCATGGCAGATGTGGGTGAACTTCACCACCTAACCGACGTAATAAAATTTTGTACAGTAAGTTATGATGTGTTTAGCCACTCCCGTGTGTGCTGGCAGCAGGCTGGGTGCTGGGCAGGACTCCCTCATGCTTCACAGTATCCCAGCAAGGTTGAGCATCAGTGCTTGCCCTTCTGTTTCACAGATGAGAAAACAGGTTCAGAGAGATGAAGTCTTTTAGCAGAAAAGAACAGACTCCTATCAAAGAGATGTCACACTCCTGCCTGCCTGACTGTCCCTTGACTAGGACCTCCTGCTAGGGAACCACCTATTGACCAAACCCTGGGGACTCCAGTGACTCTGAGGGTTTGCCAGACAAGTTAAAAAAAAAGAACTTACTTTTTATAGAAAGCAGTTTTCAGTTTATACAAAAATTGTGCAGAAAGTGAGAAGCCTTATACAGCATCTCTCCTTCCAGCTGCTGCTGGTCACTGACATCTTGTGCGAGACGAGGGTACCCACACTGACAATAAGGGACCAGCATTAACACGTGCTGACTGAAGCCCACAGTCTTCGTTAGGGCTCCCGCGAATGTTTCCTGCTGGATGAACTTGGACTAATGTGCCTTGTCCTGTCATAGACACAGCGGTGTTTTTGGCCCCTAGAAACCTCTGGTTTCCATCTGTCTCTGCCCTCCCCCTCCTCCAGGCTTCTGACAACTGATAATCACTGTATTGACCTTGCCATTACTTTGATGTCTGCAGAGTTTGGCAAAATCCAAGGCTTGCACTAGTGTAAACTTCCCTGGTTGTCATTTCACCAGTGCTGTGCCCTCTGCCCTTCCCTGTCCGTTGCTGGCTCTGCAGCTCTTCTCTCCTCATGGCTGACTAATACTCCATTGTCTGGATACAGTTCGCTTCTTCATCAACCCTTGGATAGTCATCCTGGCTTCTTGTGGTTTTGGGGTTCAGACCTTTGATGTTTTCAGGATGGTTGGGTTTCATCTTTGACGCCCACTGATCTCATGTCATTTGTGGGTCTCCACGTCTATCGTGGCCTCCCCTCCTATCCCAGGTTCCTGTTATTCTTCCATAACACACATAGATGGGAACCAGGTCCCCCTTGCTAGCCCTTCTTTCTGTGGTGAAGTTCCACCCTGGCCTCTGAATGTTTGTCTGGCTACCATTAAGATCTTCATGTTGGTAACTGCCCTCACCGTTCATCCAGAGAACGGACCACACCCAGTGGTGAGAGCCCTGTCTCCGGAAGCTGTGTTCCGTACACCTGCTGGGGGCTGGCCCCAATAGCTTCCTCCTATGAAACTGCAGTGTTGTTCTCAACTCCCATATTGCAGGAATATGCAATTTAAATGCAAAGAGCTTGCATTTAAATGCTCCTTCTTGCCCCAATACTCTAGCCTGCACGTCTGTGTGTACATATTCTGTGTGCTGTGCTCCTCGGTGTAAACGGGCTCCACACAGATGTTAGCTTTAGGAAGGTCCTAAAATTGACGGACACACATTCCACGTCCTCTCCAGTCTTTCTGGGCATGGTGGCCTTCCCTCTAATGTGACTGACTGCAGCGAGGGATGGTCTGAAGGTATTTTCATGAGGACATTTAGTCCCTGAGATCACCTGGCCCTGAGTCATGCGTTTATTTTCAGCCCCGGTCTTTTAAAAGGTCGTGCGGATTTTTCAAATAGAGTTTGTGTGTCATTGTCTCACTTTCCTTCTCCTCGCCCATTCTTGGTTTTAACAAAGGGAGTTATTTCAGGGGACACAGGCTCCCATGCAGCACAGCCAGCCCAGAATAGCACGGTGCAGGCCTGCTGCTAGGGTCCTTGCCTCTGCTGCTGGGGGACGGCTGGGTTCTAGGTAGGAAGTGTTGAGATTTTTAACCAAAGTCTCATTTCCAATTATGCAAATAAGCCATGTGTATGATGGAAATATTTTCAGATAAGTGCAAGAAAGAAAATCATTTTTATCCACAGTTTCTCTAAATATCGCTAACACTCCACAAAGAGTTGTCTCTTTCCGTGAGGAGTGCATGTACGCCTGTCTGGTCTCGCCAAACTGGAAGCTGCACGCAGGCAGTGGCCTATCTGTTTTGCTCATTGCTCTGTAGACAGTGTCTGCCCCTGAGCAAGGGCCTGGCATCAGGTTATCGAATGAGTGAAACTTGCATGTGTGTGCCACATATTGAAAAACAACTTGGAGAGTTCTCTATGCTTGATTTTTTAATGTTTCTTTCATTGCATACCAGCCGCTCCCCACGTCAGCCTCTTTGAGGTTGAGAGATGGCTCAGTCTGTAATGTACTTGTACTATTAATACCTGAGGCTGGTCCCCCAGGCCATGTAAAGGACCCACGCAGAGGCACATGTCCCTGTCCTCACAGTGCTGGGAAGGTGGAGACAGGAGGATCTGTGCGTTTACCTGCCAGCCAGCCTTAGCTCTCATTTTAGTAGGAGACATTGTCTCAAAATACAAGGTGGAAAGAGATTGCAAAAGACCCCTGACACTGAGCTCCGGTTTCCTCACGCATGACCATACATGTGCATACCCTTCCACGTGTACACACACACATACTCATGCGGATTAACACACACATATGCTCACATGCAAAATAAATAAAATATCAGCAGCTTCTTTGAAATTATGATCTTCGTTTTAAACAATGCTTTTTCATTCTTTGAGAGTTCGTGCCATGTAATTTGAACACATTCCTTCCTTTGCCCAGCTCCTCTCCTACCCACCCTCCTCTCTTCCCACCAAACTTGGAGGGTTTTTTTTCTCCTTTGTTTCACCTGATTGAGTCCAGTTTGTGTTGCCCAATTAGTCTTGGACGTGGGGTCTGTCCCAGCATGTGGTCTCCCTACCAGAAGTCACTAATTAAAGAAAGCTGACTCTGTCTCTCGCCCCCATTAGCTAGAGCATGTCAAAGCTCCTCGGTTGCTGGAGGGAGTTCATGCCAGCCTGTCCCCCTTCTATACTGGGCTTTTGTCTGGGTTGAGCTTACACAGGGCTTGCAATGTTGTCCCAATCACAGTGTGTTCATCTGTTCACCTTGTCTGTTGCGTCTTGTCAACACCGTTTCCTTAATGTTATCCACCATCTCAGGCTCTTATAATCTTTTGCGAAGATCCATGATTCTTGGGGACGTTGGTGTGATATGTACATCCATCCTGTCCAGTAACGAGTGCTCCACAGTTTCTTATTTTCTACACATTGACCAGTCGGCAATCTCTGTGTTTCTCAGCATCTACTGCAAGGAGAAACTTCTCTAATGAAGGCTGGAGATGTGGTTATCTGTGAGTATAATAATACGTCATTACAGTTCCTCTTATTACTGTGCTGATTTAGTGGAATAATAGTAGTTTCTCTCCTAATTCTAACAATCTATCTAGCCATAGGTTCTTTGCCAGGTTTGGATCCAATCAGAGCGTGGTTACTTACTCCAGCACCACTGATGCCACCATTGCACAGTGTGTGTCACATCTTGTCACTCCAGTCATTATTGTAGCTCACAAAATTCACGGCTTGGTGACATCGGTGCTTGTTTTTCTCCTCCAGTGCTGTGCATAGCATCTTCCAGCAGAGATAAGACTTCCAGGTCAGTACCAGATTGATATTTCCATATTCTATGACTCAAGTATTTGGTGTCTTTGGCCATGGGGTCTTACCCTCAGCTTCTGGAGGGTAGCCAAGAGTATTGGCACATCGCTTACCATGCTTGGGGGTCTACATGATCTCATTGACCAGCAACTCAAAAAGAGGTAACCTGTTCCTACTGCTAGCTGGTAACTGCACACCCATACTTTGCATTTCAAGAGACCTGGCCTCGTGCGTCTCTGTGAGACAAGCAACCGCTGTTCTCAGTGTCCAGCTGCTGCGTTGAGGGTGTGAGTGTTCTAACCTGCCTGCCTCACAGACCCCTCCTAGGCTTTGAATTTCTCTGCTTGTCTGTTAAGTGTTGTAATGACTACCGTTTGGGGACTGGGGAGATGGCTCAGTTGGTCAAACACTTGCAGTGCAAGCATGAGGAGTTTGATCCGTGTCACCCACCGAGGAATGGCGCCCAAGGTTGACCTCTGGCCCCCAGCTGTGCGTGACTGTGTTGCTGAACATACACAGCCATAGGTTTCAATATCTCCATTTAGGAGCTATTCTCTCCTTTGGATTAGGCAAGAAGACTATTATAGCTTACAGTGTTAAAATTGCATAATCTATATTTTAAAATTATTTGGAAGAACTGCCTTCTTTACCAAATTAAATAGCCCCAGTCAAGATCAGGAATGTCTGCCTATTATTTGAGAATGGCTTTCTTTCACCAATGTAATTCTAGGTTTAAATTTCATCGTTTTTCCTCCTGAGGCATCAACAGTTATTGCACCTTTTATTTCTGTTGTGTAATATTTTGCATTCTTTATTGTAAATGGGATTTTCATTCCCTTTTAAATTATCTGGGTGATCTTTGCTAACTGGTTAGGGAGAAATATTGATCTGAGCTCATCCACTTTGTAAAAGTTGCCTTAGACATGCTCTTAGTATCTAGGTTAGATTATTGCCTCTTCTTTAACATTTATTCTAAATGCTCTCCCGGACCTGAGCAGGGTTTCCCCTTCTCTTCCCTTTGGCTCTCCAAGTGCTGCTGGCTTACACAGAGCAAGTGATGACGGGGCAGCTGCTATTCAAAGTCCGTCTGCCTGGTAGTGGGAGGAAGCCTTGGGCATCAGTCTCAGGCATGGCTTTGAGACAAAGGAAAGGCAAAGGGGTTTTCAGTATTGAGGATGGAGACCCTTGGGTATGGGGTTGATTGGGAGTCAGTGCCCCGACAAGCAGACAGTGCCTATCCTGCCTCCCAAACAGGAATTTCAGGTTGGCGGGTTAGCTCGTGGTAGAGCTCAGTATGGTGAACTTCCGTTCTATAGCCATGTTTCCCTGTAATCAGCTGAACAGCATTTAGAGCAAAGCAATGCCACATCAGATCTGTGGTTGCACCTCTAGGTCTGAGATGGAGCATGTGTGTGGTGTGTGCTTGCTTCTAGATTCCATTCCTTGTACTGCAAACAGCAAAAGGTATAGGGCCATAGTGACCCACTGGCCACCTTTGGCATTTTGAATGGCTCTACTTTGGCCAGTCCAAATCTTTGTATCCAGCCTCCCTGATCCTGCTTCTAATCTTTCTTCATGTGTCCAAGGCACAGCTTTTTCCTCCCAGGGTCTCCCAGGGGCTACTTCCTGAACCCTGGAAGACCCAAGGCCCCATCTCTACCACACAGGCCTTCTGGATTCTTCCAGGGCCCCTCCTGCTTCTCCTGGATACACATCTTCCTGCAGGCAGACCTTCTGGGATCCTGAGAGATCCCTGCATTTGACAAACAACAGACATTTGAATATTTGAGTTTCCATGTGCTCCTATACATGCAATCTTGATGGTTCATTAACACCCTACTTCTGTGAGATGGACCTGGCTCCTGGCTGGGAGAGCTGAAGTGGGGACATGCAAGGTGGTCCCTTAGGCACCCTCGTGCACACTGGACACTCAGCACAGGGACCACCTTTGGAAGAGCCTGGGTATTGAGGGTGAAGTGTCTGGGGTGTGCCCCCTGGATGGTGCTGAACACATATGCTTGTTCTAGAACATTCTTCCTCACTTACTGTTTTGTGATCTTGACCCTCAGGGTGTTAAACATGCTTCTTAGCCTACCATAACTTCACAAAGGTAAGGAGAAGACTCTGGCATGATTACTCAGGATGAAGATGAAGTCCAGGCACAGTTTTGGTGGGGAGGTCAAGCAGAGGCCTAAAAACCATGGTACTTGGGTCCATGCTCATTGAGGTTCTCACCGGATGTGGCTAGGCATTTCCAGAGGCTTCAGTGAGGGTAACAACATGAGGAACTGACACCTGGGTTGTCAGTCATATGGCAGGGCCTTCAGGGTGCTCTGGAGTGACCTCAGAGCGGAAGCCCAGCATTCTCAGCGTGAGTCATGCAGACACACACATGCACGAAGTATGCACCACACATGCAGCATCCACTCCACACACATGCAGCACACATGTTCACATATGTGTAGAGAAGAGAGCAAAACTTCAGGTATCATCACGTAGGTCATGTCTACTCTTTCTAGACAAGCACCCCTCCTCTTCTCCTGAGACTTGCCAAGAAGGTGATGCTGGCTGAGCAGTGTACCTCAGGGATCCACCAGTCATCGCCTCCAAGGTACTGGTGTCATCAGGGCACACTTCCATTTCTATGTTTGTTTGTTTGTTTTCAATGTGGTTTCTTGGGATTGAACTCAGGTCCTCACACTTGCAAAGCAAGCGCATTACCAATTGAGCTCCAGGCACAGTGCACAGAGCCCGGGAGTTTTGTTTTGCTTTGCTCAGGGATGCGGAGGAACCAGGAACTTTGACAGCACACCTGTGCATTTCTGCAGTCTCTTTCATCTCTGGGCCCTGACGTCTGCATGGCCATTGTCCTGTGCATACCAGCTAGGTAGGAAGTAAAGAGAGCAGCAGCCTGTTTTCTCCATGGCTTGGCTTCTGAGTTGACTGTTGTGCGCATGACAGAGCTGGGCTTTTGGGATTTCCATGCCTGGAGGCTTCCTATGTCTTCGCTACATGCAGCTTTGGGCTGAGGTGGGGATGGCTGCCTGTCTGAGACATTGATTTCTTCTCTGTTTTTTTTCTTCCATGTATTTGTTTATTTTGTGTGGTAGGAGAAGGTGGCTCACGTGCCACAGCATTATCGCGGTGGTCAGATGACCGCTCGCTAGAGTCTGCCCTGCTGCCCTCCACCATGTAGGTCCTGGGAATTGAACTCAGGTTGTCAAACTTGGTAGTTGGCACCTTTACCCACTGAACCGTGTCACTGGCCCTGAAACTGTTGTTATGAGGGTGACCCTACCTCTCCCGTTCTGCCAAGTTGGGTCTGAGTGCTTTCCGGATTGTGTGATGCCATAGCCCCTCAGAAGTGTGGCTCAGGACATTCTTGGCATCCTAGAGGCCTGTCTCAGGCCTTTGTCCTGTCCTGCATCTTCTCTCCCTTTGAGGGCCCAGCTGGCCCCATTTCTTGTCTGCCAGGAGACAAATCCTGTCTTAAGTCGGGTGTTGTCTGTGGTAATGTTTGCGTTTGTGCCTATGAGTTCCTGTCTTGAAGATTTTATCTCTGCTTTTACAAATTGTTTTTTGAAGATATGTTTTGAAATCCTTGCAGGTTCATGCCTAGAGGTTTTTTTGTTGTTGTTGTTGTTTTTCTTTTTTTGATTTTTCGAGACAGGGTTTCTCCGTAGCTTTTGGTTCCTGTCCTGGAACTAGCTCTTGTAGACCAGGCTGGCCTCGAACTCACAGAGATCCGCCTGCCTCTGCCTCCCGAGTGCTAGGATTAAAGGCGTGCGCCACCACTGCCCGGCGAATTTTTTTCTTTTTAAACAAATCAAGAGAGGCCCATTTATCTGGGTCATGCAAACAAGAATAGACAAAACAGACATATCCTTGTTTATCCTCTACCCTATTCTTCCAGTGTGGTCAAAATTCAGGACACTCCTAGCATCTAAGCGGACACCCCCAGATGGAGCTGTGAGGCATGGGGTGTTCATGGTCCTCCTTGTGTTCCTACTGGACCTGAAATCCGGGGTCTTGGGTTGTTCTTTGGGAGACAGCAGTACAGCCAAGCTAGGTTTGAAGTCTGCTGAACCAGTAATATTGTACGCCACAGCCTTGGGGGGCACTGGCCACAGCCTTGAGGGGCACTGGCCACAGCCTTTAGGTTGATGCACACCTTCTAATTCTCCATGGATGATCCCTGCATGAGACGTCTTCTCTGCTGCCAGCCTAACAGTCCGCTCCGTCACTGGCTTACCATGACCCACCTCCATCTTTCTTATCCTGATGAACCTTCAGCAGCACCGTTGCCCTTCTGAGTTGCTGCCTGCACCACACACCACATTTCTTCTTCATTTCTCTTCCCCTGGTTTCCTTATCCCTTAACTCGGCCTCTCTGTCTGCACTGCAGATGTCCTTTGTCTCCCACCCGTCAGTCCCACCGTGGTGGTGGTGATGATGGGGAATGGAACTTTTTTTTCTGAGTCTGGGTGGCTGATACTCATCATTCAGTATTCATAAATAAAGCGGAAGTCCCCAGACTGTAACTCCGGGAGTTGTCACTGCCCATATTTTTAGGCCTCTCACTTATCCTTGTACACTAACTAACACACAAGCCCTTCGTTCTGCTGAGAGCATAGACCACTCATAGCCTGGTTTTAAACCAAACACTGTGCTTTGAGGATTCTTTCCTATTGTGACATTTTTCAGGTACCCGATTTTTGGTGGATGCTTAAAATCTTGTCCCATCTGTCCCAGTCTCTTTGATTCTGGACCGTTTACATTGTCTTTGTAAAAACTTTGTTTAGAAACAGAGGAGATGTGTCAGTTGGTAGAATATTTGCCTTGCAACCCAGAAGGCTTAAGTTCAATTCTAGACCCTCCATTAGAAAGGGGTAGGGGTGGATGTGGTCACCTAGGTGATGGGATGTGAAGGTAGAAGCAGACCTCCAGGCCAGACAGCCCAGCTTCCTTAATACTTGATGAGTTCCAGGGCAATGAGAGATCTCAAAACACAGGCAGACGGCTCCTAATGAATGACACCTGCGGTTGCTCTCTGTCTCCATTACACGTGAACATACATGCATGCCTGCATGTGCGTGCGCTCACATGCGCACCTGTGGAGAAACCGTCAAAGGAGAATTATCCGTGTTTCTGATTAATCCTCCAGAGTCGTGGACGGGCTTTGCCAGCTCTTTCTGGAGAGCTGGTGTCAGTCAGTGTTCCCATACAGATGTACTGTGTACTCATCTTTCCAAATCCCCCTAAATGTGATTAGCTAATTTAAAAAAAAATAAATCATTAGTTTGTCAAAACTGAAAGTCGTCCTCCAATGTGCTTCTTTGGGTCCGTGGAGCCTGCTTCTCTCCCTGGTTGCTAACTGCCTCTTCTTTTCCTTTTGAAAACTTAGTGTGCATCTTTCAAATGGAGGGAGCTTCTGTGTTTCTTGTTGGCTCTGAGCATCTCTTTGTTGACTAAGGACTTTACCCCCATCCCTTTGTGGATATTTTCCAGAGTGTAACACTTGATTTTGTTTTATGTGGGTTTGATCATCATCTGCGATTTGGACCATTGGTTCTTTTAGTTTGTCTGTTTCTTAAGGTTGTAATCTTTCTTTGTATTGTCATCTCTCTCTGTTCTTGAGATTTCATACACGTGTGCCATTTTGTGTGATCATATTAGATATGCGTGACCGTCTAGCACGTGAGCTCACAGCAGCTGTGGTTACGCTGAGACTTAGATCAAGCCAGCCATAATTCGGGATGCAGATCAGGCAGCTGACCTCCGACCTTGGTGGAACCGTGGCAGGAGGAGAGCTGCAGGGGCTGCACAGTCTTTTGTTCTTGATTGTTTCTCTGGCCCTTAAAGCTTTCAGTGCTCACCTTGACCCAGAGTCAATTTTGTTTTTTTCCCAAATTTTCTCAGCCTGCCCTGGTATTGACTCCAGCGCCAGCGAGAAGGTCTCTGCTGTGATTCCCCCCAGTACCTAATTGTGATGTTGCTGGGCTGCTGAGGAGCTCCTGGTTCCCATTGGTTCATGCCGCCTCCTCTCCTGACCTCAGCTGTCCAGCTCAAGTCAGCCCTGTAGCTGTGGCACTTCCTGATCTCAGGGCGTGTCTCTCAGTGTTCTCTCCCTCCCTGCCCCCTCTGAGAGGACCCCTGCTCACACCCTCGGGGTTCCAATGACTCTTGTGCCTTTGCCCCATCAGTGAGTACCTTAAGGACAAGAAGAACTTGTGTCTCTTGGCCCTGTATTAAGATATTCAAAGAATCAACTAAATACAGTTTTTTTTGTTTTGTTTTTTTTATGCTGAAGGTCCCATTTCTTTTGTGTCATTTTCTGGTTGACTTGTAGTTTTAGACTATTGACAGTCAGGTGTATGATTTGATTAAATTCTAGAAGCAAACACATGTTGTATTTAGTAGGGTTTTGAGTCTCTTCAACCCAAGTTAATTTAGCTCACAGTGTTGTTTGGGATTACCAGACACCAAGTATATCATATAGACTTTCTTTAGCAGGCAATTCATATTTGTTCTTGAAAATAGGTTTATCAAAAGCATAATCAAAACTAGCTGATACATCAAACATAAAAGTTAACTCTATTTTTAAGTGTGTCATGTGAGTTTTGTGTGCTTGAGACTGAGTCTCAGGCATCCCAGGCTGGTCTTGACCTTGATGTGTAGACCAGGATGGCCTTGAACTTTAACCCACCTGCCTCCACCTTCCAAGTGTTGGGATTATAGGCTGGGGATTGAACCCAGGGCTTCATGCATGCTGGGCAGGCACTCTACCCGGTGAGCTCCACCCCTGTGGGATGTTTTGATGCCTGAATATTGTGTAATGTTCTAGGGTTTTTTTTCCCTGTCAACTTGACACAAGCTAGAGTTATCTGGGAAGAGGAAGCTCAGTTGAGAAAATGCTTCTATCAGTTGGCCCGTAAGGAAGTCTGTTGGGAGTATTTTCTTGATTAATGATGGGTAGAGGAGGAAACAGCCCACTGTGGGTGGTGCCATCCCTGGGCTGGTGGATTGGGATGGTTAAGAGAGCCAGCTGAGCAAGCCATGGAGGGCAAGTTACTATGGAGCCTTACTCCATGGCTTCTGCTTCTTCAGTTCCGCCCAGGCTGTCCTCAGCCATGAGTGTAACCTGAGAGCCGAGAGCTAGAGTAAACCCGCTTCTTCCCAAGTTGCTTTTGGTCATGGTGTTCATCATAGTCATGGAAACCCTAAGTGAGATGCCTACAAACCTAGTTAAGGCATCGAGCACATCAGACACTTACTGCTTCTTCGTGGCAGAAACTTTCACTTTCAAACCCCATCCTTCTAGGGTGTGCTTGCGTGTGTGTGTGTGTGTGTGTGTGTGTGTGCGTGTGTGTGTGAAATGTTTGTGCTCTCTCTCTTCTTTGAGAATGTCACGTGACAGTCATTCCCAGTGACATAGCCCAACCGCAAACAACCCTTGTTTTCTCTCTTCTGTGGATGTTCTATGAATCTTCTAAGGGTTCATGCGGAGGGAGATTGAATGGACTTGGATAAAGGGCTAAAAGGGAATAAAGGAACAGGAAGGGTTAAATTGAAGGAAGGAAAAGTAACACTAAAGACTTTTCAAAAAATGTCCCGGGGAAACTAACTAACATAGAAGCTTCCTAAAATACATCCACACAATATGTAAATAGAGTTAAAATAGAATTATCCTATAATGATGCAATAAAGCCCTGGCTAGACACCAGATGAAGAAAGAAAAAGCTCCACCCAGGCCTGGAAAGAGTTGCTTCTTTTAGAGTTGTTGACCCGTGAGGCCTGAAAGACCCCCAAACATCATGGGCTATCCCCAAAGCCCTCGATTGCCTCTGGTTCTGAATCCAATGTCTGTGAAGGAGGAAAGGTTCACCTTCTGGGCTCTTCTGAGAATGCCTTGACCAGGAGCCACCCTGCACATCTGTTCACATTTCGAAAAGCAGGGCGAGCACAAAGAAATGTCAGTGTCAATCCTAGAACTTGGTGCCATTTAAAGTCTCACACCTGAGGGGACCCCTGGGTGTGTCCCTTTCTTCCCCACAAGGCATTGTCCTGCAGGAGATAGCCACACAATAGACAGGGTTTGTTTGTTTATTCTGTTTTGTTTTTTAACCTAAAATTTTAATAGAAAATTTTCACTGGCGCGCATGAAAATAAAAACCTCCTGAATGTGCCGAGATAATCAGTGCGCACGCCGTCTTGGAGTCGCTTAGATGCTACAAAGCAGAGTGGCCTGCAAGTGTCCTTGTCACCCTCGACCCTGCCAGCACCCCTAAGAGGATCTCCACCTGGACTTGCACCCGCAAAGATGAATGTGGCTCGTCTTTGCCTGGCCAGAATAGAGAAGTGTGTGATATTTCACAGCTGGCATCTTTGTGGTTCATCCTTACAGTTCTTAGGCTGGTTTCCTGAGCTCCATCCACCCTTGTGCTGTTCCCTTACGACCTGTGTCAGAGGGCACACTCATCCATCCTGCCACTGGTGACTGCCGGTTGTTCCAGGTGTTTGGCAGTGAGGAGAAATGCCACTAAGGGCTTCTTAGTATTTGCACTTTTGTGTCCTTTGTTCTCAGCCTGATGGTCTCTGGTGTGGGACTGCAACCCAGACGGATGCTCTCATAGATGCTCTTAAAGAGTCCCGAATCAGTTGTTTTGGTGTTGGGCAGCCCAGCAGTTCTGTGTGCCCTGCGGTCGCTGCCCCTTTCGGTATTGTCAGTGTCTGTTAGTTTTTTAAAAAATTTCCCAACCATTGTGGTCTGCATTTGAAAACAACCTCATTGTGGGCAGTTGGCATCCCTTTAAAGTCAATGATGTCAGACTTCTTTCCCCTCACTCACAGGCTGTGTGTGTGCCTTGTTCCCAAGCACCTGTGTAACATGTCAAAATTCCGAAATATTAGCTGCTAGGAACTGAAAAGCATGTGTTCTAGACTTGGGTGCTTGGTTGGCCTCCTCAGTGCGACTTCTCTTTGGATTCGTTTCATGAAGTCACTCCATGAAAATTAATATTTTATTTCTTAATAGTTCTTTTAGGATTTATTTTGTTATTGTTAAGTATGTGTATGTGTGTGGGTTTGCTCATACGAGTTCAGTGTACATGGAGGTCAGAAGAGGACATCATATCCTCTGGTTAATGTGAACCACCCAGATAGGTACTGGAGAACGAACTCTTAACTGCTCAAGTATCTCCCCAGCCCAGAAAATCGTTTATTTAGTATAGGTCATTCAGTCACGTTTTTTACTTAGTGTATTACTTAAGGAGTCTTCTCTCATCTTCTAATCTTGAAGGTTTTTCTTTTCTATTTTCTTCTTTGTATTTTAATAGTTTTGCTCTGAAATTGGGGATCAGAATTGACTTTGTGTGGGTGAGGAGGTATCAAAACTCCATTTCTCTATGGCTTTGCCACTGATGCCACGTCATTTGAAAACGGGACCATCCTTTTTCCACTGTGTAGCTTTGTCCCCCTATTGTGGTATGCCATGGCATCTGGGAGGGTCTGTTTATGGGCCCCACATTCTGTTCCTTTGATGGCCAATCTTGATGTCCATTTGATAATATCTAATCACTTGAAAGGAAGAGGGCCTCTAGGCAAGCGTGTGTGTGTGTGTGTGGTCTCGATTAGACTGACTCCCTCTACGGGCAGCACCATTCCCTGGGCTGCATAAAAAGGAGAGAGTGCACCCAGAAGAAGCACTCGTCTCTGTTTCTTGGCCGTGGGTGCCGTGACTGGCTACCTCAGCCATCCCACCCCTGCCACGGGCAGCACCATTCCCTGGGCTGCATAAAAAGGAGAGAGTGCACCCAGAAGAAGCATTCGTCTCTGTTTCTTGGCCGTGGGTGCCGTGACTGGCTACCTCAGCCATCCCACCCCTGCCACTGTCACTTCCCCCCATGATGGGCTGTGATTGCAAACTGTGAGCCAAGCTAAAACCATTCTTCCTTACGTTCATTTATTTTCAGGTATTCTGTCAGACAGTGAGCTAATTCATGAGGAAAGTCCTCTGCTCTGTCAGTCCTGTAGCAACATACACATTCAGAGTCATGGATTCGTTATGCCAGAGTCTCTGAAATAAAGGTCATCCTAGCCATTCTTGGTACTAGGCATTTCTGTATGAATTTGAATTAATTGACACGTGCCTGTTGTAATTTTGAGTGGAATGCATTGACCTTGCCTTCCATTTTGGCTACTTTTCTTTCCTCTTAGCAATGCTGCCTGCACAGGGTTTAATGAACAAATTTCACCGAAATTATTCTAGGAATATTTTTTTTTTAGTGACAGTAAGATTGTCTCATTTGTTAAATATCATTTCCCAACTCTTTGATTTTTGGACCTTCTGTGTTATTAACTTAGTAAATTATTCTAATTTTAGAAATTCCTTTGGATTTTGCAAAAACATTTCTCTTGAGGGGGAGGGTAGTTCCTCTTTTTTTTTTTCCATTGCAATTCTTCTTCTTTTTATTGTACTGGCAAAGTCTCTAGTAATTCTAAACTGAGATATTCTTGCCTTGTTTCTGACCTCGGAGGGAATGTTTCAATATTTCATTGTAAGGCATAGTCTGAAGCCAGCATCGTGTACATATTTTATGAGGCTAAGGAAGGTCTCTAAGATTGGGAACACTTTTTAATCATGAATGGGTACAGTTTTCATCAAACATTATGTTTGCATTTGCTGAAAATGACTGTGATATTTCCTCTTCGTGCAGTTGATGTGATGGTTTTGGATGCTGACAGAATGAATTCTGGAATGAGCCTGACTTTTTGCAGGATTCTGTCTTACTTTCTGTCCATTCTCTGGTTTACTGACATTCTCTGCAGCGTCTCTGTAACTGAGTCACCAGAGGCCGTCTGCCGCTTTCCTTTCTAGGAAGACTTTTCTACTTTGGCATAGTGCTATCCTGGCCCCAGGAAGCATGTTCATAGGGCTATCCTGGCCTCATGAAGCGGGTCCTCTGTGGTTTTTATTCTCTCCAGGTTTTTGTGAGAATGGTATTATTTCTCCCTTCAGAACTATGGAAATTCACAAGATGCCAGATGGTTATTGAGCAGACACCAGCATCAGAAGGTTGCAAACTAAGAAAAAAAAATAAAAGTAGAAACCAAAAGGCTTGTCTTATTTTTCTTTAGGAAAAAAGACTCCTTTGTATATTTATTCAGCAAGAAACACCTGTATAGCACCCTTGGCATGGGGCACTACATGCTGCTGCCTTTCCTGGGCAAGTTTGTCCCTGAAAGGCCTGTTTTCAGTTCAGGAAGAAAGCAAGTGTTCTGATTTCTCCCCTGCCTCTCCCCTTGGGCTCCAGGGCCTCAGATCTGGGAACCCCTCTCTCCTGCTCTTCCAGGGTCATTCCCCTCTGGAACTCCCAGCCTTTGGAATAAGGGCTCCTCCTCTCTGGTCCTCCCATCATCTGCAGATCTTGCCTTATGTCCTTCCAGAGGCCAACTGTGGCCATTCCTGCCCAGGGTGTTTCTTCAGTCCAGGACAGAGGGCTGTCCTCACTACTAATACTCACCTGCACATAGCCACATAGTCATTCATGCAATTGTAAATACCATCCTGAAAATGCCCAGCCTCACCGTCTATGAATGGAGTATATAGCTTCTCCTATAATTTGGTAATGTTTCTGTTTTCTCAGTAGCATTCCACCAAATGGGACGAGGCTCATCAACCTTTGGGTCTAAGAATAAGGTCTACATATGTTCTGGTTACCAAGGAAGTCTCATGCTCAGTGCAAGGCCAAGCACGCAGCTGGCCTTGGCCAAAAGGCTGTCGATAGACCAAAGCCTGTATTCAGATTAATGGTGCGGCCAGTTTGCCCCAGTGAGCTCCACATACAGTGTCAGGTGGTGAGTGCCATGTGCAAGGTGTCAGGTGGTGAGCACCACATGCAGGCCTCAGGTGGTGAGTGTCGTGTGCAGGCTTCAGATGGTGAGCGCCATGTGCAAGGTGTCAGGTGGTGAGCACCATGTGCAGGTCTCAGGTGGTCGGTGCCATGTGCAGGTGTCAGTTAGTGAGTGCCACATGTGGTCTCAGGTGGTCAGTGCCACGTGTAGGTGTCAGGTGGTGAGCACCATGTGCAGGCCTCAGGTGGTCAGAGCCATGTGCAGGTGTCAGGTGGTCAGTGTCATGTGTGATGTCAGGTGGTGAGTGCCACGTGCAGATGTCAGGTGGTCAGAGCCATGTGCAGGTGTCAGGTGGTCAGTGTCATGTGCGATGTCAGGTGGTGAATGCCATGTGCAGGTGTCAGGTGGTGAGCGCCATGTGCAGGTGTCAGGTGGTCAGTGTCATGTGCGATGTCAGGTGGTGAGTGCTACGTGCAGGTGTCAGGTGGTAAGTGCCACGTGCAGGTGTCAGGTGGTAAGTGCCACGTGCAGGTGTCAGGTGGTCAGAGCCATGTGCAGGTGTCAGGTGTTCAGTGTCATGTGCGATGTCAGATGGTAAGTGCCACGTGCAGGTGTCAGGTGGTGAGCGCCACGTGCAGGTGTCAGGTGGTCAGTGCCACGTGTAGGTGTCAGGTGGGGAGTGCCACGTGCAGTGTCAGGTGGGGAGAGCCACGTGCAGGTGTTTCCTCAGCGCTGGCAGAAGAACAAATGCATGGAAGAGGTGTGACATGTGTTATACTCAGATGACAGCGATTAAATAGTCTTTTTGAGACGATTTCCGGATGTTATTCCTGCCTTTTGTTTCCATCTCGAACAGTCTATCAAGACAATTATTTCTTGTTTTCATGAAAAATGGAAAGAACCCAGAGTGTTTGCTCAGTGAATCCTCTATTGGAGGGGGCGCAGATTGACGATGTTAATAATGAAGAAAAGCTTATTTCATTTTTCATCTTGACTGAGGTGACAGTAGACACTAAGTCGCTGTGAGGAATAGTATGGACTGGTTCTGTCCCCCCTTCCCAGTGCCTTACAGAGCTAAATGAGAATGCGGAAGCCCCCATAGGACCTTGATATTGGTGGGGCCTGCTGTGGAGCCCAGCAATGCTACATAGGAGCCCAGCAGCCCACAGGACTGTGACCTGGGAAAAATCCACTAGACCATACCCATGGGCCTAACATGTTTAGGACCTGAGCCTGGCTCCTCATCGCCTCCCCTTTCCATGACCACTCCGGAAGGGAGATTATCACTAGATGACCTATGATGGTCTAGAGCAGGACTCTCATGCTCAGGAAGACACGTGACTGTCCATGGCTCCTTGGTATTCCATGGTGCAACTGGAAGTCACACCCAGAAGACCCAGCCTAGTCTGTGCTTTCCTGTGCCACCGTGATTGATGGCACATGAACTCGTCTTTCTCTAGAGATCTGTAAAGAAGAAGGTTACTTGGGTAACAAAGAGCTCTGATATAATGTGTGCTTTTAAAAGTAAAGTTTATTGTTATTGTGTGTGCATGCATGACGCCAGTGTGGCAGTGAGTTTACACCTGCACAGTGCACACATGGATGTCAGCATACATCTTTGTGGAGTTGATTCGCTCCTGCTAGATCATGCCAGCTGGCCGAAGTCACATGGCCTCACACTGTCACCAGATGGCATTGCCGCTTCCCCAGGCAGTACCAGCTCCTCTCAAGAGTCCTTCCTCTTCTAGACAAGGACCCATGAGGTCTTATTAAAGTTTAATGTGCCTAAGTGCACAGTGGCCTGGGGTTTTGTTTTGTTTTAATAAATTAGTTTTTAGTCCTCACCAATACCAGATGAATAAATTAGTAATAAGCTGTCCCCAGGGGCTGTCACCATGACGGACGGCAGGCTGGAGGGTCACTTCCTTATTTGTTTGTTTTTACGGGATCTCCTATCATTTGCTTTTTTCCTTATGACAATTTTCAAGTTTCCAAGGGTTTGGAAAGGATGGTGGGTTTTTAGCTCACAGGGAGCAGTCATAGCCTCAGCTTACATCCCCCCAAGAAATGGCTGGAATGAACCCACTCTTTCCACTGAGCCTGGTCTGTTGGGGCCTTTAAAGGGTTTAGAAGAAGAAACCCAACTTGCTAAGGTGTGTGGGCCCTGGGGTTTCCTTTTATGCTTTCATCCCACATGTGGCCGATGTTAATGAGAGCTCTGTCTTATTTCACTGCTAAGGGCCCAGTGTTTCCTACTGCAAGAGAGAAAGAAAGAAACAGAGACAGAGGGGGAAGAAAGCAAAGCTGATGCTGAAGATGATGTGGTGTTGCTAAAATTCCTTCCCAGGAGGATAGGGAAACAATGTCAACTGGCTGTCCTGAGGTCCCAGCAATAAACTTCCAAACAACAAATCACAACAGATCTGCCCAAGTTCACTCTGAACCAGAGTCTACTGGCTTCCTTATTGAACCTAGGTGAGGGGTTCCTTATAGCGTGCTCCTCCCTGCCCCTTACAGGCTGCACCTGCAAAGTCTTTAGCCAATGGGGTGAGCTCTTCCCTGTAACTGCCTAGATGGATGCTCCCCTTCCTAGTCTTCCATGGCCTGTGTGCTCTGGACCTCCCCAGATGCCACATGTAGTTAAGGTAGAGCTGCATACAACAGGTGGTAGGGAACTCACGTGACCTGGCCCACCCCTCTGTTTATAGAGTGTGAGCCTTCAACATGCCCCATGCTGGTTTTGCCAGAGGGCTGCCCTGAACTCCCCAAGATGGTAGTTTCTTGACCGGGGGGGGGGGGGGGGGGGGAAGGTGTTCTCAAATGGAAAAGTACCTCGTATTTGTTCTAGATACCAAAGAGAAGCCATGGAAGCAAGAGGAACTATTTTGTCACAGCAAGGGATGACAAGCGTCAGTAGAGAAGCCTGTGGGCTTCCCACCCTCTTAGCAGAGGGACTTTAACAGGGGAGGGGCCGCAAGTCACTTTACTAGGGCACAAAGTCATGAGAAACAAACCAAGTCCTTGCTCTCAAGAAAATGCTGTTCTGGTGTAGAAGGGAACAGATGGCTGAAGAAATCAATGCCGGCGAGGAAAGTCCAGCAAGGCGACTCCTTGGACCGTGAAGGAAACCCACCACAGCAAAGGGCTTGGGGGGTGATGCCTTTGTTCAGTGGCTACTCAGAGGTGAAGAGTCCTCAGTTCAGTAGTGTTGGGGTGTTGCTGGTAAGAGTGACTGTGGAGGCCATAAGGTGGCCATGATGGGGCACAGATGGGATGTGTCAGTGCGGTCCTCAGTGAGGCTGGAGGGTGGCACTCAAGTCAAGTGAGTGTCAAGTGTGACTACCAAGGGATTTGTGTTCACCTTCTGGAGCCTTCTGTGCCTGGAGCCTTCAGAGGGCTTTGCCTGAACAGGACTGAGCTTTGAACTTTTGCACATCTCTCTCTGGGGGGTCTGGGTGGTTGGGGAGCAGAACTGGGTGCGCATATTGCTGGAGCATTGGTGGTTCTTGCCATAATTGGTGCTGCAGGTGGCGGCTGACAGACAAGTGGAGGCAGGTGTTGGAGGAACCGAGACATTGGCTCATGGAGACATGGAGACATTGGCAAATGTTTGTGCTCGATTTGGCATGCAACTTGTATCTGGGGATGGGGAGAGTGAGACCTCAGGGAATGGGGGCGGTGCCAAGATCCTGGGTTTCCACGTACAGTCAGGTCAGGGGGTGTTCCCTCTGGAAGAAGGAGATACAAACATGGCTGTCATCTGGTTCAGCCTGCATATGTTGGGTCTGCTGGTACAGGAGCCCATGTAGAGGCCAGAGGAGGATGTCAGGTGTCCCACGCTCACATTCTCTGCCTTAGTCCTGGAGACAGGGTCCCACTCATCCTCGAGATGGGCTGACAGCTAGAAATTCCCAGATATCTTCCTGCCTCTCCCTTCCGTAGCACTAGGGTTATAAGCCATGCACAGCCACACCCAGCGTTTTACTTGGGTGCTGGAGACTCAAACTCAGGTCCCCACGCTTGTGCAGCAAGTGCTTTGATCCACTGAGTCATCTCCTTAGCTCAGTGTGTGGTCTTTTATGATTCATATATTTTGCTTGGTATCCTGTTTTCAAGGTTCATCCATGCTGCTGCTCTCTATGTCATGGTCTGTCTATCTATAGATTTATAGATCTATCTCCCTATAGATATTGTATGTATGGCTGCTGATCTTCTAGGCTACCATCTTACCAGCTGAGAGTCACATTCCAGTTTCATGTGGCTTGTGTTTTCAGGAGCTGCACTATAAAGTGGAAACTGTTTATCATTTGAGGGAGCTGCCAGCTCCATCTGAACCCCAATTCCCAGTCCCAGGTGTGTGTGAAACTCTTGCCATCTCTGCCTCACCCTCATTCACAGCTGACCTAGGACATCTTTGTATCTGCACCCTACAAAGGAATGGGTGGGTTCAGGAGCAGGGTCCTCTCCTCTGTTCTTATCCAGGCTGTGTTCAACCTGCAGCAAGGCCTAGTGTTCTTGGCCTTGAATACATTTACCTAGTGGATAAGGGAAGAAGTGGTTTCTAAGGCAGAGACCCGAGTGGTCCCCAGGGCCTCAGTTTAGCTGAAACATTTAAGCCACACATGCAAGCTTGCCTGCTGGGCTACAAACTGCAATCAAAGCCCCTTTGTGTTGTTCAGGCAGCTGGCGAGTGAGGAGTTGGAGGGAGGCAGCTGAGCGGGTCTCTGATGTGTGCACGGAGCAGCTGACCAGTGTGTACCTTCTTTGACTCTGGTCTGGGTACCCCAGCTTTGGATGGCTTCAGGGACCTGTGCAGTCTCCTTCTCTGGAGGGACCTGAAGAGATATTCAGCCAGTCCTTGTGGAGGCTGCTGCATCCCGAGCCTTTCTGGGGGTTTCGTCTCTGTGCTGTAGTCTAGATGGAAATGCACATTCTTGACCTCCTCCAACCCCGCTCTTTCCATGCTGTGGAAACCAGAGTGGGTCAGTCCAACATGTTGGAAATGTTTGTTTTGTTTTTTAACCGGATTCTGGCTCTTTGTTTCAGGGTTGCCTTTTGATCAGATTCTTTGTGTATATGTGTGTGAAGCGTGTTACATGCACTTGGGTTTGGGTGTGCAAGTCTACGCGCACATATGTAGAGGTCAGAGTGAGAAGACACCAGCTGTCTTCCTCTACAACTCTCCAGCTTGTTGTTTGAGCCAGGGTCTCTTCCTCTGTGAACTATTATCTCCCTCTTTCGGCCAGGATGGTTTGGTTGCCTGTGAGCTCTCTAGATGCACATTTCTGGGACCCCCAATGCTGGGGTTCTAGGCTTGCGTAGCCACAGTCAGTATCTACCTTTCTGGGACCCCCCAATGCTGGGGTTCTAGGCTTGTTAACCATGGGCAGCATCCACCTTTCTGGGAGCCCCCAGTGCTGGGGTTCTAGGCTTGCATAGCCGTGGTCAGCCTTTTTATATGGGTGCCAGAGATTCAAACTCATGTCCTCATGCTTGTCGATCAAGTGCATTCCACCCTGAATCACTACCCTGGCCTTAGGGCACAGTCTTAAATAAATAAATTGTGGCATTTATTTATTTAATCAGCGGCATTGAGTGAAGTTGTCTTGTCCCACAGCAGCACCAGGGCCAATCCCGAATCAGTTTTGTCACTTAACAGGAAGTAAGGAACTCCCTCCCCTCCCCACAGCCTGGTGGCTCCCAGTAGACACTAATCCTGCCGACTCTGATGGCCATTCTCACACTAGGACCCTGAGATCTCCAGTCATCTGTGCTGGCTTCTCCCGCTGGGCCTGCTGATCCCAGGAGCTCTGTGCTGTTTTCCACTTCCTAGGTGGAGGACATGTGGCCCCGCCCACCCCTGGTTGCATTTCCTACCTGGTGCACAAGCCCTGTTTGTGAGTCAGGTATGGATTTGACTTCCCTCTGCAGCTCAGGGGTGCAAAGGCCTCGTGGAGTTAACAGGAGTGCAGTTCTTGCCCCAGGAGATTTGCACACCCGGGTGCTGGTTTGAAGATGACACTCAGTGAGGTACGCACAGGACTTAGCCCAAAGTCACCCAGCATCAGAGGTGCAGTCGGTAGTCACCTCTTTACTTTGGGGCAGTTGAGGTCAAATTCATGACCCAGTGACCCGGACAGCTTGTGACATTCAGTACACGAGTGTGGCCATTCAGCCATTTCCTATGTCACTCCTGTATATCCTGCCTCCCCTGGCGGCCGCTCACGCTTTCCACGCATGTGGATTGGCCTACAGATGGACTCCCACACGTGTCATTTCTTAAGGTTGGGTGGCTTTTCAGGTTTCAGGGGTCCATCTGGATTATAGTATGAACCGATACTTCCATCCTCGTGGGTCAGTAAGTCAATGTGGACCATGGCAGAGAGTTCAGTATAGAATTAATCACCCAGCCTCCCAGCCAAGAATCCAACAGTTCAGAAGCTCTCGCCAGCCATGTCACAGCAGCAGAGGGCCAGTACATGTTGTTATCTTTGATTGTTTTTGCTAAAGCTTGCTTAGCGCCCACTGATTCTCCACTGGGTTTACTTTCCCAGGAAGTCCTTTCTGGTTAAGAGACCCATCTTGTTTTCCAGCCACAGAGCCTGCTCAGTCTTTCTCCCGACTCCTTCCATTCATGAATTTAATCCAGCGATTCCTTTCAAAGCGTGTGTCGGGTGCCTGCTTCAAACCGGGTCACTGCAGTGGGGGAGAAATGGACAGTAGCAAGTCTGTGAGAAGGTGTTCTTCCAGAAAGGTGTGTGTGTGTGTGTGTGTGTGTGTGTTCACATGAGGGCTCATAGGCAGAGCTGAGGTGTGAGGTGGGGTACAGTGTCAGGGTTGAGTTGCTGTGTGGGGTGCTGGGGTGATCGACAGTTCAGATGAGTGAGGAAGTGTTTGCATCAGGCATAAATAACAAGAAGCAGGAAGTGGTTTTTGGTGAGGATATGAGGAAGAGTCTTTTAGTAGGGGCTGCCAGTCTGGGATCTGAAGCTGGGGAAGAGCTAGAGGAAGATTCTGAGGTGATGGGAGAGATATCCAGGGATTGAGGACACGGAAGCACCCTGGAGTCTGTTAGAGGGCTGCGTTGTGGATATGTGCAGAGAGCCTAGGAGTAGGCGTTGGTGGGGTCAGGCCGGCCTGGGCAAAGTAGACGCCATGAATCTCCCTGTTCGGGTGTCTTGTCCACTTGCTGTTACCATCTCCTGCCTCCCAGACTGCACGAGGCAGAGGCTGGATTAGAGCTGCCAGGGGTCTGTGCCATGATGCACCGGGGGAGCGAGAAATTGGTGGTGCTGTGGGCTCACCCCAATCCCCGTGGAAGTTGAGGGACTCTCTGGAGCTCCCAGTGTGATCCAAGTTGGTGAACTGGGCCCCAGGAGGGCAGAAATGGGGCTGGCCATGTCTTCGCCTAGTGAGCTAGTGGGGCTGGATCTCCCTGGGCACAGAAGGGCTGTTTCTCACAACACTGGCCATCTTCAAGGTCACCTAGCAGACAGGCCACCAGGAGGACAGGCCCCATCAGAGAGCTGGCTGCTCTGGATATCCCCCATCTCGCTCTGTTGCATCTGTGACAATCACCAAAGGAAGCAGGGCCAGCAGAGTAGGGGCTGGAAGCAAAATCAGTTCCTGAGAAGACGGATCATGCACAGGCCCTGTGTGCTTCTCAGGGTCCTTTGCTCCTGGGTGGAAGGTCTCCTTCATGCACAGCATGTCATGTGGTCCCCGAATTTATGGAGACTGTGAAAGAGCCCAAACCCGGTAAACCTGCAGGAACATGCTGTGTTCTAGAAAGGTCCTGGACTGGTTCCCATGGATGAACTTAAGCCAAAGAAATTCTGGCTTGAAACAATTCTGGCTGGAAACCATTTGGTTCTTGCCTGCTTACCAAGCCCTGACTGGGATGTCCTGGACTCTGTTTTAGGACCTTTATTTTTTATTTAATTTTTGTCCTCATGGTAAAGTAGCCACGATGGATGTAAAATGGATGAAGCTATAAGCAAAGAGTGAATTGTAAATTGAGCTGAAGACCCTGTGGCTGAGACCCAGGTCACAGGTTGTATAGTGTGGGATAATGACACAGACCTGGGCTCTGGGGGGTGAAAAAGACCACAGGGCACCTTCAGCCTGTTATTTCCCGCCTTCTTATGCTCAGAGGGACCAGTAGGAGTTTTCCCTCAAGACATTTTCAAAGGGCCACCCAGGCCAGTCGACGTGCTATGAACCAAATCCAGGTGCCTCTAGTTTTTGTCAATAAAATTTTATTCAAATATAGTCACGTTCATTGGTTTATCCTGCTCCCACAACTAGACTGGATGGCCAACAGAGCCCTTGACATTTGTCACCTGGCCTTTGGAGAAGACTGCCCATTTCTGACCTCAAAATGAAACAGCAGCTGGCCTTTGAAACAAAATCTTTTGGTGTAGGGACTTCCAACACTAAACCAAGCAAGATACCTGCCTTTGTGTATACAGATGTGTGCATGTGTGTTTTGTGGGTGCAGATGTGTGCATGTGTTTTGTGTATGCAGATGTGCACACATGTGTTTTTGTGTGCTTGGAACACATATGCTCGGGTACATGTCCTACAAATGTGTGAAGGCCAGAGACGAACCTCAGATGCTGTCCTTGTGTTTTTGAGACAGAGTCTCTCTCTGGGTCCTGGGGCTCACCCGTCAGGCCAGGCTGACCAGCAGTCTCTCCTCTGGGTCCTGGGGCTCACCCGTCAGGCCAGGCTGACCAGCAGAGAGCTGCAGGGGCCGCTAGCTCTCCCTCTCTCAGCTCCAGAATTACAAATGTGCACTGCCTGGTCTAGCTGGCTTTTTACTGGCTGCTGGGGACCAAACTCAGTCCCTCTTATATGGGGAGCACAGCATCCATGGAACTGTCCCCCTCGCCCCAAGAGACCCAGTTTTTAAAATGAACTCTTCCTTATCTGAAGCTTTCATGGCCATCATGGAGGAAGCTAACCTCACTTTTTGGTTTTGGAAAGTTCAGGTGTGCAGACTTTGAATCAAACTTTTGCTTAGATTTGTGCCGGAGTGCTGAGTTCTCCCCAGGTGCTTTCTCCTCTATCTATCTCTCCTTCCTGTAAAACACAATTTTTATAAGAATGTCTCTAGAAGTTGCCTTTAACCCTGTGAATATGTAGTTGGCTTCTTGCCTGACTCTTTATCTCAGAGTTTGCTCTGAGAAAATCTAGAAGCATCTAAACAGCAGAAAGATTGATGCTGATGGTAATGGTCCCTTTCCTCCTCCGGACCCCACCACCTTCTATCCATGTTCTTGCTTCCAGCTCCTCCCAGCATCCCCAGAGCCGCCTGAGCTACAGACCTGCACTCAGTTTTGCCTGGGGAACTAGCCATCTGTCTGGCAGGCCTTGAAACCATTGGCAGAATCACGGGCTGATTCTAAGCAGGTGGCATTCTGGTTGGAGCACTGCCTTCTCCACAATCCATCTGAGCGAGAAAGGCTGCTCAGGTGATGTCAGAGGTGGCAGCAGGGGCTATTTCTCTTGCCTTAATGACTGCTTGGTACAGGGCCTTGGGCAGATATGGGAACATGGTGGCTTAGAGGGTTTAAGGACCAACTTTAGTATGATATTGGAGAATTCTTATTAATTTTGTAGTACAGATATTAGGGAAGATTTTTGTTTTTAAAACAATAACTAGGCATTAACATTGACAGGAGGATGCTGAGCCTGGTCTTGCAGCTCTTGCTCTATTCTGCAGTTTGCAGAGCTGTTGCTGGCAGGCAGGATCAAACAGGCTCACCAGGATCGCCTACGATCGACTTCTCGGAGCCTTTAGAGGGTCTTGGTGGTGTAGATAATGTTTCTGAGTAACTTCTTCTTACCATGCACAGAGCGTCCCTCTGTGGGGTCACCTAAAGTATCCTGTAGACAGCACCAGTGTCATCCACTAGTTCAGATAGTGCTCGAGAGTGAGCTAGGTCAGACAGCCAAGTTCCCCATGGGTTGGTGCGGGGCATGAGGTTGTTCATGAATTCAGGGTCCTGGGAGGCTCTGAGTCATGACAGACCTCGGGGTATTCCCTTGGAGGATGCGTCCTACCCAACCCCCTTATAAACAAGCATCTTGTCATCACCCCCTGCTGTGACCAGTTCCTGCCTGTAGGGGGCACTCATGCTGCCCCTGGAGATTGTACTGGTATTGCCCTATTTTGACTTTATTGAGCATGCTTGACAGGAACAGCAAACCGTTGCTATGTTACTGGGCAGTTATCCAGGGCAGAGGTCACAGAGCCAGTGTGTTTGCATATAAGAAACTTGAAACTCTTTAGGTTTGATTTTGTAGGTTCATACCCAGGCATGGTGGATGTCGTAGGGATGGTTGTCAAACCTTGGGCCTGTTGCCTTACATAGGCAATGGGCCTTTGGGCCCCTGGTGCTTTCTAAGACTCTGTTCAGGTCACCTTGGTGGTTTAGTCCCCAAGTCCCCACCTCCCCCTCTGTTTTCTCTCTGATGGTACTGATGATCAGCTGAGGGGAGCAGACTGGGTAAGAAGAGGGCCCTGGCTCTTGTCACCCACTGCATTCGGCCCCTGCTCAGCGTCAGGAAAGTTGCTGTCCACAGTCATGTCATGGTGACGTTACTGCAGCTGTTAGGGTGAGAGCCTGGATCCTGGCAGCCCTAACGAGCCAGCCTTGGTCCCCAGTCTTCAATAGGTCAATTAAAGACAAAGTAATGTAAAAACAGGAGATTTATTCAATGTGGCCACACTGGGAAGAGGAATGGAGGTTCAGTGACCCCCAAGTCCGTCTTCTGGGTTCTGACATGAGGTTTAGATTTAAAGAGAGGACGAGAAACCCACACAGCAAAGCAATCCTGGTCAAGGTATGGTCCCGCCCATCACTGACCATTGGCTCAGGTTCTGCCCATCACTAACCCGTCAGTCATTGTCTGGGCTCCCGTTTCTCCTGCAGGGTGTCTGACAAGGCATGAGACCTGAGTGGAATCTCTTCCTGGGAGATAAGTTCCTGAACCTGGCTTCAGCCTTTCCCTTATCCCAGTGTGAGGTTCGTGGGAAGATATCACTTTTCCTTGGAGTCAGTTCTCTCACTAGTCCTATTCCGGATGCACGGGAGGGCACATACGTCTAAAGAACATCCTGGTTACTCCCGGTGTGGGCACAAGGATGAAAACGGTGCTTGACCTGCTGGGGTTGGGATGGGATAGAAGGTTCTAGTTCACGTTAGGAGCACGGGACAGAACATGGCACATAGCAGCATACTGTATCCACTGCTGTGTCCTGTGGTAAGGATGCAGCAAACCTTGCTTCCTGATTCTGTGGTCTTGGCCTGGGGCCCCTGACCTTCAGCCCTGTCAGCCTGTGATCTGCCACCCACCATGGTCTCAAGGCTGATCTGACATTGGTGTTCTCAGTCATTCCCTGGTGTCCTTAGTACACGCCATAGCCACACACCACTCTCGGCTGAGCCCTCTGTTCTGTACCCTCAACTCTAGCCTGTGATCTTTCAAATCCCAATGCACATACCCCTGCTAGCAAGTTAGTTTTTCATACATCAATGTTAACAAATTTATTTCTTAAATTAGAGATTATTCAGTGAGACACCACTGCTGAGGGGCTGGGTGGGTGTGTGCTTGTTTGTGTGCGGGTAGAGGTCATAACCTGTCGCCATGATGCCTGTGTTAGATCTGACTCTTCTGTGTTCATGTGTTTTCCTGGGCTCCCTAGCATCTGGGGCTGGCATCATCCCCACTCTGCCCTCTCGGAAGAGTCCAGCTTTTGTGATTCTGAGCCCTTTCTACCCTGAGTTCAAAGCCCCTCCTCACCCACCCCCAGTAGCTTTCATTTCTCAAGAGATCCCCCTGCAGCAGACCCTGTCTGGGCTCCTCCTGGTTTTCCCTGAGGTCAGCAAGCTCTACCACAGGGACAATGCCCAACACCACTTTGGAACCCTCAAATCGAGTAGCGAGCTCTTTTCCATTCTGACGTTCCTTTGGTATCCTCCATTAGACTCTGGGAGTGGGAAGGACTCAGTACAGAATTCAGAGTTCTTCATCACATTCCGCGGTTACCAGGGGCTTCCAGAGCCCACCTCTTGTTCTCTCAGAAGCCAACACTTTGAAGGACAATGGCGCCCGTAGCTCTGTCTGGAAGTCTGAGCCATCATGGTGCAAAGCAGCCCTCTTCAGACAGTGGATAAGTGAGTTCGTGAGTGAATGAAGTCATCAAGGAGAGAATGAACGGTTTTCCTCTGTGGTCTGGTGTAGACGATCCCTGCCCACCCTGAGACCCCCGGGTCCCAAGTGTGTGACGTCATTCCCCAAGGAGCTGGGCTCTCTTCCGATGACATTTAGAAGGGAAGGTGTCTTGGTAGAGAAGGAAAGAGGAGGCTGCAGGGGAGAAGCAGAAATGCCCGTTCACACTCTACTTGTGTATCAGAGTTGGAAGGTTTCTGTACCCCGATATTAAGTCTCTCTGTTGATACAGTCAATCAAACCAAGGCGGATGAAGAATTACAAGTCCAGGTTTAATGAGTAAAATGCTCCCGGACGGTCTCCTGGCCCCCAGAGAGGAGACAGAGAGAAGGACCTGGAAAACCACATGGGATTTCCTTAAGAGGCCTTTTAAATACCCTGCAGGCATGGTCCCCGGGCGCCTCTGAGGGGAGGAGCCACTGTTTCAAGGGCTTGTGGGGATTTTTGAGACTGGACGGGGTTTGGAGTGAGCTCAACCCCACCCCCCCACTCCCCCACCCCCGCGCCCACACTCGAGGCTGAGATCCACCCAGACAAGAGTGATGGACTGGGAGGATCCGCTTTCCAGCCTTTGAAGCCCTGTTTCCTGGAGTCTCTGGCTGAGCAGGTCTTCCTTCCAGCAGCCTTGAGTGTTGTAGAATGAGCTACAGGGTAATAGCTGAGGGGACAGGAGCTCATGGGAGCTCAGAGGGTGAGGACTCTGTCAATAAGGGCTTGGAACCAGGATTCCCATGCAGTGGGCATAGAAACCAGTCCTGCGGTTCATTGAAGCCAGCCAGGTGTGGGGCCCAGAATTGCTTTGGACTCTTGCTTTCATGGGCATTGTGCATGGGTTTCCCTGAGCCTGAGGTGGGGCAGGTGGGACGAGAGTTGCACATGGGGCTGGATGTGTGCCTGCATGTGAATATGTCACTGGAGGAGACCCAATGCTTCCCTTGCTGGGGAGTCTCGGGAGGGAAGTCTCTTGTGGAAGCCGGTGTGACAGCAATTAGCTGCTAATGCCTCAGAGGTGGCAGAGGTGGCAGAGGTGGCAGAGGTGGCCGGCAGTTAGCACTCCTGCGTTACTCAGAGACCCGCTAATGGGACCCACTAATGAGGCCTTTGCACCCTCTCTTTACCAGAAGAAGGTGGATCTGTGACTCCAGAGAGAGGCTCCAGAGAGAACTCGTGGGAAGGAGGCAGTAGGGTGCTCACCTGTCCCCTCCCTCTGAAGACACGCCCATGGTCCTTAGCAAATATTTACCAAGATGTGCACAGGGCACATTTCCTGTGTGGTGTGTCAGCACAGCCATGGGGTGTCTGGGGGGCTGTACCTGCTCAAATAGCCCAGGCTTTCTCTCCTCAATGAGTTCCCCATACACAAGTTCAAGGCACTTGCCCATCTCTGTCTGAGGTGTTTGAAGGTAATCTCTCTCCAAATGCCAGAACATGTACGCACGCTGACCTTGCTGCTTGGACCCCCTCCTGGCCTTGGGTTTGAGATACTTGGGGTAGGAGGAGGTGAGGGGCCCAACTCCAAAGCTCTCAGACCTCAGCAAGCTTGTCCCACCCTCTCCCATGAAGCCTTTTGATTCCGTGTTGGTGTGAGGGCCACTAGGAGCAGCTGCTCCATGGTACATGGTTCATCTGATATCATGTACGGAGTTTCTGACCTGAAGATTCTGCAGTGGTTCCCTGCTGAATTGTTGATCACAGTCAAGTGCCTCACAGAGTCCTGCTTCTCACCCTTTGCCATCCCTCCCTGGACATCCTCCGACCTTCACAGCCGGTTCTGCTGGGACGCCAACTTCCTCTGAAGTTCAGTAGCTCAGCTCTGCACAGCCTTCCCAGTACCTCCTGCTGGCAGGGCCAGTATGCAGCCCAGACTCTGGGTCAGGAGTTCCTTAACCCATCTTGCATGTACTGTGTTTACATTCCCTGAGCCCCAGGGAGAGTGCCTCCCCTCCCCCGCCAGAACTCTGTCCTGGACTGGAGGTCCTAGTGGGAATGAATGTGGGAAGAGTGAAGACCTCCATGACCATACATGCACACACACGAATATGCATGTGATGTGGTTCCCATGGTAGGTGATGGGTGGGATGAAGGCAGATGAGGGGTGGGTGAATGTCAGGGACCATCTTCTATAGATGAGCACACTCTATCTCTACTAACGCTTTCTAGTCCCTGTCCCACAGGCAACTACAACCCAAGTGTTCTATGCCTTCTCCCTCCTCTATACATGCTGTCTCCAGACAAGTCTCTGGTGCACAGTTGGTGCCTGTGCATATTTGCAGAATGGTATGGAGTGGATGATGGATGGATGGATGGATGGATGGATGGATGGATGGATGGGTGGGTGGGTGGATGGATGGATGGGTGGGTGGGTGGGTAAATGAATGGATGGGTGAATGATGGATGGATGGATGGATGGATGGGTGGGTGGATGGATGATAGATGAATGGCAGAATGGTATAGAGTACATGGATGGATAGATGGATGGATGGATGGATGGATGGATGGATGGATGGATGGGTGGGTGGATGGATGGATGGGTGGATGGATGGGTGGGTGGATGGATGGGTGGATGAATGGATAGATGGATGGGTGGATGAATGGATAGATGGATGGGTGGATGAATGGATAGATGGATGGGTGGATGAATGGATGGATGGGTGGGTGGGTGGATGAGTTCTTAAGTGAAGGGAGGATTGTAGTCTGATGAGAAGCCAAAGTTCCCCTTGCTCTCCTCTATACAGTGAGGATGACCATGTGTCAGAGCCCAGGATGACCCTCCCTGAGCCTATGCTGACCATGGAGGTTGGGAGAGTCAAGCAAAGTGACAATATTGACAGTGATAATGAGAGAGGAGGAGGAGGAGGAGGAGGAGGAGGAGGAAGGGGAGGAGGAGGAGGAGGTAGAGGAGAAGGAAGAGAAGGTGGCTAAAGGAGAGGAAGAAGAGAGGAAGAAGGAGAGGAAGCTGGATCTCCTGCCCACTCCCCTTACTCCGTGTAGAAGCAAGTCACACATCACAGCAAAGACAGATATCCCTACCCATCACGACAGACCATAGTGCAGAGAGGGCACAAGATGGTAGGAGAATGGCCAACACTTCGTACTGCTATGAAGCATCAGAGAAGGATGGAGGCCAGGGCTGCCTCTGGCCTAAGTTCTCAGCGTTCTCACCAGCCATCAGTGTACAGTCCTGAAGGATGGGCAGGGCTGACAGCAGGGGCATGACAGAGCACACCCACCATGAATGTACTGTCGTTAAGGCTGGGCAGTTACTGTGGGATATTTTACTCTTTTTGCTTTTTGAGAGGCCCACCACCCAGCTCTCAAATAAATCAAATGGAGGCTTATTATTACTTATGAATACCTGACTTTAGCATGACTTGTTTCCTGCTAACTTTTCTGTCTTAAATTATCCCGACTACCTTTTGCCTCTGGGCTTTTATCTTTCTCTATTTCTGAATACCTTCCTTTACTTCTTTCTCTGTGGCTGGCTGTGTAGCTGGGTGACTGGCCCCTAATGGCCTCCTCTTCTTGATCTCTTGCTCCTCTTTCCTTGCACCCGGATTTCTCCTATTTATCCTCTCTGCCTGCCAGCCCCACCTATCCTTGCTCCTGCCTTGCTCTTGGCTGTTCATCTCTTTATTAGGACCAACAGGTGTTTTAGACAGGCACAGTAACACAGCTTCACAGAGTCAAACAAATGCAGTGTAAACAAAAGTCACACTCCTGAAAATAATATTCCCCAGCAGGCAGTGACGATGGCAGGGGCATCAGACAATATTGGCAGTTTGTCTTCCTCTAGCCAGGGAGCACCTGAGGTGGGGCTGAGCAGGGAGTGATATATCTGGCTTTCTATATCTAAGGCTCCCAGAACACAGGGCAGGCATCCAGTGTAGGTATACGAGGCCGAGCTGCCGGCACTTTGGCCAGGGTCCTAGTGATCTGGGTAATTAACAGAGTCATTTGGCTGACTTGTAGTTTATAATCTTGGTGTGCTGCTGCTTTCCCTGGCTGCTAGGATGCTCGGCCATTCATGTGTCATCCTCCTCCAGGGCCCACATGGAGTCTTTTGTGGGAATCCGCTAGTTATCTGTCTTGATGGACTTCCCCACCCCGACTCCCCTTCCTCCAGATTCCTTCTGCGACTCTTACCCTTCCATACTATGTGCCTCTCGGGTGACTGGAAGCAAGAAAATACTGTGCCCTCAAATGCATTTGTTGACATCCCCATCACGTGAGCCGGAGGTTTAGGAGACTTGGCCTATTCCCATCTTATGTCCTGTTGTGCCAAGAATGTTGCTGGGACCAACAGACTGGCAGTTCCACACCCATCTGGCACCAGTGGGCGGAGGAAGGAAAGGGAAGGGGGAGGCTCATTAGATAGATTGCCTTGGGAAGGGAGAGACCGTCTGCATCCCGCATGGACTGTGTGGCCATGGAGAAGTAACAGCAGGAGGCATCCAAGACTGGCCTGCCCCTTTCAGCTGTCCTTGTCCCTGGTGTGTCCTGTTCCTATTTGTCAGGACAGTGACGCTTGTGACATCGTAGTGGGGAATGGCCTCTTGGAACCCCCTCATGTATTGGTCTGCGGTACCTGCAGGGAGGTCACATTTACAGAGCAGCCCTTCCCTGGTGGCGAATGGACCCCAGGCTGTTAGAGGTTCAGGGTGTGTATGACTAGGCTGAAACTCCTGATGTAGCCCAGGCTGTCTCAAACTTGCAACAATCCCCCGCCCCCGCCTCTGCCTCTCTGCATCTTCATGCCCCACTTGCATGGTGGTTTTGACCTCTTGGTTCTCCTTGGGTCTGTCGCCGTCTGTGTTCCTGGCTCTGCCTGTTCTCTTCCACATCTGTATCCTGGTTAGGGATAGGAGAGCAAGCAAGTCAGTCTCCAATGGATCTGAGACAGGCAAACACAGGAATAAGTGGGTAACCTGGATGCCACTTATTTGGGCATTTGCCCCCTCTTCTAGTAACACACTTGGCAGCTCTGCTCTTTTACCTGCCTGTACTATACACACACACCCCTCTACAAACAGTGCTCCTAGTAACTCGAACCCCACCCAGGTCCCTGCCTGTATCGGGCTGCACATACACTCCCTGTTGAACGAGGGCTGTTTTTCTTCCCTTGACAAACGTCAAACTTGACAGTTCCCCTTGATCATACTCTATGTCCAGGTATGAGACCAGAGAAGGATGATCTGACCTGAGCTCATTTTGGGGTACATTCTCGATAAGACAAACAATGTCCTGAAAGTCAACTCTGGGGGAGAAAGCACCATACTTATCATCTTATGTCTGTACATAATTAGACACACACATGATAACAATCAGAAGCATCATGTGCGGTAGAGAAATGACTATGTGACTAATTGTCAGTCAGAATAGAGAACAGTCCTATCTATGCTCCTCAGTGACCAGCCCTTCCTTCTCTTGAACACCACGAAGGAAACCACAGAAAATATACCATTGCGTCCTTGACTCATGTGGCCTGCTAGTTCCTTGCATCCCATTTATAAGTGGTACTCCCTCACTACTTTTGCATAAGCGGGTTAGCTTTTATTTCAGTTCCTTGATTAGGAGACCAGGATCTGGGATTATATCACACAGACTGAGACCACAGGTAACAGGTGGGCCAGCAGGTTGCTACTGTCCTCAGAGTGACACATCACACTACTTGGAATTTCCTGGGGATCTGTAGATGGAGACTACTCTTTTATTTCCCAGCCTCCCAGACCTGAATAATCACACAGAAACTGTATTAATTAAAACACTGTTTGGCCAATGGCTCAGACATATTTCTATCTAGCTCTTACATAAATTAACCCATTTCTATTAGTCTATGTATTACCACACGGTTGTGGCATTACTTCATTTTCTACGTGTCTTCTTTCCTCCAGGGCTGGCTGGCGGCTACCTGACTCTGCCTACTCTCTCTCTATATATATATCTCTGTTTGGATTTCCTGCCTTGCTTTATTCTGCTAAGCTATTGGCCAAAATAGCTTTATTAATCAACCAATAAAAGCAACACATATACAGAATGGCATCCCACATCATCCATCCGTCTGTGTATACCCTCTACTGTGTGCACATGTCCTAAGTCACCAGGAAGGAGGGACCCTGTTGTCTGAGTTTCTGTCCCTTTCCATTCCTCAGTCATTAAATCCCAAAGAAATCACACAGAGGTCTACATCAGTTATAACCTGATTGGCCTAATAGCTCAAACTTTTTATTAATTCTTTAAAACTTATGTTAGCCCATTATTCTTGTCTATGTTAGTCACATGGCTCGGTACCTTATTTGGTGAGGCAGTCACATCTTGCTTCTTCTGTGGCTGGGTCATGACTGCAGACTACAGAATCCTCTTCCCAGAATGTTCCTGTTCTTATTGCTCCGCCTCTACTTCCTGCATGGTCGCCCTGCCTATACTTCCTGCCTGCTATCAGCCAATCAGCATTTTATTAACCAAGTACAAGAAACAAATGTTTACAGGGTAAAACCATTGTCTCACTACAAGGCCCAAAGACCAGATGCTCCCCCGCCCCCGACCACTCAGGGGTCACCTTGCTCTGCAGCCGTTACCTGGGATGGTCTGATGGGCAGACCTGTGCTGTGTTCTGCTGCTGTGCCTGGTCTGTGCCCAGCCCTTGGACAGCTGATGACCAAGGGAAGGGGGCTGGGGGAACTTTGTGGTTCCTTGATGCCTATGTATATAGGGCATAAGCCAAGGGCTTGGCACAGTCTGCACAGGGAGAGGGTGAAGATTTCCTGGAGGGAAAAAACACTTATCTGAATACATTGTTTACATCCAATATGTGTGTTTAACCTACAGTCCCCAGATAGCATGCATCCCAGGATAGCTATGGATGCAGCCCAAAGCACAACATGTTTGTAGATGACAATGTCATGTCCAGTGTAGAGGAGAACTGGGAAGGAAAGCAGTGTGGGTAGTAGGCACAGCATGTGCAAAGGTCCTGGGGCAGAGGGCAGTTCATCATGCAGCCCATCAACCCTTAGACCATGACGGTAAAGTTGTAGGGTGGGCAAGGTCTGTAAACTGTAAGGGCTATGGGAGGAGAGTCACCATGGAAGGAAAAAGGATCACACCACTCATAAATTACCCTGCCTCCTGTGTGTACTGTGTCAGAGGAGGCTGGAGAAAGTCCAGCGCTGCGCCCATTCCCTGAGCTGTCTATGCGGTCACGTAAAGAAGGATGATCGCCTGGGTCTCTGGAGCCTCATAATCATCTCGTGAGAACCTTCCCTGTTCTTATCTTGCAGATGAGATGGACCAAACTCCCCCAGCACGCTCCGAGCCTCTGGTCTCAGGGATTCGAACTCCCCCTGTGCGGAGGAACAGCAAGCTGGCCACACTGGGCAGGATCTTCAAACCGTGGAAATGGAGGAAAAAGAAAAACGAGAAGCTGAAGCAGACGACGTCAGGTATGGACCTGGGGATGGCCTGGGTACCTGGGTACCTGCAGAGGCCAGAAAAGGGGGTTAGATCCCCAGGAACTGGGGTAACAAACAGCTGTCAGATGCCAAAAATGGGTGCTGAAAACTGAACCCAGGTCTCCTGGAGGAGCAGCAAGTGCTCCACTGCTGAGCCATCGCAGCCACAAGGGCTCCCATTCGCTCTCACAGACCACACTCCACAAGCCCTCAGCTCACAAATGGCTGTTTCATGGCTCTGACCCTTCCATTTAGACAAAGCAGGGACCTGATTGTGGCCCTCACTGCTCCTAGGATCTGCCTGGGTAATGCTGAGGGTCAGAATCCAGGCTGTGGTCCAGTTTCTGTCTGAGCTCTAAGAATGGTCTAGGGATGCTCACCCCACCACCTCCTCACCCAGGGATCCAGAAGGTTCTCACTCACTTGTACTGCACCCTCACCCCCAAATCGGTGGGAAATGGTATTGCGCCATGTTGAACTATTGCCTTTGCCATCTCAGAATCAACCATATGATTGGTTCCAAGAGTGCAGTTAGACATGCATGGTGTAGATGATGGAATGACCAAAAGAGAGGCCACAGTAGCAGGTGCTGCAAGGCCGGGGCTGGTAGCATCTGGCAAGCATGCACCTCTCTGTGATGACCCCTCTTGTGTGAGCCTACCCTCTTCTGAGAGAGAAAAGGACTCAGAGAGAGGCTGCAGACCCAGGGCAGGAGTGCTGGTGGGGACTGGAGCACAGGCTACCAACCCTGGGCTCCTGGAAGCTCAGCTTCAGCTTCCTGAGCCACCAACCCCAGGAGCCAAGAAGCCTGGGCCTTAGGGCCCTCCCGCTGCGCCGCTGGCCTATTAGCTGCAGCTGTAAGCAATTAGTGAGGTTGCTCTGTGTGTGTGTGTGGTGTGTGTGTGTGTGGGGTGTGTGTGTGTGTGTGTGTGTGTGTGTGTGTGTGGAGTTAGCTCCCCAGCCCCAGGGACCTGCCAGGCAAGTGCCTGTCTCAGGCTATTGCCTCTGGGGTCCCAGGAGTCCCAGCTTCCTGCGCAGCTCTGACACATGCATGCCCCAGGGCTGGGAGGATGGTGGTGACAAAGCCACTCACCCACAGCGCGCGGAGGGGGGGGGCGCGGGGGGGGCGCATAGATGGCAGCAGAGGACTCAGCATCCACTCTTGTGTATGCAGCTTACCAAATTATTTTAACCACTCAAGAAGTTGATTGACAAATTACTCTTGACAAGAACGAAAACAAGGCGAACTGTTGAAGAATTCGCAAACGTTCCCAGTGTGCCAGGCGGGCAGGAAGCAGATGAAAGCTGGGTCCTGTCTCCAAGGTCCTGCCCAGAGGCCAGGGTTGACTGAAGCAGGTGACCCCTGTGACCCTGAGTGCTGTGTGATTGGAAGGCTGGGAAGATTGGGTCCGTGGCTCTGGGCCCCTAGGTTCTTCAGCACTGTTCCTGTTCGGGGTTGTCAGGCTTCTCTGGCGACCTTGAAAGCCTGCAGAGATACCTGTAGCAGCCCTGCCTTTGGGCTCCCAGCTTAGGCATTTGGAGATTGGGTAACAGCATCATAACCCACATCCTTACTCCCAGCCCCTCAAATTTTAAGATGTCCAGTCCTCAGTCCGGACGTTAGGATGAGATGGAGCAGAGGCCTCTGAGCTCTACAGAGCATGCGGGGTCTGCTGTCCTTAACTGACTCTGGGTTAGGGATCAGACCTGAGGCAGTGCTAGCAATGTCCTATGTCCCAACCTGCCTAGGGGGAGCATCCCAGGGGCAAGCTGGGGAAGGCTAGCCTGAGAGCCTCAGATGCTCTCCCTTCCTCCTCCTCCCCCCTCCCCCTGTCCTCCAGTCAACCCTCATTGTGCCCTCCTCCACACCACTGTCACTTGGAAATTGGTTGGAAGTTGAGGCTTCAGAAAGGAAGCTCACCTGAAAGGGCCTTGTTCTGTTGCATCCTGAGTCCCCGTCCGTCCATCCTTCATCCGGGTGGTCCCGGTGGGCTCCCTTCTCTGCGTCTGATTCCACACTGCAGCCTGTAGACGTCTGTCCTCTCCCTACTGGTCACAAGTAGAGACCAGGCCTGTCCTGCTCAATGCCCGGTACACAGGGCACACAGTAGGCGCTCCGGCAATGTGAGATCAGTTGTAGTGGGTGGAAGGCCTTCTCATCCCACGCTCTGCAAGGATGGAGACAGTTTGGTTTTTCCCCCCAGGGATTCCTGGCGCCTAACTCAGAACATGGCTTGAAGTCATACTTAGTAAATACTTTAGAATGTTTGCATTGTCAGCCCTTGTGGGTACTCTGAACTCTGACAGGTGGGCCACCTCTGTTCTTAGCCACCTGCCAGAGTTTTGCCCCCAACATAGACAGTGTCTTTGGGACCCCATTGACAAGCAGGCTTCACTCCGAGCTTTCAAAAAAAGCATCTGAGATCTAAGTAACTGTGTGTGTGTGTTTTTTTTAATTTGAGGTTCATCTATGATGTGTGTGTATCTGTGTGTGTGTGCATCTCTATGTGTGTATCTCTCTGTGTATCTGTGTTTTTTTTCTCTCTCTCTGTGTATGTGTGTGTGTATGTGTGTGATTGACTGACCCGAATCACTGAAAGCGGTGTCCTGTGTCCTCTATGTATGTCTATATGTGTGTGTCTGTGTGTGTGTGTGTGTGTGTGTGTGTGTGTGTGTGACTGGTTGACCTGAATCAGCGCAGTAGTGTCATATGTCTTCTGGGAACACCCCAGGGACAGCCAGAAGAGGGTTGACCACAGTACATCTGGTGGATCCCCTGAATGCTGTTACCTGGAGATGCCTGGAAGATGCTTCCTGAGGAGGTACACCATCAGAGTCAGTAAAAGTCGGCACTAGCCACAGCAGGGTACCCTGAGCACTGTGGGTAAAGGGAGGGTAACTCCATCATCTGACACTGAAGGAGCTGTTGCAGAGGGTGAGCATGGCCTTGGAGCCAGAGTCGAGGAGGGCATCATGAGAGTACCTTGCAGAACATTGCAGAAATGATCTGGCGAGCGTGACCCGGGACCCGCTTTCCTGTGGCTGGTGTTTTGGACACTGCTTATTAATGTAAACCCAGAATCACTGCACCCAGGCTCTGGCAGTGGACCGGTCCTCAGTCTCAGGCATCTACTGTCTCCCCATCTCTGTCTCCTCCTGTTAACCAAGAGCACATGGCGGTGGTGTGGTGGCCTCCACTGCCTCCACTGTGACTTAACTGTCTCTTCCTGTGCACGTGGCGGTGGTGTGGTGGCCTCCACTGCCTCCGCTGTGACTTAACTAGGCCTTTGTTTGTCCTGCAGCGCTGGAGAAGAAGATGGCTGGCAGGCAAGGCCGGGAGGAGCTCATCAAGCAGGGGCTTCTAGAGATGATGGAGCAAGGTAAGTGGGCTCCCAGGAGGGTGGCAGACTTCAGTGGGGTCCCTGGGGCAGAGCGGACCCCGGGTGGTGTCATAGGAGCATAGGGACAAGAGGTGGCGTCCTCGGGGGTATGGGGACCACGGTGGAGCCTGTCAAGTCTGATGGCTCTCAGAGCTCAGGAAATCTTTCAGAGAAGGAAGAGGGTACCTGTGGCCAAGTAGGGGCTGTTCTCCAGTTCTCCAAGAGTGGAGCGATGGTTTGAGTAACAGAGCATCCACCTCCTCCATGGGCAGGTGGAGGGTGCTTCTTGGACCTCCCACTCTGTCTCTAAGTGGCAGCCACGGATTTTAAGTGTGAAGTTTTCTTCACATTCTCACATTAAGTCCTCAATTTGAAGAAATGATGTCTATCCCTGTGGTGGCCACGTAGCTAGCGTCTCTGACTGTGGGCAGGCTGGGTGTTCTGCATACCTTGCCTTTGGGTGCCGATGTCACACCCATACAGAGCTGTGGGCTGCAAGCAGAAGCCCGGTGCAAGCCTGTGTCTCTGGGCGCTGGTCTAGCAGGTCTCATCCAGTCTGTGCTCACAGGACCATGCCTGTGCTCACAGGACCACGCCTTGCGCTCAGATTGGTCAGTGTCAGCACAGGTAACAGGGACCAGCACACTTCAGTTCCGTCTTTCTTTTGCCACGTTGGGGTCCCGTCAGCTCCTAATCCTTGCCCTCTGTGCTTTGTGACTCTCTGTGTCTGTACGTCTTAGATGGTGGCTGGACTCACAGTCTCTCCTTGTTCTAAACTCTCCCTGGGCTAGAGCAAGCTCCCCTCCGGGGTTCGGGCATCTGTGGTGCTTGTGTGTGTTCACTCCTGTCTCCCCGTTTCTGCTGATGTCTGCAGTTTGACCCAAGTACCAGAAATTAGAAAGTGAACTCAGGACATAAATGGGTCTTTTTCTGCCTTTCCCGCCATGGTAAATGGCAGCTTGAATGATCTGGCCTCCATAAATTATGTCTCATCAGGTATTTGGTCATGGAGATGAGAACAGTCACTAACACAGTCTTCTTGCTGACAGAGTGCCAAGGCAATGTTGTGTGAACAGAAGTTCCATGCTATAACTGAGTGTATGAACACCCCATCTCTACCTCAGTGTTTCTCCTTCTCCCCAACCTGAGGCTCTGTCCTCAGAGCCACATGAACCCCAACCACTTCCCAGGTACCTGACTGTTGGTTTCTACCCTCTGAATGCCGCTAACCTATGACTTAGGGACTTAAACTCCTGCCAGAGTTGAGTGTGTGTGTGTGGGGGGGGTGGAACACAGGGGTTCTGTGGTCTGCTGTGGTAACCCATCCCTGCTGCTCTGAGACAGAAACAACCACAGAAAAATACATACCGAGCAAGTGTGGTTATGGACATAAAGATTTGAATTTTCAATCATTTCATAAATCGTGAACTATTATCATTCCTTGGTTTCCTTCCCAACCATTTAAAGATGTGAGATCCATTCTTAGTTCAGGGACACATGGAACAGGTGGAAGGCTGCCTCCCACGCAACACCCATTCAATCCTGCCGAGCGACTGGGCCAGGAACTGGAGTGGCCTGAAGCTGCCTCCATCCTAGATAGCTGAGCATTCAGGTGTGAACGGATGCTGCAAAATTCGCTGCTGTGTGCCAGGGTCTGTGTTAGTTGGCAGACACGCCAGCCGCTGAGACGCAGTCCTCTCAGAATACAGAGCCTGTGGAACACAGGTATCAGGGGCCCCTACAGAATGAAGACTGGTAAATGCGGGCACACGTGGGGCACTTGGAGGCCTTGGCGTGGGTTTGAGAGATGTTGCTTGTGGACAGAAGGTGAGTTAGGTGCCTCGCTCAGCTTTCGTCTGGTTGCACAGGAATGCGTGGGAGCTGGTTTTGTACCTACTGAGCTGCACCTGGTCACTTTCAGGAGCCCTCTGCTAGTGGGCAGCACTTAAATGAGGTGTTCTAGGGTAGGGGCTCCCCAGCTGACTCCAGCTTCCTGAAGAGAAGGTGGGAAGTGGCTCTCCTGGGCCTGGAGACTGCCTCTCTAGCAGCCCTGGGAGCACTGAGTATCAGGTCCCACCATGCAGGGGCTAGGGGAAGGGACCAGAAGGACTAGAGGACAATGAGGGAGAAGAGGGCATAGGTGCAAAATGCCCTTTTCTTCTCTTTTGCACATATCAGGGCTGGGGCATGTCCAGGCCGTCAGGGGAGAGATTAGGGCAACAAGGGCATGTCCAGGCTGTCAGGGCAGAAAATGGGTGACAGGGGCATGTCCAGGCTGTCTGGGGAGGGGATCTGGGAGTGTCAGAGAGCTCGTGAACAAAACCAGTGTCTCAGGCTGCAAAGACAAGGACCACAGGGGTTGTCTCTGGAGGCAGGGAACTTTCTTTTCCTAGGACTGACTCCCATGTTGTGGGTCCTTTGCCTGTCTTTAAATACACATCACAAAGTGTCTGCAAAGACTGCTGCAGACCCCTGCCTGGTGAAGTGCCACCTTGAGAGGAACCTAAGCAGAGGCCTGGAGTGCAGGGTCTTTTAGCCTTAGCCCAGACTGGACTTCATGGCACCTGGTAACCACCCAAGTCACAGAGCTCTGGAGTCCGGGGGTGGGGGGGTCAGTATGGAGACTATGGACCCTAGCACCTCCACCTTTCCCCGTGGGGTGGACGTGGGTCAGCTTTTCTGACGGGGTTGTGGATTCTGGCTCAGCTCCGCTTTCTACCAGGCAAGTGGGATCAATTTGCAGCCAGGGGTGCCCCCTTGTGGTCAACCTCCCTCATGGAGCCTGATACACTGAGGCCAGACTTCATCACCAGGCAGCTCAGGAGGCTACTGAAGAGGAAGTGAGGAGGGAGGTCACAGATGTCCCCAGACGTGCTCGGAATCCTTAGTGGACCCAAGAGTTTTTCCTAGAAAATCCTGCACCTCAAACCCACAACTGTAAAGGGATACACACACACACACACTTCACACCCACAATTGTAAATGGACACATCCACACCCACAATTGTAAATGGACACACATACACCTCACACCCACAACTGTAAATGGACACACACACACCTCACACCCACAACTGTAAATGGACAGACACACACACCTCACACCCACAATTGTAAATGGACACAGACACACACCTCATACCCACAATTGTAAATGGATACACACCCACAATTGTAAATGGGCACACACAATTGTAAATGGACACACACACACAATTGTAAATGGACACACACACAAAATTGTAAATGGAAACACACAATTGTAAATGAACACACACAATTGTAAATGAACGCACACAATTGTAAATGAACACACACACCTCACACCCACAATTGTAAATGGAAACATGCACACACACCTCACACCCACAACTGTAAAGGGACACACACACTCCTAACACCCGCAGCTGTAAGTGGACACACACACACACACTCTCTCTTTTGATCTTGCCTCTGAAGTAATCAGGCAGAGGGGCATTTGGCCTCTGAACAGGGATGGCAGGAGCAACCCTGCGTGTCCCTGTGAGTACCTTAGCCCCCTGCCCCTCGCATCTCTGCCATGCTGGTTATCTGCTGGGCTGCAGGAGGGACCTTATCTGTGGCACTGTCAGACAACTGTGCCGTAGGGAGGAGAGGTGATATTTTCCCACTCTGCCTCCTCTGCCCATTTCCCACGTCTGAGAATGTCTGCAACCCACCTTCACAGTAGGAATAAGGTCCTGCCCATTTCTGGTGTGGACAATACTCATTTCCTGAATGGCCCCCTCCCCTGCTTCCCTTACCTTCACCTGTTGACTTTATGTTTTCTTCAGTAATGTAAGGACTCTTGTTTCCCATCATTGGTTACTTCATAAGAGACACATTAGTTATTACTGAGTTCATTACCTGGGAGTCATGAGGCTCCCGAGGGTTGTGACATTAGAAGCCTGTCTGGTCTCTGTATGTCTGCATACACATGATGTGATATGCATGCACGCGTGTGTTTCTGGCCATGTCTGTGTCAGTTCCTCTCACGTAGCTGCTCAGTAGAAAACAGATGCACAGCTTTGTATCGCCCTTGCCGCTCTGGGAAGAGAGCAGCAGTGACGGAGGAGGCCAGCTGACCCAGTGAGAGAGGACCAGGGCACGAGCCCCACCCAGCGTTTCTTAGCAACAGGCCCTGCCACCACGACTATTTTGGGAACTCTGACTTTTTGCTGAGTGTGATTCTGGGCAGGAGCTCTGTGCACAGCCCAGAACAGGACAGTAAGGCTGCCGAGCTGCAGGTACGGCCTGTGCAGACTTGCAGCAAGGCTGCTGAGCTGCAGGTACGGCCTGTGCAGATTGCAGCAAGGCTGCTGAGCTGCAGGTACGGCCTGTGCAGATTGCAGCAAGGCTGCTGAGCTGCAGGTACGGCCTGTGCAGACTCGCTGGGACCCGCTGGGCTGACTTCAGTGATGGTTTCTGCTTTTGTGTTGTTTGTTAATACTGATGATGAAGGGATGTGGTTGTCATCAACAGCAGACACGGGCCCTTTGTCAGGCTCGAGCCCACTTAAGCAGTGAGCAGCTGCCCTGCTCATACTCCCATAGGGCAGTGGGGGGCTCACCACATGCTCACTTGTCTCTCGCACGGCACCCAATCTGGTTTTGGTAAGAGTTGGTGGGGTGGTTAGGGTCAGGGCCTGGGCTCTGGCATTCTCTAGGAAGCCAGATTCATCAACCTGTCCTCAATTAGGCCAATTAAAGGCAAACCAATAGAGAAAAAACATATTTATTCAGTGGGAAGAACAGAGCGGTCTAACGACTCCCTACGTCCTGGCAAGAAGTTTATTTTAAACCAAAGGCAGGAGGATGCACAGTATAGCCATCCTGGTCAGGGTGTGGCCCCACAGCCCCCTCAGGCCCTGGCTGTCTCTCCAGCAAGGTCTAACAAGCTGTCAGCACTGTGTGGAATCTCTTCCAGGGAGGCAAGTTCCCCCTAGATGACCCAGGTTTCACCTTCTCCTCCCAGCATGAGATCCCTAGGGGAATGAATCCCTGGGGACCACTGTTGGCCAATGGAGGATAAGAGTGTTTCTTTTGAATACCTCCATTCCTGACATGATGGTGACAGTAAAGCAGACCCTCCTATCTGTCAGATTGTTTCACTGAGCATACCTGCCGCAGAGAACATGTGTGAACATAGAGCACGCATGCAGGGTACATATATGAACATATAGCACACATGCACAGTGAAAGCACTTGTGTGCTCTGTGGGATGTGTATGTACATATATACATGAATATGCCAAAGGAGCACAGGCAGGAGCACACACAGGAGAATATGTGCACTCTGAAGGATGTGTGTGCACATGTATACATGTATATGCACACAGCAGCACACACCTAGGAGCACATATGCATGCACACAGGGGCACATATGCACACACACACACATATACACACACACACAGAGGAGCACGCACGCCCCATCCTGTGTTGTTTCCACATGGAAACTCATCAGACTTATCATCAGCAGTCAGATTCCAGAGATGCTTCACGATGTCCAGGTCACCGCACTCAGCGTCATGTCGTGTCGGTCTCTAGAGTAATGACATTTTCAAAATGCCTGCGGAGCCTGGCAACAGAGACTGTCTCAGAGGTGTGTCGAGAATAAGGAAACCAGTCACAGGGGACCAAACCTGTGTCTTGAGCTTGGTGGTGTCTGTTCCTATGTCCTTGGCTATCCCAGTTTGTCCCTGGCCGCAAGAGCCAGAGGCCACACGTGATCCAGAGCCTGCACACCTTTGGTCTGCTAAGAGGTTTCTGAGGCTTCTCAGGGCTTTTGTGAGATGAAAGCATAGAAGATTGTAGATCATGTGGCCCAGCAGTGAGCGGTCACCCTGTGGCCCAGCAGTGAGCAGTCACCCTGTGGCCCAGCTGTAAGCGGTCACCCTGTGGCCAACAGTGAGTGGTCACCCAATCACCCCGTGGCCAGCGGTGAGCGGTCACCCCATGGCCCAGCGGTGAGCGGTCACCCCGTGGCCAGCGGTGAGCGGTCACCCCGTGGCCCAGCGGTGAGCGGTCACCCTGTGGCCCAGTGGTGAGTGGTCACTCTGTGGCCAGCGGTGAGCGGTCACCCTGTGGAAATGAAGTGGGTTGTCTTGGAGACCCCAGTGCACTAGGTGGGAGTCAAGATTGTCTAATAAAAGGGGTCATTGGCCATGAAATAGATTGATTCTCTACTTCTATGAGGGAAGCCAGTGTGGGAGGCTATAGCCAGAAGAGCACCCTGGTGTGTCCCAGGGCTGTGAAATCTCTGCAGACCACATGGCCACACTGTGTTGTGTCTGTCTGCATAAGCTGGGGACCAAGAGCTTCCCTTGGGAGACCATGTGAGTTCCCTCCATCAGACTGGGTTGGATTTTCTGATCAGCATCCCTGGAGCTGTGTGACCGGAAAAGTCACTTTGTGATAGTCACTGGGAGCCTAGAAATTCCTGCCTCAGTTTCCCCATATTCCAAAAGAGATTGGGTAACAATATCGGCAAAGAGAGACTCATTGTTTAGGTGGGGAGGTAATTCAGTTGGAAAAGCTTTGGCCGTGCAAACAGCTTATATCTAGAACCCAAGTAGAAGAGCTGGGTGTGGCAGCATTGCCTGTGAGCCCACCCATCACCCGGGAGACAGACTGCAGGGCCTCTGGTGTTTACTGGCTGGCTTGTCGGACCTATCGGGTAAGCTTCAGGCTTACAGTTTGGCCAAAGCTGCGGGACAGGAAGCTCTCTCATCCTCACTGCCATCCCTGCCTCTGCGCTGTAATCTTGTAGGGAAGATGAAATGGAAACTAGCAATCGTGTGGTGACTTACTTGTTACTTGTGAGATAAGCCCCCAGAAAGGGGTGAGTCTCCTCCCTGGGAAGCGAGCCTGTCTGGTGCCGGGCTTCTGGCTTTCCCTCCCAGACTGAATTCCTGGGGAATGTTTAATCCTGAGGGCCCAATTGTTTTAGGGTCCCTGTTTTAATTCTTGCCCTCAAAGGCTGAGCCCTTTCCAGTGATGAAACCATCCTGAGGGTGACAAGCCATGGGACAGACCCTCAGATACCTCAGCCATTGAGCTGCAGTAACGAGGAGAGGCTGGCCTTCTTGAAGCCTTCATGAGAGGTTCCATGTCCCTCATCCTGGGAAATATGCTGTGTAAATTCTCACTATTTCCCTCCATCCTTGGCCTTGACTATTGCTGAGTTTGAGACGCTATCTCTGGGGCTTCTTGAGAATGTTCATCACCTGGGGCAAAGGTTAATCTCGAGGCATGTAGTACACGATTGACAGGCATTGCTTCGTGAGACTGGCAGTCAGTGATGGGTACAGAGAAGACAGCGGTCTGCAGCCACAATGGGACAACCCTAGCACCCCTGCAGTCACTCCAGCACCCCGAGGATATCTGCCGTCAACATTTATTGCCACATGTCAGATGTTCCTGGCTCAGTTGCCTGATTCTGTTGTTAGAATGAGAACCATGGTACAGGTACAGGAGGGAGCAAGTGGGGACAGACAGACTTTTGAAACCATTTTTAAAGTGTATGGCAAAGGGCTGGGAGATGGTGGGGGGTTCATCCATCTCTCAAAGGTGTTAAAGTACTAAGATGCACTTGAAGAATGGCCCTTGGGTGTGAGGGTACCAGGCTCATCAGAAAGCACAGCGTGGAGAGAGGAACTCGCAGCGGAGTGTGGGGTTCCATGTCAGGGCATCCATGGCATCCTTTGCAGGAGGCCTCTGCCTGATAGAATGATGTAAACAGGACATGACTGACTGCTGGCTCAATTTCTCTACAGATTCTGAAAGTAAAGCATACAGTCCCAATGAAGGCCCCCAACCTGCACAGAGTGAGCCGTCCACTGCCGAGCAGGAGACACCGACCTCGGAGGGTGTCCAGCCTGGAAGTCCCTTGGCCAGTGGGACAGACCAGGCCACTCAGGATGAGCTTCTGCCCTCCGATGCCCATCCGGATGACACAGGTACCAGCTGGAGACCCAGCGGTCTGAGTACTCCTCACCAAGGGCTTAGACAGTCACCTCACTGTCAAGCCTGGGTACCTCAGTTCTGCCACCCTCAGCCTTGTGGCTGAGAGACCTAAGTGTCCCCTGGAATTCTCTTCTCCTGGATCCTCCCAAATTGAGTGTGGGAGGAGTGAGGGACCTAGGATGGCCATGGATGGCCTCCTGCCACTTTCCCCCTGAAGTCACCGAATACACAGCCAGCCCCCAATGGGTGTGTCCTGGAGCAGATGGTCTCTTTCCCTGAGATGCCAGAGCAAGTGTGTGCTGTGGCCAGAGTTAGGCTCTCTGCAGCTTCTCAGGCAGTGGCTGTTGTGTCCTCTGTTACACGGGAAGAGTTGTGGGATCAGCATCAGAGTTGTGCGGAGCACAAAGGGTCTCGGGATCACGTTAACAGTTGCCAGCTTCGGAGGAATGGGGACCAGGCTGGTGCTTTTGTTTTAAAGGAGGAGTGGGGACCAGGCTGGTGCTTTTGTTTTAAAGGAGGAGTGGGGACCAGGCTGGTGTCTTTGTTTTAAAGGAGGAATGGGGACCAGGCTGGTGTCTTTGTTTTAAAGGAGGAGTGGGGACCAGGCTGGTGTCTTTGTTTTAAAGGAGGAGTGGGGACCAGGCTGGTGTCTTTGTTTTAAAGGAGGAGACGGGACCTTTGGTGGCAAGAAGAAAAACAGGAAGGAGCTCAGGCCCCACACTCCCCCGACCAAGCAGCACCTTAAGCTACCCTCTGAGGTGTCACTGTAGCCCTGGGAGCCTGTTCTCCCATGCTGTCCCATGCCTGAACCCATGCTAAACAGCTTGGGGACTGGAGTTTGAACCCCACAACTTTCTAGGGGTCTTGGGAATCCAGGCCGTGGGGTGAAGCCTCTGGGCTTCTGCTCCCTGGCCTCTCCTTACCCAAGCTATGGTCACTGGGTGCTCTTTGCTAGCTGCCTCTCCCCAGATTCCCTGCAATGCTGGCAGCTGCTCACGGTGTGTGCGCTCTGCCTCTTGGGTGGCTGTGCCTCTCCAGTCTCTCTTGGCTTGGGGACATAATGGGAATTTGGAGTCTGAGGAGTTGTGGACCCAGAGAGGAAAGGCCCCAGCTGTGTCCAGCTGTTACCCCTTGAGTTCCAGGCAGCTGACCTCATAGGGCTGTGGTTGGCACAGTGACTGTGAGTGGAGCCTGTATTCTGTGCTCACTGTTCCCCAGCCCTGGACTTGACCTTCGTATTCCTGTCTGTCTGGGTCTCTGCTCTCAGCTCCACTGCTAACACTTCTTGGTAGTTCTTTGTTCCCACTTGGCTCTGAATAGCTCCAGGTGATACCCACGTCTGACCTCAGGGGCTTTCCAGGTACAAGGCTTAGGGATGGCCTCCTGCTGCTGAGGTCACCATGCTGGCCTTCAGAGCTAAGCCAGGACAGATCCTGGCAGAGTGAGGGGAAACTCGGCCCTGGAGGGGAACAGCTTACATGCATACACAGTAACAGGGCAGGACTGAGAAGTCACTTCTGTGCAGCATCACAGCGAATGCTGTCATCTCAGGAATTGGGGCATCTGATTAAGACAGCAAAGTGCATCTGCCCCAAATCACCAGGGGTGTGTGAGTGAATGGTTCAGCTCATTGCTAGAGATTGCTCCCTGCCCCTGCCCACAGGCTGGGCTGGTGACCTTGGCCCTCTAAGAAGCAGGAGAGACTATGGGCTTGAATATGGTGAAATATGGCCTGTGTGGGCTAGACAGAGACAGGAGGATGGCAGCTGGCATGGTTCCCAGGGCCTGGGCACAGCCCAAGGGTAGCAGGAAGCCCAGCAAAGAGTGGCAAGGGACTTGGCTGATGGCAGGCTCTGGGCTGTGGTCAGTCGGGGTGATGCCCGGCTCGTGTGAGTCTGAGGGATGTTGGTGGGTCCTGGGTCCTCGGGGCTGCGAGAAGACGTAATGAGAGATGTGGGCAGATAGAAGACTTCTCCATAACGCCTTGTTTCCTGGACTTCTCATCCTCGGTCTTGAGAGAGATTTTATCCCCCCCACTTTGAGTGTATGTGCCTATGCCTCTCTCTGTGTGTGTGTGTGTGTGTGCGCGTGCATGTCTGTGTATGTGCGTGTCTGTGCATGTGCCTGTGTGTCTGTTCCTGTGTCTGTGTATGTATGCATGTGTGCACATCTGTGCATTTGTGTATGTGTGTACGCATGCGTGTGTGCGTGTGCGCATCTGTGCATGTGTGTGTGTGTACGTGTGTGCGCGCGCACATGCACTGTGGTATGTACAAGTGCATGTGGAGGCCTTAGTTTGGTATTGGGAATCTTCTCTGGTCACTCTTCCACTTTGTTCTTTGAAGCGGAGTCTCTCAGTCAAACCAGAGCTGGCCAATATGGCTGGTCCCACTAGCAGGCTTGCCTCACGAGGCTGGAATGACAGGAGAGTCACCACACCCACAATCATGTCTGTGGCTCCTGAGGATTCTGGTCCTTTTGCTCTTTTGTGCATGAGAGCACAGCAGGGGGCAGGGAGCAGCTGGACTTTCAGGTGAGGCTCTTGTGAGCCTTCCCGCTTCTCCATGAGAGCACATAGACAGTAGGAACACCCAGTGGGCACAGCTGACCTTCCCAAGATGGCAACTGCTTTGCTTGGCTCGGAGGACAGTCACTCACAACACCCAAACTGTTTCTGGTCCTGGGCTTTGCCCCCTCGTGTGGAGGTCGAGGGGTTTGGAGCCTATGTTCTACCTTCCGGTCCCTATTTGGGCTGTTATTTGTTGACTAAAGCCCGAGGCTACCGTGGTCCTCCTCTCTCCCTTAGAGCTAGGGAGGTCAGACGCTGACCCAGAGCTGCCAGCTCTCTTTACTGTCCCACATCCTGCTCGGTGCTGGAGGGAGCAGCTGCATCTGGGCCCTGTCCTTCTGTGCAGAGCTGATTTCATAACAGACAGATGTCACTTGACAGCAAAGAAACCCAGAGTCTCAGGTGAACAGATCACTCACGCCTAAGCTTTCCCCGACCTTGGGCAAGCCCCTGTCCCCAACACTCAGGTGCCTTCTAGAAGGGTCAGGGTCAGATGCTTTCTCTCAAAAATCAGATCTTCCTTGAACTGAGTAAGGTCAGGGAGAGGTCATTGGGCAGGACAGAGCTGACATGGGCCCTGGCTCCAAAGGCTCCTTTCTTGTTTGTGTAGCCATGCCTGGGTCACACTTGGGCGTCATCCTGCCCTGCAGGTCCAGGGTTCTGCTACAAGTCCCCACTCCCGACAGCAGCTCCAGGTATGTAGGTATGTACTCCTACTCAGAACAGGTGCCATTGCTGTCCTTGCTGCCCCCAGAGTCAAGAGAAGACTCCTCTGTCTGGGGATCATTGGCCATGCATGAGGACCTGGGTTCAAGTCCCAGTACCCATGTAAAAAGCTGGGCACAGTGCTGCTTGCTTTTACAAGCAAGGATGATGATGAGGGAACAGGAGGACCTTTGGGACTTGCTGGCCAGCCAGCCTAACCCTAGAAAGGACACTCCCACAAACCACACAGCCACACACAAACCACACACATACACATATACACAAACTACACACATACAAACCATGAGCACACACACATACAAATCACAAACACACACACATACAAATCACAAACACAGATACACATACACATATATACAAACCACACACACAATACAGATGCAATAGAGGTGACATCTGCTTTGCTACCTGACCCACCTACACCTGATCTCTCTCTCTCTCTTCCTCGTGGTGTGTGTGTGTGTGTTTAGGGAAGAAATGAAATCTGGCTGAATACTGGAGCATCCCGGGTGCAGACTGTCAAAGGGGCAGGCTGCAGCCTTACTTTGGTTTGGAGGTCCATGTTCCCCAGCTCTTGTGTTTGGGAGAGGCCGTGTCTCCTGGCTTCATTCTCTACAGTGTCCAGGAGGACATACCATTTGACTTCCGTGGGATGGTTCAGGGTTCTGCTCAGGACGGGGTTTGGGCATTCCCAGGAGTGCAGTAGTTAAAAAGGAGAGTGTTGGTGAGTGTGTCCTGTACGTTCAGTGTTGTGCCTTACAATAGTCTCTGTTCTAAAATGATGAACCAGACCCAGAGAGATTGATTCACCATGCTTAGTGGCTTTCCTCATCACTGTGACTAAATATTAAACAAGTAGACATTTCAGGAGGAATGTTCCTTGGCTCATGGTGTGGGACGTATACCAGGCATGATGGCACGCAGCTCCATGGGGCCAGGAGGGTGGGGCTTCCTTTAATCTCATAGTAGAACTGGAAGCAGACACTGACAGGAAGGGGGCTCTGGCAGGAAGCGGGCCCAGGCAGGAAGCAGACACTGACAGGAAGTGGGCACTGGCAGGAAGCACACACTGGCAGGAAGCAGACACTGGCAGGAAGCAGGCCCTGGCAGGAAGCGGGCCCTGGCAGGAAGTTGGGCCCTGGCAGGAAGCAGACATTGGCAGGAAGTTGGGCTAGGCTATAAACATGAAAGTCTGTCCTTTAAAGATCTGCTTTCTCTATCTAAGTCCCACCCCTTAAAGGTCCTGTTCCCTCCCCAGATAGTACCAGCAGCTGGGGACCAAGTGTTCAAATGATGAGCCTGGGGTAGGGGCCATTGCCACATCCAAGCCAGAACAGTTGCTTCCCTAATACCATAGAATTCTGAATATCAGAGGCCAGGTTCGAGCCTATCTAGGACATTCTACAGAGCCAAGTAGAGCCAAGCAGGAGATAAACCTTTATTTGACTATCGGAATGTTCTAGGTGTTGAGTTTCCATGCTGTAGCCCCAGGTCAGGTCCTTCCCATTGTCCCTTTGAGTCTGGCCCCTGCCTCCCATCTCCTCTTGGTTAGAATGATGGCCTTGGAACCCTGGACCTTCCTCAGGCTATCCAGGGCTCTCCTCTCTCAGTGCCTGCTGCTAGTCACATGACTGTTTAATCAGCGCGAAACAACTGAGCTCCAGGCCTCCAATCACATTAGCTGCTTCCCGGGTGTCAGTGGCCGCTGTGGCTGTGGCTAACACATGGCTGGGCACTGATCTATTGCCCAGTGCTGAGAGTGAGAGGCAGCCGTATGTCCACCCTCGTGTGAAGCCAAGAGAGGTTTTGCTGTTTGGGTTAGCCAGACCTCCCGGAGCTTCCTATTCCAACAGAGGCTGTAATTGTGGCAAAGCCCATATAATCCACAGTTGCCATCTGGCTGTCCACAGAGAAACTTCCCATCTCTGATTTAGAGGATGGTGTTTGGGTTGGGGAAGAGGCAAGACTGAGGTTTGGAGGCCAGAAGGAAGCCTGCCTGAACTTAGGTGAGTCCGATCCCAGAAGGCTGCTGGCAGCTCTCTGCGGGGATAGTGACATCTCTTGGAAGGATGGGGGCGGAGCTGACAGGAATTGTCCATGAACTGCAGGGAAGAGATGGGCTGTAGTGTGGAATGGATGAGGTAGGATGGCCTGGGCTCTTGGCTCTTGGGCCTTGTGGGACTCATCGCAGGGAAGGCTGAGGCTCTGCCTCTTCCCATGCTGTGGCTTCAGTCTGGGAAGAGCCTGGAGCCAGGTGGTTCTCAGAAGGATGGTTGACAAGAGTAGAAGAGGTATGGGGTTTTGGTGAAGCCCAACTTGGAGGTGCAAGCCTGCCATCTCACCCACTAGGGAAGCTGAAGCAGGTGATTGCAAGTCAAAGCAACTTAGTGGCATCTTGTCCCCACATAAGATGCCAAAGGAAGTCTGTGGAGATGGTTCAGTGGGTGCAATGATTGCTGCCCCATCAGGACCTGATTCTGCATCCCCGGAACTCGTGCAGAAGGTGAATGCTGTGGCTGTAAGCCCAGTGCTGTGGGGGACAGAGACAGGATCCTGGAGACTCTTCCTGGCAAGCCCAGCTGAAATGGCAAACAGTGGATTCCTGTTGTAATAAGAGCGGCAGGGCTGCGTCCCCGGCACCCAGCCGCCCGCATGGCTAGCTTATGCCCTGAAATAATTACACAGAAACTGTATTCTTTTAATCACTGCCTGGCCCATTAGCTCCAGCCTCTTATTGGCTAGCTCTTACATATTGATCTAACCCATTTCTAATGTTCTGTGTAGCACCACGAGCTGGCTTACCAGGAAAGATCTTAACCTGCGTCTGTCTGGAGTGAGAGAATCATGGCGACTCACTGACTTGGCTTCTTTCTCCCAGCATTCTGTTCTGTCTACTCTGCCTACCTAATTTTCTGTCCTATTAAATGGGCCAAGGCAGTTTCTTTATTACTTAACCAATGAAACAACAGATAGAAAGATGACCCACCTCCATCAGATTCCGTGGGAGATGGGGAGCAATAAAGGAAGACATGATGTCAAAGCTCTAGCTGTCCTGGAGTTCGCTCTGTAGACCAGGCTGACCTTGAACTCAGAGATCCGCCTGCCTCTGCCTCCCGAGCACTGTGTTTAGAGGCATGCGCCACCACCGCCCCGCACATCTGCCCTATCTTCTGCTGACAGCCAAGATGAAGGATGTGGAAGAAGGAAGCAGCTCTGCCCGCCCCACACATGCACTTGTGTGTACATGCAACAGACACACAGAAGAAATAAAAAGGCCCCAGCTATAAACCTTCACCTGCTTAGCACATCAAGGTTCTGGGTTCAGCTGCTGTACAAAAAAAAAAAAAAAAAAAAAAAAACACAAAAGAGTTGGACAAGGATATATGTGGGCCTCCAGCCTGTTTGCCCCTCTGGGGAGTGGGAGAATCTCATCAAAAGAGAAGTGGGCAGGGTGTTGAAGCCAGAGGACCATACATGGGAATGACTACCCAAAGGGTATCTGTGGAGGAAGACCCAGAGGTGACGTTGCAGTAAGGGGTGGGTACAGGGAGCAGAGCCCACAAAGAACACTGAAACCGGCAGCTATGTCCAGAGTAGCAGGGACATGTGAGAGCCAAAAGCCAAGAGGGGAATTAGCGCTTAGTGACTTAGCAGGGCAGCCATGATGAGGGGATGGGAAAGACTTCTCAGGTAGAAGAGAAAGGAGTCAGAGTACAGGGGCACAGCTCTGGGGACTGTGTTCAATGAGTTCATTTGCGTTAGTTAATTATTTTATTTCTGTGGTACTGAAGCTCAGATTCAGGGCTACACATGTGCTAGGCAGGGGTTCTGCCATGGGCTTACATCCCAGCCCTCTTTCCCTTTCAGTTTTGAGACAGGGTCTTGACAAGTTACCAGTGCTGGCTTTGAACTTACTCTGCCACCCAGGCAGTCTTTGGACTTATGATCCCCCTGCCTCAGCCTCTAGAGTAACTGGGACTGCGGGTCTGTAGAGACTTACAGCTGAAGCGAGGTAGAGGGGCTGACATGTGAATTCAGGAGTGGTTGGACTGCTTCCCCCATGGCATGTGACTGAAATGGAGAGACATGCAGACAGACGGACAGACAGAAAGACAGGGTAAGGTCTGTCCATAGGGGACAGGGCTGTGAGACTGGCCCACGTCAGGGTTTTCAGCCCACTCTCAGATGGAACCTCAGCACAGCAGACGGATCCATGCTGATCCCGCTGGCTCATCCAGCATGAGAGCCCCAAGCCCAGGCTGTCCTGTCTCCATGATGAACTTTCTTGTGGCAATTGGGAGTCCAATCAGAATGCATAATCCAAGTCCCTGGGAGGAAACCAGATCCCAGAGAATAAATCTAGCCTGTGTTCCCACGGTGCAGGACAGAAACCCGTGCCAGGAAGAATACATGAGAGCCACGGAAGAGCTGTGGTACTCGGTCTGGTCACCCACTGCAATGATATATCAAGGACAGGGGCCCCTTCCTAAGCAGAAAAAGCCTGTTTTCTCCCAGCCCTATTATGACAGCCTTGTCTAAATACTCTATTTTTTGCCTTTGAACCAGCCAAGATGCCATCTGCGTCCAGTGCTGAAGAAGACGAGGCCGGCAGCCTCCTGCCCACCACTGATGAGCTCTCTCAAGCCTTAGCTGGGTCTGACTCCCCGGACAGTCCCCCCAGACCCCTGGAGAGATCTGCGAGCCAGCTCCCCAGCCCTCCACTGCTGCCCACCCCGCCACCCAAGGCCAGCTGTAAAGCCACAAAACCTGTCACAGGTGAGTCTGCATGCCCTTCCTCCCCTCTGTTCTCCCGCCTACCCTCCTCTCTGTCCATGGCTTCGGCCCATCTTGCCTGGCTCCAGCTTCAGGCTGACTCTCACCTTTGCCTGTGCCTGGGCTCCGCAGGCTGTAGAGAGAGTTCCTACGAGGCCATGGCTGTTGAGTGCAGACTGCTTGGGCTCTCTTCGGCACATGGGAGGGCTCTGTGCCAGTCAGAAGGGAATCTTTCATACTCCCAATCCAGGGCATGCAGCCAGCCCTCAGGAAGGAACCTTCCTCGCCATGCACACACATGCCTACATTGTCTCTTCTGCTCCCTGAGAGTGCCCCACTCCCTCCTCCACACATTTCAGTGTGTGCATCTGGGCAGAGCTCAGGGTGGCCCTGGCTCTTCATGTGACAGCACCCTTGTCATCTGCTCCTGTGTCATCTCTCTCTGTAGCTCTGGCCTCACGGGGGGGGGGGGGGCTAACTGCAGGAAGTCAACATTTACTCATCTGGGTAGGCAGGCTAGTCACTGAGTGGTGGCTTTCTTCTCTTCTAAGAGCTCATTTCTAGGTGCTCCTGTTAGAAGCAGTGGGCACAAAAAGATGCTAGAGAGCAGAACCCAGCTTGTTGAGGCCCCCTACTCTATGGGACAGGTGCTACAAACATCCCTCGCTAGGCTGAGCCTTGACGGAGGAGGGGCAAGCATTCTGTGCCCAGTTTAGAACACTAAAGACTTAGAGAATGTAACAGACCCTGCAGCTGACATGGACTTGAATTCTGCTCGGTCACTACAAACATGAGCCACTTCGAGCCAGCAACCTTATTCTGTTGTTTGATACTGTCTTGATGTCTTGATTACTGTTCTGTTGCTGTGAAAAGACACCAGGACCATGGCCACACTTATAAAATAGCTTTCAGTGGTGTGTGTCTGTGGGGGAGAGGCTTGCTTAGTTTCTGAAGAAAGATTAGGCCACCATCTGCAGGCAGGCAGAAAGAAAGACACTGGACCTGCTGAGGGTGTTTGAAACATCAAAGGCCACTTCCAGTGACAGGGATCTTCCAACAAGACCACACCCACTCCAGCAATGCCATGCCCACTCCAGCAAGATCTCACCCACCCCAGCAAGACCACACCCACTCCATAAAGCCCACGCCCACTCCAGCAAGCCCACGCCCACCCCAGCAAGACCACACCTCCTAACCCTTCTCGCAGTTCCACTAATTAGAAATCAAGCATGCACATTTATGATCCTATGGGGCCATTCCCATTCAAGCCAATACATCTACCCTGGTTCCTCCTGGTTTTCCCAGAGACTTATTATTGATCATGAATGCTTGGTCTTAGCTTAGGTTTGTTCCATTAGCTCTTTTAACTTAATTTACCTGTTTCTATTTATCTATGTTTTGCCTCAGGGCTTTTTACCTTTCTTTCATTTTGTATGTCCAACTTTTCTGCTTCCTTCGTGTCTGGCTGGCTGACCCCTGCCATCTCCCTGGTGTCTCTTTTTCTCCCCGCCCCCCAGCCTAAACTTCTTCTCTACTTACCTTCCCTGCCCAGAAATCCCACCTGTACCTCATCCCTTGCTATTGGCCATTCAGCTTTTTTCTTAAACCAATAAGGTGCCTTAGGCAGGCAAGGTAAAACAGCAGCCCATCTTTACATGGTTAAACAAATGCAGCACACCTTTGCATAGCTAAACAAATATTCTGCAACATTCTGGGAGTTGAATTCTGGTCCCTGTATTCACAAGACAAATACTCTACCAACTGAACCATCTCCCCAGCCATGCTGGACCTATTTGGATCATGATGAAGATCCCTGGCTTTTGGAAGCCCTGTCGAGGGTCAAAGTGGGCATCCATGCCTCCGCCACTGCTCCTCCCTTCACCGTAGCTCCAGAGTCCTGTGGCTCCCTGCATGTCACCTGCCTGGCCTCCAGAGGCTACTTAGTTCAAATCCTTGCTGGCTTGGTCCTGTTTTGATAGCCCACTCTACTACAGGGTCCCACAACCTCCCCTAGTGCGGTTGGAGCAGGGGGAGCCTCCTGTCAACACCTCTGAGCCATCCTTGAGCCTCAGTTTTTCCCTTTGAGAAGTGGGAGCAGTAAGAGGCACAGCAGACACATTTTAGTCTGCCAGGGGGGTAGCATGCTCCTCACGATCCTGAAGGGTGCTGGTTTGTGCCCGCTGTGGATTGGTCTCTGTTTCTGTATTGTGCTGATACACACATGACTGACTGTGGTAGAGACCTTTGGTGAGATGCCAGTCCCAGGCTGGCTGCCATGTAAGTGGATAAGCCGTGACACTTCCTTTTTGCTGTTTGTACAACTTTTCTGCTAAGGACTGGAGGCAATGCTGACTAAACAGGGGTCTGGGAACACAGAATCCCTGTGGGTGTTCAGGGCATGGGAGATATCTCAAGCAGGAAATGTCCCCAGGAGGAACCGAAGCCCTGTCCTATCTGCCCACACAGGCACTGCTCATCCTTTGGGTGACAGATAATCACGTTTGTAGAGAAGACTCAGCCTCTGCCTCGTGGCTGAGGAGGACAAGGTCGGATGGTCTGTCTGGACTGGTCCTTGGGGTTCTACACAAGATGCAGAGAAGGTCTCACTGAGGAAAGGATAGAGAAGAAAAGCTTTTAAAGACTCAGAGTTGTTCTGTGGGACAATGGTCTTGTACTCTGTAAATATTTGTCACTTGTATTGGTTTAATAAAATGTTGAGGCCGGGCGGTGGTGGCGCATGCCTTTAATCCCAGCACTTGGAGGCAGAGGCAGGCGGATCTCTGTGAGTTCGAGACCAGCCTGATCTACAAGAGCTAGTTCCAGGACAGGCTCCAAAACCACAGAGAAACCCTGTCTCGAAAAAGCAATAAATAAATAAATAAATAAATAAATAAATAAATAAATAAATAAATAAAAATGCTGAGAAGCCATGTTGCTACCCGCAGGAGACAGACACACCAGAACCTTGCCAGTAAGCCACAGCCCCATGATGATACATAGATTAATAGAAATGGGTTAATTTAAGATATAAAAGTTAGCCAGAAATATGCTTAAGCTATTGGCCGAACAGTATTGCAATTAATATAGATTTCTGTGTGATTATTTCAGGAATCTGGTGGCCATGAAACAAACAAGCAGCCTCCCCCAACAGAGTTGGGGCAGCACAGGGCTTCAGGAATTGGAAGGATCTTTATGGGGTAGACTGAAGAGGGTAGCATAGGGGTCAGAAAGAGATGATGCCAGGGGGCTGAGCACGGCCGCCCAAGGGGCTTTGGGACTGGACCGTGAGTCTACGTTACATCAAAAGGAAGATGAGAAAGATGCACCAAGGTTCACAATCCAGAAGGAACCCCAAGGGCTGAGGTGCAGGGAGGGGCCTGGAAGTGAACGGGGACAGGTGGTGTCTGTCTGTAGAGCTCTGGAAGTATCGATGATTCCCATGTAGCAACGAGTAAGTCCGGAAAGCTGACTCCTCAAAGGGATGAGAGAAGGGATGCTGCTTGCCCAGAACTTCTCCCCTAATAAAAAGGCTATATATATATGACCTTGGGTAGCCGTGTCCTGGTCTCTTTCCTGGGAATAGACTCTGGAATGGAGCGTCCATGTAGGCCAGGTGGCCTGGCAGGGTGGGAGGGAGACACCTTACATCTTCCTCCGGGCCTTGGTCCCTGTGTGGAAGGTGATGCTTGTGCCCATTCCTGCTCCTCCCCAGGGCAAGCTGCGCTCTTCCAAGGCCCCAGCATGAAGAGCAGCGAGCCGGCACTCCGAGGACAGCTTGCCACCCCCACAGGGTCCCCTCATCTTACCACTGTCCACCGGCCACTGCCCCCCAGCCGCGTGATTGAGGAACTACACAGGGCGTTGGCCACAAAGCACCGTCAGGACAGGTGAGGCTGTAATCCTGCACCCTTGTAATACCCGTGAGGACCAGCCCTGCAGGAATGCTTCCTAGTTGTGCAGGGCCTGGGCTGGGTTTCTTGTTCCAATGGAACCATTCTTGATTTTCTTAGTCGGACAGACGTCATGCATATGGAAAACCAACCAGGAGACTCCTGCATGATCCCTCGGTGGGCGGGATTGGGGTCCTCCTGGGAGGGAATAGTTGGGAGAGGGGTTATTCTTAGCGTAGGCCTCTGAAGGCCCAGGGATCTAATGATGAGATCACAAGCTGTCCTGTGCCCACAGCTCACTTGATTTTGATGGTTTATGGCTGGTGTGAAGGAAATGGCCCTTGCTGGAGGACAGTGACCCCATGAACTACATGTTAGTTTGGTGGCATCTTGGAGGAATGCAATGTCTTTCTCAGGTCTCTGAAACCCTTGGTCTGAAAATTTTGGCAGGGTTTTGCATATGCCCACTTTTCAGATAGGATACAATGCAGAGCCAAGTACTCCAGGTTCAAAGCTCCAGGTTCCTTTCAAAGCTCTTTGCACAAGATGTCCAGGTCCGAGCTGAGAAATCATTTCAGGCCACCGCCACTGGAGTGTCCACCAGCTCCTGCATTGATTCCTATGTGTTTCTAGCAAAATGGGCACGTGTAACACAAGCCATCTTTCCCATTTAGTTTTCAAGGACGAGAATGCAGAGGGTCTCCAAAGAAGCGGATGGACATGCGTCTGTCCAGGACGTCCAGCATGGAGCCGGGCAAGGAGAGGGAGGAGATGTGGAGCTTTGACGGGAACTCAGAGAACAAGCGGACTTCCGTCAAAGACTCGGAGGAGAACAAGGAGAATCTGATACTGAGCTCCGAGCTCAAAGATGACTTGCTTCTGTATCAGGACGAGGAGGCGCTCAACGACTCCATCATCTCTGGTGAGGAGGGCGAGGGCCAGGGGAGGGATACCAGCCAGTGCTCCGTCTTCCGGAGCCACAGGGAAGCTGGCACTTTTCTGATATCCATTGGCTAGGAAGGGGCAGAGTAGATGGCCTGCATGAAAGCGATGGGGTGGAAAGTGAGCCATTCCCTGGAGGCGGGGGTACAAGGCCCAGCAAGGACTTTAAAGGTACTGGGTCAACTTGTGTCTAGAAGGATGGATGTTTGCTCCAACAAATGTTGGCAATGCACACAAGTGGACTGTGAGTGACTTAAGATAGCACCCCTAAGCATGACCTGGCCAAAGACATGGAGGTAGTGTACCCATAGCCAACGTCGTACATTCTTATTTTAAAACAAGATGAAAAAGGGAAGGAGGGGAGTCAAAATCAAGTAGCTGACTGATCCCCCCTCAATGGCCGCCACATCAGGAGTGACATGAATGGACAGACAGATGGACATAGGCAAGACAGGGTTTTCATAGGGTTTCTGAGTCTGCGTTTGTGTCTCTGTATTCTCCAGGGGGAGGGAGAATTCCCTGCTACTTGCAAAGGGAGCCCAGGAGGCTATCAGGATGTGCAACTTAGGGTCCTTGATTCCTAAACTCAAGGACGAACACCTGTCGTCACATTCTCACAGGGAAGCATGACTCTTGAAAGATACAATTTTTTAAATGTTTGGAAGATGACTTCAGCACCACTTCCCCCATCCAAGAAACATGATAAATATTGCTTTGGGGGGGGGGCAATTATTCACAGTGGGAACTTCCCATGAGGCCTTTCTTCTTGCCAACTACAGACAATGTCAAATGGAGCAATCGGACCCTGTCCATTGCCTCCTAACTTGAGACCCCATCCTCACCGTCTCAGCTGCTGTGTGGTATAGACAGGAAGGTGGAGGCGGCAGGTGGACCTGTGATGTGTATCTCCCACCCTCCACACATCAGCAGGGGTCAAGGTTCAGGTCTCCCATCAGCGGCTGTGCATGTCAAGGTTTAGCATCTGCCACACCGCACTCTTGATGACCCGTACAAATGTTCCAAGGACTTAATGTTTAGAAACAATGGAAGCCTTTTTAGGGACAGGCCTGGTTTCTTAGTGGCTGGGACTGTGTGCTGTAGTTAGCTGTGGTCAGATCCCAGAAGCTGAACTTCTTCAGTGTAGTAAGGGACTTCATGGACCGTGCGTTCATGTGTTTCTTGGATGCAGAGCTCCGTGCTCTGGGCTGGGAAATCTATGCTTTGTGGCCAGCAGGTGGCGCTTTGTGGCCAACAGGTGACTCTCTCTCTCTCTCTCTCTCTCTCTCTCTCTCTCTCTCTCTCTCTCTCTCTCTCTCTCTCTCTCTCCATCACTGGGCAGCAGTTTATATTCTAATCTCTGAGATAAACTGGTGAGCTGTTGGGATGAGGGAAGAAGAGATTGTGTTTGTCCTCACTGGACACCAAGTGACAGAGATGTCAGGGTGGGACTAGGTGGCCAGTGACAGCCCCAGCCAGTCAGTTAGTGCCACCTTCAGGTTTTTATTTGGAGCTGGTACTTGGTCAGAGTTCTTGTGTGGTCTGCAGCCTCTGTGAATGACATCTTGATGTGACAGGTTCTATTCTGTCCTCTATCCCTGAGATAGAGGGAAGGGAACTGGCTGGCCCACTGAATCCAGGTCTTCAGCTGTGCAGTTCCAATGCAGTCTTGTGGGTTTCCTTCTCATAGGCGTGCTGCAGGGTGCTAGTGTTGCAGGTGACCCAGGGCATGCGGCAGGGCCTTCAGAGAGGTGATTGGAGGAGATACATGGACAGTGAAGGTTATTCTGTGATCTCTATGTTCTCTATGAAAATATGACGGCCTCTTTCAAATGCACCTGGGTATTCCCTTCCTCTAGAGCTAACTTGGCTGCCCCAGGGCCTGGCCATTGGAGTTGTCAGCCTTCTTAGCACCCAGGTGTCCCCTGGCTAGAGGGTATTTCCAGACTTTCTATCAGTTGCTCATGGAGTACTGGGAAGATGTGCTGTAAATATGGGCAGGGTTACTGGCAGAAAGAGGTGCCCTCAAGGAAGGCAGCGTTGTGTGAAGACCACAAAGGGCCTGACAACCATCAGAGCTAACCTCTGGTTTCCCCGGGAAGAAATTCTGTCACTTTATCCCAGCTAAGCTCCCAGCTCTTCGGGTTGCTATTGAGTTTTAAACTTGCTACCACCCACAACTTTGTGAGCTGTGTTTGATGACAGTCCCATAGATCTGCATGTATAAATGCATGTATTCGTGTATGTATGTTTTGTGGGTGGTGTGTGCATCCTGTTGCCTGTGTTTCTTTGGAGAAACTGGCTAATCTCCAGTCAGTCTTAAACTCCAGCCACAGTTGAGAACAAAGTCTTTTTATGTATTTGTTTAGCTGTGTGTGTGTGTGTGTTGTCTTGCTCTATCACTTTCTGAGACAGGTCTCAGAAACTGAACCTGGAGCTAGGTTGCAGTCAGCAAGCCCCAGTGACATCTTGACCCTGCACCCCCACCACACAGGCTTGCGTGTGACTGTGTCGTGCTGTTTACACAGTCCCCAGGGATTTGAACTCAAGTCCTTCTTGCTTATGCAGTAAGCTCCTTACCCACAGAGCCACTTCCCCAGGCCTAAACCTTTTAGCTTTGTTTTCAGTGACAAATGACACGTGTTTAGACCATGCATTGGTAACAATGTCATGTTCTTATGTGTGACCACATCAGAATGGACAGGCCAGGATGAGCAAACAACCCCAGCACCCCGCAGTACACAGGAAAATCTCCTTCCTCCCGTGTGAAACACAGTGTTGAGTTTATATGGTCGCCCCGTGCATACCACAAGTCACTAGAGTTCTTCCCCAAGATCACCACGAGATGCTTCCATCAGCATCTCTTCTCCTACACCACACTCCTGCCTCAGATAACCACAGGTCAGCCCAAACTTCCATGAGCTTGGCAGCTCTGAATGCATCACCGAAAGCACATGGTGCCTGCCTCTCTGTGCTGGCAGGTTCTACTCAACAGAGCCCTCCAAAGTGCATCAGTGTGGTACATGATAGAATTCTGTTCTCCTTTCCTTTGCTGAAACAAATCAGTATTCTGCTCTGTGTATACACCATGCCGTCTTTCTCCATCCATTTGTAGGTTGATCATCTGTTGTGGATTTAAGAAGCAAGCTGTCCTGTAAATAGGAGGTACAGATAGCCCTCTGGCACACTGAGTTTTAAGATACATATTTACCTGTCTATGTATATGTGCCAGGAATGAGGACAGAGGAGAGTGTTGGGTTCCCTGGAGCTGGAGGTACAGGCCGTTGTGAGCTGTAGGTCATGGGTGACTGAGAAGAGCAACATGGACACATGGTCTTAACTGCTGTGCTATAATTTTAATTCCTTTGGATTGATACTCGGGAATGACACCCTGGGCATGCACTAGCTGTGCTTGCATTTCCCGAGAGGCCCAGGCTGCCTGTACAGAGCTGGATTCCCACTAGCAGTGCCTGAGGAGCTTCCTTCTTCTGCATTCCACCAACCCTCCTGTCATCTTCCCTTCCCCTGGTGGGCGAGGGCTGGCGTCCCCTGGGATGTAACTCAGTTTTTCTGGTGTGGAGTGGTGATGGTGGACTTTGCATGTATGCACGGGAGGGCTGTCTGTCCCTCGTGTGTGTGCATATATGTTTGTGCCTCTGGAGGCCGAGGGTGGCACTGGTTGCTCCCCTCTGTCGCTCTCCACCTTTTGGGAGATGAAGTCTTTCGTTGGCCCAGGGGCTCACCAATCAGGCCAGCAGGTTCACCTGCAGCCTCTTAGATCCTGCCTCTGCCTCCCCAGTGCTGGGATTTCGGGAGCATGAGGCCACATCTTATATTTTACACGCGTTCTGGGGATCTGAGCTGAGTTCCTCATGCTGTGTGGCAAGCTTCTGCGCCATGTCCCCAGCCCTCAGGGGTTCATTTCCAGTTTATATCCTTTTCTGCGTTTTAAAACTGGGTCATTACTTGTTTTCTTGTCACTGGTGTGAATTTCTTCTGCATGTTGGGTCTTGCCCTCACAGCTAATGGATGGCTTGCACACAAAACCTCCCTGGTGCTGTGGTCCTTGTTACTCTGCCCATTTCCATTCGTGTGTAGAAGTGTTTTAAGCTAATACTATCTTGGTGTGTGGTTTTTCTTTCTTTTGCACTTGGCTCTTTGGTCTTCTATAGGAAATCTTTACTCATAATGCTTTGGAACCTTTACCTAGTGTTTTCTTGTTATAATTAATTCATGTTTAATGCCTTTTCCTCATCTCATGTTGATGTTCATTATATAATGTGAGCTGGGAGCTGGGGGTGAGAGGCGAGAGCATGTGTGTGATGCAGTAGCTCAGGTCCAATGTCCATTTTCCCTGGGCACCATTTGTCAGAGATAATGTGATTTCTTCCATTGTGTGGTCTTGGCACCTTTACAGAGAGTCAGTTGACCTCAAAGTGTCTATATCTGGGCTTTCAACCTTCTCCCATGGGTGCCATTCCATTGTAATGACTTTATAGGAGAATCCGAAGTTCCTAGTGTGAAGCCAGCAGCCAGCAGGTGACAGGTGTGTAAGGAGACTGTCAACAGCGCGCACCACTCTGTACCATCAAGTCTGTACCATCGTGGTCTCTTTGCAGGCGACACACGCTTATTGAGTTGTCTGTGCCTGGTGCAGGTGCCTATGGAGGGCTTTCTGACAGTTGGTAGTAATTATTGAGTTCTCTTTGCAGCTAACAGGTTTATGGGGGTAGAGGTTCATCTTCATCATCAACTCAATTGCACTTACGGTCACCTAAAAGTCATCCTCACAGCCACACCCAGATGAGTGTTTCCAGGAGGTTTAACTGTGAGGAAGGACTCATCCTAAGCATGGTTAGCTATGCAGAATTCAAGAGGAAGAGAAGAAGGGAGCAGAAGATGCTGCTGAGCGGGCACCCACCTCTTTCTGTTCCCTAAGGACACAGTATGAGCAGCCACCTAAGGCTTGTACTGCATTTTGCCAGCCCCATTGCCCTGTCTTCCCTTCTGTGATGACTGTACGCCACCAAACTGTAAGCCAGAATAAACTCTCCCTTCTCATGTTACTTCTTTTTAATGATTTATTTGTTTTTTATGTGTATGAGTGAAAGTCTACATGTATGTAAGTGTACCACAGAGGTGCAGTGCACACTGACGCCAGAAGTAGGTTCCAGATCATGTGGAACTGAGGTCACAGGTAGTTGTGAGCCACCATGTGGGTGTTGGGAATTGAACGGACTGCTCTGCAAGAGAGGTCTCAACCCCTGAGCTGTCTCTCCAGCCCCATCTCAGGTCGCTTCCTCTCAGGCCACGATCTCACTGATGAGACCAGCACTAACATGATAAAATCTTTATGCTGTTAAAGGCATTTACAGACATCTCCGCATAGTTGAAGGGGCCGCATGGAGGTCTCTTTGCTGTTAGAAAAAGGCTCACAGAGACTCCTCTGTGCAGCTCATAAATATGACAAGAGGATGCTGCTAGACCCAGGCTTCCTACTCCCATGACTTCTTTGCACTTCAAAAATTTTTGTGCAACCCTGGGCATGTAGAACTACAAAGCAGGCATACGAACAGCATACTTACTGCCTACGAGTCGTAAACAACTTTAATTAAAGCAGTTCTTTGGTGTGCACATCATCACTTTACCATCCATTAAAGGTGAAAGCAGAGTTGCGCTCCAGCGAGATGGACGCCCCATTTGCAAACAGCCCCAAATCTTGGCTGCGTATTGGAGCCTGCAGGCCACCGAGACTCTTGGATGTCTTTCAGAGTAGATCAATGGCTAGATTTTACAGTCATCAATGCCAAGAAGGCTATTTTGCTTAAATATAGAGTTCAAAAATGACAGATGCATGTAGGGCCATATCAGAAATGGTTGAAATTCTGTCATAATCTTAAGCCAAAATTCATTAAACAACCTTTTAACTTTAAATTGAATTCAAGTCAGCAGCTCAGACATCAGTCTTTAAAGTGAAGCTTATTAACAACCCATTCTGAAGTTGCACTAACTTGGCACATCTGTGCTAAGATTCTTGCGGCTGGCAGGCACCACGGAGAGGCCTGAGGCTAGAGGGTCATCTTTGCTCTTCCATGCTGCTGTAACAAAATTCCTGATACCAGGCAGTTTATAAAGGCTGGGAACTTCTCTTCTCCCACTTGTGGAGTCTGGGGCCTCTGTGATCACGATGCTGTATGTTTAGGTGTGTGAGGACAGCAGTGGGAAGCCACCTGAACTCCGTGTTGTCTGTCTTGCTGATGTCTTAGTCTTATTCCCAACACAGAGGCTTTGTGCTCCAATAGCCTCAGCACCTTTACACCAACACCACCTGAACTGCAGAGGGACAATTTTAAAACTTCTAACCAATGTTAGTGGACGCTCCTCTGGACAGTCAGTTTATAGAGGCCCTTGGCCACCGTTAGGAGTCCCTGGGTGTTTACAAGGGTCTCTCTCTGTTGCATGGACAGACCTATCAACAATGGCAGTCTCCCTCTGATTCCCTTCTCTACTATAATGAAGGGATGGAGACATTCATGACAAGATGCAGAGTTCTTTAAAATCATCTCAGTATGGGCTGAAGAGATGGCTCTGCAGTTAAGAGCACTGACTGCTCTTCCAGAGGACCCAGGTTCGGTTCCCAGCCCCCACATTGCAACTCAAAACCTTTAGTTTATATTTAGGTCCACTAAGTATGTGGCACACAGACATACACTCAGGTACACATACAAACACATAAAATTAAATATGTTTTCTAAATTTCTGCTTGTTTTGGTAACATTGCCAGAGTAAACATGCAGGCACGACAGCTCTCAGATAGCCACCACCCAGCTCACCTCAGGTGTCTACAGATGTCACCTTCCTTCATTAGTTACCCGGGGAGGAACAGAGCCCTGGGGTCAGCCCCAGACAGTTGAGAGTGACATGGCTACAGCTCCATGTGAACACAGATCACCCGTCTTGCTCTCTTGGGACCCCTGATTTTTTTTTTTTGTTTGTTTGTTTTGTTTTTGTTTTTTCGAGACAGGGTTTCTCCGTGGTTTTGGAGCCTGTCCTGGAACTAGCTCTTGTAGACCAGGCTGGTCTCGAACTCACATAGATCCGCCTGCCTCTGCCTCCCGAGTGCTGGGATTAAAGGCGTGCGCCACCACCGCCCGGCCAGGGACCCCTGATCTTGAAGAGTGCTGCCTGGTGTCAGGGAGGCTCAGGGCCTGATGTGGGAAGGTCATTTGTCAATCTGTTGTTTTATTGGTTAATCAGTAAAGAAAACTGCTTGGCCTGATAGGTCAGAAAATTAGGTAGGCGGAGTAAACAGAACAGAATGTTGGGAGAAAGTGAGGCAATCACCATGCCTCTCCTCTCTGGGTCAGATGCGATGAAGCTCCAGCCCAAGATGAACGTACACTAGAATCCTTTCCGGTAAGTCACCACTTCGTGGTGCTACACAGATTATTAGAAATGGGTTAGTTGAGATGTGAGAGTTATCCAAGAGGCTAGAGCTAATGGGCCAGGCAATGTTTAAAAGAACACAATTTGTGTGTTGTTATTTTGGGTAAAGCTAGCCCGTGGCTGGGAGCTGGAAGGTGGAAGCGGCCCGCAGCTCCTACTACAGGGGCCACCTGGAGACCATGCAAGCATGTCTAATCATAGTGTGAGAACAGCTGATCTGTCCACATTGTGTCTGTTTAAAAGGAACCACCCCCACTCCATCTCCTAGGTACAGCTGCCTCTCCAGGGGATTGCCTGGGGTCCATGGAGGAGGGGGCACATTCCGTGGATATCCAGGCACAGGTGCTCAGATGAGACTTTTCCTCTTGCAGATGGGTGAGACCAGACCCCCATTCCTCCTCCTCATCCCCACAATCACATAGAGCTATTAGGGAGCGCCTTCCTCCTGCCAGCCCTACCCAATCCACTCCTCCTCTCTAGAGAGAAGCTATAGCCGCGTTACTTCAGGTGCCAGTGTGGTCCTGATGGCAGCAGCTGGTGGTGGGTGCAGCTGGGAGCAGCTAAGGTTCTGGGATGGTTAGATAGGTCTAGACCTACCCTCTCGGATAATTCATCTGAGCATCCTCTGTATTTCCCGCCGTCCTAGGTTCTGGAGATCATGTATGATCAAAGCAGGCAGGGTTCTCTTCTCCCTCAGAGCCCATAGCTTAGGGACACTACAGACAACACACAGGCCAGCTAGCCAGAAAGCAAATTACCAGGCGGGGTATGTGTTGTGGTAGGCACCACCTAGTTGATGGGCCTAAGAGTAATGACTAGCTCTCATAGCATGGTAACCCCCTCCCCTCAAGCCCTGGGAGGTAAACCAGGAGCTGAGGTATTCTGAGAAGGAACCAGCCATGCAAGAAGAATTAGAAATGGGAGGAACAGTTGGTACAATGACTAGACAGCACTGTACTTACTCCAGAAGTGGAAGGAAGTTTCTGTGGCAGAGTGAGCAAGCAGAGGGGAGGGTAAGGGATGTCTGGCTGGGTGCAGACTGTGTCCTCTGTAGCCCCAGGGAAGAAGAGTGTTTTTTTTTTCACCTCATGGTGATACAAGGCCGTAGATGAACCTTTGAATAGAGGTACGCAAAATAAATCAAAATCATGGTTTTGCCACTGTTGACCAGAACTTGCAAGGGTATCTTCAATCACTTTTTATGTATCTTCAGTGAGATGCAATTGACCACGTATAAACATACATTATCTGTGCAACATTGCCACGATGAGACAGTGTGACTTCTTGCCCCATTTCCTGTGCCCCCTGTGATGTTGCTTATCTCTGGCTTCCTCCCGATGCCTGTACCTCATGCCCAGGAATCTGTCAATCTTCTGAGACTAAGGGTTTATCTATGTCTTCTAGCATTTATACACGCACAACCAATATGTATGTGCGGAGGGTCAGAGATGGGAAGAAAGCATAATGATATTGTGTATGAAAACGCCATGGTGAGCCCAGAGCTGTGCACTGACCTAAAACAGACTCAAAAAGTTCTCTCAAGGCATAAAATATTCCCCCATTTTCTCTAAGAGCTGTAGTATTTTGGCTTGGGCAAGGTGGGAGTTGGGGAGATACCGTATCTGAATTCTTTGTGTGGTCAGAGACAGTCTTCCTTATATAGACCTGGAAGAGGTGATATCCATCTCTGTAGTCAACATTTTCATGTCAGGGTTCCATCTGTATAAGGTTTGCTCCAGGCCTCCCAGTCTAGGGAGCTGGCGACTTAGTCACGTTCAGGCCATTTCACCTTTTTAACTAATTACTGCCTTGTGGGGAGTCTCGTCCTCTGGGTCACATCTGCGCGCCGAATTCTTCTCCTTGGGTGGATAAGGCTCTAGATTATCCTTGGCCTAGGGAAGAAGTGGTGCTTCCGTCTGGCTTCTTCACTCATTTCTCCTCACACTCGGGGTTGTAGAAGGAACCCAGAGCCCCGTTCCCCCTGCTGAGTGAGTAATTAGTCTCTAGTCTTTGTTCAGCCTCAGCAGCTGCTGCTGGGTGCCTGGGAGGCATTCAGTTAGGGCAGGCCCAGCCCTGGCAGCTGCTGGGTGGGAGCCTTTGTGTGCTTGCCCTTCTGTTTCTTTGGGGGATTACATAGTAGAGCGTCTGGATCATAGGAAGAGACGGACAGAGGCTGGGAAAATGGCTTGGTGGGTAGAGGGCTTGCTTGCCCTTCACACTGGAGGACCTGAGTTATGATCCTAGCATTCATGTTAAAACAAAAAACACCTGGGTCTACGTGGCAGCATGTGCCTTTAATCTCTGGGAATACAGAGGCAGGAGAATCCCTGGGTCTGGTGTGCCAAACTGTCTATCTAGACCATTCAGTGAGCTCCAGGTTCAGTGAGAGACCCTGTCTCAAAATATAAGATGGAGATTGAGGAAAACACTTGTTTGATCTCTGACATCCATATATGCAGAGGACATAGCTCAGACCCATGAAAGCTCCATGATGCTGCTTCAGTCTCTCAGTGCCTATGAGCCCTGCTCAGGCAGAACTTGTAAAAGTGGCCAACCAATGACTAGTTTAGTTTGAGGCCCTCTCCACAAGGGGAAGCCCATGCTGGACACTGCCAGAGTGACTAGGAACTGGAGGCTGGATATCTCTGGATACCACAGAGACCTAGTATAGGGGAAAAAAAATCAATAAAATGATTCCTAATTGCTATAGGCATAGACCAGTGCCTAGCCCAGTCATCATCAGAGAGACTGCTGTTGGCCACTCATGGGAGCAGATGAAGAGACCCACAGCCAAACGTTAGGTGGAGAGAGAGCCCAAAGTGGAGATCTTCACCAGGTCCCTTGGCTCTCAGAAAAGCCCATGCAGGAAGGGGAGGAAGAACTGTAGGAGCCAGAGGGGTCAGAGACACCAGGAGAACACAACTTACAGAGCCGCCTAAAAGTTACTCTTGTTTAATCCATGCATGCTGAGCCACCGGGATTGTTCAGCTGAACCTCGGTCATCTATGTGGCTCTAGAACTTATGTCTTTAGCTACCTTTCTATTACCGTGATCAAACACCATGACTGAAAACAACCTGGGGAGGACGGCGTTCCTGTATCTTACAGATTAGAGCCCGTCATGCAGGAACTCAGGGCAGGAGCTGAAACAGAGGGCAGGATGGGCATGATGGAACAGTACTGACTGCTTGCTCCTCATCGCTTGCTCAGCCTGCCTTCTTCTAGCACCCAGGACTACCAGCCCAGGGATGGCCCTGCTCGCAGTGGTATGGGCCCTCCCACATCAAACATCCAGAAAGAAAATGCCCTATAGACGCTCGTCCTTCAGGGAGAACATGCCCTATAGACGCTCGTCCTTCAAGGAGACATTTTCTCAATTAAGATCTCTTCTTCCCAGATGACCCTGGGAAGTGAACATAAAAGATAACATAAACACTAACTAGCACGAGTTTGTCATCTGAATGGCCAATTTACTAGCATAGAGCCACTGAAGGTGTCCTCCTGTCTCTTTGAATATATGCAAACTTGGATGATGTGTGATCTATAATGCCCACCTCCCTGCCCCCTGCTTCTCCTTCCTCCTCCATTTGGATCAGTGTGCCTAGAGTTTTGCCAGTTGTTTCATCGACTGACTTTTTCATTTCAGCGGATTTATTTTTAGTTTCCGCTCTGTACTTCTGTGTTGCTTTATGTTATCTCCATGGTTTCCCTTGTTCTTTTTCCAGGTTACTGAGGCATACTCTAAGGCTAATTGTTTTAATAAGGGCATTCAATGCCCTAAGTATCCCCTTAGCATCATTCTGGCATATTCCATTTGCTTCAGTATCCTCTGTGTTTCTGTTATAAGTTCTTCTTGGAACTTTGGGTTTCTCGGAAGTTAAATATATATTTTAATTTAGTCTGGTTATTTTTGAAGAGTTTTTTTTTTTTATTGATTTCCAATTTTGTTCCACTCTAGTCAGAGGACATGTTTTTATGTGAATTGCGGTCTTTGAAATTTATCGACTTGTTTCATGCTCCAGAGCAGGGTATGTGTCCTGGTACGGGGGCCCGCGTCCTTGGAGGAAATGCGTGCTCTCTGATGATCTGCAGGTGGATCTTGTATCAGCCTGTGGTGCTGGAGGGTGTGTGCAAGTCTGCCTTACTGCCCGGGTTTTTGTTGACTGCTTAGGTGAATGACGTAGGAGACTGACATCCCCAGCTGTGGCAGTGCCCTCCCTGCCTGTTTTCTCAGGCTTTCCCTTACAGATTCGGGAGCTCTGAAGAAAGGCCCACCATGTTTAGGTTTTTTGTGACCTACGCACAGAGTGGCCTCTTTATGACAATGGAGCGACCCTTCCTGCTGACAAAGGTGTTTGCTCTGAAATGCTCCCTGCCCACGAATGCCCTTTTTCAGCTTCTCTGACCAGGATGAGACTAGGGGCACCCTGCCCTCCTCTTTTGCAGTGGGTGTTTTGTGGCAGCAGAGATTTTTGTCCTGATTTCCACTCATGTTCCTTTCTGTATTGAGTGTTCAGAATATTTACAGGAATATGCTTGGTTATCACATTCGAATTCACTGTTGGGAATGTGCTCTCTTTTTAAAATAGTTTATGTTATTGTGTGTCTGCGTGTAAGCATGTGCACCACATGTGTGAAGCCCAAGGAGGTCAGATTCCCTAGAACTGGAGTTACAGGTGGTTATGAGCTTCCATGAGGGTGCTGGGAATCAAACCTGGGTCCTCTGCAAGAGCAGCCAGGTTTTAATAATGAACCATCTCCCAGCCTTGTTTGTTTTTGAGGCCCGTACTTGTCTAGCACAGCTGACCTCAAAGGGACTCTATAGCTGAGGATGACCTTGGACTCCGGTTCCCCCACTTCTGCTTCTCTAGCGCTGGGATAACAGGTGGCTGCCACATTGCCTGGCCCTTACACAGCGCTGGGGATTGAACTTGGGCTTCATGTTTGCTGGGTGGGCCGTCTGCCCCCTGAGCCCCACCCTGAAGTCCGATTATGCCACCTTCACTTTGGGGCGGTCACTTACAGTAGTTGTGTCCTTTTATCTTTCTTCTCCAGTGCTCTGATTGATGTTCTCAATTTTCTTGGGCTGGAGGAACGGCTCAGCAGCTAGGAACATATTCTGCCTTTCAAAGGATCTGAGTTCAGTTCCTAGCAACTGTGTTGGGCAGCTCACAACTGCCTTTAACTCAAGCTCCAGGGGATTCAGTATCTTCTGGCCTTCAGAGAGACCTATACACACATGAAAATGCACAGCATTAAAGAATAATTTTTAAAAGCCAGTTTTCTTTAAAGAAAATTAAATAAGAATACATCTGCACATGGCAGGTGCCAGCCCCATACTCCTCTTTCCTTGTTTGGATTTCAGGTTTTCATCTGAAGTCAGTTCTTTCCCTACTGCCTAAAGAACTTCTTTTAGTCATTGATTATTGTCGCTTTCTAATTCCTGAAACAGTGTTTGCCTTTATCCTGAGAGGTATTTTTGGCATCATTGAGCTGGAATTGCCTGAGTCGTCTTCCAGTGAGTGTCTTCTCAGTGTGTCACTTCTGAGTGGCTGTGGATTCCTTCTTTACGCTGGCTGCAGCGTGCCTGTCTCTCAAGGCCATTGAGGTGTTCTCACTGTCGGGGACGGTGATGACAGGCTCCACACATTTCCTTTGTGCCGCTGGAGCTTGGCTGAGCCCTTCCCGCTTTTCTGTAGGTGTGGGGAGTTTCAGTTGGCTGACACACATCGTGAATCTATTTCTTAGTTGTCGGATGCTCTTCCAGTCCTATAAATATCTGCTGAGTTTTATTCTGGGAAGCAGCTCGGTTACTTGGAAACGGCCTCACGCATCCTGGTGTGGCTTTTATAATTTCTTAGACAGAAGCTTCACTAAGCTCCCTCCAGCTGATCACTGCTCGTTCCGAAGACCAGGACCATCTGTACACCCTTCCCAGCATCTGAACAATCACAGCACGTTCCAGCATGACTGGTGGGCACGGGGCACAGCCATAGGTCTTCCAATGTCCTTAGGCACCAGGTAGGGCCTCCATGGCCCTTATTCATAGGCAGATGCCAGCCCAAGGTGTAAGGGATTCTGCACATCCTGAGGTTATTGCTTGGCTTTCCAGCTGTGGGTCCCACAAACGCCAGCTGTGGGCCCCTTGGGCTCTTTGCTTCATCTTCTCAACTCTGACAGTTTCTTCCTGGGCCCCGGTAAGCCGCACCCCAGAATCCATCCCAAGGCATCTGCTGAACTCCTAGCGAGTGCCTCGTTCAATACTCACCTCTCCAGCTTCCCCTCCATGGATGCTTCTTTCCAAAATCTGGTGTCTACTATGCTTTGTTTTGGGGGTAAAAGGAGAACCCAACCCATACAGATTCAAACGGAGCAGAACAAGCAAGCAGAGCCCCCCCCCCATCCCTGCTGGGCTCACTAGATACAAGGCTCTCTACTCAGGCAACATGCTTCAGGCTCTTTAGATAGCACAGAAAGCTCTGTGGGGAGGAGGCACGGCCGAGCACACCTGCTGCATCTGAGTGCACTTGAGGCTGCTGCACCTGCTCGTCCTGTGTCTTTCCCTCCCTGTCATTGTCTATAGGTGCTAGTGGGGAGACAGGTGCACAACAAGAGGCACCCTAGGACCCGTGGTGTCAGGGTGAGAAGGGTGGGTGCTGGGGCAGCCCTGGGTTTCCCTTTTGGCCTGTGCTCTGGCAGGGGGCCAACTGCTCACTTCTGTGACAAAGGGGACATACCTTTTATACACGCAGGTACAGGTGCAGAAGCCGATGTGGCAGGCTTGAATGGTAGGATGAAGTCAGGTCTGGATATGGAAATACTGAGCCCTCCACAGTTAGTACTTAGCATCCAGGGGCCAGGGGAAAGCGTAGAGAAATTGAGGGGATAGACAGGGAAAGGTCTGGGTCCTGAGCACACCTGTATGAACAAGTGTGTGTGTGTGTGTGTGTGTGTGTGTGTGTGTGTACGTGTACGGAGTGGCCCAGGCGACACAGGGTTAGGAGGGCACTGGCTGCTTCAGTGGCCTGGAAGAACAGAGCAGGTAGCAGCGGAGGGTTTCTGTGTTCCTGTGACATCAGGGTGGTGGAAACAGAGACTGTAACCCATCATCTCCCCTCTGGTGTGGCTCCTAGAGGCTAAGGAGGCTGGGACTTGGGGAGTGTGCAGAGTCTCACGCAGTGTGTAGCAGGCATGGGGAGCAAGCAGAAGGCCAGGTGTGGCCCCGTGCAGCATCCACAGAGAGCAGAAGGCCAGGTGCGGCCCTGTGCAGTCAGCTGCTGGATGGGCCACTCTGGTACCCAGGAAGGAACCAACACCCCTTCTTTCTTCTCAACACCCTGACTTTTAGCCCACATTTCTTGAATAAATGTGTCTGTAGGGATGAAATATTTAGGTCAATCCCCAGAATTTTAAAAAATCTAGTTCTGGAAATCTGTGAATGAAGCCAGGTTTCCTTGTTTTATGGAGGATAAATTTTCCTCAGCATCTTTTTCAAAACTGCTCAGACACATTCTCCTTAGGCCCTTGTCTACTTTATACCAGGAAACCATATTTATGCCAGAACAAACTCACAGTAAAGAAAACCAAAATGAGTGAGTAAATTGATTCTTGCCTTGCTTTAATCCTCAATTTGTAATGAAATTATGAATATTTACGAAATTGACTTCATGTTCATGTATCTCCATTATAATGCATTTCTCGTTTTCCTTGTTGATGTTATAAATGATTTCTGTTGCAGTAACATGTTATCTTAGGGTTTCTATTACTGCGATGAAAGACCAAAGTTGAGAGGAAAGGGTTTATTTGATTTACACTTCCACATCACTGTTCATCACTGAAGGAAGTCAGGACAGGACCTCAAACAGGGAAGGATCATGGAGGCAGGAGCTGATTCAGAGGCCATGGAGGGCGCTGCTTACTGACTTGCTCCCCATGGCTTGCTTAGCCTGCTTTCTTATAGACCCCAGTACCACCACCCCAGGGATGGCACCACCCACAATGTTCTGGACCCTCCCCCAGTGATCACTAATTAAGAAAGTGCCCTACAAGCTTGCCTGAAGACCTATCTTATGGAGGCATTTTCTCTCGACTGTGCTTGTTTTGTGTGTCTGTGGGGGCTGGCTCTGTCTCAGGCTGTTTCTTTTCTTATTTCTTCAGTGATGTTTATGGTGTGTATGCACATGTAAGATGCAACTCAACCAGGCAGACCCAAGACCAGCCTGGTGATTCATTCACCGGCAGGATTCTACACTGACTGCCTCTGGTGTCCTCGTCTCTCTGGGGAAAGTGGCTGCCATTGAACCAAAGTCTAGTGGAGGAGACAGATGACGGGCAGTTAACAAATGTCAGTCAAAAGAAGTAAAACAGGAGGCTGGGGTCATGGCGGAGACTCTGATCCAGTGGCGTCCCACGTCCAAAGAGAGGTCATCTATAGGCAGCATCAGCAGGGCAGGGGGAGGCAGAGGAGCTTCTGGGTGGCATGTTCTCGGTACTGAAAGTACATGTGTGTGGTTAGACAGTGGAAGGTGCGGGGGTGAGAAGGCAGTACTACTCGGGGTTGGTGTCACAGTCACAGCAGGTAGAGTTACTCTGTAATCCATGGCCCGGGTGCAGATGGCTTCAAAAGACGATATAGGCCATGACTGTTCAAGTGCCTAGTTCCTGGATGATCCCTACTGTGGAGTATGTGACCCCTGAATGGGGGCCTAATAACACACCGTGGCATCGTGCACCCCTCCCCTGCCCACTGTGCCCCTGGAAAGCGGTCAGTGTAGCATGTGTGGGACTCCCACGTTCAGCTCCTGGCCCCTGGTCCACGCTCCTGACAGCATCCCCTGAAGGCCATATGAAGCCGGTCAGCTAAGGTATTTTCTCATCCCGGTGGGTCTCACAGGCACTTTGCCAAGGAAATGCAAGAAGGAGCTGCTGGCGGTGAAGCTGAGGAACCGGCCGAGCAAGCAGGAGCTAGAGGACCGGAACATCTTCCCCAGGAGGACCGATGAGGAGAGGCAGGAGATCCGACAACAGATAGAAATGAAGCTCTCCAAGTAAGTGTCACGTGCAGAGGCAGGGCGCGCAGATGGGGAAGGGTCCGGGCAGGTCGTTCAGCCCTTGACGCTACGCGGGATAGATAGCTGTCTGTTGGGGTTGCCTGTGTGCCTGTGGCTCAGCAGCATCCCTGGCCTCTGCCCATCATGTTCGAAGTTTTCTCAGTATCACCAACTCTCCTCACGGTGAGCCAGTGGTCTGCGTGAGTCCGGGGAGATGTGTGAAGGAGGGAAGGGCCTGGACCAAATGGCTGAGGACATGGTTTCTGCGGCTGGCTACAGACTGCCCCTCAGAGCTTCCACCCAATCATCTTCCTCTAAGAACACAGGTTCTACTTTGCTAGATCATCCGAGTCTTTGGGAGAAACTGTGCCGACGTGAATGTCTAAATTCAGTGTCACACTTTGGGGGCCAGAATGTGCACCTCATTCTATGTGCTACAGGATGAGGGATGCACTAACAGTTCCTATAGTCAGTCACCATTGGGGGTCAGGCTCCTCTCCTCTTGCCTCAAAGTCCTCTCTGTGGCCCACAAGAACAAGTGATGTCCTACAGTCCCTGAAGGCCACCAGGTGATGGTTGCTCAGCAACCAGGTGGTCACTCACCCTGGATGAAGACAGACTGTGCTGTGGGTCAGGCCAGAGGGGAACTGCCTGGCCTTGGACTACAGAAGGCGGGGCTTCAGAGTATTCATAGAGGGTGGGGCTGTGGAGGGCGGGGCCGTGGAATTGGAGCTGTGAAGGGCGGGGCTGTGGAGGGTGTAGCTGTGGAAGGCGGGGCTGTGGAGGGCGGAGCTGTGGAGGGCGGGGCTGTGAGGGTGGAGCTGTGAATCACCTGCCACCTGCGGACAACAGTGCTGCCCAGCACCTCAGGATGGGGGCTGTGGGCTGTGGGAGTTGGGCTACCGGAGAAGCTGCAAGCAGCTTAGCTGCAAAGGGTGGGTCTGGAAGCTGTGGAGCTACTCGGTTTGGGAATTTCTAGGACCGGGATTCCCCTTGGTTCACAGAACCAGGAACTAATTTTAGACTCTGGGATCTAGTGTAGTAGCTCCTCTGTTGCTTGTCACCACGTCTGAGAACAGAAAAGCGTCCCAGAATTAGATTCAGAGAGCAGGAGGCGGTGAGTCTCCCCTGGAAGTTAGAGGTGGCCTCTGGTGTCCCCATATCTCCCTGCAGGAGCAGTTTAATTAGCCCTCTGCCCGTGTGCCATCTTAGGACCTTCCACATTCTACTGCTGAATAATTCAGCCTCCGGTTGCCATAGCAACACATCATCTGTGGTATTCCCAGGAGTGTTGGGGTTTCCTTGGTGGTTTTTTTTTTTTTCTATTTCCAAATCTTAAAATTTTAATCTTCTGTGTGCTGTGGGGCTTCTCTGAGTGAAGGGATCCTTGTCTCCCATGCATGCACACCCAGCATGCCTAGTCTGGGTCCCCCTGTGAAGTTGGGGTCCCCCCTATGGGGTGAAAGTCTGTGATGATGCCCGTCCCTCCTACACAGTTGCTGAGCTTGCCCTTCACATGTATGTGGGTGAGCGGGCGAAGTCCTGGTTTGGCATGGACAAAGGCATCCTGGGAATCACATGCAAAGGCCTGTGTGCCCCCTTGGTGCTCTCCACACACTCTCAAGAGCATTAAATACAAAGACACCACTGACAGGGTCCCATAGTGACAGGGTCGACCTTGAACTCCAGACCCTCCTGCCTCAGTCTCCCCAGCACTGGAGTCACAAGCGTGTGCTGGCTGTCACTCTCAAGTACTGACTGCGTGCTGCAAGTTGAGTTTATCCGCTCCTGTCTCAGCCATCCTTGCAGCTACACAGTGATGGAGAGAGGTCCTCATTCTTGTTTCTCACGCTTTGGGGAGTGGTTGCGGTTTCCTGCCAGGGTGCTGTGGGAGGAGAAGGAGGGGTACTAATCGGACGGTCCCAGAGTGCCCAGTCAGCCCCCCCCCCCCATGAAGCCTTCCAGACAGTAAGACATCAAGGGGTGCTCTAGCTTGGTCATCGCTTGGCGCTGTCTCCTATGGGTTTTGGCTACATGTGGGGTGTGCTCGGAGTTCTGACCAAATACACTGTGCCTGGTGCACAGATGTCTGCACCCATAGGGGGCTGAAGAAGGCATGCAAAGTTCCCCACACACATAGTTTAGAGATGAGGAGATACTTTGTAAAAATACTCAGAAATGACCTTGGCCTCAGGAAGGTGGGTTTAGATGGCTGTGCCCTGTCACAGCTGTGGCCAAGGGCTCCTCCCACTTTAGGAAGTGGAGACAGTGGGGCCGATAGCTTTTTAAAGATTCCGGGTCACTCAAGAGGAACAAGATCGCATTCCTGGCAGGAGGTACTAACTGAGAACGGCTACTGCCAAGGCCAGGCATCCTCAGGGGTTGCTTGTCATAGGCACAAGCTCTATAAGCCACCAGCAGGCCTCCTGGTCTGAATAAATGGGGTCACAGGTGCTAACAGCCCATGTGGCCTTAGAGCTTCTGTGGAGCAGATGACAGCCTTGTGCCTAGAGTTAGTTGATGGCTTGTTTGGGCCAAGGCTCTGGACAGGCGCCTCTTGAGTGATGCATTGCCGGCTTCTTCTTCAGGCTCCCTAGGGGAGGCCTTTATTCTGGGGCTGAGTGAGAGGCTGATTAAACTCAATAGTCTCCTCCAGGGGTTGGCACTTAGCGCATTAGCACAGCAGTTAAATGATCCCAGCTTCTCTCTGTACACTGTGTTCTGCCACATCCAGAACAGACAGACTGCTACCACTGCGCCCACAGAGAACGCAGGGTCTCAAGGCAAACAGCGTCAGGCACACCGGCGCCACCAGTCAGTCACTTCTCCCGCGCTTGTCCGCCTTGAACTCTGAAATGTTTTAGGAGGTTGCGTGATGCTCCACATGTTCTGCTGAGGCTGCAGAGGAGGTCACGCGTGGTGCGAACTCGTCTGTGGACACAGGGCTTTGGAAATATGCAATCTTCTCGACTTAACAGGAAAAACACCTGCTGCTTCTAGTTGCTCAAAAGCCAGTCAGTCCTGTCTGGAGTGTGCGCATCCACCGCATAGGCAGAGGTCACACTGTTAACAAACTTCAGAGAGTCTTTGCTTTGAGTCTCTCTCCTGCCCTGGCTTTGAATGTGTATGAGCCCAGTTCACCATGGGCACTTTAAATCCACTCCTGTGAGCATCGGCCTCGGAGGCCATCATGGTCGTAAGGGAGCTGTTGCTCCAGTCCTTCTTGCTTGTTTGGAGCTGTGCACTCACAATCCCCTTGGAGGCTTGCCCGAGGGTCCTGGGGTGGCTTCTCGGCATAACTGCAGTCTTCACATGAGGAAAATGGACATACCACCAAGCCACAGGTAACTTGAGCCCCACTGGAAGCAACTGGACTCTCAGGAGAGGTTATGGGCAGGCAGTGGGGTCTGTGCCATCAGTCTGGAGGAGACAAGAAGCAAGGCTGCTCTGAGCTCAGCAGCCTCGTGTTATCCCCTTTGTGTGGGGTGTGCGCCGAACCCTCCAGCCACTCAAATCTTCACAGGGCCAGCCCAGTGCTATCTCCGGAATTACATGGCAGGGAACATTGGTAGACAGTTGTTCCTCTGATGCTTTCCGGTTCTCATATCTGGTTCTCAGAGGAGGTTTGTGAAATGCAGATCTCCAGAACCTTCTTCCGTCTCCTAAGTGGGCAGCCAGGGAGGGGGAGGGAGGAGAGAAAGACAGGGACAGTGTGTCTCTGCGAGTGTACACACACATGAGGAGCATGGCCACAGTCCAAGCATGGTGTCTGAGGACAAGCTCAGGTGTCATTCCCACCTTGTTTGACTTAGGGTCTCCTGTTGCTGACGGCCACTCACACCAGGCTACCTGGCCTTGGGCGTTCCGTGATTCTCCCGTCTCACTCAAGTGCTGGAATTACTGATGTGTACCACATCTGGCTTTATGCTGGTTCTGAGGACTCCAGGTCTGTGCTTGTTCGGAGCACGCTTTGCCCATTGAGCCATCTCCCCAGGGTCTGTGTCTCTGCCACCTTATGTTATGTTGTGACGTCGCTAAGACTCCCTGGAGTCTCTGGGTGTTCTCTGAGTGCTTTCAGCACCAAAGCACACTGCTTCTGCTTAGCCTGTTGCTATTTTAGGGAGGATGTACATTTTATAATTAATTGAGTTAACCTCTATTGCTTGGCCCACCACGAAGCTCAGAGCAAGGTGCACAGCGGCTGTGACAACGTGTGTGTCACGTGAAGTGTGTGCTGTGTTTAAGCTCCTGATACATGCTCCTTTTGCTTCGGTTTATTGTTATGGACATAGTTTTATGTACAGTTTCAATGTCCTTTTTGGGCTTTAAATTTTTCAATAGCAACAGCTGCTTTTGGTGAGGGCTGTGTCTGTGTTCTGGACACTCCGCTGTCCGGTCTCCTCTAGGCCAAGGTTTCCGTCTTACAGCCCTGCCCCAGGTGTCCATTGGCAACAGTGACATGGCATCTTTGGATTGGATGGAAATGTCAGCATGCTTTCTCTCCCAGCATGGGGAGACTGTTGGCTTCAAGAACTTCACAGTTCAGATAAGGCAACAACAATGGTTAGGGGGGACACAGCTGAGGCTTGGAATTTTTCTTTTTAGGGATTGTTTGTATAAAAAATGTTTTAAAATGGTAATGCCAAGTGTTGAGAATATTTAAAGCAAGCAAGCAAACAAACAAAAAAAAGCCAGTCATGTTTAAAAAGGGGAAAAAACAAGAAAAAAAGGAAGAGTCAGACACAAATGGGAACTAACTAAGGTGAGCCCCATGAGATCACGGATGGCGGGGTGGGGGGGAGGGTCCTAAAGACACGCGTGGAGTGTGGAGCAGGCACCCTGAGGGCAGTGCACACAAACATTACAGAACAAGGAAGGGATCCTCCTGTCCACTTTACAGGATACTTATATAACGCATCTTTAAATGTGGTGTAGAGCAGTGCTGTGTGAACATGGAAATTGTAATAGGGGAATAAATAACAGTACCCAGCCTAGCCAGGCTGTCGACCTCCCTGGCTCACCACTGCATGGCAGTCTGCCAGTGGTGTGAAGAGCCAGGGCAGTCTGTGCTAACACATGAACTCACCTGCATCCCAGAAGCTGAGACCAGATGGGCAGGAGAGGGTGTGGGGGGAGAGGTGGCCACAGTATCTCTGAGCCGTCCTGGGTTCTTGACTTAGAGATTTCTTTTGGGAGATGCATTCCCACAGCAGGTCCGTAAGATTGACAGCGTCTTATCTCTGAGCTGGGGCAACCAGTGTAAACAGGAGTGGTAGGGAACCCAAAACCCAGGCTTGAAGAAAGAAGGGTCTTTGAGTCAGGTTGTCCTGGGACCCTCTGGGGCCCCTTTCTCACTGCAGCATGGATACCATCCACACCTGTTCCCACATTGCATCTTTGCAAGTGACATATTTATCAAACATGCATCTATGTGCAGCCCAGGCACGCACTGGCTCCTCGTTTATCCTCTCCACTGCCCCTTCTCCAGCTCAATGTCCTATGGGAATAACACATTGTTGGAAGGTGGCTCACCCCCGACAACTGTCCTCATGCTCTGTGAAGAGGACACAGTGTGACAGTCAGGCTCAGGGCTTTCACCTCAGTGCACATTAAGATCTAGCAAGAGAACATGCTGGAGACAGCCTCCCCCGAGCATTTGTGATGTGACACATTGTCTGTACTAGGCCAGCAGGACATGATCGGAGTCCTCCCAGGATCTCAGTGCTGCTGGTGCTTGGTAGCTGAACCTAGGTCCACAGCAGTCCTATTACAGGCTGGCATGGTGCCAGTAGCTTTAGCTCTGACCACAGCCCTGTGTGGAGAGTGTCTTTTATGCTCCATAGAGGAAGAAAGGATGCAGAGGTCATGTCCACAGCATCTCAGGAAGATCTCTGACCCCAGTGCCCAGCTCCTAACCACTGAGTAACTGCTGATGCTGCGACTTCAGGAGCTCTGCATGCACCCACATTCAGTCAGTTGATAATGTCCTGTGTCTAAAATCTATAATCGGATACAGGCTATATTAATAAGATAGGTAACATCATATCCCTATACTCTAGTTGGTCTACCAGTGTCTGCAAGTCTGGGACTCCACTCTCAAGGCAGCGTGGTGTGGGACATCATACCTGTGCCCTTAATAATGTCGCAGCATCCCACAGCCTCTCACTGAGAAATGAGTGCAAGTCACAGGTGACAATCCTGCAATAGCGCCTCACCTAGCCACCAACTACTGAATGCCACCCTAACAGTGTTGTCCTCTGTCTGGAGGTCGGCACCCTCAGTGGACCCATAGCTTACAGGGGCTCCAAGTACAGACATGCTTCTTGTCAGCTTAAAGTCACTGTCTCAGAAAATATCTTTTTTAACTGGACTTACAAACAGTCGTGAGTTGTCATGTTGATTTGTCCTGGAAGCCATGTGGGTGCTGGGAATTGAACCCAGGTCCTCTGGAAGAGTAGCCAGTACTCTTCACTGCCAAGCCTTCTCTCTCACCCCAGAGAGATGTTTTTTGACTGCCTCCCTCCTTGCACACCCCAGTTGACATGACTCCGTGCTCTCTCTCTCCCTCTCCATCCCCTTGTTCCAGCTCCCTGTAACGCCCTCAGTCTGGGCGTGCTAGCTGGATTCTGCTCTCTCTGTCTTCTGCTGGGGACTTGGCGCTCTCAGCAGGTGCTTGCAGCTGGCACACCATTGTATAACAAGACGCTTGAGTAAGGTTACTCAAAGGGTCCTAACAGACATGCTCCTGGGAGGGGTGTGTGTGTGTGTATGTGTATGTATGTATGTATCCGTACTGCCGTGAGGAGGGAGGTAGCAGAGGCCAGGATGCATGTGAAGTGGGGCTGTGAGGGACTGCCATGTGACATTTCCTGGGGAGACAAGCACCAATTTACCCCAGGTATGGCACAGATGACAGGCCAAAGTCTAATTTAGTGAGTGAGTTAGCTGGGGTTAGTTACAAGAACATGAGGCAGCCACATTGCTGAAAATCTAAGCAATGTCAGACAGGCCTGGAGTGCCCCGATCTCTGCAGCTATAATGTGGCCTGAACCAGATGAGAATGTAAGAAAAGACGACAAGGTTGGGGGGCGTTACCTAGGAGACAGGAAAACTTAGGCCTTTGTGGCATTAAACATAGCTAGGAGCTCACTCCAAGTGAAATGAAGCTATGTGGGCCCTGAATCAGAGATGGGGGCACTCCAGGCCTGTCTGGCATTGCTTAGATTTCTCATTTCCTCTCCAGCATCTATTCTGGTCTAGCATCATTACTTTGATGATGGGCAGTGGGTACTGGCTGCTCACGCTCCTGCAGGGACCAGAACCAGCTCCAGGGTGGTCAGGATAATAAATTGTCTATCTCTTGGAAACCATACATCTGGCTGCCTTTCAAAATTCAGTCCCAGGAAAGGCATGTTGATTTGTCCTAGAAGCCTGCAGGATCCTATCAGGAGGCCTTCCTGAGAAAGCAGAGAGATCAGGTTTGCCATATGAGGAGCCGTGTGCTTCTGTTTGGATAAACCAGGGTGTGATGGGCGGCTGAGATGTCCTTCAGTGGTGGAAGTAGGAGTAGGGACAGTTCTCTAGGATCCAATGCCCCGGCTCACAAGCCTGACCTGCTGCTGTGCCAGGGAGTCCTTAGGGTCCTTGTTACTGCTCCGGCTTTAGCAGGGAAGGCAAAATGTCCCCAGCATGGACCACAACACATGGTAGGAGGTGTTTGGAGGTGACCTGCCTGTAAGTCCTGGATGGAGTGAACCCAGGTGAGGTCCCTTAACTTGCTGGAGCTTGGCATGCCCCAGGTTGCTATTGGGACTGAATTTAACAAGGCCCTGCTCTCCTGGCCCTTGGAACTTAAACCTGTATGTGTGACGCTGTGGTCATACTAGGCTTTGTTCTCACGCTGGCATTGATTGAAGCCACGTGTACTTTCTGATTTCACTCAGGTGTAAATGTTATCATTCAGTGGTCACAGCCAAGAAAGTGGAGGCTCAGAGAGACAAGGGAAGGTGTGTGGGGTCTCACAGCTAGCATGCAGTGTGGCTGAGGCTTGGCCCACATTGACTCCACACCTGGAATAGTTGGAGAGAGGAAATCAGGACTGGTGTGATTATTCCAAAGTCACCAAGAACCGGGTCTTCTCTTTCCTCATGGTAGCTCTCTTCCTTCTGGTGCTTGATGCTTCATGGCCCAAGATGGCTACAAAAATGCTGGCAATTGCATTCCAGCCCTGAAGGATCCCTGGTGCCACTGAGCAGCTCTTCACTGGGTCTCCCCCACTGACCCTTGCCTCACAACGCGGGGTCAGAATCTCTTCCCCATCTGTACTTAGCAGGAAGGAGGCTACCCGAGGAAGATCAATGGTACGACATGATGTAGAAAGAGAGGCTGGGTAGGAAGCTAAAGATTTCTTCTGTACGTTCTCAACTTCACAATGGGCACAGGTGGGAGGAGGCAAGGAAGAAGGGAGGATGGCTAGGCAGGTGAGTGACTGGGAAACACCATATCCTGTAGGGAGATGTTTTACATAGCTGGTTCTCGGAGGCCTGTGGGGTTAGATGCTCACCCGGATCTTCGTGTGCTGCCCAGGATGTGGGCATCTGGGAGAAGTGGGGGAGGAAAGGAGATACGGGACCTCTGAAGACCCTGTATTAGGAGTCAGAGAAAGAGGTGGGAATGTTAGGATTCAGGCCATATGCTGGCGTCCCCTGGCCAGCCCAGGGTCCTATTCTGTACGCAGGTACAAAGGCCCCTTTAAGAGACAAGCCTTAGGGGCTAGAGAGATGACTCAGTGGTTAAGAGCATTGCCTGCTCTTCCAAAGGTCCTGAGTTTGATTCCCAGCAACCACATGGTGGCTCACAACCATCTGTAATGAGGTCTGGTGCCCTCTTCTGGCCTGCAGACATACATGCAGACGGATTATTGTATACATAATAAATAAACAAACAAATAAGAGACAAGCCTTGCCCACTCCCGCTTTCTTCCCTTGGTCTTCTGAAGAGGCAAGCAGGTTTTTTCCTCTCTCTCCCCCTCTCTTTCCTCCCCTTTACCCTTCTCTCAATAAATTCTACACTGAGCTCTGTCTGCTGGCTGACATCTTTGTCTTTCACCTGCCGTGGGACCCACCAAAGGTCCCACACTGCTCTGTAATCATAGCACCCTGGACAACTGGACCAGTGGTGCCTCTTCTTCTTTGAGAACCCCTCCCTCATTACCACTGCAATTCGGTTTAGCAACAGAGACTTCCTGACTGCCCTGTGTGGTCCTCTCTGCTGCATATGGCTGCAGGGCAGAGCCCCTTCCTCAGCTCCAGCCTTGGAAATCTATCACTAGGTTGCTTAGGACATGAAATCACATAGGCCTGTCCCTGCTTCAGATGCTTTACCCAGCTACACATCCACAAGTGTTTGAGATGGGAGCTCCTGTGGGAACAGGCTTGAGGCATCTTCCACAAGAGGACTGAGGGCGTGGACGCACAGAGCAGTCTGCACAGATTTCCCCGGGTGTTTATAACACCGCATCCTCACACTCAGCCCCACACCCACCCCACAGCAGCGTTGGAAGCTTCCTGGCCCTGGCTCCGGAATGTTCCACTTGGCTTTCATAGAAATGACATGTTCCTTTTCTAACCATAGTAAGTCAGGCAGTCAATGTACAGAAAGCTTAATTGAATTACCTAATTCCAGCACTAAGCACAGCTGGTGCCTCTGGGCTGGAACAGAAGCTGCTACTCGTGCATGGTGGGGATAGCACTGGGAGATGATGGGTGTGAGGGCTGGACCTGGGAGAGCACAGACCCTGAGCACAGCTTGACCTCTCAGGCATGTCTGCAGCTGTGCCCATGGATGGACTCCCTCCCCCTTCATAGCACTGTTTATGGATGGACTCCCTCCCCTTCAGAGCTGTGTCCATGGATGGACTCCCTCCTGCTTCAGGAACCCACTGGGCGTTCCATGCTAAACTCACAGTTTGCCTGAGTCAGCTGGTGTGGGCTGGACTGTAGCTACTGGATCCTGCCTCTTGTCTCTTTGAGTATTTGGTTGGGTAACTGGGGGTGACCACCTTTTCAGGTTGAGATCTCTAACCTGTTCAGCTCTGTCCATCAGGAGACAAGATGAGCGGGAAGTTCAAGGGCAGATAGGACGCTACAGTTAATTCATGGAAAAGCCAGCACTGACACAAAGGATGAGTGGAGCCTGGGTTTTTTTGTGAGTGCGCAGGTAGGGTGGGGTGTGGCTGTGACCACATGTGTGCGCGTGTGTAAAGCCAGAGGCCAACCTTGGGTGTCACCCCTAGGAATGCCGTCCATCCACCTCCTTGGAGATGGGTCTCTCTCTCTGGCTTGGAGCTTACCAATTAGGCTAGGGTGACTGCCCAGAAAGTCCCAGTGATCTTTTTGTCTCTGCCTCCCAGCAGATAACTGGATGGACAGCATACCTGGGTTCTGGTGCTCCGAACTCAGGCCCTTGTGATTGTGTGCCAGGTGTTACCAGCTGCGCCATCTTCCTAGTTCCTGACAGATGGGCATGGCATGAGCACCCATTCCTATGCCCTTTTGTTTTTCACTGTAGCAGACATTGTGTGTGTGTGTGATATGTATGTTTTGCGTGTTGTGTGTATGCTGTGTGTGGTGTGTATGTATATGAAAGGGGGAGGGGGTGTGCATGCATGTATGTGTGTGATATTATTTGAGACACTTGGGAAACATGTTCTTGGAACATGAGATCTGAGAGCTGGTGCTTGTATAAATTTTGTTGGTGTCTCTGAGACAGAATCTCACTATGTACCCTTGGATAGCCTTGAACTCACAATACTCTGTCTCAGCCTTCTAGATTCTAAAACAATAGATGTGCAATACCTTGCCTGGTCACATCTGGCATTTGGGACAAAAACATCACAGGATGCTGTACCTATACAGCCCATGTTACAGTCTTACCAGTGATGATGGGGATGTCCCCAGCAGTGAAGGGACCAAGCGGTGGTGCTGGAAGGTACCATCTCCACTCTCATCGGCTCAGGGCATCCTATCCCTATCCTTGGCACTGTCATGCCAAGCTTGCTGCTCTCTGCCCCTCTGCCAGTGCCCCTGCAGGACTTGATAACAGCCTGGCTCTGCAGGGCAGGCCATCTGTGTCCCACACGCGAGAGACCATAGGCAATAAGAGCACCCTGGCCACTCTTCCCTACAGAGTGGCTCACTCTGTATAAGGGGATAGGGCTAGTAGTGAGGGACAGAGCCCCTGCTCCTGGGAAGGGCTGCATCCCTCTGTGGCTAGCTTGCACCTCCCCTGGGTGTGCCCACAGGTTGCCCCCCTGCTAATGGCCATTCACCAATGATGGGAGAACCAGGTGGGAGTAGTTGGGGTTGGCCTGATTCCTTGTTCTGAGCCTTGCAAAGGCCTGGAGTCAGTTTCCTTGACAGAGGAAATGGCATGCACAGAAGCTGTGAGGTGGGAGCATTGTTTCTGTGTGTGTTTGTACCCCCAGACTCCTGTGTCAAAGCCTACCCCCTGGTGTGATGGTGTTTGGGGTAGAATTGGGAAGGTAGTTAGGGCCTCTCATGGGATCAGGAGTCAGTGCTTGCACTGGTTTTGTATCTGTGGTAAACACCTGACGAAAGCAGGTGAGGGAAGGAGAGGTGTATTGGGCTCACGGCAGTGTGGAAGTGCAGACATGGCTGCTGGGAAGTCACCATCGATGGGGAGACATGGTGACAGGAGTGGGAGGCAGCTGGCCACATGGCACATGCAGTCAGGAAGCATGGAGATGACTCCTGGTGCTTAGCTCACTGTCTCCTCTCTGCTCAATCAGGGACCGCAACCCGTGGGATGGTGCTACCCACATTCAGGGCATGCCTTCCCGTCTCTGTTAAACTTCCTGGAAACATCCTCACAGACACGCCCAGCAGTGTGTCTTCTGGGTGATCTCGGATCTGCTCAAGCTGAGAGTGAAGGGGAAACCATCGCAGCCTCTTATTAAAGAGGCCCCAGGGAGATCACCCTCCCTCTGTAGCGTGAATGTGCTGGATACCCAGTCCCCTGATACCCAGGTTTAGGCTTCCTAGACTTTAGAAATGTGAGACACACGTTTCTGCAATTTATCACCCACCCTGGTTTACTGTTACGGTTGATGACGAGCAAGCCAGCAGGTGGGTCAGACCACGAGACAGAGCCAGCAGAGAGCGAGAGCAAGAGGTGGGAGGTGATCGGGGAGAGCAAGGCAAGCAGGCCTGGGGCACAGCTCCTGGGAGGGCTTTCTGCTAACGGGGCGCATGTCCAGCTGGCCTCCTTCTATGGAGTGGGTAAGCATGGGGCTCCTCAGGGACTCTCTAAGTGTGTGCGTGAGCACACAGGTACTTTGGTGGTCCTGGGCCGCTGTGGGACAGTGTTAGTTCTTCCTGGCTAGACTCAGACATGTCTGAGACCAGAGAGCCAAGCGGGGTAGCAGGGATCTGATCGGGTATGGGCTGCCCTTGCCCCTCTGCCTTTGTCTTCAGCAGTACCTTGCTGACCAGCTTGAGCCAGATCTATGCCTTGTTCTACCCTTTGCATGCGGACAAGGGGGGCTCATGTATACACCTGTTACTAAGTCACTTAAGAGGTGACATATCTGTCCTGTCTCTCAACACTCAATGGGCGGGGCCATCTTGGCAGCTACCCCTGCCCACACTCTCTGTTGCTCTACTCTGGCCCTCCCTTTCTGCCACATGTGCCCCTGGCTCTCCTCCACATGGTGCAGTCTTCCCTTCAGAACCAGAACCTGGTGGCTGGCATTTAGAGTAATTGTCTCTTCTTCCCTGAGAGGAAAGAACTTCCTACAGGCAGCTTACATGTGAGGTTCTAAGATGGATGACCTGTACTTCCTTCCCAGCCAGGTGCCCCCAATTCCCCTTTTTTCTCTTTTTCAAGGCATCTCCCGAGGACCTGAGAATCTCCCCCTGGAAGATTCTCTAGTTCCCCTGTGGGGGACTTGTGGCCATTTCAGTGTTACCAATGTTGGGGGCAGAGTGGGAAGGGCCCCATGAACTAAGGTCAGGTCGAAGCCTCTCAGGTAGCCTGGGACTCATCTAGAGAGGCAAGCACTCTTGGCTTGTCAACCTCTGCCTGTCCTAGTACCTCAGGGGCCCTGATTCCTGCTGCAAGGGGAGGGTTTACCTGGGCTTTTGTAGGCAGCCTGGAAATACCCTTTACCCACACAGCAAGGGTGACCACGGTGTCGGGCAAATGGAAACAGCAAGCCTCCTAGAAGCCATGGTGCAGCTCATAGGTCACCTGGACCATGCAAGCTACTCTCTCCTCACTGTAGATGCAAGGAGGTGCCACTGAATGCAGGAGTGCATGACAGCCACTAGCAGGGCCATCCCTGGGGCCTCTGGGGACTCTGGGATAGGGTTATGGAAGGTCAGTACTGAGGGCTTCTACAGTGATTCTGTCCTGACCCCAGGAGAAAGCTGCAGATTAAGGGCAAGCTCCTGAACACTGAAGACTTGATGCTCCCAGGAATGTGGGCTGCGGCACACAGACAAACATGAAGCACTCTTGGAGTGGAGCACAGACCACTTCCTGGAAGACAAGGGCTCTGGAAGGGAAGAAAGAGCCTCATTCTGTCCAGGGCCTTACCAAGAATCTTTCCTGTGTTTCAAGAAGCATCTGCCCGGTGATGTGATGGCATCCCATGAGGCCTGGTCCATTGCCCACTGATGTCATCCTGACGACTGTGTAGGTGTAACAATGCAGTTCCCACCCTGTCTCCTAATGAGGTCGTGTCTGAGTGCCTGCATAAAATGGATGCTATTTTATGGAAACTTAACTTCTCTTTTCTCCCCTCATATTCTGAATTGGACATTACATCCATGCATGTGTGCACGTGTGCTCTTGCATGTGTGTGGAGGATAGAGATCAATCTATGGTGTCTTCCTCAAACTTTTGCCACTTTATTTCTTTGAGGCAGGGCTTCACACTGAATTCAGAGCTCACCGACTCAGCTTGGCTGGCTGGCCTGCAAGCCCCAGACCTCCTGAATGGTGTTATTACAGACATGAGAGGCTGTGACCCGTTCTTTGTTGTTGTTGTTGTTTTATATATTGTGCATAAAATAGCAGCTAGCTGTATTCTTATGAACTTCTTGTAGGGGACTGTGTTACACTAGTGTCATAAGGGTATCCTGATTTATCGGGAAGCCACAATATACTTAGAGCCGCAATAGAACGGCTCTGGAGGGGTAGAGCCACAATAGGGCAGCTCTGCCCTGGAGGAAAGGCGTCCCGACTTTTGGGAAGCCAGGCTACCTGAAGCTGGGGTGCGGTGGGGGATGGTCTCCCTGCACGATATAGGGATCCTGCTCTTCTCCTGGAGAGCCACTACAGCCGAGTTCTGCTCTGTTCCCTTACTGGAGCGTCCTACCAGAGCGATCTGCTTCTTCTTAGGCCTAATCTGCTAACACTCTGCTAAAGGGAAGCCCCCTGCAAAAAGGTAGCAATCTCCTCCGGCTCCCCTGAAAAAATGTTACTTTTCCCCAGCTAGCCTTGCCCCTCCCCCTTACGGAGCATCCTAGTAAGGTTCTTCTGTTCTGCTCTGCCTTACTGAAGCCCCCTAGGGAGCATCTCAGCAAGGTTTTTCAGCTCAGTCCCCTAAGGGACATCTCAGCCAGGTTCTTCTGGTCTGTGCCGGTGAATGAAGGTCATCACCTAAGACTCTTTTGAGAAAGAGATTTATTTGGGAAGGAGGAATCCAGGAGAGTGGCTGCCTCTGCCAGGGAGGGTTTGATGGTAGCTCTTAACTGAAGTGGTGAAGAGGCTTATATAGGGCTTCTTAGGGGTGGAGTTTTCCCAGGGAGAAGGGGGATTGGTTAGTTTTTCCCTGCTCAGGGATTGGTCAGTTTAACTGGTCAGGGACCAAGATGGCTCTGACTTCATGGGCCAAACTGTGTTTCTTTCACTGGTCCTTTGGAGCTTTTTTTGCCTCTAATCTTAGGACCAGGGCATATTCCTTTCACTGGCTCTCCATGAGGAGAGCCTTACCCACTGAGCGATTTCTCTAGCCCCTGATGTGCTCTGAAGTGAGTGTGAAGGTTGATTAAAGGTGAAGCTGGGTGTGATCTATGTTGTGCGAAGGGGATGTAGGTCTACTAGGGTTGGGGACCTTGATTTGGGGAGGGCACCCTGGCACCAGGAGCCCATTTGAAGCTGTTACTTGTCGTGTTCCATAGCACAGGGCACAGAGCACAGAGCAGGAGCCGAAAGTGATGCAGGAGTCACCGTGGACTGCCCAGCCTTGCTGAGGACAGCTGGATAGAGTCCGTCATGGGGTTTCATGAAGGCCAGCCTATGTTGGGCTGAAGGGGATTCTGGGTGGTTATCAGTATGGTCAGATGTGGAGACCCTGGGGTGTTGGGAGTGAGTGCAATTAGAAAGCGAAGGTTACTGGGTGGGAACCAAGTTTAAGATGGGGAAGTGGGTTGTACAAGCCATAGGTATGGGGTAGCAGAACAGGTTGACTTTGGACATGGGAATGGAGGCCTTGGGTCTCCACCCACCCTTGTGTCCAGAAAGCTGGGGCAGGTAGCTGCTGTGACGGGATTATCCTAGGTGTGTGTGTGTGTGTGTGTGTGTGTGTGTGCGCGCGCGCGCGCGCGCACGTGTGTATGTGTGTGTGGTGTTAGCAGCTGGCAAATTCCCTAGGTGAGCCTTCAGTGAATGGAGAACCCACTTCTCAGAGGGGTATGATTCCAATGTGGGTCCTCTTTCCTCTCTAGGTCTGGAGCTGGCTGGAGCCTCTATTGGGTGCTCAGTCCTGTTCTCCTCATGGCGGCTTGCTCTTGTTATGTGGGCCTGTCCTCTGGAAACCCTCTGGAGAAGACTGCTCTGCCCTTGACCCCTAGTCTCTAAGTGTACTCTGTCACCCGGCAGTTTGTAATCAGGGTCCATGCTCTGCCGCCTTTGACCGTAGTTCCTTCCCCTTGCCTGGTTCTGGATCTGAATGGTAATGCTGCCCCCCCCCCCCACTGGGGAATCCCAGTTTCATAGTGACTCAGGGCTAGCTATGGGGCAGGATCACCTCCCAAAATAGCCGCAGGATCTGTGGGTACAGCGCCGTCTGCTTTCCAGCTGCGGCCTGTCTCTAGGCAGCACCTGCCTCTTCTGGAAGGTGTCTCTGAGCGGAGTCTTGGTTAGGATGGCATTGGACCTGGCAGCGGGAATCAATGCTTGTAGAGCTGTCATTGTGAATGCCTTCTTAAGCCAGACCCACTATGAGTTGAGCATCTCAAAATTTCCTGTGGCGCTGTAGTCGCCTAACCCGGAGCATCAGGTAGCTGAGACCTTGTGCCAAGGAGGACTTGGAGGCTGCTGTCCTCTGAGGGCCTGGTGCGTGCTGCCTCGTGCTTCTGTGTTTCAGCCGGCCCTTATGGGGAACCCGAGACATGCGTGTTCAGAAGGAAAACGAATCATCAGAGGGATCAGGTACCTTACCAACGTTGTAGGTCTAGAGTCAGCTTAGAAAGCATTCACATCTGTCTCTGCCTCGAATCAAGGCTCCTCTCATAGAGGAGGATGGAAAGAGTAATGGAAGCTGCAAGTTTATACAAGTTGTGGCTACTCAGAGAGCTTAGAAGGAGGTGACGGGAGGCCATTGCCCAGAGAGGGACAGGCCATCTGTGAATAGAATCACAGGGTAGATTGAGGCTTGAACGCAGTAACCTGGGGACGGTATCCCAGGGAACCATGTGGGGGAGGAAGGACAAGTAGGAGCATGGCTGCAGCTGAGAGAGGTAGCAGGCAGCGTGTACCGAGTGCTCTCTGCATGGCCTCCCAGGTCCTCCTGATACCCGAAGACCCTGCTGCGAGGAGGAATAAGGCTCAGAGATCAACTCCTGGGTTGACTGTGGTGGGGTCTGAAGCCAAGCCTCCTGGCTGGCCTGTGCCACCATAGCTAGGGTGCACACAAGGCTCCATGCCACAGAGTCATCTCAGAGGCTTGCCTTGTTTCCAGAGGAAGGTTCTCGTCATCCTTACAGTGTTTACATATGACATGGAATGTGTTATAGTAAGAAAAGCACCAAGCCTTCTTTGCTCACAAAATCTAATTTCTTGTTTTTTGGATTGGTGACATATCTTGGGGTGGTTTTCATGAGCACACAACAGCTGTACATTCTGAGAGTGTGAAACATGGAGATGTTCATTGGACAACCCTGAGATTCCTGGGCTACCAGCTATCATCACCAACGTGTGTGTGTGTGTGTGTGTGTGTATGTGTGTATGTAGAGCACTCAGAGCTTCTCTTGGTGATTTTGAATTATACATGATATATACAAATGGTATTATCACCATTTCCAACTGTGGACACGAGTGTTTGTTCTTTCGTGATGGCTATGGCTTTGTCCCCAGGCAGCAATCACTCCTGTCTCTACTCGGTAGTTCTGTGAGCTCAGATGTTGTGGTTTGTACATCTGAGTGAAACCAGGGTATCTTTCTGTGTTTGCCTTATTAAGGAAACATAATAATCTCCAGATCCTTCCATGTTGCCAGAAACTACAGGATTTTGATTTTTTTCTAACAGGAATACATAGTATTTAATTATGTATTTACTTCAGATTTTCTTTGGTGTGTGTGTGCGTGCGCGTGCATGTTCATGCGTGTGCAGGTCAGAAGGCAACCTCAGATGTCATGTTTAGAAATGCCATTCCTCACTTGGCCTGGAGTCCACCGAGTATGCTAGGGACCCACATGTTGTCCCCTCCCCAGAGCTGAGACTATAGGCATCCACTGATCACACCCGACTTTTTACCAGAGCGCTGGGGATCAAACTCATGTCTTCATGTTCTGCAGCAAGCCTTGACTGACTGAGCCTTCTCTGCCATCAATGGCTACCAAAGATGATTATCCATCTTGATTATTATGGGTAGTGCTGTTCCAGGTGTCTGGCTCATAGGAGCATCAGTCCAGAAAAACATTGCTATGGGACCAGAAGAGACAGCCAGACTGTGCTTCTCCTTTGGCAGCTCCCAGCATTGCCCTGTTCTAATTCAATCAGTTGCCACTCCCCAGTGTAGCCAAGCCCTGTCTGGCCCACATCAAGGCCTCTTCTTGGACAGTTCTTTGGTTTTAGCCCCAGCATCCCACTAAATATGAACAGAGCCCTGATCAGTCTATTAGGAGAGGCCTGTGGCAGCATTTACCTCTGCCTTAGTCTGGGGCCAGACAAATGGAAGACCCTAGGCAGGGCCAGAGGCCCCCAGAGGGAGCTTGTGCACACTGCACATCTCAGTGATCACAGCCATTGTGTCGGAACAGGTTGAGACCCCTCACTTCCAGGCTGCAGAACTGGACACAGGAATGGCCCATCCTTGCTGGAGGCCTTCGCTGACTGGAGTCAGGGCAATCTCCAGTCTCGTGCTGCTGGGGGCAATGGCTGGCTGTTTGCCCGAGCAGTGCAACTATCCCAGTGTGTGGCCTGGGGAGTCTTAGGGAGCATTCCTGGACATCCCAGGCCCTGGGCAGCTGATCTGGGAGAAGAGTGGGATCTTAGAAGGGTGCACAAAGCAGCAAGTCTTGAGGGCTGGCTTCAGCCTGCACGTTGTGTGGCCTTTGTGCTTTAAAGTGCATTCATGACAGCATCCTGAGGACTGCAGTCACCATGAATGCAAGATGAAAAGGAGAGAGAAAAGTTCTCTCCCTGTCTCTTGGGGACCTCTGGATTTTTGTCCTTGCAGCCTCAAGTCATCATGCACAGATCACTTTGTAGCCCCCTTTCTGTGCTCTTTCTATGATGTCAGGGGCCACCTCAGCTCCTGTTTCTAGGGAGCTGACAGGAGAGTGGAAGAGTGTCCTGAGAGGGGACAGTGGCTCTCAGCAGATGCGCTGTAGGTTCTGAAGCTCAAAGTGAGCAGAAAGGCAGCAGGCTGGACTACAGGTACTACTGGGTATTCTGAGAGTGCCCAGCACCTGAATGCTTGGCAGGGGTGTAGGACACCAGCATAAACGCTAGACACAGGCATGGAAATGACTGGGGGGGGGGAGAGAGAGAGGAGGGCATGTCTGATGGAGGACGATCTATAGCGGGAGAGAGGTGTGAATGCTGGAGAGGATGGCAGTATCTGATGAAGGGTCTAAGGGAGAGGACCTGAGCGTCTGATACAGGCGTCCTTTCTGTGGTCCAGCCCTATGGGAGGCTGCACACAGCAGGGGACAGATACCATAACGCTCATGTCTACCTGCATCCAGTCTGTGCTGATCCTTTCAGCCCTGTAAGTGGGCAAAGCAGGAGTTCAGCCAGCACAGCCCAGGCTGGGGAGAACATGGCCCCTGACAGCCAATGGCCAGGGCAGAGTCGTCTGGTTTTCCTTTACAAATCTTCAGTACCCAACTGGGCATTCCACACAGTGTGTTGGCCGCCTCTGCCTCCACAGTCCAATTCACCGTCTTATCCCTCTGCCCATTCCTGATTGAATTCACAGCACATGTCAGAGCTTTAGGTGACTTTCAGGTTGATAACTGCGGAAAGCCACTGTCCTACTAGCTCTCCTGCACAAGGTCCTACGAGGACTCACAGACACCTGGGACCTGTCATGCTCCTGGCAGTGGGTGAGGAAAGCCCAGCCCACACTCTTTCCTCCAGCCTTCAGACACTCCCTCCTGGGCATACTAGATGCTATTGTGTCAGGACGCCTCTCTCCTTTGGGGGGTACTTCTGCCCTGTGGTGCTGCCCTTACCTACCACATCAAGTCTTACTGTGGGGAGTCAGCTCTAGGTGGTAAGTCATTGTTACCAAACCACGACAGAGCAGTCGATTGAGAATCATGAGCCAGGCATCCCACTGGGCTGTGACACCCACGGGCCTGCTCTTCACTTCCCTGTGCTCCTGGCCTCCTTGGCTCCCAGAGCACTTCTGCTGGTGCTCTGGCTCCTTGTCCCTAAGATAATAGCACTAAGGTGGTAGCACTGTCCAGACTGGATGCTACAGTTCAGGGAATGGGAAAACACCCAGTGCCCATTCTATTCATCCTTCACCAACGCCTGTTGCTGCCTCTCTGGGCTCACTGGCTAAGGCAACCAAGTCCACTCTCAGGGAGTTCTAGGAACATGAGGTTTCCCTTGGGCCCAAACCTCCTTTCCCAGGTCTGGTTCTGCCCACAAAATGTCCATGTCCCCCCGGCCTAAGTGGCTACTGCTTTGGCAGCCAATGCCTGTACACCTCACTTCCCGATACCCTCAGCCTACCTGTCCTGAAGGTCAGGCTTGGCTGTTCCTGCCATCCGTTGCCTACTGTCTATCCACTGTGGTCCTCTCTGCTTTGGATCCAGCTGTGGGTTCTGGTTCCTGTTCCAAGGGCTCCTGTGGCCTGACTTCAGACCAGATGTCTGACTTGATTCCCATCTGCCACATGCAGAACTAGCGGGTGTCAGGCTCTCCTATTGTTCTGATCTCAGATGCTGGAGTTGGGGTGGAGGCAGGGGTGATACCTCATTAGCTCAGGTGCAGGCCCTGTTCCCTGAGCTAAAGCTCAGGTGGTCAGATGTCCCTGTGAACCATCTTATTCCGGGGTTTTGTACTTGGAGTAGGGAGTTTGTTTTTTTTTTTATTTTTTTTTTAAACCATCTAATTCCATAAACATTGGTTGAGAAGCTAACCAGAGGTTGTACAATGGTGACAGTGTTCACAGCAATGTGATGGGATGCTCATACTAGCTATATTCCCCTAACCTGGGGCTGAGCTTTTTCATGATACCTCCTTTGTATAGCACTGTGGGAAGGAAGAGTACCACCTCCCACCTTTGGCTTGATTTGTGACTTGGTCCTGTAAGATACTCAGACTAGCCAGCCAAGGGGTCTCATGGTAGCTCAGCCGCCTTCGTGGTGGCCCACAGTGGATAGGATCCTGGACACAGGTAAAGAGGGAGAGAGACTGAGCAGTTTAACTGTTTCCAGGGACAGGCCAATGTACTAATTCCCTACGGTCTCTGCTTCTCTTCTGCTGGGTAGCAAACTTGAAGAATGGCATTTGGAGCTAGGAGGAAGTGCCTGGCACAGGTGACCACTTCATACAGATAAGAATAATCAGATATAGAACGGCGCTGTTAGGATTGCTTTTCTGAAAGTATGCATTGATGCCCGAATCCTAATTTCACAGGGGTAATAAAGCCCTTGGGCACAGTAACCCTTGAGGTGTGCAAATTCTTGGAGATTTCTTAATCCCAAGCAAATGTTAGAAAACAGCATCTTTAATTGGCTGAGTGTATGCAACTCTTTGAAGATCTGCTTAGTTCTCCTTGCATGTGAGAAGGCTCAGAAAAGCCAAGTGCCCTGCCTGCAGATACTCAGCTAGAAAATGGCAAGCTCTGACCAGCAGGGTATGTCTTCCCCCTTCCAAAGCTCATCCTCTGCTTCCCTGTCATATTGCCTTTGGTGCTACAGCGCACTCCCTGTCAATGGAGTGCTTCATGAGCAGGTAGAAGGAACACCTTATGTCGTTCTCTAGCCCCAGAACCATCAAGAAAAAGCCTACTCACATGATATGTGCTCCAGGACCTCATAGGCTTAGCTGCAGCAGGTTGTCATGTGGTCTCTCCTTCTCTTAGTCGTTAGGCCCTTTCTTGTCACCAGGAGCTCAGTGCACCTGCACCTTCCCCCAATTCCCCTGCCCTGCTCAGCTCCTTATCCCTCACATCTATTCTGTGTGCAGGCCACTGTAAAATGGCTGGTGATTTTTTTCTTGTCCATCTGCCTTTCCCTCTGGACAGCGAGCTCCCCCAAACCTTATAGACTCAGCAGTGTGTCCAGGGGACTTAGAATAGTGTCTGATGCATAGTTGGTAGTCTAAGGTCATTTGAGAAGGTGTAGGGCCACAGCAGCAGGGAGCAGGGGCCAGGTTTGTCAGGCATTACCTAGGACAGATGCGGAGACTCCTGGCTCTGGTTGCCAGACAGAAGTTGTCAGGGTCCAGGTTCAAATCTCAGGGAGCATTAGGAATAGGGTGGAAGCCACCCCCTACCCTGCAAGAGCTGGCAGACAAAACTCTGGGTGAGCCTAAAGCAAACTGTGTTCCAGTGTGGAGGGAGGCATGGAGCAGACATATCACGCCCCGGTCTTTGTGCTGGGACAGGGGTTATAAATATAGTTCTGGAGACAGCATTTTCACAGGGGCAAAATGTTATAGTTCCCGATTTTGAGCATTCAGGGCCTTGGCCCTGATGCCTCTCTCCAGTGGCTGAGGATCCGGAAGTAGGAAGGCTTCTGGCTCAAACCCAAGGCCATTAGATAAAAGTAATTTGAGCTTGGCATTGACTTTTGTCTAATTATGCCTCCCTCTCCTGACAAACCCTGTTTATATTTTGTGGGGTTTTATTTTTTGGGCTGCGTCCTCCAACTCCCCAAGCCAGAGACCATCTGAAAAGGAAATAGTAATTTGTCTCCACACAGCACACTGGCACACTCATCAGGGCTGCTAGAGGGAGAAAGGGAGGCGGGAGGCGCATGTGTGGGTGGCTCCTTTCCTAGTTAGCTGGGAGATCCCCAGCTGTCATTGGTGTTAGCGTTGTGTGCTCACTGACAGAGGCAAGGCCCCTCAGCTGGCCCTAGACACTCCCCCTGGGTGGGGCAGAGCAGAGGAAGCTCCCTCTCAGTCTGGCAGGCAGGTGGCTGGATTCCTGGGCTGATTTCCTTGTGCTGAGGATGGAGGATGGAGCTGATGCCTGGAAGCCAGGATCTGAGGGCATGGCTGCAGTCAGAAGCCTGAAGCCCAGCCGTGGTGCTGCCTGCCTCTCCATAAGCTAGTGGGCAGGGAGACTTTCCTGAATGAATCTCTGCACTGCTTAAACATGCATGTGGCTGGGTGAACCGAGCACCATACAGGGGGCAGGTGATGGTGTGGAGTGGAGCGAGGACCTCCTCTGTGAACCGGCTTTCCCTCCCACATGGAAGTCTGACTTGATTTTGCCAGCAAGAGGCTCCAGTGGTCCACGCTCTTCTCCCTTTCGGAAGGTGATCTCGAACTTGAGGAGTGTATGCCAGGCGCCTCTCGCTGCACAGACCCTGGCTAGAACTTCCAGGTGCCACCATGGTGCAAAACATAATCCTGGTGTTTTTCCGCAGAAGGCTGAGCCAGAGACCAGCCGTGGAGGAGCTGGAGAGAAGAAATATCCTGAAACGTGAGTAGCGGGCGATTTCTCTAGAGGTTTCCCTCGTGTGTGCTGAGGCTGCTGCAGGAATCTGAGCTCTCGTAGCCCAGCCCAGCAGGCTGAACATGCTGGGTTTGCTAAAATCTGAGTAGCTAAGCGATTCTGAAAGGGCCTTAAAGTGGCTGCATTCAGAAAGCTCCTTCTAAAATGAAATAAAAATAGCTCTTCCCTAGAATTAAACATGTTATTTTCAGCTTTGTCAGATGGTCCTGTAGATCCTAGGGAAACAAGTCATTAATCCTGTGCATGTTGGGTACCGAGCGGAGCTCCTAGGGAGTTTGCAGTGGGGGTCCTATTGGCACTAGAAATCACAGACCCAGTCAAGAGTTGTACCAGAGTATGGCACACCCCTCACTTGTTCCTTCTAGGAGAAATAACAGCTCACGTGAGCAGGGAAACTTCTGTGGCTCACAACTTTGGGTTCCAGCCTAGTTATGTGAATGTGCTGAACACAGGTGTCCAGCGATACTGTCCGCTGTATGTAAGGTTCATGTCTTTGGTAGTGGAAGGTAGTCAAACCCTCCTAAGGTGTGCCCTGAGTGGTGCTGACCTGACAGACTCATCTTTTAAGTATTTTCTATAGTATGTGTTGTCTTTGGGTCAATTCTGTAGCATGACTCGTCTTTCTCTTGCTGTGTGTTCTTTGTGAACACCTTTTTCAGAGTTGTAACAGTACCATGGCTGGCCTGCTACTACCAGAGGCCACAGAGCCTTAATCTGCACATGCAACTCAACCCATTCTTCTCACGTCTTTGCCTCGATACTGCCTTCAACCTTAAAGCTATCTCCAAACTTTGAGGCTGCTGGGGGAAAACCTTTAAGATTAGGATTTTTTTTTTTTTTTTTTTGGTTTTTCGAGACAGGGTTTCTCTGTGGTTTTGGAGCCTATCCTGGAACTAGCTCTTGTAGACCAGGCTGGTCTAGAACTCACAGAGATCCGCCTGCCTCTGCCTCCCGAGTGCTGGGATTAAAGGCGTGCGCCACCACCGCCCGGCTTAGGAGTTGATTCTTGAAACTTACATAGTGAGTGCTGTTATGTTGCCTAGACTGTGGATGATACCATGCTTGATCCAGTTGACAGGACTCAAGCTATTTGAGCTATCAAATGTTTGATATTCTTATGTCATTGGTGATTATCGAAAGCTGTGGTCTAGACTTGGACAAGGGAAGTTCCAGATTTAGGACATGCCATACTCTAGGTGTGCTACCGGCACAGGAAGAGAGCCCTGGGTCATAGCCGTGTCTTCTATGTGTAACCAGGTCCCCCACCCACACACACCTGTGCTTCTAATTGTGTTACTATCTGAAACAATGAAGTCTTAAAAATAGACTGTTTGGGAGTGGAGCTAGCAAGCAGCTGGAATTGAAAGCACTCACCTTTAGCCCGCAGAAGTGGATTTCCCTTGTGATGGCCATGGCAACACATTGTAAACACAGCGCCTTTGCCAGCAGGCCCCATTTATCCTTACACAGAAGCCTTGTCAAGTATCCTGAGTGGGAGGATGTAAGGAGCCCACTATTTGATTTGTGTGGTTCTGTTTTTTTCTGTGGCACAGATAGGGTTAGCATATATGGAAAAAGGAATAGCACACCTAGCTGTGCACACTACATGTGCGTCCACTTGTGACTAAACTTTGTTTTCCTTCAAGAGGAGAGACATATCAGTGCATCTGACAAACACAATTCCATGTATTGGTAGCCTAATCGAATATGATGACTGGGTTAATCCTTACCACAAATCAAAGAGTTGTGCTATTGTCCCCATCTTACTAGTGAAGCAGCTAAGGCCCCCAGGAAAGGTGGCAGTTCAACATGAATGCTGGCTTACCTCCTGGCTGCCTAAGTTCTTAGTCCCCTCATTGGAATAATCACACGTTCCTGGGTACCCATGGAAGATACACATAAAGCTGTCCAAAGTTCTGGAATAACTTCTCCAAATTGTGTCTACTCTTGGTGGTATGATGGCATTTCCACAGTTAAGGGAGCGTGGGAAATCCCGCTTTTCCCCAGTCTTTTCACAAGGAGACTGACTATACTTGGGGTTTGCCCATGGCCTTTGTAAGAAATCAGAACTGCTTCCATGCCATAGTTCCAGCCTCTCAGGATTGGTCTGATACATTTTCAGGGTTTCCAAGTAGTTTTACTTTGTAATTGTAGCTTATAACAGTGAATTTTCTATTAGCACATTTGGTTGGAAAAGCAAGCATATGACATGATTGTGTTTCTAAAATGCTCTAGTCTAAGATAGCTTTAAAAGAAAAAAATTGAAAAGCACACTCAGATGTATTAAACACCCACATACCCAGTTGCTCCAATACATGAGTGTTTGAAATGTACTATTTAAATAAATGCAGATAATGTGAAATTATGTTAGGTGTAGGTTTCAAGGGTTCCCTTCCCCAAACATGATTGTGCTGCTGTTCAGTTTGCTGGTGGATGAGATCTATTTCCTAGGTGGGAGTTCTGTTAAGGTTGGAGACCTGAGTCTTTAGCAACCAAGAATGCCAGAAATAGGACTACATTCTTCTCTCTGTATCCAAGGGCCAGGCTTACAGTACTGTAGTACTTCAACATAGTGTACTATCTTTAACTCCCAATATGAACACAACACAAGAGGCAAAGCCAATTCTGAGGGCCTTTGTCCCCTGAGAAGGTACTGTCATAGACAAATATTTATGCTTCAACAATAGTGAAGCAGTTGAGTTGTATGCTCATATTTGATATTATGTTACCCAGAATCTGAAGTTCATGTTTTGTGCTAGCTGTCTAAAAGGTGTACACATTTGTCAAATGGAAAGACAGAGACAAACTCTGGCTACTTAGAGCTGAGCACATGCGCGATTGTGCTATAGCGACTGTACGCGCCCTGTGTTCCTACATAAACACAGATATATTTGAGTGGAATGAAGACCAACTGACAGCTGCTCCCCAAAAGTAAGCAGCATCAACAGACCTCTACTGTATAGGGCAGAGGAAAATTAGACTAGGAAGGATGGCCAGGCAGTGGTGGTGCACACCTTTATAATCCCAGAACTTGGGAGTCAGAGGCAGGCAGATCTGTGAATTTGAGGCCAGCCTGGTCTACAGAGAGAGTTCCAGCACAGGCTCCAACACTACACAGAGAAACCCTGTCTTTAAAAAAAAAAAAAAAAAAAAAAGGGAAAGAAAAGAAAAACAAAACAAACTAGGAGTGTGACATCTTGGGCCAGCATGTCCTAAGCAGCTTTCGGGAAAGTGACTCTAAACCCAGATATCTATAAAGTAGTCCTAGGAAACCTGGTGGCTGCTTGTGTAACAAGAAATGCTTAATCTGCTTCTATCTCTATTTTAATCTTCACAGAAAGGAATGATCAGACCGAGCAGGAAGAAAGGAGAGAAATCAAGCAAAGATTAACAAGAAAGGTATTGTTCTAGGTTGCTTTCTATTGCTGCGTTAAACACCATGGCCAAAAGCAATGTGGGAAGGGTTTGTTTATATTTCCAAGTCATCGTCCATCACTGAGGGAAACTGAGGCAGGAACTAAAGCAGACACCATGAAGAAATGCTGCTCTCTGGCTGGCTCAGGGACACGTGTTCAGGGGAGGCACCACCTCCAGTGAGCTCGGGCCTCCCACATCAGTCATCAGGAAAATGTCCACACAGACATACTCACAGGCCAATCTGATGGAGGCAATTCCACAACTGGTATTGCCTCTACCAAGGTGACCAGAACTTACGTAGAGTGGACAAAACTAATCTGCACAGGATTATAATGAAAGCATTTTATTTTATAAATAGACGTGAACTAGAGAAAGCTTGTGCAGCATTTTGATGGTGAGTGCAAAGCATCCTATGACTTCGTGCTTTCCCAGACAACATGGGAGCAAGTTGTCAAAAACATGGGGTCAAAGCAGTGCCTTTTGCACATTTCCCACTGTCTACCTAGGCGGTGAGGCCCTAACAGCAGTTAGTTGGGAAGTTAATCGCCCAAATACCACTTAATTCCTTGCTAGAAGGCAGCTGAGCATTTTTTTTTTTTTACACTAAGAACCGCATACCTTTTAGACTTGTCACTCTGAGCTGCCCTGCTGCTCTGATTACAGAACACGTCAGTATCAAGGGTCTTTGTGACATCAAGCTTGATTTACAATGGCTGGTCTAGGAAGCAACACCACAGCCCAAATCTGCCTCCCGTCTTACTCCCTCCACTGTCTGGCTGACCCAGGCAGTTGAGTTTGGAGCTAGCAGAACAGCCTTCCAGCCCTCCAGGAGAGTAGTAGTCAGCATTATAGACTGCTGACCACGTGCAATTTATCAAGCACTCCTTGACCATGTGCTCTGTCAGGACAGGTGAGTGTTGGAAGAAAGGGATTAGGCAAGGATAAATGATGCATTCTTAAATCACATTAGGGAACGTGTTCATGCTACCTCACTAGTACAGTTGTTTGTAGATTATATATATATATACACACATATATACATATGTATATATATACTGCTTTCTACAAGGAAAGAAGTGTGACATACGATGCCTAACTATAATTATTTTTTATTTTAGCTTAATCAGAGACCCACTGTTGATGAATTGAGAGACAGAAAAATTCTGATCCGTTTCAGTGACTATGTGGAAGTAGCAAGAGCACAGGACTATGACAGGAGGGCAGACAAACCCTGGACAAGACTGTCAGCAGCAGATAAGGTATACTGCTCCTGGGCTGGCTGGGGAGTGGCACCGTCTTCTAATCAGGCTGTGGCTTTCTTAGACACTGTGGCCCACACTAGGTAGACTATGCCCCCCACCCTGCTCTTCCATGAAGATAATTTAGGACTGAGTTGGGAGACAGTTTTGTTCTGAAGGATACTTGGCAGTGCCATTAAGACATTTGGGGTTGTCAATGCAAGTGGTACCTGGCATTACAGAGTGTGCAAGGGTTTCCCAAGTGCCATGGATGTGTGAACTGCAAAACTTTGTAAGGATGGTCCTAAAGGAAATGAAATGACTGAAGCACACAGTATAAGTGACTATCTGTGCTCAAATGATTATCATCTAGTAGTAGTACAGAGGATTCATTATACAATCACTGAATTACTTGTTTGTTCTTAAATATGCTTAGAAATATTCAGCTACTCTATCAACATGGAGAAATGCTATTACCCTGGAGTTGGACACACTTAGATGATCCAAGGGAGGGAATATCTTTAGCAGTCAGTGTTCTCTGAATATAGGAAAACATCTCACCTCAGAGGTTTTCTATGTCTCCAGTAGATCCTCATCTCACCTGGATCCACAAGGGCTCCTCTGAACAGTGTTTAGGGAAGCCACAGGAGGGGCAGACTAGAAGCCCTAAAACAGATGCCCACTCTGCTTCTGCCACAGCACAAAACAGAAACAGATGCTCAAAAGTTTCAGTGACAGGGCTGGTTGGGAGCACTGGCTGCTCTTCTAGAGGTCCTGAGTTCAATTCCCAGCAATCACATGGTGGCTCACAGCCATCTTAATGGTATCTGATGCATCTTCTAACATGCAGGTGTACATGCCGAGAGAGTACTTATCTACACAAAAATACATCTTCAAAATCCAAAGCCTACGGACAGGGTGTGGGGGTCAGGAGGGTTCTGCCCCGCCCGCTCACTGAAGACCAAACTTTTATCAGTTCAGCCACACTTGTTTAAAAGTAAAAGGTTCCAGGGACGTGTGGGTTTTCTGATAGGCTAACAGCAAGATGATCAAAAGCTGATCATATTAGTCACTGGTTCTCCAAGTCTGTGCGAGGGTCATCTGTTAGTGTGGGAAGGGTTATCTGCCCCATTACAATACAGCAAAATAATTCCTTTCTGATTACTGATCATAGTATCTGCATATATTAATGGCCAACAATATGTAAAGGCAGTAATTTGTTAACTTAAAAATCTATACTTTAAATTTCAGGCAGCAATTCGTAAAGAATTAAACGAGTATAAAAGTAATGAAATGGAGGTACACGCGTCCAGCAAGCACTTGACAAGGTAACTTTCTGCTGCATGACCTCCATGGTGTCTAGCCACAAGGAGCTTTATATGCAGCACCTCTTTGGAAAACCATTGTTACATACAGATTAGTGGCAAGAAGGGACATATGATAGTAAATTGCTTCTATGTTTAAGAAAATGGGTCGCAGGCTCAATTTTTCTTAGGTACTTAATTCCAGTTATCCACATCTAGGTTGCTGTGAAGTCACCCTCTATCTTACTATCTTCACTGATGCTAACATTGTTCACCAACCACAAAGCACACTCCATCAGCACACATTTGACACAACCACAAAGCACGCTCACTTCTTCAGACGCATTTGACACAACCACAAAGCACACTCACTTCTTCAGACAAATTTGACAGTCGGCTATGTGCAGCATACTCGGGTGCTGAGGCTGCGGCACTGACCTATACAAAAGAAGCTCTGCCTTCACGGAGCTTATGGCAGACGGCCAGGGTAGGGCGCTCTGCCCAGCTCTGCCCAGCTTCCCCCCCATCAAGTTGAACAGCACACTTTATGCCCACGCTACTGCACAGAAGGAGGAGGAAAATCTCTTTCCTGCTAGTGCTAGGCACACTTTCAAAGCCCCTCTCTCAGCATTCACAGGCACATGAGAACTCAGCCGGTAACAATCACATTGTCCTCTTGCTTGAAGGATGCTCAAGCCCCAGATAGAAAAAGAAAAGCAACCTTGCTCCTGTACACTGCCTTCAGTTGCAGTGATGGATCCCAAGTGGCCACTACACTCATTTAAACAGTTTGCTCTGCAAACTGACTGTGGCTATGGCTACAGAAAAGAAAATAACTATGAAACTTCCCCACAACTATGACACTGTGCAGGGTTGTAAGGAAAGAAAGTCATACAAACAAAAATTTTAAAGTTTCCTCTCACACTGGGCAGTTTAGCCTAATTGTTACTATATTCTTGACATAAGTTTAGAAAATAAAATCCTTAAAGCACATTTTAATGCTCATTGAAAAGAAATAGACCATCCTGTATATGGACATTAACCATTGTTTCTGTAAATTTTGATAGCTTTCTAATGACAAGACTTTAAAGACTAAACCCCAAACCTGAAAGTGAGGGACTAATTCAGATTTCAGTACGTCACAAAGTCAGCACAGTATTTGAGACTCATGTCATTTTCTTGGATGTATTAAGCATTATTATGAGTTTGTTACTAATCTGAAGATATTTTCATGAGTTGCTGACACCCAGGCTGAGTCCTAGAGCTTTTCTGTGTATGCGGAGAATCTCACTGGCGGCTCTCACACAGGGTAGTGGTCAGAAGAAACTCTGGGAGGCCATTCATCTACAGCAACAACTCCTTCAAGTCCTCTATGTACATCTGAGAGACTCCAAAGAGCAGTAAAGTTGTTTGTGAAAAGTTTTAACTGTTAGAAATATCTAATTTTTAAAATCATTTCTAGATTCCACAGGCCATAGAGATTTTCTTCTGAGAAGAATTTGTGTTTAATTTTTGATACCAACACAGAACATTCATCAGGGAACTTTCCTCAAGACTAACTGCTGTGTTTGTGAGAAGAGCAGAATCACACAGAGGCGCAATCCTGACCACTTACCTACAAGAGGAGCAACCCAGAGGACACACTCCCTTCTTTGATGTCTGAGGAGTGTGAACTGTTGGGGTCACTTAAGACCCAGAGTAACTCTCCCAGAAGAAAACGTGTTTGCCTTCAGCCTTGTTCTACAGTTCTGCAGTGTCCTGGAGGACGGGCGACATGCATGTGCAGGCTCACATCCCAGCCTCCACCTCGAGGGACATGTGACCCAGTGTCATTCAGTATTTTGTTGAAAAGACATTTTTATCCTGATGATTTGAAAACTAAGTTCATGTTATAGAGTGATTTACTGTACTATACTTTCTCTTTTTTATATGATGTCTAACAAAAAAATACAGTTCCAACATTTTGATTCCTGTTAATTTTGTTCTTTAATTAAATGACTACTTATTGCAGGAAATGAACCCAGGCTTCCATTTTCTTGGGGCTGGGATGAGGTATACCTGGGGACTGTGAAAGAACAAGTCAATTCTTAAAGCCTTTGAACCATCATAATCTAAACACAAGAAAGAAAATTCCAACTTTGTTTTCTGTTGATTCTGTCAAATATATAAAGGTTTGTGCCTTGAAAAACTAGTTACTCTTTTTTCAAGTTAGTTAAATAATGAAGGAGTACTGAGTACATTTAATCTAGAAGTAACTTACTGAAAATACTAACAACATGAAAATCTATGCCTTTAAGAGGAGCTCTAAGATTTTATTTACCTACACTGTCAAAACCCGCATTAGAAAAGTTGAGCTGGACTGGAGATTTGTAGTAATTGTTTGCTCCAGTCCAAGGGGAGAAGGCGAGCTAATTAACAGTCCCCTACGCTAGCTGTGGGCTTTTGTTTGGTTGGTTTTGTGTTTCTTTCTGTTTTTGTTTTTACTTTTAAGTCTTTCAGAAAGAAACCTTCTTTCCCTTTGCCCAATATGCCGGTCAGCGGGAAACAATGGCTTGGAGCATGATCTCAAAGCTCCAAGACTTACACTCAAATCGAGGCTCTGTGCTCTTCCAAGCACGTGACTTGCTCGTTAGGATGGTCTTACTACTGCTGTAATATAGCTAACTGAGGTAAAGAAGCTAACATGCTAGCATGAACCCAGTATTCTCAGCCTCAGTGTGTTAGCTAAACAGCACCAAGGCCAAGTGTCCTGGACAAATGTACACATCGGCCACGCACGCCTCACTGCTCTCCTCACTCTTTAAAGACTGCTTGTAGGCCGCATTGTCTATGAAACCTGCTTGGCATTTGTGACAGCGCTCCAGTCAGAGACTTATGACCAGTCCTGATACCTGTAAACATTCTATTACTTTACTTTTTTGTTGTTGTCGTTTTGCTTTTTGTTTTGTTTTTTTGAGACAGGGTGTTGCTGTAGCTTTGGAGCCTGTCCTGGAACTCACTCTGTAGACCAGGCAGGCCTCAAACTCAGAGATCTGCCTGCCTCTGCCTCCAGAGTGCTGGGATTAAAGGCATGTGTCACCACCGTCTGAATAGTTTAATTAGTTAAAATGATAGCAAGAAGGTTCTAGTGTTATCTCTTCTATGTTGTGTGAATTAAAAGCTTTTGTAACTGGAAGCCAGTAACTGAATTTCACACACATGGAGGGTATTTGCAAATCGTAGAGTCCGTCAATACCCTTGTTGTGGCCAGTTAAAAATCAAATTATGTTTTTGGGGTTTATTGTTTTGATATTTCAAGATACACATTATTTTGTTCAGTTTAAAATGTGAGCAGGTCAAAGTTTCTAACAAACAAAACTAAAACCTGAAATTTCAATCTCAAAAATGTCCACATAACTCTTACAGAACAAAGCAGATTCTGCTGCTCTTCTCGAAACTGTGCTTACCCACAGTGGACAAAAGACTCATGCTGCTCTGCAGAGATGACCTGGTAGACACAGAAACCTTTAGGGCTCTTCTCCTGCCAAGACCCACAGTTATGGGCAATAAAACTTTAAGGTAATTTATAGGATATCAAAGAAGGATTCAGGTTTGGTTAACCTCAGAAGTTGCAAGGTAACTAAAACTAATAGAAAATTTAATATTAATGAAGAAATTATCGAAAGTACCCAACTTCTACCATTTTGGTTTTGCTAATCCTAACTATTCTCTAGTTGTACATCTGTGTTTCATATTTCAATGAGTGTCAAAGGGAATTAGAAGGGTTGACAGATATGAATCAAATATGTTTGCCGGCTACATCAACTTAACTCCGTAGTGACTACATGTACAACATATGCCAAGTACCTTCCAAATTCTACATCAACTTAACTCCATAGTGACTACATGTATAACATATGCCAAGTACCTTCCAAATTCTAGGTAAATACTATACAGAGCAATTCACAACTCATACAGGCACGGTGCTGTGCATACACAGACACCTATTACACGTTGAGCCTGAAAACAATTTTTATCAAGTCCAGGGGCTTAGGAAAAGTATTCCTGTTGCCTTAGAATTCTTCCTAACTAGTTGCTCTAAGGAGTAAGGTTCTTATGAGTCAACTCTACAAACCATTTGCTTACAATTTTATAAAATGTGATAAATCAAAAAAATATTTAATGTAGGTAATATTAATCTTAAAAGCTTAACAAAACTTTACTAAAACATCTAACTTTGAGGTAATTTTTAAAAATTGAAGGATTTTTTTTTTCAAGACAGGGTTTTACTGTAGCTATCGAGCCTGTCCTGGAACTAGCTCTTGTAGACCAGGCTGGCCTCAAACTAACAGAGATCTGCCTGCACCCGCCTCTTCCTCCCCAAGTGCTGGAATTAAAGTCGTGCCTGACCTAAAAATTTAAGGAATTTAAAATTTTTTCTTACCTGAGTAATTTTTGGATCATTGAATTTCGAAAACAAAGATGATTTAAGATCAAGAGGTCCATCATGTGGAGATCTGTGGTAACTACAGGCTTTAGCTTACTGTCATATGTACTAGCAAGTCAGGTTTTCGTTACAAATCTACAGTCAGAAACAAATTCAAGTCCATTAAAAATATGGGCATCAGGGTGGTGTACTTGGGTAAATACAGTTCCCTGGATGTGTAATATTATGGGTTCAAGCCAACCTTAGCTACATGAGACGCTGCATCATGAAACAACAAAAAAGACCCAAAGAAAACACAACCAAATTCATCCTACATCTTAGTACCCATTAACTCAGTTATTTTTCAATGGAGCAACCAAAAATAGGCAAAAACAGTATATGCCAGTGTCTTCAAAAAGCCAACACCTGTAAGCTATTCCCGATGTCTCTTCTGTGCAGATAGTGATATAGGCACATAGTAAACATCGGGAAGCTAGCGGTCATGGTTCTCTGAGAACAACAATCTTATGTTTGGAACAATAAAAATATTTTAAGACTTTAACCCGAAAATGTTAACACATTTGAAAATCGCAATATCTCATCAATAACTGAAAATAAAACTGGAAGTGGTGTCTATTTCTATAGATGCCTAAGTGCTATTGTATGTTACATGTTAAAAATGCTCCCTTCTGAATGAAGCTCGCTACTTTCTCCACGCAAATACAACACGGTGGTGCAGTTCTAGTGCCTGTTGAGTATGCACTGCCCTGTTCCTTCCAGTTCTGCATGGGAATGTGTGGTGTGCACACAAATACAACACGGTGCCTGTTGAGTACGCACCGCCCCGTTCCTTCCAGTTCTGCATGGAAATGTGTGGTGCACTAAGCATGGTCCAGGAAACATCATATTCTTTTTACATTTCATGTTAGGCTTATTTGTTATTAATTTCTTAGGTAGTTATTTTGCCCAGAATTCTTTTGAAATTCTTATTCTTACACCAATGCTTGACTATGCCAAGAAACTTAAAATGTGTATCCATCATGTACACCAAATGAGTGGATAACTGTTCCTAGGGTAAGTTTTGGTGGTAAAATGACTCAAGAAATCTATTCTAGAGATTAGAATGTCATACTAATACTGAGACGGATTTAGAAAAATTATTTAGAAAATTTGGTATGGAATTAAAAGTTATAATAAAACCTTAAACTCTACTGTGAATTCGAAGGCCAAGCTGGCCTACTAAGTTGGTGTGGTATTAGGGTTTGGCAGTACATAAATCAGTATAGTAATGTGCAGTCTGGTGTTTAGGTTTCAACCTAAATACACTTGTTATTTTTTTATTTGGTCTCTTCCATGTATGTATTTTATATCTGGTACAGGCATTAGCCTCCAGTTAGTTGAGAATGAGTAGAACTACACCAGCCAAGTTAGCAGATTACAACCCAGGCAAGAAACGTCAGTCATTATCTACAGGACCATTCATTCTCAATAGGTCTGTAGTAGACATTTTAGTAGAATTTACTACACTCACCTATGCCACTGAGAAAAAGGTCTGCCTTACTATTCCCATGGAAGAATAAGAAACAGGAAAGCGTTTCTCTGAGATGGGCTCGCAGAGGCCTCACCCTGATCCACCTCAAGTTCTCAACTGTTGGAACCACAATCACAACTCTCTCTAGTGGAGGACAAAAAAGTGAGCCACAACTAATAAACAGCAAGTTCTGATCTTAGAAAATCCTCTCTCCTGAATATGGAGGGGGTGTCTATAAACTCTACACCACAGATAAACTCTCAACAGCTCTTATTTAAAATGGCATATAAGCTAATGGTTCTGGTGTTTTTAAATATGAAATACAATGTAAGTTCACTGAAATATGACAGCTTAAAACACAAGGTTACAGAGAAATGAGTTTTAAATAGAAATGATGTGGGATTCCCCTCTGTATGCTATGAACATGTTTTATTACCATTGTTTAATAAAAAAGTTGCTTTGATCTATGACGGGAGAATACAGCTAGCTCGGTGGAGACACTAAACTGAGGGCTGGAAGGAAGAAGAAAGGGTCAACCAGGTGCCATGTATCTGCCGTAGGGGAAAGAAGCAGGAACCTTACCAGTAGACCACAGCCTCATAGTGATATAGATTAATAGAAATGGGTTAAGATGTAAGAATTAATAAGATGCCTGAGCCAGGCGATGGTGGCGCACGCCTTTAATCCCAGCACTCGGGAGGCAGAAGCAGGCGGATCTCTGTGAGTTCGAGTCCAGCCTGGTCTACAGAGCTAGTTCCAGGACAGGCTCCAAAGCCACAGAGAAACCCTGTCTCGAAAAAAAAAAAAAAACCCACAGAATTAATAAGATGCCTGAGATAATAGGTTAGACATTGTTGTAATTAATATAGTTTCTGTGTGATTATTTGGGTCTGGGTGGCTGGAAAACAGAGGTGCAGTCTTTGTTTACATAGAAGGAAATAAGTGGACACTTTCACTTATTATTCAGATGATCTTGATTAACAGGGCACATTTAAGTAGATTTGCCAAAGGAAAATTACTTTCTTTTATAGAAGAATTTTTTTCATTAATCTTGATAATCATTTCCCCTCCCTCTACTCTTTCCTGTTCTTCCCCACATCCCCTAGCATCCAGATTCACACCCTTTCTGTCTCTTATTTGAAAACAAACAGGCTTCGAATGGATAATAATAAAGTATAATAATATGAAATAAGAATAGTACAATAATAGAAAAGGCACAAGAAACAGATATAAAGATCCACTCATTTGCATAGTCAAAAGCATAAAAACACAGAACTGGAAACCATAATATATATGCAAAGAACCTACCTGTAGAGTTAGGGCAAAAAAGAAAAATTCAAAAATAAAAATATAAGAATAAATGGGGCCTCATGAAACTGAAAAGCTTCTATTGGCAGAGACTGTTCATTCATTTCCTGGTTACCCAGCCCCGATATAACCACACAGAAACTATATTAATTGCAATTCTGTTTGGCCAATAGCTTAAGCATGTTTCTAGCTATCTCTTACTTTTTTTTTTTTTTTTTTTTTTTTTGGTTTTCCAAGACAGGGTTTGTGTTGCTTTGGAGCCTGTCCTGGAACTAGCTCTTGTAGACCAGGCTGGCCTTGAACTCAAGAGATCCACCTGCCTCTGCCTCCAAAGTACTGGGATTAAAGGCGTGCACCACCACCACCCAGCTGCTAGCTCTTACATCTTAAATTAACCCACTTCTATTATTTTCTATTTTACGACGAGGCTCATGGTTTACTGGTAAGGTTCCAGGCATTTGTCTCCTTCAGCAGCTTCATGGTGTCTCCCTGACTCTGTCTACTCCAAAGGTCCAAAGGAGCTTTATTCATTAACCAATAAAAGTAACACATATACAGAAGGACTTCCCATACCAAGCTTCTATAAGGCAAAAGACACCATCAATAGGAAAAACAGCAGACTACAGAATGAAAACAGATCTTTACCAACCAAAAATCTGACAGAGGTCTAATTTCCAAAATATATAAAGAACTCAAAAAAACCATACATCGACAAGTCAAATAATTCAATTTAAAAATGGGGTTCCTATCTAAACAGAATTCTCAACCGAAGAATCTCAAATGGCCAAGAAATACTTAAATGTTTAACATCCTTAATTATCAGGTGTTGGAGGGAGTGTAAGCCGCTTATTCATCTCAGTCGCTGGCTTAGACCCAAATTTGGAAGTCATGATACCTTTATGATATACATGCTGGTCCCATACAATGAAATGTACCTCTGTACTTAGCTCCTTCACAGTCAAAAAATTCAAAGAAAACACAATAATATACAGAATGCAGACTTTCTGTGTATAGTCCAACTTTACATGGCTTTTTTTAATTCTTTTACTCTATCTCTTTAAAGACTTTACCTTTTTTTTAAAGCATTAACTTTATTTTATAACTCACTATACTCTTTCTTCTTTCAAGCCTATGTACATTTATCCAACACTATGACTCATCTGGATTTGTCTTTATTGCATATCTGTAATTCTTTCCTGTCCAGGAGTGCTTTTTAAAATGCTAAGCACCTCTTAAAAACTTAAGCTGCACCATTACTATGATATATACAGCACAGTCCAGCATGGCGAGCTGCTTGCCACCCAGAGAGCCTTGCACATTGCTCCATTCTCAGGCACACATGGATTTAGTCCACCATATTGGCACATCAGTTGTAGGAGGAGGAGCCGTTTGTTCGTTCCCAGCTGCCCGGATAGCGTAGACCCGAAATAATCACATAGAAACTATATTAATTAAATCACTGCTTGGACCATTAGCTCTAGCTTCTTATTGGCTAACTCTTACATCTTAATTTAACCCATTTCTATTAGTCTCTATATCACCACGAGGTTATGGCCTACCAGCAAAATTTCAGCATATCTGTCTCCGACAGTAGCTCATGGCTTCTCTCTGATTCCACTTTCCTCCTCCCAGCATACAGTCTAGCTTTTCCCACCTAGTTCTGTTCTGCCCTTGCCATAGGCTCAAAGCAGTTCTTTATTCATTAACCAATAAAAGCCACACATAGAAGGACCTCCCAACACCATTGGGGAATGTGGCAGTGGGCAAGGGGGGCAGGGGCATGTGTGTGCTTGGGAAATTTGAGTCGCAGCACGCAGTAAGCTCCGCTGTTGTGGGAGATCTACAAAAAACCACTTTAGGTAAAAGCAAGCAAAACAGGCAGGGTTGGGAGACTTTCTGGGCTGTGGACCAGCTGGGCATTTAGGTTATAGTTTTCATTAATTATGATAAAAGATAAAATAGATATAAATATTGTAACTATAATTCTTGTTTGATACCTGTTTCGTTAAGGTAATTTTACTATGTTAAAGTTAAAACCATCCTTTTTATTTAAACAGAAAAGGTGAGGTAATATGGGAGTCCCCTCTGTGTGCTGTGATTACCATTAATGAATAAAGAAACTGCTTTGGATCTATAGCAAGGCAGAACTTAGGTAGGCAGGGAAAAGCAAGGCTGAATGCTGGGAGAAAGAAGGGTTGAGTCATAGATACATGGAGCCACCACCAGAGTCTGACATGCCAAACCTTTGCTGGTAAGCCACTGCCACATGGCAATACACAGGTTAACAGAAATGGGTTAAATTATTATGTACGAGTTAGCCAATAAGAAGCTGGTGCGGGAGAATTGTCTGTATTCTGTCAACCATATTTTAAATAAACGTTGATTAGCCAGGCAGGAAGTATAGGTGGGTCAACCAGACTTTTGTCCTAACCCTGAGCTGGCATACAAGCACCCAAACCCAAAGTGTGTGGCTGGCCATGCAGGTGAGCCCTAAATGTATGGTTGGCATTTGTAGGTGGAGATCGCTTTTTTGTTTCCCGGCTGTCCAGACCTGAATAATCACACAGAAATTATATTAATTACAACACTGTTTGGCCAATAGCTTAGGTGTATTCCTAGTTAGCTCTTACATCTTAAATTAACCCATTTCTATCAATCTGTATATCACCACGAGGCTGTGGCCTCCTGGTAAGGTTCCTAAGGTTCCAGTGCGTCAATCTCCTTGGGCAGCTACATGGCATCCCCGACTCCACCTATTCTATCTCTGTTCGAATTTCCTGCCTGGCTTTACTCTGCTAGGTTATTGTCCTAAGCAGCTTTATTCATTGATCAATAAAAAGCAACACTGTATATAGGACACCCCACATCAAGGGAGAAAGAGGGGAGGCTTGGAGAGAAGGGAGAGAAAAAATGAGGTTGGGATGTAAATTAAAGACTATAACTTCAAAACTTGCCAACATATTTCAATATTAAAATTTATTATGTTTTAGGATTTAAATATATATGTATGTATACATGTGTCTATCTCAATCATAAATCATTATATATATAGTAGAATATTATCTTAAGGTGTTTTACTTTTGTTTATGCTGTGTAACATTTATTTAATGGAGTAAGGATGTGCTACTTCTGTTTATGTTGCATTTGTTTAACTCTGCAAAGCTGTGATTCATTGCCTGTCTAAAATATGTAATGGTCTAATAAAGAACTGAATGGCCAATATTGAGGCAGGAACAAGGAGAGGTGGGGCTGGCAGGCAGAAAGTATGAATAGAAAAAACGAGGAAAAGAAGGAATAACAGGGACCAAGGAAAGGAGGACTTCAGCACCCAGTATCCACGGAGTAAGAGTGGAAGTAAAATATACAGAAATAAGAAAAGGGAAAAGTCCAGAAGTCATAGAAAGATGGGATAATTTAAGTTAGAAAAGCTGGCTAGAAATAAGTTAAGGCTAAGCATTTATAAGAATAAGCCAGGCAACGGTGGCACACGCCTTTAATCCCAGCACTCCAGAGGCAGAGGCAGGCAGATCTTGTGAGTTCAAGGCCAGCCTGGTCTACAGAATGAGTTCTAGGACAGGCACCAAAGCTACACAGAGAAACCCTGTCCAAAAAAAAAAAAAAAAAGCCTCCATGTGAGTGATTCGCACACACGAGGGAGAGGGAGAGAGAATATTTAGCAGAGGAGAAACCCCCAATAATGCATTATAAGACAATGAACCTCCAAATATGCTTTTGTTTTCTGTTGGCCATCTACTGCTGGGCATGTGGTCTACTCTTGAAAGTAGTTTGTTTCTCCAGTGAAACTCCATTGGAGAAGACTAAATTCTCATTTGCAAGTGGTTATCAATTGAACATAGTTTCTGGGTTAGGGATAGGGACATGTTTATATTTCTCCTTTCAGTTCTAGAACCACAACTGGTACAGACCCATGCAGGCCTCTGTATGTTGCCTCAGTTCCTGTGAGTTAATATGTGCATTGGTCCTGTCGTGTTTAGAAGGTCTTGTTTTCCTGGTATCTTCCATTAGTTCTAGTTTCAACACTTTATGCGTCTTCTTCCACAGGGTTCCCTGAGGCATGGGGGGGACAGGATTTTATGGAGACATCCTATTTAGGGCTGAGTGTTCCAAGGTCTCTCACTCTCTACAGTTGGGCTGTGGGTCTCTCTATTTGTTTCCATTGCTGCAGGAGGAAGATCCTCTGATGATGGCTGAGCAAAGTACTCATCTATAATAGAGTGTCAATAGGGGTTATTTTATTGTTGGTGTTCCTTCAGTAGAAAAGTAGCATTTTGTTTTGTGCCCAAGGGGTCTCTAGGTTGTCTATTCTCAGGATCTTGGTCACCCAAGCAGCACTGGGTATGGGTTTTATCTTGTGCAGTGGGTCTTAAGTCAAATCAGATATTAGTTCTTTGCAGAAGCTTTGCGCTACCACTGCACCAGCACATCTAGCAGGTAAAACATTGTAAATCAAAGGATTTGTAGCTCAGTTGGTGTTTATGTTTTTTCTTTTTGCAGTGTGCACAGTATCTTCTAGTACCAAGAACACTAGCCCATAGGGGTCAATGTTCTAGAATAGGCACCAGGTTTAACTACTCTACATTCAATAAGTTCTATAGGTGTTGTTTCCAGCAACAGGGCCTTGCCATCAGTTTTTAGAAAGCAACCTATAGTCTTGGCAATAGCCTGGGTTGTTCATTTGGTCAAGAACTCCATTAAATGGAACCCATTCCTGGTACTGGAAGCTTCATTTGGTAAGAAGAGATGTTCAGTTGGGGCTCTTTGTCCTCTGTTATTTGGAGATTTCATTTAGATTGCCTTCATATATTATATATTTTAGGAAGCTTCTACTGTTATTAGGCTTCCACACTATCCCTCAAGTGACCCTTAATTTTAGCTATCTCTACCTGTATTTCATCCCTTGTCCTCTGTTGGCAGTCCCAAGTATCCACACAGAGGTATATATTAATTACAAATTCTCAGCCAATAGCTCGAGCTTGTTACTAGCTAACTCTTACATTTAAATTAACCCATATTCTCACCTATGCTTTACCATGTAGCTTGATACCTTTTCTCAGCATGGCATGCCCATCTTGTTTCTCTCTGCACCTATTTGGTAACTCTTCTGACTCCACCCTCCTTCATCACCACCATCCTTAGTTTGGTTGTCTTGCCTATACTTTCCTGACTGGCTATTGGCCAGTCAGCTTCTTATTAAACCAATTTGAGTGACAAATTATTAAAAGTGTACAAAAGGATTATTCCACAGAAACTATTGATGTTAAAAAGTGTTCCATTAGTGTGACAGCCTACTTTACTAAATTCCTTTTTTTTTGGGGGGGGGGGATTTTCGAGACAGGGTTTCTCCATAGGTTTTTGGTTCCTGTGCTGGCCTCCAACTCAGAGATCCATCTGCCTCTGCCTCCCGAGTGCTGGGATTAAAGGCGTGCGCCACCACCACCCGGCTATTAAATTCCTTTTTAATATAATTTTTGGTGTCATAGTGTATATTAAAGTTCAAAACAGGACATATAACCATTGATCTCACTCAAAACTTCTGGTTCATGAAAAAAGTGATTTTCTTCTAGGAATTATTTTAGAATACTCTAAAGGGTAACTTTTACTTAATGTGCTTAAAAATGCACAACAATTTGAAAAATACTAAAACTAACCATTACAAATATACCATCTTAAGGTTAGATGTTGGGGCACATGCCTTTAATCTTAGCAGGCAGAACTGAATTTGAAGTTAGCCTGGTCTACACATATCCTCAAAAATAAAACTAGAGCAACAAAATATTAACCTTAGCAAGTCTTTGCTATACAAACTAAGCAAGGAGCTAATGAAATGTAAATATTTCTTGCTCTTGAAATAGAAATTCCATCACTTCATAAATGTTAAAATCTTAGCAGATTGTCAACTGAAAACACTGAGTGTATTTTGTACTTAACTAAGAAGCCACTTTACCATTATAACATTGAATAATGGTATTGTTCAGATACTCTATACCACCTTGAAATAGACAAAGGAGAACAAAGCTACTTAGTATTATCCTTCAACTGTTTGACTGAAGGTGACTTGTAATTTATGGTTCATAAAATAGAATAGTGATCATAAAGTAATTATACTGACTCAAATGAAGTAAGCATTTATTTCAAAAATAATCTAACAACATTAAATGAATACTAGGAGTTTAGAATGCATTGGCAAAGCATTCTGCTTTGGAGTTAAAATATTTATGAAATAGCTACAATTTTAGGTCTTTAGTACATTTTTAGTACACTGGAACCATAAATATCTCAAAGTATAAATGTACTAAAAAGTACACATTTTAAAGCAGAAACTCCCCCCTTTCAAAGGGTGGCTAATATTTTACTACTTGTATATTTCAAACCATTATGTAAATTTCATTATATCTATTACAAACTGTATTAATTAAAAATACACTTTAGTTTCACAGATTAAAGTAATGTAAATATGACTCAAAGTGAGCCAGTCCTTTCACTGTTTGTCCATAGTACACACAAGTTGCACTGGAGTCACGTTCTTTTCATCTCTAAAAAATGTTTTAGTCTGAAGGTTCCTGCCCATAAACATACAGCTGCTTGGATGGTGCACATTTGCAAGGCTACTTACTTTTTCCACTTATATACAAAAACTAATAATCAGATAAAATGTGTTGATAGCAGCCAGATTTCATACATCATTTCCTTCATGAACCTTGAAAAATGACCATAGTCCTCTGCGTATGTTGAGAAGTTCCTCTTCATGCTGCGACCAAAGGAAAACAACTACTTGATAAAGACACACCAGTGTTCATCCCACCCAGTCCCTTAGGCTGTACATGGATGACCTAGAGGGTCCTCCCATCACTAGCAATAGTCAAGATAATGGAGAAAAGACTTGCAATCTTTCAAAACTTCACCTAAAAAAGTAAAGGAAGAGTAAAAAAAAAAAAATCTAGCTGGGCAGTGGTGGTGCACACCTTTAATCTCAGTACTTGGGAGTCAGAGGCAGGTGGATTTCCTTGAGTTCAAGGCCAGCCTGGTCTACAGAGCAAGTTTCAGGACAGCCAGGCTACTACAGAGAAACCCTGTTTGGAAAAAAAACAAAACAAAATAAAACCAACAAACAAAAAAACCTCTAGAGAAGACTTTTTTCAATGAGGATCAACTTGGCAGCTTGTTTGCTCAAGTTGTATGAGCCTGGCTAAACGTCACAGTCCCTGTACTGCATGCCATTAAAATCTCAAGTACTTTAATACTTTATTGATAAAGGTCACTATTATTACGCACTTAAACTGAGAAAACCCTTAAATTTGTCCATGTAAAGCAATGACACGAGTCTCTGTGGGGTGTACTTCATCCTAGAATGTGGCTGCTAGTGTACTTGACTTTAGAAAGCCAAGTATGTTTAAGCAAGTCAATGAAGTGCCATTGCTTACTTATGCAGGTGACAATTCTTCCATTCAGCAGTCTGGGTGCTTGGTCTTGGTTAAAGCACACAGCGGTTATAGCAGTACAAACCAGTCATTTCTTCACCTAGCTTTACATTTGCAAATCACTGTCTCTTTCCTCATCCATCCCTCATCTACTTTAACAAGGTTCCCATAATTTAAACAAACAAACTGAAAGTCACCAGCTTAAACCTGTCTACTCCAAACACCCACAAAAAGATAAAAAGTAAACAAGTGTGGTGGTCCATGGCTATAATCTCAGCATTCTGGAGGTTTACGTGGGAGGATCACAAGTTTAAGGCCAATCTGGACTCAAAAGCAAGAACCTGTTATAAAACAGAAGCACACAAAAGCCTGGTAATTACACGAGAGCATACATTCAACCCACTTACCATTTTCTTAAGTAGCTTATCTTGCAGAATTTTCATGTTTGCTTTCATCAAATGCATCTGTAAACATTATTTCTCTCATGAAATTTGTCAGATTTTCACAACAGAAAGACAAGTTAGACTATCCAACATCAAGGTTACATATTAAGTACATAAATTTATACCTCAGATATAAAAATATTATCTTCATAAACAGAGTTAGAGACAAGAAAATTATCCAGTGAAGTTTTCAAAACACGAAGCCTAAAAAATAAAATGAGAATCAACTTTTTACATATCAGTTTACAGTCCACTGCTATAGTGCAGTGTATGTTGTGTTTCACCTACAATCTTACAGAGTCTATTCATTAAAAAAAGTATACTAACCTCTCCTTCTCACTTCGGAGATATGTCTTCATCTTCTGAACTAATTTTTCCTCGACATCCTAAGTTTTAGGGTACAATAAATCTCTTGTATTTTAACATGATTAAAACCTGAATTATAATTAATGTATTTCTACTAGTCTAAATTTAAGCAAAAACTGGTTATAGGCTAAGAATACTGTATTTAGAATACTGTATTTAGCATATACTCTTTCAGATTACAAGTATTAGAAATAAAATCTCTCAGATGTCTCCCACATTATCAAAAATCATCATTATAAACTAGTTGGAAATTTCTGAGTTCAGATGCAACTGATAGAAGATAGAGTTATGTTTTAAATAATAACCTGCAACAGTCTTCCAAACTGGTGAATAAACAATTTTAAAGAGCTATATTTAGCTTTTAAACATTTTGAGAAATGTTTAATTTAAGAAACAAACCACAAGTTCCTTCTCCAAGTCTCGTAAAGTCTCTGAGTCTTTTCCAACTTTCTCCATCTCATTTATGAGAATGACTTTGAATTTCTCAAAACTTTCATTCCTATTAAAAAGGAACAAAATGAGATTGTTGCAGCACCACAGGGCCCACAGCTCATAAGCGCACAGTATGCATGGCTCACCAAACAGATGTGTGGTACAGACCTGCGTCCTCGAGCTTGAGAGGTCACTGTCATTAAATGTTGTTGAGTCAATTTTAATGTCTTTGTAGTAAAGTCATCCATGATTCTATGTTGGGTCTGAAAGATACTTTTAACTTAAAATGTCTTTATAGTAATAACAAGCTAACCAAGACTGTGTTATGAAAGTCTTCCCATAACACCTAAGAAAAACTTAGAAAATTAAGAATGTAATTATTTAAATCAACTTTTTTATAATGAACTTAGAGCAGTGATTACTTGTGTTGGTCAGGATTCGAATAGAGTTCAATTTTCTATTGTTTTTAGGAATACTATTTATATATTAGTACATATTTATAGTGTTTCTAAAAACTGGAATTATAATTTTCTTTAAGAGCATAGCTTAATAGAATTTACCATTTTTCACAAAACACATTTTTCACCTACTGGAGTCATATAACAGTCTGTAAAATTAGAGATTCTCTTGACTTTTGAAAATATGAAGATTTTAAGAAATTTCAAATCTTTGGATAAAAGGAAAAGCGATCAAGAGATGAGGTTCGTGTCATACTAACTATACTTACTGTTTAAAGGAGGGAATGAACTAATTATCAGTCCAAATAAAGACAGAAGAGAATGTGATTTTCTACCTATTAGTAATAGTAAACACTGTTTTTAGGATGTACTCTGTATAGATATCCACTGAATTCTCAGAAACTAAGGACACAGTAGAGACAATGGTGGAAGAAAGCTGGAGTATAGGACACTATATTATGTGCTAGTCTCCACTAATAGCCTCTGTGAGATTAAAATGTCTAAAGACGGAAATGAGGAGATCACTTCCTGCCAAGGGCTTACCATGCAAGCATAAAGACCCTAGTTCAGATCCCCAGCATCAACATAAAAAGCCAGGTGCAGGGGCGCATACCTGTAAAGCCAACTCTGGGGAGGTAGAAACAGGCTATCTGGGGCTTGCTGGTCAATCAGTACAATATAGCTCAATAAATAAACTATCTTCATTGAGAGATAATTTCTCACAAAAAGACTGGAGAACAACTGCAGACACCTAAGAAGACCTCTAACCTCCACAAGCATATGTGTGTGCATGCACATCTCACACACATACAGAACAAAATATAAAAATGCAAAGAAAAATTGAACAGATGAATTAGAAATATATATATATGGTGGAAAGATGTTAGAAGGAATGAGAGGTGCCTTTTATCTGATAATCCAAATTATATGCAAAGTCAGATTCATAAATGGGTGTTTTGTTGACTAAGGATCAGACAAACCATCCATCATCTACCAGAAACTTGGAGTGCATTATCATGGTATTGTGTATAACTTATGAGGTAACTCACATCAGTTTTCCTCTTATAATCTGAGCTGATGTTATCATACAACACTTCAGCACCTGGAAACTCCTGTTGCCAGTCCTCAGGAATAGAAAAATCTGGTGTCGATAATGAAGCTGTAATTTCAGACATTAAAAAAACAATGAGTTAATATTAAAATATGTATTACCACAAAATTTATCATTGTCCTCAGACTGAGAACAAAAAATTTCTGTGTTTAAATCCAACAGAGGTTTTTTATTATTAAAAAATGAAATTCTTGTCACAGAACCCTTTTACAGGGTTACTGAGGCACAAAAAACAAGTATTTTTTACTTTTAAATCTGATCCATTAATAAGAAAGAAGCATCCGCAAAGTATTTTAGTGACACACATCAAGTAGCTCAGATTTCAGTAAAATGAAAATTTAAGACATGATGGGGAAATCTGAAGATCATGCTACACCTTTAATATAAAGTCATTTTTGTGATAAAAGTCCATATCCATCTTGGACTCAAAGTTGTTTGTACAAAGAGTTGTGTTTAAGTCAAATTCTAGGAAGCTGTCCAGAAGTTTTGACAGGATTTTGATCTGCTTACTTTTGTAAATGTGATGATCTGAATCTTCCCTTTGACACAGTCTTTTGGAGAGTAATTGTTCTCTCTCTTCTGCCTCTTCCACTTCTGCTTCATTGGAATTACTTAGATTATCTTCTAGGAACATTTGCCGTTTGTGACATCGTTGACTAGGACCTCAAGAAACCATTAAAAATAATAGTGCTATAATTCTGATTCAATACATCTACCACTTTATTGCTTAAATTAAAAAGTTTTTAAACAACTATGTTAAAGTATACTTTATATTTTTTATTTCTGACAACAATGTGACTTGAAATGTAGAACTCATTTAGGTATAAATCCAAAGTAATTAGTAATGACTTTGAAGGCAAGGCTGTGACTAGAAAGACAGCTAAACAGTTGGGAGCACTTACTGCCCTCGCAAGGACCCAGGCTCAGTTCCCAGCATCTGTGCAGTTGCTCGAAATTGACTAACTCCAGCTCCAGAATACTTAACACCTGGCCTCCACAAACACTGCACGCGCATGGAGCACATATGTACATGCAGGCAACATAAATTTTTTAAAGCAAATCTTTAAAAAGCAAGACTATGCCTACAAACCTGATACATGAGTATTGTCACTGGGCATATCCCACCATATTTTCTCTACTCTTTCACTAGAACATGATAATGGAGATGCGGCAAGGCTTTCCTAAAATAAATATTAGAAATTAGAAGAAAAGTAGTATAAACACTTGTATTTATCTTTGACTATTCTTTATCATCTTTATCAAACTCCCAAGCCAACAGATTTCAAATGCTGTCCAATTCTTTGTCATATCATTGTCTTTAAGTCATCTTTAAGACTGCTGCAAATGAATCTAGATATTAGATTAGCATCAATTTTATGCTAATATAGTTTTTAACCTGATAAATTTGCAAATTTATTTTCAATTTCACCATGTTGTTATTTGAGTTAGAAAATAGGGAGCTACAGAAAAACTTTCTTATAAAGTGACTTTTTTAACCTTTAAACTTGTGTTTTACTATTTGAACACAGTTTTTTAAAAAAAAGCAATTTTACTTAGATTACCATTCTTTCTTTAATACATGTACTCTTCTAGGCACTTATGGGTAACTTAAATCCTAGCCCCACCCTAAAACACAACACTTTATTTTCATCTTCTATATTATACAGTTGTTAAATATTTTTACTTATCAACCAGTTGAATTTTCTGCTTACAAGAAGTTCAGAAAACCAAATTTCTATGTAATCATGAAGGCAGAAATTTTATAAACATGTAAACTCAGAGATTTAGCCCCATATCCTTATTAAGACTTTCCTTTTAAATTTTTTACACGACTAAATCATTCTATCACAGAGAAAAATACTTGGTAGCATGATTCCCACTGAATACTAGCAATTTGAATTAGCATATTACCTCTCTCTTGCTTTGTATATGGTTTTCTCGACTCTCTGGAGATTCAGTTTCCATAAAATGTTTCTCTGAGTTATTACTGCTTACATCTGAATAGCTGTTATAATGTAGGGTTCTTTGATTATCAATCACTGAATTTGTATTTTTTCTATTCAAAACAGAATTATTCTTGGTAGTTGTGTTTCTGGGCTATGAATGAATAACACATAGAAACCCAAAGATAATTAGATAACTACTACTTAAAAACAGAAAAAAAGTTAAATAGTAAGAAACAATTTAAAATTTTAGAGAATTAACTCAAGGCTAAAATTCATAATCCACTTAAATAGAACATTAATTAGCTCAATGACAAGTATCTAGCAAGTCCAATGAGCAAAGATGCCTGATGTATGGTCTATACTTCACAGGTCAAGTACCTTAACAAGAAAAGGAACATGAAAGTACAAGAATTGGTCATAAAATACAAAAGTTATACTTTATATAATCATCTATAAAGAAAATCAATGACAACCTGGGAAATTATAGAATTCAGCAAGATCACTCAAAATTATTTTATACAAGAGTAAAAACCTATTACTTATTGGCTTTTTTGTTAAGATAAATACAAATCAAAAACCTTTAAAACTCCAGAAATGTAAAGTGTAGGTTTGTGTGTGAAACACTCAGGCAAATGTAAAACTAAGCAGTGTAGTATTAGTACAAGACAGTGGCTAATAGCTAGAATCATGTGACTAACAAGACTAAGGCTGAGTTAATGTAAATATTAGATGTGGAAAACTTCCACTGTTCATAGAAAATCCTAGAGAGACTGTAACCTAAAAGTTTAAATCAAAAAGTAACATTTTTACAATAAAGGAAAATACTTTAAGAATAATACTTAAGGAAGTATTAGATTTTACTAATATAGCCCAGGTTGGTCTTGATATTTCAATCTTTCTACCTTCCCCCCTTGAGAGCTAGGACTACAGGTCTGTGTTAAACACGGAACTGCGGGTATGTATCAGACATTCCTGCTTGAGTTTTACACATTCTGAAAGATCAGAAATTTTATTTCATAGTTTGCCAGACTAGAGTTCTGGATTCTAACAAGTGAAAAGGTACAATGCCTTTAACAGATACAGAAGTTACATTCAAGCCTACAGTAAGAACTCCTGTAAAGGCTGGGTTTGGTGATGCAGACTTTAATCCCAGCATTTGGGAGGTAGAGGCAGGTGAATCTCCAAGTTTGAGGCCAGCCTGGTCTACATAGTGACTTTCAAAGCTACATAGCAGGACCCTCTCTCAAACCCTCCCCCCGGGAAAAAAAAAGCTTCCTGTAAACTTTAAGATAAATCAACACTTCTATTTTACAAATTAGAAAACATAAATGGGACTAAAGATGTAGCTTGGTAAAGAATGTTTATCGAGTACATATAAAGTACTGGATTCAACCCCTACTAACACAAAAAACCAACAATAAATTCACAGAATGTTAAAAGGAAAGTCCTCATTAATACAGTCGACCATAAAACTCCAAAGAGACTAAACTTCACATGCACCAGGCGAGTAAAAGCAGAAACCTGAGGTAGAACTCAGCACAAACTATGGAAAAGGGGCAGTTACTGCCTAACTTCCCAGCAAGTTAGTATGTAGCAAACTAAAATTCCATAGAGCATAGAAAACATCACAGAAGGTAATAAAAGCAGAATTACCTAGATGTAGACAGACACTTGGAAAATGACAAGTGAAGGATTTAAAGAATGCAAAAAGACAGATGACAGAATTTAATAGGGTACTAAGTTGGTATGTTGCCATCTGTAGAAAAATGAGACTTGCAAAAGGGCTTGGAGGGCTAATGAGGTGAGTCAGGGTCTAAACCGCCTACATCTGTTTAAAAACATAGCACTACTCTGAACTGTTTGACATACTGACAGTTTAAGCTAAGATTTTGTTTGCAAAATATGCCCCCCCCCCCCGTAAAGACTACTGGCTTAAAATAAAAGGGCTTTAAAGCCATCTAGAAAAAAAATCAGCTAAAAGTGATAGGCCAGATGGCTCAATACACCAGCAATTTTGGATATCTGACACAGGTATGTTAATAACCACTGTACTTTAAGTGCTGGTACTTTATCTAGGTCCCCATGCATCTAGACAAGTGCTCTCAGTACACCTCCAAGCCCTAAATAGTCATTAACACCATTTTATTATAAGCAATGGTTAGTACCTATGAGTTTTAAACTCCTTATATAACTAAGCACTTGAGCAATATGGTTTTCAACTATATTCTTTTCAGTTTTGTCAATTTGTGATTCCAGTAACAAAAACTTATTAAAGGTTAAAACACTGAACAAACATATAATACATATTTGATGAATATTATAGGCAAATGGCTATTTTCAGATGCATATGATAGAAAATTATATTCTTACCAAAGAAGGCAGTCCAGGAACAGGTGAGCTACTCTTTCCCACACATAGTGTACTGGTCTCACTGATTCTGGGCGATTTTCCCTGACTTTCAACTTGATTGTTACCGTTTAAGGATTCAAATGATGCAGTTTTTGGATAAGGTGAAAAAGATTTTGTGATGTAGTCATAATCTTCAGTAAGATCCCTTTCTGTTATTTTCTCTATACCTAGATTCCCCCAAAACACAAACATACAGTATTACTGTTAAAAATAGAGTATTATTTCATTCTTGCTCTAGGAAAGGGCATGACAGAATAATTTATCAAATGTTCAAAGATTAGGTGTATTTTAAAAAGATACACTCAATAATTTAAGACCAACTATGTTTTAAATACTAAGATTTTGAACAATTCTCAGTTGAAAATTTAAGGACCTACAAAAAAATTTAAACTACACACACAGACACACACACATTGTATGAGATGACTTAACTGCTACTTTAAATATTTTAACATTATATAACTGTTAAAGTTTTACAAAATCAGTTGGTCTAAACTGCTCACTGAAATATCAGGACATTAAGGTGGGGAGACAGCTCAATCAGAAAGTGCTTGCTGCGTAACCACAAGAACCTGACTTCATCTCCTGAACCCACATTAAAAAACCAGGCATGGTGAAATATGCCTGTAATTCTAGAGCTTGGGAGTTGGATCTCTGGAGCTCAGTCAGCTAGCCAATTTATTCTATTTGGTGAGCCCAGGTACCAAGTGGACCCACTTAACTAAAAGTTTTGGGGGAAGATGGCTCCTTAGAAACAACATTTCACAGGCATATAAGCACCAAAATAAAAGCAAGGACGTTAAGTTTTAATGAAATCAATTCTCAGTTTTTTAGCTCAAATCAAGATATGTGCATTTGTCTTAGCTTATCTAATGAGACTGATTCTGAGCACTCTGAAAATAAAAAGATGTTGTGTGCTTTAGGGAAACATACACAAAAACATTTAACTTTTGGATTTAACTGAAATGATTCACATTTGGAACTGTTTTAAAATAGCCTGAGATTTTGTAATTAAAAGACATACGTAAGCCAACACTCTAAAGACTATGTATTTTTATTACCAATTATTTTTAAATAAAAGCAAACACTATTGTTTCTGAAGATAATCTACTGTGAGTTCACAGAATCACAGCATTTCTTACACTTATCAAAGAATTGTATAGGGGCTGGAGAGATGGCTCAGAGGTTAAGAGCATTGCCTGCTCTTCCAGAGGTCCTGAGTTCAATTCCCAGCAACCACATGGTGGCTCACAACCATCTGTAATGAGGTCTGGTGCCCTCTTCTGGCCTGTAGGCATACACACAGACAGAACATTGTATACATAATAAATAAATATTTAAAAAAAAAAAAAAAAGAAGAATTGTATAAAGGATCCCATACAGTTCCTGCTATTAATACTTAATCTTAAAGTATTAGAATTATAATGTTACATTTTTGCTTTTAGAGCTTAAGAATATTAAATATTTCTACATTGAATCATTTGATATTTAACATCCTAACATGAAAACGTTGGATTCTATTTATGTTCTCAAGTTGGCCAAAAAAATCCAATTATTAGCATTAGCTGATTTAAAATGAACTTTTAAACTACCTATCTCAAATTTCACAAAACTGCCGGGCGGTGGTGGCGCACGCCTTTAATCCCAGCACTTGGGAGGCAGAGGCAGGTGAATCTCTGTGAGTTTGAGACCAGCCTGGTCTACAAGAGCTAGCTCCAAGGCCACAGAGAAACCCTGTCCCGAAAAACCAAAAAAAAAAAAAAAAAAAAAAAAAACCAAAAAAAAAAAAAATTTCACAAAACTAATCTTAGATTTTCATAGTTACAAAAAGAAAATTGCTAACTATTCTTGCTAAGTAAAAGGCAAGGAAAATGAAGTAATACTGACATCTTGTCACTTCTACAGAAGATGGGCTCCCAGACACAGATGCAGAAGATAGGCAAAAACTGTCTTCTCTCCCATCTCTTAGCTCAGATGAAATTTTCTGCTTTTCTTTTGCTGTTTCTGTAGTGACAACTTCCTGTGGTTCCTTTGGCAGTTTCTTGGTCTGGGCTCTGGAATGGACAGTCTCCTCCTAAATGCACCAGTAACCTCAAATTATGGTCACATACATTTATACAACTGGGTATATGTTACACTACAGCACTGACTGACTTATTACTATGTAAGGCCATAACAAGAGCTTAGATGTTATTGGCAAATATATGTTCTAGAGCACTTTGAAAATATAATGACTGCACAGACTATGTATAGAATAATAGAATGCTGTGCAGGTTCAAAGTTGGTGACTGTATCCAGGAGAGAGAAAACAGAACTCCTAGATTTCATTGTGCATGAGACACTGAGAAGTCCATGAACCAAGATGGCGAAGGGGAGACATACATGAAGTAAGACTGCAGAAAAGACCAAAGGTACTTGAGAAACTCAGGTCATCACTCAGTAACAACAGAGAATTTGTTTATAGCTCTGTGTAAGCAGAGGGCTCTTCTCTATCTTGCACCGTCTCACTGAATCAGTTTCTCTCTGCCTACCTGGTCCCTGCAGCTGCTTATGAAATAACCACTCTGAGGCTTATTATCAGTTACAATTATTTGGCCAATGGCTTAGGCTTTTTATTGGCTCTCTCTTATTTAAATTAACTCATTCCTACTGATCTGTGTATCACTACATGGCCGTGGCATAAACCTCTGTTCTAGCATCTTTCTCCTTAGGCTGCTGTTGGCATCTCTCTCCAGTGGCTACAAGGCATCTCCTTAACTCCTTGAAAATTAAGGATTTTTGTCATTGTTTTTTATTTTTAAGCATAGATAAGATGAATGGCTTAGAAAGGCGTATTTGATGGTGGGTATGTTAACATTAAAGCAAGAAATAAGACAAAAATGGTGATTGTTATCTGATCTAAAGGAACTATATATCTCCAAATTCTAGGGGGAGAAAAGGCCAGCATTCCTCAGAAAGCCATTTCCGCTCTATCAAAGGAGCCAGTTTTCTTCATCACTTGGGGCAGAGACACAAATGGCTATCCATGATACCAATTAGCATACCAAAGTACATGCTGGCCTCCAGTCTCCCTCAAGTATCTGTTATTTCAGCGTCCATGTTGGCATTCTGGATCCTCTCATCCCACCCCTTAACCCTAAACTTCTCCAGCTCAGAACCTCCCCTCCCCCATCCAGCTGTGCGTGTGCTTACTCAAGCTCTCTTGCTCCCTCTTCTCTCCTTCCCTCCCCTCCTCTTAGTCCCTCTTCTGCTCTTTTGATCTCCTTTGCCATCACACTTCTCTTTGTCTTCATCACCCCCTACACCTCCTTCTCAAGGCCAAGTCCATTCTGCTGCCTATGTTCAACCTAAGGCTTTCTCTTCCTGCTCTGGACTCTTCCAGATGACTCTGGCTATACTTTCCCCTCACAGCTATAATCAAAACCTTCCACTTAACCAAACCTTTGAACAGTCATGTCAGTTGATACAATTATGTTACAAGGTCTTTAAAATGTTCCAGACAAGAGAGATCAGGAACACAAACAAAAGGAAATGGTGGTTTAATGGGTTAAGATCAAACAAAGTGAGTCCCATGGTGGTGCACAAACCTTTAATCCCATAATCCAAGCACTCGAGAGGCAAAAGCTGCCTGATCTCTATGAGTCCAAAGTCAGCCTGGTCTAAATAGTGAGTTCTACTGAGCTTCAGGATAGCTAAGGCTGTTACACATAGAAACTGTATCCCCAAAACGAAAAACCAAAACCAAAGCAAACAAACTAATCAATGATGGAGGAAGGTCATTGGTTAAAAAATAAAGAAACTGCTTGGCCCTCATAGGTTAGAACATAGGTGGGTGGAGTAAACAGAACAGAATGCTGGGAGGAAGAGGAAGTGAGCTCAGACGCCATGCTCCCCCCTCCCGGGCAGATGCAGGGCAGCTCCTCTCAGAGGCAGACACGATGCAGCCAGCCGCCAGGTCAGACATGCTGAATCTTTCCCGGTAAGACTGATGCTACACAGATTATTAGAGATGGGTTGATCGGGATGAGAATTAGCCAGTAAGGGCTAGAGCTAATGGGCCAAGCAGTGTTTAAAAGAATACAGTTTGTGTGTTGTTATTTTGGGGCATAAGCTAGCCAGGGGGCCCAGGAGCTGTGGCGGCAGGAATGCAGCCCGCAGCTCCCACTACAAATCAACATATTGTAGTAGTTAGTCAAAGATCTATCTTTACCAATAAGCTCTCTGGATTCAAATTCTGTCTCTATCACTTCCTACCATGAATTTCTCTAAGATGATAATATTCACAGTAATGAACCACCTACATATTATGGTGTAGGAGTTCCTTCTGTTTGTGTGTTGCTTGTATTGAATAAAGAAACTGCCATGGCCTAGCTGATAGGACAGAACTTAGGTAGGCAGGGAAGACAGAACTGAATGCTGGGAGGAAGAAAGGCAGAGTCAGGAGAAAGATGCTATGGATCTGTGGGAGACAGATGCTGAGAATTTTCCCCAGTAAGCTACTGCCATGTGGTGATACACAGATTAATAGAAATGGGTTAAATTAAGATTTAAGAATTAGCCAATAAGAAACTGGTGCTAATGGGCCAAGCAGTGATTTAATTAATACAGTTTCTGTGTAGTTATTTCAGGGCTAAGCTAACTGGGCAGCCGGGACGAACAAGCGGGCCCTCTTCCTGTTACAATATTAGATTTTAAGATAAATTTGTAAGACTAGCAATGGGCATGCTGTAAGTAGTACTATATGCCTACATAAAAAATTTAGTAGTTTAAGAAAATTAAATTTAGAGAGTATCAATTTTAATTATATTGATTTACCTTTGTCAGCAGTTTATCTTTAAGTATATATGAAAATTCTTTTTCACTCTCTGATTCTGAAGTTGAGAGATCTTTATAATTTTTTTTTGTTTTTGTTGCCCTTCGTGGAAGTCTGGTTCTCCGATCTACAACTATTTCATCATCCTTTTTGGTAATGTTTTTATTGCGTCCCTTTAGGGGAATATTTCATGATTATTATAATACCAGTAATAGAGGTATCAGAAATATAAGCTATTTGTGATAAAAATGCAACATTGGCGCTACATACAAATATATGTAGGAATGAAATGATTCTTGATTGAAAAAACTACCATTCTTGTCATCTTCACTGTTTTATTTCTACCATGCAATCTCTAAGAGAAATACTTTCCAAAGTTACACACACACACGTACGTGAGGGAGTATACTCAGTAAAGTACTTGCTGCATAAACACAGAGACCTGAGTTCAAATATTCAGAACAAATATAAACAAGCCAAGCACAAGGGTCAGTTCTTATAATCCCAGTACTGGGAGGCAGACAGGTGAATCCCTGTGGTCACTAGCCAGCTAGGACATATAGACAGGCAGATTTCATGAGCTCATTGATCAGACATTTCAATCAAAATGGTGAACTCTAGGTAAGATGTGGAAAAGTGATCAAAGAGAGCATCCCAATATTGTTAACCTTTAGCCTCCATATATACTGGCACAAGTAGTATATATCCACACACAGGTGCATGCATGCAGAACACACGCATGTACACATAGACATACATGCATACTCCAAGACACTATTAAAAATAGAATGCATAAGATAATGCAAAGGCAAGGTCAAGGACCAGCTATGGAAACAGGTAAAAAAAAAAAATGAAGGCATGTGTTATTGCTATAATGGTCTCTAAATGGTATTTTATCTCTTGATTACCATTATGGATCTTGGCTGCCCCCTTTCCAAGGATGACCCTGCAAAATTCAGGAAAATAAGATTAAAATTTTCAATAGATAAAATGGTCATAACATTTCTGCAAGAATAAATTTAAAATCATAAAATAAGAAGCCCCTCACCCTGATGTGGGATTCCCTCTGTATGCTGTGAATAACATTGGTTAATAAAGAAACTGCCTTGGGACTGCACAGGAAATAGAGGTAGATGTGGAAAACTAAACTGAATGCTGGGAGAAAGGAGGAGTTAGAAAGAAGCCATGTAGCTGCTGGAGTGAGATGTCAGAACTTTACCCAGTAAGCCACTGCCACGTGGCGATACACAGATTACTAGAAATGAGTTAAATTAAGATATAAGTGTTATCCAATAAAAAGCTAGAGCTAATGGGCCAAGCAGTATTTTAAATATAGTTTCTATATAATTATTTTAGGGCTCAGCAGCTGGGAAACAACAAGCAGCCTCCAATAACAAATTGGCACGCCAACATGGTGGATGGACTATATCCACGTAAAACCTGAAAAAGCTTGAAAGGGAATCCTAGACACAAAAGAACAGAGTTAAGCATGGTTTGGTATTGGCATTTTCTTGGATGGGTTCTATTTGTTAGAAGCAAGCAGAGGCATGGCTCCTTTAAGAGAGGTTTTCCTGATTCAGCAGCAGCAGAAAAAAATGCCAGCATGACCTCCGGCTCTTTCAGGAGGCCAAGCATTTAAATAAGCAGCATGTTACAAACTGCTTAATGGCTCAACACAGACCCACTGCATACTTGGAACTGGGACCATGTGCGTGGCTCGAGGCAGTGAATGGCTTTCCTCCACCATGCTGGACTGTGTGAAGCAAGCAGGCAGGGCCGTATATACCCTAGCAATGATGCAGCTCAGATTCTTAAGAAGTGCTTCTGGTCAGAATAATTACAGATATGCAATAAAGACAAATTCAGATGAAAAAGACCTCTAAATGATACACAGTGTGCTTAAAAAGGTACGTAGGTTTGGGAGAGAAAAAAAGGAGTATAGAGAGTCATAAAAAGTAAAGAGACAGAGTATAATAAACATTAAAAAGTAGTACAGTAAAAATAAATGAGTCATGTAAAATTGGACTATACACAGAGAGTCTGGATTGTGTAATTATTGTGTTTACTTTGAATTTTTGACTGTGAAGGAGCTAAGTAACGAATATACATACTTTAAAGGTATCTTGTCTTCAAAATTTGGGTCTAAGGATTTGTTGCTTTGGAAAAGAGGTTCTTCTTTTGTTTCCACAGAGGATAAAAACATATGAAATTTTTCCAGACTAATGTGGTTTGATGCACCAAGAACCCCTGGAAAGGTTGCCACATTACTAATAGCTTTAGGCCCAGGTGCTTCTTTCATTTCAAGCATAATGTCTGCCATCTTTTTATATATCTTTGAGAGCTAAAGACAAGTGAAACTAGTGAAGCAAATCTTATTTACAAGAAGAGTCCTATAATGCATGTTAACTTACCATCTAATCATTTCAACAAAATAATTGCCATAAAATTTTGTATTTTTATTGATTGCAGAATTTTAGACCACTATCACCACATTAAACAATAAAAGCAACACATAGACAGAGGGATCTCCCACACCAGTGTATGTGTTGGATAAGGCAAAGAAATGATGATACAGAAACACACAGAGCATAAATAGCAGTAATTAGATGTGTCAGGGACCAATTTTTGATTCTGTTTAAGAATATTAATATTGTTCACGAACATCAGCTACATAACTGAGTAATAGTGATCCATGAATAAAATAAGCAATGATAATATGTAATGAATCAAAAATTACGATAAATCACTTTTGTATGTATGTGGAGTCTTATTTAAATGAAAATATAAGAGGCTTGGGAGATATCTGTTTAAGTGATTTTCACTTAAACACAAAGACCTGAGTTTGGATCTCCAACAACCAATGTAAAAGGCAGGCAAGGCAGTTTACAATTATAATCACAGCACAGGCAAACCAAACAGGAATATCACTGCGTCTTGCTGGCCTGTCAGTCATTTCGGCTGAACTGCCTGCCAAGCTTCAAGCTGGGAAACTCTCAAAATATAATGTAGAGAGCAATCAAAGAAGACAGCTAGCATCAACCTCTGGCAGTTCTTCCCATGCCTTTCTGCCATCCTACCTTCTTTCTCTCTTGCCCACCCATACAAATATAACCATTAGCAAAACAATGAAACAATTAGTATATGTTTTGTCATACTTAAAAGGGCCTGTTAATGATAAAAGTATAAATGATAAAGGAATAAACAAGCAAGAATCTATAACATGATTATTAAGCAATAGGCTTAGGATTATCAAGTTATCATGCATTTCAATAGAGTATAACTGAATATATTTACAATATTTCTCTAAAAATTAATTTCTTACTTGATTTTCTACTTTTGTATTTCTTCGCATTTTTATTTCTACTGTAATCCATTAGTCTTTTTGATTTTGGTTCTCTTAGCCAGCTAATGTCAGTCTTGCTGTCATCACACCCACATTCTGTTTCAGTGTCACTAAAGAGTGTTTTCTCATGACTTGCTGACATCTAGAGAGAAAGCCAACAAACATGCCTTAGTACATATGTCAAACAGTATTGTAATGACCAAATATCCAAACAATAAACTAAATGCTGGTGGCTTTGCCAATTTTTCTGTTGCTTGCTTTTTTAGCACTGGTAAGGGTTCAAAAACTCAGGGCCTTTTATATGTCAGGTAAACGTTCTATCACTTGGTACATCCTTGGATATATTTTTTTATTCCTTTTACATTTCAACCACAGTTCCCCTTCCTACACCTCCTCCTCCTGCTGCCCTTGCCTATCACCCCCAAAACAACCCCCATCCATTCCTCCCAAAGGGTAAGGCCTCCCATGGGAAGTCAATAAAGCCTGGCACATTAAATTGAGGCAGGGCCAAGCTCCTCCTCCCCTACCTCAAGGCTGAGCATGGCATCCCACCATAGGGAATGGATTCAACAAGCTAGCTCATGTACCAGGAATAGATCCTGGTTCCACTGACAGGGGCCTTTCAGATAGACCAAGCTATACAACTATCTCCTACATACAGAGGGCCTAGGTTCTGTTTCATCTGGCTCTACAGCTGTCAGTCTAAAGTTCATGAGTTCACACAAAGTTTGGTTCAGTCATCTCTGTAGATTTTTTCCTGTCATGATCTTGATCTCCCTAGGACATATAATCCCTCCTCCCTCTCTTTGACTGGATTCCAAAAGAATGGGGTACAGATCTAAACAGAATTCTCAACAGAAGAATCTCAAATGGCTGAAAGACATTTAAGGAACTGCTCAACATCCTTAATCATCAGGGAAATGCAAATCAAAATGATTGAGATACCATCTTCCACCTGTCAGAATGGCTGGGATCAAAAAGATACCAAAAACAGCTTATGCTGGAAAGAATGTGGAGTAAGGGGAACACTCCTCCACTGCTGGTGGGACTGCAAACTTGCACAGCCACTTTGGAAATCAGTACAGCACTTATCAGAAAATTGGGACTCAATCTGCCTCAAGACCCAGTGATACTACTCTTGGGCATACCCCCAAAGGATACCTGCTCAACTATGTTCATAGCAGCATTATTTGTAAGAGTCCGAATCCAGAAGCAACCTGAATGTCCCTCAACTGAAGAACGGATAAAGAAATGTGGTACATTTACACAATGGAGCATTACTCAGCAGTAAAAAGAATGATATCAAAGTATGCAGGCAAACGGATGGAAGTAGAAAAAAAAAATCATCCTGATTGGCTCAAAGATAAACACAGCATGTATTCACTCATAAGTGGATATTAGATGTAAAGCAAAGGATAACCAGACTATAATCCTTGAATATAATTTTTTAAAGTATTCCATGATTTGTCAATAAATGCAATTTTATTTCTCATACTCTCCTTGATTAGTCAGAGAAATGATGCTGTGAACAAAGTCAATACTGAATTAATCAAAGTCCTCATTTCCACCATTCTTTCACACAAAGACATTGCTCAGCACAGTACGACACAGCAGTCTTAGTTTTCACCATCTCTAAGTCATTTTCTAGTGGGGTATGTATTTAGTAACATAAATGACCTTTTTCACTTACGCTCATACTAAACTGCATGAAAAATATAAAAATTTAAAACTCTCAGAAAGCTCCACACAGAGTTGTCATAAGATTGTCTATGTCATCCTTCTCAATCATGGTTTTCAAAATGCTGTTTCCCAGGTCTTAAATTTGAAGGTACAGATCAAGGCCATTTTCCAAAATAGTTTAGAACATTTTCGTAACTATTAAATAACTTAAAATTTTGTCATTTCATCCCCTGCTAAGGGAGCACGAGTGTCAGTATACATCCTTAATAATCTATATTCTGCATTAAGTGAACTATAAATATCAGTTTGTGGGAAGGTTGAAGACTGAATGATCTTTTGGAAAATCATCAAGGCATTGCTACTCTTAGTAATTCCATTTTATCTGTTTTTCTTTGTATCTTTTTTTGTTTTTATGCAAATTACATGTCACCTTTATTTGGGCCAGCATGTCTACCTTCAGGTTCCTCTTCTATTCTGTACCTTTAAGTGTATCCACACTAGTTGGGTCAGATTGTCAACAAGTGAAGACAAATTTGAATGATTACATTCTTTTACTGTATTTGTCAATGGGCTCAATATTCTTGGCAGTTGACTTTGAAAGCATAAAGTTGTCAATATCAGATGCAGACTTAGAAGAAAAAGAAGCCTGACTTTATTTTGTATAGTTTGGCTCTTTCACTATGTAGGTTGTGAAGGTGGAGTAAAGAGGGTTTGGAGACAGACTTTATTAACACTTGGACTTGGCTCAATCTTAACAGCTATGACGAGAGGTTTCCTGCTCCAGACTCCTTAAACCTTTCAGTGTTACTTTAATGGTTGAAATCCTCTGTGCTCTAGATTCAGGGTCTGGAAGAAACTCTCAAACATATATAGCTAAAGGTAAGTTATGATTTGTTCCTCACTCATCTTCATTATTTGAAGGTGAAAAATCCTTATAGCCTTCAAATTCATACCTCTATTATTTCCTCAAGTTTATTGGGTATGCTCTTTCCTCCTATAGATTCCTTGGGCTTTTTCTTGAATGGAGTAATTTTTATGATGACCTGAATGTATCATACTATTCTACTCTATTTTTCAGGATCATTTCCCCTCACACGCACACCCATCCAACTGTTAACCTCTCATACAATTACCTCCACTAGTGCTTCCAATACTAGAATCAAAGCCATCTGAAGAGCTAACAATTCATATCATGGTTTTATATCCACGAAAATTTCGGATTGTTTCTCAAAATTCAATGACACTTTGACAGTGGAATAAGAAAGTTAAGCAGATGGAGCAGGGTCATACTGTACAACAGTTTTAGGTTGTCTCACTTCACAACAAGCCCTAATTCCAACAACAGCAATGCATAGCTAGGCTTTAAACCTTCTATTTCAGTTTTAGGTTTTTATTTTATATCCACCAAAATAATATACAATAAAGATCCTTAATCCATAACAATTTGACAGAGCTACCTATATTTCTGTTTTAAAGTTGTCATATGGCAATCTCCAGAATTAGCCATGTTCATTGGATTGAAGGGCAAAGCTTTCTTCATTATTTCATGTATGTGTAATACTGTACTTATCTACTTCAGATGAAATATTCAATCCAGGAGCCAAACACAGTAACAAAATTTCACTTTGAACGTGAACTATATTGCCTGAATAATGTAAGTGCAACTAGAGCTACAGATGGTTGTAAGCGCCTTTTATAGGTGCTAGGAATGGAACTTGGGTCCTCCTCTGGAAGAATAGCCAGTACATTTCTCAACCTCTGAGCCATCCCTCCAGCCTTTGAGTATTATTTTTTAAACACCAACATGTACTTTATTTTCTATTTCAATCACCTCCAGCATTAAAATATTATTAAAAGAAATACTCCTTTAAAGATGTATTTTTATGTATGCGATGTCTGTGTACCTATGTGTGTGTTAAGCCACATGTGGCAGGTGTCTGCAGAGGCCAGAAGAGAGTGTCAGACCCTATGGAAATGGAGGTACAGAGGGTTTGTGAACTGTTCAATGTGGAAGCTGGGAACCACACTCAGGTCCTCTGAAGAGTACCAAGCACTCTTTTAATCACTGAGCTGAACTTCCTCTCTAACCCAAGAAACATTGGCATATCTCACATGTTATAACTTACTCTTTTATTTTTTGTTTTGAAAGGAGAGTCATGTTCATCATGATTCCTTACACCTAGCCTGGAGAGAAACAAAAATATGCATCAATTTAAAAACTGTATCACAACTGTTTTCTTTAGACGGGGCTGGTGAGATGGCTCAGTGGTTAAGAGCACTGGCTGCTCTTCCAGAGGTCCTGAGTTCAATTCCCAGCAACCACATGGTGGCTCACAATCATCTGTAATGAGATCTGGCGCCCTCCTCTGGCATGCGGGCATACATGGAGGCAGAATGTTGTATACATAATAAATAAATCTTAAAAAAAAAAGACAGAAGCCGGGCGGTGGTGGCACACGCCTTTAATTCCAGCACTTGGGAGGCAGAGGCAGGCGGATCGCTGTGAGTTCGAGACCAGCCTGGTCTACAGAGCTAGTTCCGGGACAGGCTCCAAAACCACAGAGAAACCCTGTCTCGAAAAACAAACAAACAAAAAGACAGCTCACTGGGAAATTACTTCTAAGTTTTCAAATTTAACTTTCACTAATTTATATCACTAGTTGTGTAATTATGCCAGATTATCCTTTCTGATCCACTGTTTAAAAATAAGTTCGAATAAACATTTTTCAATTCTATGATCAAAGTCATAATATTCAAATTACCGATTTTTCCATATTTAATTTAGAAATAAGTGCTGGAGTAATAATCACAGCTAGAGTAATCATGACTGTAGAATTTTAATCTACTCCTTTCATATGTCAAAAACTCAGATTAGGGAAGATTTTTATTTAAAGACAGTAAATGTCAATGTGATCTACTGATTTATAGTCTTAAAGAAACATACAACTTTACTGATTTCTCCATACTGGCTTCTCTAGCTGTAGCTTGAAATTCTTGGATCTATATGGAAATAAACAGGAAGAAAAATACTATGTTAAAATAAGTGAAATGTAAAGAAAAAATGAACATATCAAAATCTAGTTTCTCCAACTTCAGAGAACAAGAATTGTTATTAAAATCGACTTTCCATAGTATTGATTAAAGCTAAACCAAATACATAAAAGCAGACTGATAGTAAAAGAAATGAGAATGTATTATCACAGTGAGGACCAGTGCTTTTCTGTGACAATACATTATGGTAAAAATCTCTTACATTCTAAGAAACTAGAACACTTGCTAGACCTCACTGTTACAATTAATACACACTGATGTCACTTAGGACTGTTAATCTATAGCCTACTCAATCTTTTTTTTTTTTTTACCAGCCTTTAAGAGAATAATGTAATAACCAACCTTATTGCCTTAGATTTCCCATGTAACCAACTTCTCCAACCTAAGTAAGGTATAGCTGTAATCTTAACTTATGTACCCTGCCATGACCCTAACCCAGAATAATGCATGAATACTCTAATAAACATTTGGTGAAGACAACAAAAATACAGGTTGAAAGCAATATCATAAAATAAATATCCACCACAAACACTGAACATAACATCTTGTTCACAATAATGTTTCTGGGGTCAGTTGAACTCAGTAACTGAACCCCTTGTCAAACTCTTGCAGATTCTGCAAAATATCCCTCATTCCTTCCCCATATGAAGCTTTCTGTGCTGTTCAATATATGCAGACAAAAGCCTTTTGTTAAGGACACATAGACACACAGAGAGACAAAGATTCACAAGACAACCTTCAGGCAGGCAAGGATTCAGACTCATACAATAGACAAAGGGAGATGGAATACGTAGGGAGAACAAAGCAAAGAACTTAAATTGAGGTTTGCTCTTATTTAAGCAACAGGGAGGGCTTTGGTTTCTTTTGTTAATGGAACACCACATTTTTGGTGACTTAGAGTTTCTTATTAATGCATTCAAACAGAGCACAGTTTTCTTTAAAGAACAAGTCTAAAGCAGTATAATGCCTCAGTTATTCATTTGTCTTAAGTTTTTTTTTTTTTTAAAAATCAGGGGGAACACTACCTAGATATACCTATGCTTGCTATACCAATAAACCATTTAATATTTTAAACATTGTATCTCTATCTCAAGACGGCATCTCAAATATAACTGCATATAGCTGCAAAATGACTACAGAAGAACTAAGTACTAAGTCAGTGATTTCTAGCTTACGCCAAGTTTTATGACAGGTTCATCAGTGCCATTCAAGCTGAAATTATATACATCATTCCTGGGGAAAACAAAAGACTACTGTTAGTATCACTACATAAAGAAATTCAGTTTATTCAAATAAACACTTAAGAAAACTTACAGCGGACATTTGGAAGTAACATTAACAAAAGTCGTCTTCAGTTTTCTGTAACTTTTTCTCTGAACCTTTTCAAAAATACAAAAGTTCACATAAAAACATTTAGATATGAGATTACTAACTGCATCAGACAGGTCACAAGCGTAAAAGTTTTAAATTGTGACACATTTCCTAGTTGTGCTCTCAGTAATAAATCTAGCATTTGTAACATTTTTCTCAATAAAAATGAGTCAACTGAATAAAAATTTCAAGAAAACCATTGTCTTCCAAACTTTTTTTTATTGATTTTTTATTGAGCTCTACATTTTTCTCTGCTCCCCTCTCTGCCTCTCCCCTCCCCTCTCCCTTTAACCCTTTCCCACTGTCCCCATGTTCCTAATTTACTCAGGAGATCTTGTCTTTTTCTACTTCCCATGTAGATTAGATCTACGTAAGTCTCTCTTAGGGTCCTTATTGTTGTCTAGGTTCTCTGTGATTGTGACTTGTGGGCTTGTTTTCTTTGCTTTATGTTTAAAAACCACTTATGAGTAAATACATGTGATAATTGTCTTAATGGATAAGGAAAATGTGGTACATTTACACAATGGAGAATTCTTTTTAGAAGAAACTAGCAAGCCATTTTATGTCTCCACTTTGCAGAGACTAAAGTAGGTTTCTGAACAAGAACAGAACATGTATATTTTGGAAAGTAAACAAGCTAGTATTTAAATGTAATGAAGGGATTAGCACAAGCATCCTATAAGGCAGAAAAAATTAGACCAGAGTAGCATAACAATAAGATAAGAATCAGAGATCAGATCCTTGATATTTGACAAATTAAACATGTAAACAACAAAAACTAAAACAAATTATAAATGGTAAATCAAAGATCTGTATTTTAAGCCTGTGTAAACAGTAAATATTTTAACAAAATCAAGATTTTAGTATTTGTCAGGACAAGATAGAATAAGCTAGGAAAACAGAACCACATCCACAGACAAGAGGCTGTGACAGACTGAATGTAGACTAAAAACCATGGACCCAAAGGTGAATATACTAGATCCATATTTGAAACTATTTTCGTGGTTTAGGGGATGCACCTAGTGTCTCAGGAATGGTAGGCAAGTGCTATCCACCACTGAAGTGATAATCTTAGTTGCCAACTTTTGAGACAAGGTCTCAGGAAACGTCACCTAGGCAGGTCCTGTACTTGCAATCCCCCTGCCTTAGCTTTCTGGGTAACTGAAATTACAGGAGTGCACCATGTGGCCCAGCTTAAAAAGAACACGTTGAAAAACAGAAAGAACTAAGTAACTTGTGAATAAATCTGTCAGTGTTATATGTTGGTGTTACAATTCATTTCAGTATTCTGTAACTTTAATACCATTTTTATTAATATTTTAGTGCTTACAATCAAATATTAAGTATGACTATGTAGAGTTTGGTTAAGTTAAGTAGCACATACCTTATTGAATTGTAGGTCAGATTTCTTTGACAAATCACTATTAAAAAAGATACAGTATTTAAGGAGGACTTAATAACAGCAAAATATTCTTCATAAATACAATCAATATATACTAAAACATATTAACATTAACTATGCCAAAAATGGCTACCAACACAAACCTAAAATGAAATCTCTAATCAGTCTGATAGTTTTACAATCTCACAGTTAAATTGTAACTATTACAGTAAAATCTAAGTTGTATCAATAATATAAAAGGAAGTGCTAAACACTGTAAAAGGTATAGTTATGCAGGAATACTTTATTATTGTATAGGACTAGAGTGAACGGAAATGTGAATGAACAGTCTCACAGCTCATAAATTGATATTTTAAGAATCAGCTTTTAAAAATATTACAAACAAGAATTATTAGTTAACAGTTATTTCAGCTCACAGACACACCCTGTACTTCATTAAGAAATGCATTTTTAGCACATTTAGCTTTAGTCATTACTAGGTTCCATAAATAAAAATCCTAAGATGTTTATATCTTGCAGATTTCTCTCCTGTACTGTTTCATAATGTATGACACTTTATATAGTATAATACAGTACTGGAATGCTCTATGCTATATAATTTAAATAGCTACCATTGAAAAAAGTTATTAGTAATTATTTTCTACTAGAAAGTTATATTATCCAAACATGTCCATAAAACATTTCCCATACTATGCAAGCCAATTTAGTTGTATCTGTCAAAAATACTTGTCTCGCCGGGCAATGGTGGCGCACGCCTTTAATCCCAGCACTCAGGAGGCAGAGGCAGGCGGATCTCTGTGAGTTCGAGACCAGCCTGGTCTACAGAGCTAGTTCCAGGACAGGCTCCAAAGCCACAGAGAAACCCTGTCTCGAAAAAACAAAACAAAAAATACTTGTCTCTATTTATGAATATACCTGCCATTCAGAGATTCTTTTAATTTTCTTGTAGACTTCATGCCATCACTTGGGTTGTATCTCTTATTAATTTGGCTTATCAAGGATTCTGCTGCATCAGTAAATCCTTTCCCTTTTGACTTTTCTCTCTGAAACAATTATAAATTATTTTAAAACTATTACCTAACTTTTAAGGGAAAATAAATGCTGAAAGAACGTTTAGGAAATCTGATTCTACAGAGACCTACAAAACAATGAGTGGTCAGAAATCATTTATAAGTCTAGACTTTATACAGCAATCAAAATTATTCCATATACAGAGAGCTATGTTGAATGCTTCTTACATATTTTTAAATGTTATTATACATGAAAATAAAATACTTCAAGGGAAAAGAGTTCTTTGAAAAGATCAGTAAAACTGGCAACCTTACAGCAAAGTTAACTAAGGATTAAAACAAAAGGATGTAAATTGCTAACACCAGTAATGAAGAGGCCATCGCTTTTAATCACAAGCACATTAGGATAATTATTGAGTTCCATGTCCATAACACTAGCAACAAACAAGATGGAATAATTCCCTGAATGATGCAATTTTTAAAAACTCAGGCAAAGAGAAATGAGATATTTGAAAACACCTATATTTATGGATCCAATCAATGGTTAACCTTACAAAGCAAAAGGCACCAGCAGACCCAGGTGGGTTTACTAGTGAGGTCATTTAAGAAAGAAATTATATAAATTTCTCCCTAATATACCCTAGAAGGCACAGAACAAAACATCACAAAAACAGGAAAACTAGCCAGTAGCTAGCAAATCAAATCCAATAATGTCAGAAAAGAACTGCACACCAGAAACAAGTAGTACTTACTCCTGGCATGCAAGACTGTGTCAACTTTTAAAACTCAATACCTATCATCTCTCACCTCAGCCTGAGGGAGGAAAGTCCTATCAACGGATACACATGAAGCATCTTAGGATGATTTAAAACTTAAATAACCTCAGCAACAAATTAAGAACAGCCGGGTGGTGGCGCACGCCTTTAATCCCAGCACTTGGGGGGGGAGAGGCAGGCGGATCTCTGAGTTCGAGACCAGCCTGGTCTACAGGAGCTAGTTCCAGGATAGGCTCCAAAACCACAGAGAAACCCTGTCTCGAAAAACCAAAAAAAGAAAAAAAAAACAAAAAAAAAAAAACAAACAAACCCAAATTAAGAACAGAAGGGGATTTGCACATCTAGATATGACTCACATATTGTAGTGTACACATGAAACACCCTCCTGAAAGGCTCATGTGTTGAAGGGTTGGCCCCAGCTAGTGACACTCCTGAGAGTGGTGTTAACCTCATCAATGGATTACTTTATTGATAAGTTCATAGTTGAATGGGTTAGGAGGTAGGGGATGCCTTGATGTAAAAAGGAAATCACCTAGGGATAAACCTTTGATGGGTATAATTTGTCCTCAGCCCCTTCCTCCCTCCTGCCTTCCTTTTCGTTCTCCTTCTTGGCCACTGTAAGGCAAATAGCTTTGTAATACCATGTGTTCTCTAAGAGACCACAGACTGAGTCTTTTAAACTATGGAGGAAGATAGGCCTCTACAAGTCTCTTCCTCAGGTATTTGGATCACAGTGAAAGAAAAGTTAACATCTATTTAAAATAATTATGGAAGCTGAGACATGACTCAGCAGTTAAGAGCACTAGTTGCTCTTTCTGAGGACCTGGGTTCAGTTCAAAGCAAGCACATGGCACATCACAACCATGTATAAGCCTAGTTCCAGGGATTACACACCTTTTTCTGACCTTCAAGGAAGACAATGCATGTATGTGGTCATATTCATATATGCAGGCAAAACAAACACATGTTTTTTAAAACTTCAAAATTATAAAACAAGTTATAGCTATCATCAAACTTAATGGTGAGAAGCTAGATCTTTTTTAATATGAGAAGATTTTGCCTCTCATCGCTTGGTTTTAAAAATAATGGAAGACTAGATAACTCAACAATAAGCAATGAAAGAATTAAAATTTCATACTCTTAATGTTAATACTCTTAACAAAATTCCTAAAAATATATAATAAAACTCGTAAAAACTAACAGTAAAGTGGATATATGCAAAATTAAAACAGAAGTCAATACTTACACAAGAGAAATACTACATGACTCTGATAAAAAAATCCAAGAAAATCCAAAAGATATTCCATATACATTTTATAGAGTATTGTCAAAGTTGAGACTTAACTTCATGGCTTTAATGTAATCCCAAGCAAGCTATTTTGTGTTAAAAATAAACTCAACCTCAAAAGCTAATGATAGACAATAGGCAAAAGGGAGAACCAACATTGCTTTATTTCCAGACTATTAAAAGTTGCAGTCAAGACAGGACTGAAACGCCAACACATGCAAAAGATCAATACCACAGCATCAAGAACCTAGAATTAGATTCCCCTCAACACAAAATAAAGTGGGGAAAAAAAAGACCAAAAAACAAAAACCAGTTCAACAGAGAATTAGTCTTTTCACTAGTATCAGATCCAAAAGAAACTGGCTAACTGGTGCCTAAAGACCATGGTGGCCTCCAGGCTCATTCAGTCAGTACTTGTGTCTTTTCTTAGCTCTTCTCACCCAAGCCTCTACCCTAAAACACTGCTGACATTTAGGCCATACACCCTTGGCCCACTCTCTTTGCTCTTTTTAGTCTTTTTCTTCCTCTCTCACCCTCCTCCCCTTTTCTCAAAGCCATGTTTGTTCTACCCCTTTTCTCTTCCTGCTCTAGACTTCCAGATGTCTCTGACTGTACTCTCCCTTGTATCTAAAAACCTTCCCCTCAACCTCACTATATGATATCATGCTAGAATACACTGAACAAGAATATAGTAAACAGACCTTTGCACAAACAGTTAAAACAGATCACAGACCTAATTGTAAACCACAGAACAATAAAAGACGCCATGTAAGATAATCTACATAAATTGTGTTTGGCAGTACTTTTTATAGAATCTTAACATGCCAAACACATAGAATGGCAAAAAAAACAATGAAAGCTCCTCTAAATCATGATTTTAAGAAATTTCAACTGAAAACACCACTCCATACTAAAACCAAAATCTCTGATAGCACTAAGTACTAGCAAGCATGTAGCATAATTCTAATTGCTGATACAGATGCAAAATAATACTATTGCTTTAGAAGACTTTTTGGCAAACTCTAAATATGCAAACAATGTGATCCAGTCATCAGGAATAGGTAGAAAACAAGAATTCTTCAACAATGGAAAAAATTCAATCTCTTGATAGTATAAAAGCACAATGTATAATGCAAATCTTAATATAAACTACAGACATGAATTAATAATGCCACATCTCTATAAAGTATACCATTTAAGATGTTATTAAAGGGAAATGGAAACAAGAGTCTATGAGAAATCTCTCTTACTCATTCACTGTAACCATAAAACTTTTCCTAAATGAGTGTCTAGGAAAACTGCTGAAAAACTAAGACTACAAAGAATTATCACCACTGTATTTGAGAATTTTTTTAAATTTAATTTCACATTTTAACCACAGTTCTCCCTCCTCCCTCTCCACCTGCTCCCATTGGTTCCCCCCAACCCACTCCCCATTCACTCCTCCCAAAGGGTAAGAGCTCCCAGGGGGAGTCTGGCACATTAAGTTGAGACAGAACTAAGCCCCTTCCCCCTGCATTAAGGCTGAGTGAGCAAGGCATCCCACCACAGGGAATGGGTTGCAATGAGCTAGCTCATGCACCAGGGATACAGCCTGGTCCTACTGACTGGGACACCTGGAAACAATCTGGATGCCGCTCAACTGAAGAATGGATAAATATGGTACATTGACAAAATGGAGTTATTACTCAGCTGTAAAAAAACAATGACATTATGAAATTTGCAGGCAAATGAATGGAACTAGAAAAAACCATCCTGAATGAATGTAACCCAGAATGAATGTACTCAGACAAACATGGTATGAACTCACTCATAAGTGGATATTAAATGAAAAGGAAAGGGTAACCAGGCTACAATCCACAGACTCAGAGAGGCTAGGTAACAAGGAGGACCCCAAGACGGACACATGAATCACTCTGGGAAGAGAAAATTTATAAGATTTCCTGGATAAACTGGGGGTGAAGGAGGCAGTAGAGGGGAGGGGATGGGGGATGACAACACAAGGGAATGTGATAGTCGAGGAGGGGAGGGATGAAGTGGGAGAGCAATGAAAGAGATATCTTGATAGAGAACCACTATGGGATTAGGAAGAAACCTGGTGCTAGGAAATTCCCAAGAATCTACAAGACGACGCCAGTTAAGACACCTAGCAATAGCCGGGCGGTGGTGGCGCACGCCTTTAATGCCAGCACTTGGGAGGCAGAGGCAGGCGGATCTCTGTGAGTTCGAGACCAGCCTGGTCTACAAGAGCTAGTTCCAGGACAGGCTCCAAAACCACAGAGAAACCCTGTCTCGAAAAAACAAAACAAAACAACAAAAAAAAAAAGACTCCTAGCAATAGTGGAGAGGGAGCCTGAACTGGCCTTCCCCAGTAATCAGACTGTAAATATCCCAACTGTCATCACAGAGCCTTCATCCAGTAACTGATGGAACCGATGCTGAGATCCACAACCAAGTACCAGACCAAACTCCGGGAATCCAGTCAAAGAGAGGGAAGAGGGAAAATGCAAGCAAGGGAGGTCAAGATCATGATGGAGAAAACTCATGAACTCTAACAGCAGCTATGGAGCCTCCAAGGGACTGAACAGTTGTGAAGATAAGTTAGTTTTTAAAATTCTAACAGTACTTAAATAGCTAAGGTCTGTTCATTTTATTTCTTTCTGGGTTCAACTCTATGTATTTAAAAACTAATACAAGTATGTTAATCATTTTAAAGTGTGTTTTTATAAATAAAGGAAGTTATCACTATCCCTTCTTGACAGAAGATGTGTTACCGGCTTAATAAAATGTGACAAAAATGAATCTCCCTGAAAACAGTGTATGACTTCAGATCTTCCAGAACAACAGGAGAGCCTTGAGTCTTACTGAATTACAGAGGTGCGATTGTTCTGTGCACATCTAATAAACAGAAGGCAGACAGATGACTATAGGAGACTGATCCACCACAGAAAGGGCAGGAAAGGCTGTGTAATGACACAGGAAAGAGTGCTATTAGGAAAAAAATAGCAAGCTGATTTAAAGAAACCTAACTTAGAAAATATGTTATGTTACATTTTTGACATTATGATAAATACTTGAGAGAACTTAAAAGATTAAGAGTTATGTTTTTTTCCTCATGATTTCAGAGACTAGTTCACAGTCCCTTTGGCCTTGTCACTTTAGGCATGAGGTGAGGCTGAAAATCATGGCCACTCATAGAAAAGCAGCATTATGAAACACTAATTCAATTTACACTTTCAGAGGGATAGAGAAAAAAGAAATCAAGGGTTGATTTATTCACACATACTTACATGCTTGTTCCAAGGGGCTGTGTTAGGAGGTAAATGAGGAGCTTAAGGAAGCATCTAGGAACTGAATTATCCATGTAAAGTCTATGGCAATATGCTAAGACTCTCTTAACAGTAAGCACTCTATGGGTAAGAAATGAATACAGCGAACACTCACCACTGGCATTTCTTTTAGTGCACATGAGTTAAGTTCAGAAGTCAGTTCTTTCCTTGATTTTGTACTTCTCATGCTTTTTCTAGAAGGGCTTTTATCACAAAGAGTAGCATCCACATCTTTTGACAATACACATGTCTTCTTATAGATGAGTGATTCTTCAGTTTTCTTATTTAGGAGTACTGATTTATAAGTAGTTTCAGATTCAATATGCCAATCACTCTGCTTAGTGTTTTCAGTATTTTTCTTTTGTGAATATTTAGAATGATTTTGTTCTTGATTGTTTCTTTCACAAACTTCTGCTTCATCTGAATTGTTACACTTGAATACATCTTTCTTGTATTTTACCCTATGTGTTTCTTCAGAATCATCATCAAGTGATTTTTGTTTAGTGCATTTTTTGTTGACATCAGTGTCTACTGGAAGAATAAAGTCTATTAGAATGAGTTTATAGGTAACATCTAAACTCCATTGTGTTTCCCTGAACACTATTGCATTAACAGATAAGACTATTTTCACCTTGGGTAAAAGTGTGTCCTGGTAAAGTACGGGCTCCCTGGTTATTACAGAGTTTGATGGTTGTTACAGGTGTCCAACATGCCCATTTGGAGTGTGCTGTATTTTTAGAGATGTCCATAACACCAGGTAATCTAGAAAAAATAGTATTTGTTCAATATATTATCAAATACAAGTGCATGACTCTTTTTAAGACATGATGTTTATATACAGTCAATGTTTTTTGAGAATACTGTTAAATGTAAAACTTTTATAGCATATGAAATTATATAACTGATAAGATTAAAAATACTAGAAAAGTATCATGATGTCACTACACTGCTATATTCCTAAATTAGATCTTTCACATCCTAATCTATCTTATTGTAAATTTAAACTAAGGTAAACTTTTCACACTAGTACTGCAAAGATCTTATAGCTCCTTCATATGGAAAGAATAAGACAGCTTCTTTCTTATTGTTCCATCATAGCTATCAATAAATGTTATGACTGACATTGCATTCTAATAATAGAAAGGACTTTCTTTCAAATCTGTTAAATTTAATTCACCCAAAATACGAATACATGCTAAGGGGTCTGATAGATTCTTATACTCACGCAGACTCATCTACTTTCACTGCATATACATCAGAAAAATTGTCCTCAATTTCATCTAAATAAAACAAAACCATAATATAGTCACTTTTTCATGCAGTTAGAAGAATGAAGTGTGAATATAATCCTATATATAAGTGGACATTTGAGGTAAGAATACATAGATTATGCCCTCCCTCTCTGACTCAAACTTCCCAGGAGCAGATGTTATATAGTCTATTTTCTCATCACACTGACATTTCTTTATATAATGCCGGCAGTTATTATAAACTTATTTCCAAATTAATGAAAGCCACTGGGGCTAAGACTAAAAAGGGCTCATTTGTTCTTTTTCACTCCCACCCATCTGCATGGTCACACATGCACACATGTATACTACACACACACGCGCGCGCGTGCATGCATACACTTTTGCAGCTGCACTCAGTGACTAAAATTAATTTTAAATTAATCCACAAAAGTACTTACTGAAATTTTGGTCTAGGGATTCATTGTCTTCATTTTCTTTGTTTTCTACAACTTTAGTAGTTTTGTCATGCTATCAACAGAGGAAACATATGTAAATACACATTAAGATATTATATGAATTCAGCTTTTTAAAGACCATTAAGGTTTGGAAAAAATGTAAGGTTGCCTCTGTATGAAAATTAGGTGTAATACACATTTCATGAACATTATGCACACATTCTAAGACCATCATTGCCCGATCTTGAAATGCACCAAAGCCCAACTTTCACTGTAGACATGAAGACGTAAGAGCCCACAAATTTTCTAATCTGATCTCAGAGTTACTACACTTAAGACTAATGATGATTTCTGAAATCTCCACGTATATCTGTCTTGTTGCTATTGACTTCATACCCTATTCTCTTTTACTAAAGTACAAAGAGCTGAAACTTATTAAAAATTTAAGTGCTCATTAAAATTTTGAGCACTTTCCAGGTAATTCTTTTCCCAAATCAATATTTCTCCCTATAGCCACAGATTCATCCTAGATCAAGATTAAAAACAATCCAACAAGCAAAACCCTAACGTCACTATCAGCAAAGTACATCGCCTAGCTGCAGATATTTTACCTTGCCCTTAGTTGTCCTCTTTGGGATGCCAGTCATCACACAATACTCAGAACCATGCCACAAAATTAGAAAAATAGTGACTTTATTAACAAACACTTATACTACACTATTTAAACCATTACTTTGACAATAGCTAGTAATTTATTCAACTCTTATGCCATTCATCTTTCTGCACACACTAATTTAATAGCTTTCATCTTTGGAGCTAGGCTCCTGTTTCTTCATTGGGTTCTTACTGCATCCTATGTGTGCATCTGAGGATGCTTATGCTTTAAGCTAAGGCAGTCGTATTAATCCGTCTAATTCCATGCTAGACTTTCAGACACTTAAAGACACTCCACTACAATCTCACATTCTGTATTAGTCTTCTCACAGCAGACACAAGTTTGTATAATAAAAGAATGACAGAAATTTTCTTTTTCTTAGTAATGTGTGAAGTTTCAGGTACAGTGAAACAGGCACTTCAGAATTTTAATGAAAGCACATGCCAGAAGAACCCTTTCAAAGATTACTGGTATTTAGAAAAACATGTCATTTTCTAAATATTGTACTTGGAAAAGGCAGCTCAGTATAAATTTCTAAAATAACTTGTTAAAATTTATTTTAACACAAAGTATCCTTACTTTGTCTCTAATATCCCATCTGTTTCTTCCATCAGATTGTCTAGATTTGAGTGACACAGCACAATCCACTTCTCTTTCTGATGTTTTAGAAACATCAGCTTTTTCAGCAGAAGTTATTGCTTGCAGTGGTGCCCTACTTCTTCTCTGGGGCGTTGCTAAAGGAACAAAGATAACAGCTATTTTTCCTGCTGTTACAGAGGTGACTTTCAGATGAGGAAGGTAAGAGGTGGAAGTTCTCAGGACATTCCTAGGTTTCTGGCAACAACTAAGTGGACACTATGCCATTTAATACAAGGAGAAAAAAACATCAGGAAAGATACAAAGAATTATTAAATCAGAAACTACTCATTTGAGAAATCTGTCATGCACAGGGCTGTTACCCAGAGGGCAACAAGATTTTTTTTTTTTGGACTTGAAGCTTATTATTAAGTTGTCATCAGAGCAACTACTACTAGAATGTGCCAGGTACTATATGTCAATATTTTACAACATTATTTGTTGCATGAATGGTTTTTATGTAATCCTGTACCCAAACTGATGAGGTATTTTGGCTCTACGGGTTGGAAAATAAATTGATTCTGAATTTAGAGGATACTGTGTGTCAAGTACAAAGCTGGTAGTAAAGAACTAAATCCAAGAAACCTGATGACTCCAACACTGTTTCTAATCACTATGTTATAATGCCTTTTGCTTAAATTATAAATTATTAACAGAATATTAATATTTTAATATTTGTTTAAGTCAATACCTTTTCTTATAAGATACCGTGATTTATATTTTTATCAATTTTATATCCAGAACTTCCCTGAATAAAAATTCCTCCCCTAAAATACTTGCTACAATCTTTTAAGAGTATTTTACACTTACATGTGTTGATTAAGAGTATTGGACTTCTCACTGTGTATCTATCTGCATCGGGAACTATCATTGATGCTTCAGACATTTTCTTTCTGCAAGATGTAGTTATCTTAAACCACAAGAAAAAGCCACAATAAAAATATATTCTGTTTAAACATTAACTATTCTGCAATTTTACTCAGAATTTTGCTTGACTACATGCAAAATGTGAAGTATTTTTAAGTAATTACAATGTCCCACAAATTTCTTTGTTTTAAGCTAACTTAAATGGTTTTATCTTCATGTTTGGTAATGACAAAAATGTTTTAGAATATTTATAGATCACTGGGCTTATATAATATAGTACCTTTGTAAGCTAAAAATATTTTTATAGATACTTATTGATGAATAACTTGTGATTTCCAACATTTCATGAAGATAATGTTTGCACGTTTAGGTATTTAAAACTACTTTGAATGCTTTCAAAATGTTAAGCATTTTCCAGTATTTTTCCTCATCTACTATCATTTAAACTAACAGGAATTCAGAGCCACCAATTATAATAAAGGTTTGAATTACCCCACATCACTGAAAGTAACAGAAATTGGTAAGTAGAAGTAGGGAATACAGGGGGACAAGTTTCAGAGAATGCCACATAAATAAGATGGCTCAAAGTAAAAAAAAAAAACAACAAAAAAAAACAAAACAACAACAACAAAACCTTAGGACTGTTTAAGGTTGTATTTTGTTAGAACTAAAGCAAAGATATGACAGAAAAAAAAAATAAGTGGGAAAAAGTAACTAATCTATATATCTCCAATTTAGAATGTCCAAGTGTACAATATAACAAACATGACTTGCTAAATAAAATACTTGCTTCTGTTTGCATTTGTAAAAGATGGGACAAAAACTGAAATGCTACATCAAGGCAACACTATCTACTCTAGGTACCTTTGCTCCGTTTCCTTCAGCAGTGGAGGTTAGTAAAGTAACTCACTCAACACCATATTTACCTCATCCTGGCTGCTTGTTCTGTCTTCCTGCTTGCTGCTGTTGTCCTCTGTTGGAGGATTTTCAAGTCTCTTCTGAAGGTTAGGTTTCTCTTTTAGATGAACAAGGTCTTCTTTGACTGGAGATGGTTGACTTTCTGGCACTAGAATCTGTTGAATTTAAAATGCAGAAAATTCTATCTTAAAGAAACTACAAAACAAATGCATCTCTCAAAAACCACTGTACTTTGGCAAAGCCCCCTCACATTCACACTATCTTCCCTTACCAGGCATTTTCTAATGACCCAACAAAACAGTCACCTTTGCAAATCAGCTCTGTCACTTACAGTTCTCATTTTTAAAATTAGTAAATTATAGTTTAACAATTCTTTACTTCTATAATGAAATTATAACTAAAATGTTTTATTACAGATTTATATTTAGACCATTTGCTTTCCACATAATCACCCTCTAAAATAAATTTTACCACTGTAATTTTATTTAGCGTTAAAAAAAAAATCAAGTAAGTCAGAGACATACCTGTGATCCAATTGCATCAAAAAGTATATGAATAGATGTTTTGGCAACTGAAACACCTTGTTTTCTGGTAAATTCCTAAAATTCAGAATTCAAAGTGATGCCATTTTCTTCCTATTTCATGCATTTATTTCCTACCCATTTTCTCCCACAATCACCAATTGTCCCCAAATTATTACTATACATACATACATGGTCTAACTTAAGAACACATCCATTACTTAGCACTATCCGGTCTTAAGTTTTCTATTTTACTGCCTATATAAGGGTCCCTTATGAATATATATTTGACTTTTTTTTGAGACAGAATCTTGTTAGGTAGTTCAGGCTGGTCTTTAACTCAAAATGACAGAATAACCCAACTGTCCTCTGCCTTCTGAATACTGGTGTGTATTCAAAATTGTTGAGAGTATCTCCCGAAAATGTCCCATAAACTGCCACCTTATATTTTCAGTTAAAGAGTGCTGGCTTATACATAGTCTTCCATATTATTATTCCTCCATATGCTATTTCAAGTCCCATCTCCATAATCATGCTTTGCACTGTGACTCTCAATGGACATTCTCCAGTTTATATAATTTTTCCATAGGTCAATTGTTTAGTTCTATCATTTCTACTAATTCTCAAAATGTTTAATATTTTGAAAATGTTTCATTTTAGTCTTCAAAGACATAGCAGTGACTCAAATGATCTCACCAGCTACTGCCAGATGACTATGTCACCTGAGACAGTTCATAAAGACATCTCAAGGATACGACTTAATGAGCCAATAAGCATGCTACAGAACTGCTTAAAATCATGTTATTTGTTGTGTGTTCATGTACATGTGCCACAGTGCACATGTAACAGTCAGAGGACAATTTGTGAAACCAGTTCTCTCATTCCAACAAAGGTGGAAACTGGGGAACAGACTTTGGTCTTCAAGCTTGGTGGCAAAGTGCCTTTATCCACTGAGGCATCTTGTAAGCCATTCACAGTATAATTTTAAAGAGCTAAGAATCTATGCCATTTTAAGATTCTGATAATGGAAAAAGCAATATAACTTAACAGTCCCAGTCTGTAAAAACATGATAATACTATTTGTTGAAGGGAGATTTTAAAAGCTTACCTTGTACTTATTTCCGCCAAAAATCTTTTTAGTCACATTGGTGATTTCTAATGATGCATCAAAATACAAAAGTAACTCCTTCCCTTCTTTTCTACTAATTCTTACTATATTTTTCAGAGTTATAGTCAGAAGCTTCTTTGATTCTCTTACTGTATATAGAAAACATTAATGATAATAAATTAATGTCTATGATAGTCTATAACTATTATAAATAAAATATGCAGCAAATTGAATCAAAATACAAACATTTTAAATTGGATATTGTTTACCCAACTCTAACTACACAAACAAATCAGTCAATTTATATTTCACTTTCAGTGTCCTCATCTATAAATTATATCACAATGCCCTCAACATTGAGATAGGTCCCTGGAACAGTTTCCAAGCCCTAACCAATTCTTAAAATATTCCATGAATGTGCCTGAAAAAGCTGCTTTCTTAAAGAAAATAACTTGAGTTCATAATTACATTATTTCTAGCTATCAGCATATATATACTCCAAGAAATTCGCACTATAGGAGGCACTATGCTCCTGCTTACCTCTGTGATGCTCCTACTATTGACTGAAAAGTCTCCACACCTGGCAAAATAGACCACTAAAAGCAGTGAGTCTTATCTCTATAACAATGTAGATGATTCTGTGCTCTTAAGGTTCTGCTTTTGTTTCCACAGAGGATGAGAACCTGTGGATTTCTTCTAGACTAATGTGGTTTGATGGACCAAGATCACCTGAAAGATCTCTGTGAACATTCCAAAAATTACCCAATAAACAGCAGGAAGTAGTTTGGAGAAAACTTTGCCCAAATTCCAAATATTGTTTACAAATGTTTGTTTACATTTAAAGGGGGATATGCTATAGATATGAATACTTTGCACTGGTATGGATCTTGGTCTATTGATGCAAATTTTAGGTCAATTTTGTTATATGTATATTTTTGCTCTTGATTAAGGCATTGTATTAGAACAGAAAGGGGTAAATGGTGTGGGAAGTCCTTCTGTATGTGTGTTACTTTTATTGGTTAATGAATAAAGAAACCGCTTTGGCCTGTGATGGAACAGAACAGAGCTAGGCAGGGAAAGGTGAACTGGATGCTGGGAAGAAGGCATAGTGAGAAGCCATGTAGCCCTCACCAGAGACAACAATGGATGCCAGACAAAACTTTACCTGATAAGCCATAGCTATTTAGTGATACAGATTAAAGGATATGGGTTACTTCAGGATAGAGAAGGTAGCTAAAAATATGCTTAAGCTATTGGCCAAGCAGTGATTCAAATGATATAGTTTCTGAATGATTATTTCAAGTCTAAGCAGCCAGAAATAAATAAGAGGCCTCCCCCCTACACAAAGTCCTGCTGTGTTTCTTACTACAATACAAACTAAGAGTTTTAAAAAGTCACGTGAGCCTAACCTTAAATTTTCATGTTTCAGAGGTAAAAAGTGATGTGGCTCTAAAGGTATTTCATGTTTGATGAAAATATCAATACATTCATAATCTTTATGGGTTTTACTAATAATTGCTTCATACTTTTGATCTTCATTTAACTTTTTTCTCTGGGCTTTGAGTATCTATTAAATGCAGTATTTTCTTCTACTATAAGCATAATTATATTTTTGAATAATTCTTTGTACAAAGATTCATCTATGTGAATTGTGACCATCTATATAGTAATACAACTACATTTGTTTTACTTTATTAATTTGAGATTTCTGACATTTGCTATGATGTCTTGAACTACATCATAATTTACTTTGCTTTTAAAAATTAGTAACCCTATTAAGATTAAAGAAACTCCTTTGATTTCTTGCTCAGATACCAATATAATTGCCTATGTAACACATATCAAGATGTTATTATATGATTCCATTATGAATGTAACAATGTTCTTTATATGCAAAATCATTTAAAATGACTTTTAAATCCATATTTAAACAAACTAATATTTAATTTTCTCATTAATAACCATGTCATGATAATCAAAGGAACAAAGAAAGGAGACATATACAAAATACAACAGTGATAGAACCGAGACTAGGAGGAAAGGGTAAATTAGTGGGGAGAAAACAGTGAATAGCTTTTAGGGCTGAAAAGGTAGATCAGATGCTTGCTGCTAAACCAGAGACCCTGAAACTCAAAAGCCTCAAACCTCACATAGTCAAAAAAGAGAACCAACTCCCAGAAGTTGTCCTCTGACACCCATGTGTACCAAAACAATGACACATGCTCCCTCCTGGCCTTCTCCTACTATTAAACATGCAATAAATTTTCCCAAAGAGATTTCCAAGTTTTAAATCAAAGAACAGATTCATTATTTGGGGTTAAACAGTTTTTATCATATACCATTTGTTAGGAAATGAAGAATCTCTTTAGGATAAGATTATGAGAACAGCAAGTGCTCACTACATTTGGAGCTCAGCTGAGAAATTTTTAAAAATACGTAAATTGCAGTCACCAATGTCAAATATAGGGAAGTCCTTAATTTATAGGAGTTAAGAATTTTGACAGTTAAAAACTTTAGAGATGTACAACAGAATATAAGAGAACAGAAATTAAGAAAAAATGTAGTTATTTTTCAAAATTGGTTATAAACAGAGAGAGAACTAGAAGAAAACAATAGGACCAATCCAAACTGATATTTTGTGAACTTATTTATATTCTGAGAAAAGAGATATTAAGAGAATATATAAATTTATAATAGAGTAAATATCTGAAGAACATGAAAGATGAACCCAGATACCAGAGGAGACATAGCCAAAAGTAGAAAATGGTGAAAATATATTTGAGATAAAGGTGGTGTAAAAAGCTGAAATTTGCAACCAATCTGGGCTGAAAATTTGTCTTTATGAATTATATAATATATAAGAGAGAAAAACAATCCTGAAAACATTTATAAAGTCTAAACATAGCTAACACTGAGAATAATAAACAGCTAGAGAGATAGCTCCAACAGTGAAATACTTTCTGCAGAAGCTCCAAACCCCAAGTTCAATGTTCTAGCTACAGACATGGAGAATATTATCAATAACAGGTAGGCCAGAGTCTTAAGTCAGAAATGCTCACCTCTGTATAAGATGCAGAATTTTGTTTCAGGACATTTTTTAGCTAAATCAAAAGAATTTTTAAATCCCTATACCAAAAAGTATCAGAGTTCTGATACATGGTCTCCAGCCTAGGTTCCCTAGAGACATCCTGTTATTCTATTTGAGGGCTTAGGAAGAGAAATTGCTAGAACAAATAAGGCATAAAATAGAGTTATCAGTAAGATGCAGAGTTAAGAAAAATATGGACTTGAAAATGAACTAGACTATTTTCTGGGCAGTACAAGGAGACACAAAAGTGGCTATTGAACCCTGGTAAGCATTTTGTGCCCAGTTTCTATGGCTAGGACTTTCCTAAGTGTACATATGCAGAAATATGTCATACATCCTGATTATGTACAATTATTAATCATCATTTAAATTCTTTAAAAATAGAGTTAATTCTCTAACTGCCTCACTGGCTTAGATGGAAAATTCTTCCTGAAACAGGCCAGCCTTAAATACATATAGTAAGTTTCCCACTTACAATATAGGCAAAGAGTCTGAACTGAATGGCTGGTGAGCTGAACTAAAATTTTTTACTGTTATAAATACAATGTCAATCATAAAGTGACTTGACAGGAAATAAGTACCAGTATATTACTGGTACTAAAGAAACAAAAAACTTTAGAAAAGACCAAATATAATTAAGATACTGTAACTTAATAGGTGTTTAAAATTAAAATAAGATCATTTCAGGATATAATTCTGTGAAATATTTAAGATATAAAAGGAAAACTGCCAAAATGTCCTATGGTATGAATTTGGTTCACTGTCAGCAACTCATTTAAAACATTCCTCATTCTGTCAATGCTAACAGATGGCACGCAGTATGTTGTGGAATAATCCTTTAGTACAATGTGAAGATGTGTCACTGTGATTGGTTTAATAAAGAAACTGACTGACCAATAGCTGAACAGGATAAAGCTAGACGGGAATCTAGACAGTTTTTGTCCCATCCAGTCCCATAGCTATTCAATTCCAAAGAAACACAGAGGCTTATATTAATTATAAAATGTTTGCCTATTGCTCAGGTTTATTACTAACTAGCTCTTATAACTTAAATTCACCCATAATTCTTATCTATGTTTAGCCACATGGCATGGTACCTTTTATCAGTGAGGTATTCTCATCTTGCTTCCTCAGCTTCTGGAATAATGACTGCATCTCTCCTCCTTTCCTCTTCCCAGAATTTTCTTAGTCTGGTTGCCCTGCCTATACTTCCTGCCTGGTTATTGGACAATTAATGTTTTATTAAACCAATATGAGTGACAAATCATTACAGTGTGTAAGAGCATTCTCCCATAGCACAGGAAAGTCAAACTGAGAATGCTGGGAAGGAGAGGAGCAGAGTGAGCAGATGCCAGATGCAGGGGGCAGGAGGTGAACATGCCCTGCTATTAAAGGTACTGTCACATGGTAGTATCAACAAGAAATATGGGTTCGACTTAAAATGTAAGAGTTAGCTAATAAGAAGCCTGAGCTGTTGGCTAAGCATTTATAACTAACATTAAGCCTCTGTGTAGTTACTTGTGAACTGGTAGATGGGAAAGAAATGTCTGAGTACACCAGTGACAGATTTTTGGCTCATGAGTAGATTAATGTCTTCTCAACTTTTATGGATTACTACATGTGGTTATATAAGGGTGAGTTCAGATTCTTCAAATTACTCTTGCCACTGATACCCTGCTTTCCTCCATGAGGTCCTTTGCAGGAATTAAACAGGTACTGCCATAACTTGATCATGAGATTCCCGCCATCCACTACTATCAGCAAAATTAACTTTTCTTACGTTATTTATTACATTCAGTCATTGTTATTTTGTTTTAGCAATAGAAAACAGACCAAGATCATGTAAAATAAAAAAAATGTTTTTGCAACTCTGCTAACACCAGAAATAAGGCAAAATGCTTATTTCCAGAATTTCTATTAGCAATGTAATTAATGATATAGCTCTTATTGCTACAACAGCAAGGCAAGAGAAGGACTTGACAAAATAGGTATTATTTTCTTAAAGTTATTAGATTTTAGTCTGTATATGTGGACACATGCAAGTATGTGAATACATGTGTGGGATATGTAGGCACAAATGCACAGCATGCATACAGACATCAAAGAATAATTCCCTTTTGTTTTCTCTTTTTATCATGTTAGATCTTGGGGAATCAAACTATCGTGGCAGCCAAGTGCCTTTAACCACTAAACCATCTTGCTGGCCCAGAAACTGAATCTCTTACACATGGATTAAAAACCTAAACTGGTGAGATTACTTTAACACTTTGGAAGTATCTAAACTTGAATAGATAACCATATACCTCTGGTATGATATAAGCACAATATTTCTTAGCAATTAGCCCAAAAGAAAAAAATTGTAAATATAGAGATTACATCATTAATATTCACAGCAACTAATTCAACAGCAATAACATTCATAGGAGGTAAAAACTGAAACATTGCAAATCCCAAAAGTTCACTGGGCATGGATTAATAAATTGAGGTATAGCCATTCAGTGGAATAATATTCAGCAATAAAGAGAAACTATTGATATATTGCCACAACATTGTAGCTAAAACAAAGTTTGAAATGACAAAACAGAACTGTTATACAGCAAATGATTTGACTTATGAATTCTAGAAAGCATATATTTATCTACTTTGAAGAAAGCAGCAGTGATTGCCTAAGGCCCAAACAGCAGAAGAGTCTTATCTTCAGAAAAAGTACTGAGATGTTTGGAGAGATGGACATTTACCAACTTAATTACCCATGACTGTTTCATATGTAAAGACATATGAATTCTCATTAGCCTGTTATTCTGATGCAGGGTATCCACTAGGGCATTCAGCTAACACAGCACTTTATAGTAAGATAATGTATGATTTGTTTCCCAAGCCACATTCAAGAAGCCTCCAAGATTTTCACTTTTTACTACATCTATTCAAAATTGTACCTGAAAATTTCTCCATTTCCATAAAGAGGAAAGGAAAAGGAGGAGAGAGTATAACAAAACTATCACTATTTAAAACACAGTGAGAGCTGATTCAACACCCTTGGGAATCTACACAGGCATCATAACAGAACAGTTAACTTGGCAAGGTTCTAAGATACTAGGAAAGTATCTTTTTGAAACTATTTTTTACATAACTAGTAGAAAATATCTGAAAGTATGTGGAGGCCTGGAAATTTGAGCCTATTTCCACAATGACCAAAGGTCAGATAGTTTGGAACTTTCCTCTAGTTCCTTCAAGGTTATTGTGCTTCTCCCTCAAAACAAAGGTCCCACCTAGCTGTTGAACTGGGAGTTAGGCTCTCTCAAGGTTATTGTCAAAAGGTGTGACTAATTGCCAGACCCTGTGCACCAGAAATAGAGAAGTACATCTGTTCCTACCTCAAAAGTCTATTAATCCAACTAAGTTCCAGTTCCCTTAAAGAGATAACTTTGGGTTCCACCCAGGGAGTGGTTTGCCTACAGAAAGTTTTGGTCTAGGGTGTAAGCAGAACTTGTTTTGTTCTGACAACAGAATGTTTAACTATGGATGTAGCCAGCGACTTTCAATTGGTCTGTTTATTTCCTCGTATCATGTTAATGCAGTCTTTTGTCTTACTCCTATATTTTAGGGTAGGGGTATTTTAAGCAGTTGGAAATTAAACTTGGGTGAATTTTCAGTACCCATGAATTCCCTCCTGATACTATTGTACATATTTCTGTTTTATTACTTCATTTACGTCTTCATAATCTTTACTATATTTCAAAATCCCCAGCCCTTACCCTGGCGAGAGGTATTTTTGTCGAGGCTGGTCCTTGACAAAGGTGAAATTAAAGATTATGTTTACCATCAAAAAAAGCAAAATTGAGTAGTTGTGCTGTGGGAGCTCCTTTGGCCAATAGCTTTACAATACCAGCCCACTTAGGCGTGATCTTTTATACTATAAATGGAGCTATAAACTGTGTTCGCTTCCTTGCTTCTGGCTCTTAGTTCTGGGTGCTAGACTATGTTCCTGTTCCCCGTTAGTGCAGAGGACTGTGATCTAGGAAAGTGATCTGCTGAGTCTCCCCTAAAGAAATAACCCTTTATTATACGTAATTCTGAACTAGTGTGGGATTATTTTGTATCTTCTGCCATCACCTGGCACCCAAACGTGGACAGGTCCAAACTTTTGGCATCAGTTTGCCAGCAGCATTGGGCACCGACTCTCCTGCTCATGGCTCTAGCCAGCCCTCAGATACAGCAGGCTGCTGCTCAGCTCTCCCTGGCCCGCGACCCACATGCTACCTTCTCTGTGCATTACACACCAGACCACACACTCTTGCCTACAATACCTGTGGTGCACACAGTCCATAACTCACACTGATGGAAAACTTTGTTTTTTCTTTTTATCCTGGGTCCCAATACTTGAAATTGTTTGATCACCTTAATAAATGTTCTTAATTTGTTAAACAAAGTATTTTTTCAGTACTTAAGTAAGCAATACATGCTTGTTTACTGCTGCTAGAGTCTCCTGGCCATGTAGCTGCAACTGTGACACCTGCTGGCCGATAATGATTATTACATCTACTCCAATTCATTGTAATTGCCTTATGACAGGTAAGATCTGAAAAACTACAAAAAAAAAAAAAAAAAAATAACACCCAAGAGTTCAATAATTATTTTGCTTATACTACGGAAGGTATTCTGCAAAGCTTATAAGATTTTCCTTCTACATCCCTTTAGTTGATTCTAGGAATCAGCTTTGTTTTCAATATTATCTCATTAAAAAATGGTTCAATACTACAGAAAGGGATAGCATCAATTTGACAAAATTATCTGAAAGAATTTGTGCTGTTGAATTTAACTGTCAGAATCTGCTGAAAAGTTATATGTCCAAGGAGGAGATATTATCTTTACTGGACAAGTTTCATACCTTGGAATCCTCAGTGAGAACATTAGAACACTGGACAGAAGATTCAGACTTTTAAAAAGGCAGTAGTAGAAAGAACTGAAAAAATTGAGGAATTTATTGAAATTGGGACAGAAGGTACAAGGATAGAATTTAGCCTCATAAGTACGTGCCAGACCCTGGGATGATATACACAGCTTCAACTGCATATCTAGTAATTTCCTCGGAAAGACCATCTGGCACGAAGTACCCTAAGGTAGTCAAAGAATGTGCATGGAAACCAATACGTATGAGCAATCTAAAAGAAATAAAACAAGCAATAGTTTCTTATGAGCAACATTGACCATTTGTCAGGGAAATGGTGAAAATGTGGGCTTCAGGCACTAAGGCTACCCCACATTATTGGCTTCAATTAATCACAGTGGTCCTAGAAAATGGACCTCAGCTGCTTTGGAAGTGTTATTTGAGAGAAGAGCCAATTTTTTTTTTTAGAGCATCAGGGGAAAGTAAAAGGATTTGACACTTCCCAACATCAAATTCTTGGTGAGGGTCATTACTCTGATCCTCAGGAATAAGCTCGCTATGACAAACGCACCTTGTCCCTATGTAGCACAGCAGCTTTAAATGCTTGGGACAGGATTCAGAACTAGGAAAGAGGTATGAGTCATATATTAGGGTTAAACAGGGTCAGAGAGAACCCTTTACTGACTTCTTACAAAGATTACCTAAGTCTGTACAATTAGGAGTAACAGACCCTGAAGCTAGATGTGTACTAGTTGAATCCTTGTCTTTTGACTATAATACCAAAGCTTGGATAGGAGAGGCAATTTCCAATGGTATGAGAAGACACCAAAATTCCAAATGTTTTAATTGTGGAAGAATAGGACATCTAAGAAGAAACTGTAGACAAGGAATTCCTGGGAATAATGTCTCCTCTAAAAATGCCAAGAATAGGAGGACTCAGCCTTCTGGTATATGTAGAAGGTATGGCAAAGGTCGACATTGGACTAATGAATGTAGGTCAACAAGAGACAAGGCAAGCCAATACCACCGGGAAACTCTTTGGGGGGCCTCTCACAGGACCCAACATCAACAAGGTCCAGTCATTCCCAGTCACTGTGGAGAACATGTCTCAACAGGAAAATCAAACATTACAGTGCCTACTGTAAAAAACCATACTGTCTGTATGATGGAATACACGTGAAAAATGAGTCAAAACCTCCAATAGGAAACAGGAAACATTTTGGCAGACTTCTATAAATGATCAAAGACCAAAGCTAAGAGTGCATATAAATGACATTGTAATTGAGGGATCACTAGACATAGGTTTTGATGTGAATATCATTACTCCAGAATCTTGGCATCCAGATTGGCCTCTTCAAGAGGCAGATATTCAATTCCTAGGAACTAGAACCAAATCTCAAGTAAAACAAAGCATGAGGTGGATTGAATACATAGGGCCAGAAGGACAAAAAGGATAGCTGAGGCCATATGTAGCTAATAGAGTGAATTTATGGTGCCGTACCTATTGCAGCAATCGTAAACCCAGGTTAACATTTCTGCATTGCCAAAAATTCATCTTCTAGGAAGGATATTATAAGATATTATAAAAAGAAATCTGGAACATGTAAAATAGAGATCTAAGAGTTGTCAACAAGGTAATTCAACCTATGGGCCCCTCTACAATCTGGAATTCCTCTGTCTTCTCTATTACCAAAAGGATAGCCTCTTATAGTTATTGATTTAAAGAATTATTTCTTCACTATAGCTTTACAAGAAAATGATACTACTTATAATAATGTTCAGCCTACTAGGAGATACCAGTAGACTGTCCACCTACAGGGAAGGCTCAGTAGTCCCCTCATGAGACAATATAAATCAGCCATTGGAAATAAGATGTAAGCCTATTTCCTAAGTCTATAATTTAGTATTACATGGAAAACATTTTGTTATCTGACTCAAATGCAGGAAGAATGCTTGAAGAAGAAAGTTTTGCCTAAATGGGGATTACAAGTTACTTCTGAAAAACTACAAAGAGGAGCTTCTGTCAATTACCAAGGTTACAAAATAGGTTTACAAAAAATTAGAACACAAAAGGCACAAATTAGTAGAGACTGATTGTGAACTCTAAATGACTTTCAAAGATTGTTGGAAATATTTCCAGTCTACGACCGGCTACTGGGATAACATCTGACTTAATAGTTCATTTAAACAAAACCTTTGATGGTGACAAAGACTTGAAAAGTCCCAGAGAATTAACAGCTGAAGTGGAAAAAGAATTGATGAGCATTGAAAAGAAATTATAAATCTTAATTGTATTCTACTCATATTGCTTTCCAGAATTTTCCCTACAGGAATTTTAATGCAGAGGGAAGATACTATCTTAGAATGGATCTTTTTACCACATAAACCAAGTAAAAAATTAAAAACTTATGTGGAAAAAGTTTCTAAATTAATTATAAAAGGAAAATTGAGACTTTGTCAACTAGCAGGTATAGACCCAGCAGAGATTATAGTTCCTTTTACTGTTGACACAATTTAAAAAAATATGGGAAGACAATGAACCATGGCAAAGAGCTTGTGCTAATTTCTGGGGAGAAATTAACAGCAATTATCTCAAAAGTGACAGAATTAACATTATAAAGAAAACTACTTGGATTCTTCCCGAATTGTACTTGATTCATCAATAACTGGAGCTGTACATTTTATACAGATGCAAATAAATCAGAAAATGGCGTATTATCTGCATAGTAAAATTTGATTATTTGGACACATATACATCTTTACTGAAAAATAAGAGCTTTGGAGTTGGACAATGGCTATACTTCCTAAATTCAAGCATGTTGTTAAAAATTCAGAATTTTTGTCTCATGTCAGGAGCCATCTGGTATGGGACAGAAAGATGATAAATTTTAAGAAAATATTTTACTTTTCTCCATGCCCATTTTGTCTATATTGTATCTTTTGTTGAATATATGTCTATATGAATGATGTTTAAGTTTTCAACAAGGAACAGCAGATTTTTCTGTAGTAATCTTTGAAGCTTCAAGGAAGATGAGGCAATACAAAAACAACTCCACCTGGTTGATATGATATCATGATGCTGATAGTACTACTATGAGACTGGTTTTTGGATACCAGCAGTGGAAATGGTGCACATTCTTACAACATTCTGGCCAGAACTCCAAATAAGGACAAAAACAAAAAACAAACAAAAAAAACCTATCGACTACTCAGAGACCATTTACAATTATACAAAACAGCAATCTTGAAACTTAATCATTTTACTTTTACAGGATCCCATAGAAAGAACATTGCCCCCAAGACAGCTGAAAGCAATTCTAGAAGACGACATCCCCTCTCCCAACAAAGTTTGTCTTCACCTTTAGGGAAACCATTTAGGGGTTGATTATTACTCATATAGGGTTAGGATTGGGGTGGAAATTATGGAGGTTCAGAGATTGTGGAAAAAAAAAAACAGGGAAAACTGAATGGGATAATAGGTAATTTAGTGTGAACTTATTCACAATAATAGTGAGTAATAGAGTGAATATTTGTAAACTACTATTTATGGATAATTTACATTGGTATAGATTTTTGTATATTGATACAAGTTCAAATTATATTTGTTATATTGAATATGCTCCTATTTCTGTTTATAATATTTGTACACCTATGCAAAATTATTTTGTCATATTGTATGACATTGTATATGCATGTTTCTAATTATATTTAAGACATTTTTATATTGATAAAATTTTAGAATATATTTATCATATTGCATTATATATTTTTACCTCTGATCAAGATATTTATATATGGTTTACATTTTGAGGTCATTGTCCTCCTTTACAGCACAGTTGTTTAAAGATTATTTAATATTCTGATACGAAGTCTTAATCTTTAAGTTATATAGGCATTAAGTATTATAGGTCAACAGTCATTCATGTTTCTTATACTTTATTAGACTAATTACGTTGTTTAGATACACAAAGATTGTTTTGTGCATCCATAGGTAACCTTCAATCACTTCAAAGATCTGTAGAATATGGTATTTAAATAACTTAGGGTTCTGTTGAAGTAAGACATGACTGTTCCTGGCAGCACCCATCTATTTCCAAGAGAGTGTTGAGCACCAAAGACACTCCATTTGGGTGTTTGTTTTCTTCTTGGTACAACTGGCCTTATCGCAAGAAACTGCCCATGCCTCTACCACTGACAAAGTGTAAGATGTCCAGACTAACCAAGCAGGATACAAGAAAAAAAGACTTAAATTTTGCCAGTACAGGGTAAGATAGTTTTGAAAAAATTTCTGTCTCTGAAAATGGTCTGTCAGTTACTCTAGACCTTAGCCAAAGTTGGTTGCTTCAACATTGCAAATGAGACTTTGGGTGATTGCTCTGGCAGTCACTTGTCTCTATCATCTACTGCACATTTTTGAAGCTGCTTGATTGCACTTCCTGCCTACTCAAATAATATCTCCCCCTTCTCAGGCCTTTGATGGGGTTGAAGATTAGACAGTCGTAGTTACCGTCCTCTTATGATCTAGTGAAGCCATTTCCAATACAAGACTTAAGACTATTTAGAATAGTTAAGGATTGTTAAAACATTAGGATATGTTCCTTGCTTAAATATTGTTCATGCTGGTTGTAATTATAACTTTATATTTGATATCTGTTCCTAGTGTACATAGTTTTCTATTGGGTTTGGAACTCTTATTTAAACACAAGGGGGAGGTGCTGTGGGAGCTCCTTCAGCCAATAGCCTTTACAATACCAGCCCACTTGGGCGTGGTCTCTTATACCATAAGTGTAGCTGTAAAGCGTAAGCTTGCTCTTTTGCTTCTGGCTGCTAAACTCTGTTCCCTGTTCCCACAGAGGACTGTGATCTAAGACAGTGATCTGTGAGTCTCCCCTAAATAAATAACCCTTTATTATATGCAATTCTGAACTAGTGCGGGATTATTTTGTATCTTCTGCCATTAAATAAGTTAATCAAAATATCTATAAGGCATATATTGAAAAATATCAAACATTGTTTAGAGCTATGGTCTGAACTCTGGTTCTAGTACTTCACTGATTCACAGTCACAATTCTAGGAAGTTTTCTGTAATGATTACACAAAACCTCTTTAAATGTGTATGGATAATCCAAAGGCCATGGTTCTGAAAAATCAATTTCAGAAAATTAGCTGTTTCTGTTAAGCATGAACATAAAATTCTGAAAACACTGTGGTACTGGTCATAACATGTAAACAAATCTAAGAAATACAAAATCAGCAAGAAACAAGACTACTCTTACAGAGCCAGATGACTTAACAGAGGAATCACCAAGGGTAATAGTCAACGGTACAGCATGTGATCAGGAAAAGAAAGTCAAAGAAATTAAAGTCATTTTAGCAAATAATCCTAGAAAAGCTATAAATTCACAAAATCACCTACAATTTCTGACAACCGAAACAAAAATGACTTTGATTTAGTTCACCATACTAACACACAAAAACTAAAGCCAAAGTCAAACAGAAAATCTGTGACTAAGGAATAGACCAAGATTTCTTCGGTCATAGAAAGCAACAATTATACAAGGAAAAACAAAACAAACCCGATCAACTAGATTTCAAACTTAAAAGCCTGCTTTTTCCTGTACAACCTACCCTTAAAAGCACAATACAGACTATGTTCACAAAATGTATCTGTCAAAGGACTGGTATTCTAAGATACACAATAACTTCAAAATTGAATAAACAGACAGCTCAGCAGAAGACAGAAATGTTTAAGCAGACGCTCTACAGGGGAAAGCACACAAACAGCCAGAGCGCTCATGCATAAAAGGTACTCACCATTAACTGCTTATTAAAAATGCATGGTAATATATGGTAATATATACATATATCTATACATATTTTAAATGACAAATATGTGCCCTAATTTAATATGGCCTTTTATCAGTCTGTTAGATTTCATGTATTTGTCCTGCAGTGCTATCTAACTCCTCTTACAGGACTGAGAAACAAGGTGTTTGGATTTGCTAAAACAAATGGGGTAGGAATGTAAGAACCTTGAAAACATGGTCATGATACTGATCAGACCAAATATTGTGGTTTTAGATGAAGAAAACTGGGGTGAAGAATGTGATGACTTTATGGATATGTGTATCTACAGAGTTTTCATAGTCTGTCATATTAACTTGCAGTTTGTATGCCTTATGATAGGAACCAAGTAGAGAATTATAAAAAAACAAGCTTCAGGTTTAGTACCTTCAATGTTGTACATCTGAACTTTTTCTTCAGGCACAGTGACTGCTTCCCATTGATGATCCTTAAGTTTAGAAAAAAAAATCTTACATATATATTTACTCCCAATTTTAAACTTCTTTCAATATCAATTTAAGTTAAACTATATGTGACTTAGCCTTCTCATATCTCCTGTACCTTCTACCACTAAACATTCATATTTCTGGTCCTTCAATACTTCATTTATTGATTCTAAAAATAACAAGTCCTAATGCCCTATATGTCTTATACCAGCTATAAAGAAAAAAACAAATCTTGATCTTTTATGAAATAGGAAAACAATTATTTTAGTAATTACTATAAGGAAAAAAAACTGGACAATGTGATAGAAAACTTGGCAGCTGGGCTACTTTATATTTAATGACCAGAGAACCCATTTTTAAGCAGACAGTATTTTTACCAAACCCTAAACTGGAAGGCACTGTCCTAGCAGAAGTTTTGTTGGTGTGATAAAATATCTTGACAAAATTGCAAGGAAGGAAGAGTTTATTTGACTTACAGTTCTAGGTTACAGTTCATAACTGTGAGAAGTCAAGGCAAGAGCTTGAAGCATCACATCCACATTCAAGAACAGAACATCAACTCTTGGATTGTTGCTTGTTCTGTACTCTCCTTACCCCCCCAACCCCCCCCCCCCCGCCTAGGGAATGGTGCCTGATGGGTGGGTCTTCCAACATCAGTTAACAATCAAGACAATTTCCCCTCTTCAGACATGACCACAGGCTGACATAATCTAGATAGTTTCTCATTAAAACTTTCCAACTAATTTTAGGCTGTGTTAAGTTGACAGTATCACAGAAACTAGGTTTCAAGGACCTGCAAGAGGGTTTCCTAGGGTAAAAACAGCCTGTAAGATTTGAAATTCAGTGGTTTGAACAAGGAGAATGCTGTATCTCAGACGGATATTCAGCTGCCAAAGCTGTAAGTCTTTTACACTACATTAACGAGACAAAGAAGGGGTTTAAGTGGCCATATGGATAATGGTTTTAGGAAAATAAGCAGCTCAGGAAGAACATACTACTACAGAGATTGAGAGAAAAGAGAATTAAAAATGTAATTCTGGAAAGAATGTCTTAACATCTTAATCATTTTGAACAACTTACAGATGGACTTATACATTCCCTATTATGTATACTGTAGTATGATTGCTTATCTTCTTTTCTAGATTTAGTAGGTCAAACTGAATCATGAGGAAAACATCATAACTACAATAATTATACTCTAATAGTTGCTGAAAATGAGCATTCTATGAAGGTATTCTAAAAAGTATATGAAAATGTAAAAAGCGCACTGGCAAATATTCACTTACAAAAATGTTCTGTGTGAAGGAAGTAGAACTATAAAAATAAAAAGTTCAGAGTCTCCTTATACCAGCGGTAGCAACCAGACTAGGTTATGCTGATCAGTTGTCAGAATTTGGGAGTGGCTACACCATCTGAGTCACTGTACCAAACATCCCAAGTGACAGCTAGGAAATAACTCTTAATACCTTTTCCCAGGTAACAAACAGAACAAGAAATAGTCTACTTTCCAAGTCTATACATGGCTAAAACACACATAGAACTAAAATTCACTTCTACATGCCACTGTACATAGAAATTCCCTTCTTCCCAGGAGGTTTCAAGACTGAGTAAGACCAATTGTCACCTGCCAATGTTCCCATGGAGTGTCTGAGTGGCCCAAGGCTTCCTGCCTACTTAGCACACTATATCACTGAGTAGACTCCAAGCTGTCTTTTCTAATGTTGATTCATTTTTTTCATGTGACCAAAAAAAATAAGTATTGTTAATATTCATTTCTGAAAGGTTTTGTTAAAAATATTAATATTAAAATTTAGCTCTCATTTTGTTATAAAAAAACAATTTTCATTTTAAATAGCTTGATAGATTATACAACTTTAAAATAAAAGGCTAATGTTGATATCAAAAATGGCTAATAAGTATACAAACATGCATTCTGAAAGTAAATTTCAAGAATGTTCTTCACATGCATAGAGAGTAACATAAAGGAGTAAGAGCTTACATCATCATCTCCAGCAGTGTAGAATGACAAAGTCTGGCTTCCAAGATTAAAATCAATCCAAAATTCCTCAAGTTTTTCATCTGATGGGATCTGCAGCTAACATAATACATAAAAATTATATACTCTGCTTACAAAACTTAGAAAATTGCCATTAGATTATAGCCATGACTAAATTATTTGAGGTTATTTAGGATTCTAGACTCTAGCAACACTTATAAAGTAGAATAGTCCCTGGGTACTTTAAGAGATAGTATGTTAAGTAGATGAAGACATCAACCTATCTACATGCGTTAATATTTAGATAGTTTGGCACAAGAAAATGCTAGTTAAATGCTTTACACAGACATCATTTTAAGTACTAATAGAGACTGAAAATAGTTTGAATATACTTATGAATGATAAACAGCAATGCCTTTAAGGAGAGGAGAAAATGTGGAGAACTATGGTCTGCTGTTTTCCTTTTTGGCTCAGGTGAGCGGGCTCATATTTTTCCTGGTGTCACTATCATATACAGGACCAGTCAGCTAAACCATCTAAATCTAGTACTTTTAGTGTTTTAAATCATTACATAACCCATAATCCATTTAGTTTTTACATAAAAATTATCTAATAACTCAGTTTGGATAAATTTAAAACCTACCTCATATTTATCAAGAAATGCTGACAAGCAAGGAAATGTAAAGACCCTAAAACACAAAACATTTTAGTTAAAAAATTTATCTACCTTCCCAGAATTAACTTGTCCAGTCATAAATATACAAATGTCTCTAACTTGTTCAGCCATAAAAAAACGATGTCTCGAATCAAGAGAAATCAGAAATTGATTATAAAATTTTAAATAATCTCTTTAATGCAATTTCTGAGATAGGGTCTCACTGTTATCTGGGCTGGCCTCAAGTTTGATACCCCTGCTGCAAACTTGTAGCAATTAGCTGAGGTGAAAACCCACCAAGCCAGGCCATTACTATTTTCAACAAATATTTATTGGAATTTGTTTAGGTAAAGAAAAGCATTATTACTTTAAATATACTATTTACTTACCACTTTGACTAAAGGAATTATACCAATTTAAAAAATATATCCTTTCAAACATGAACAAGTGTTTCTAAATTCAATAGGTATCAATACAAGATCCCACAGGACTTGGATGGGTAAAAGGTAGATATGAGTTATCGATTGTAAAAGTGGTTAACTCCTTATAACATTTTTATGGCAAGATACTATTTTAAGTATGTCAGTGTGTTCTGTCAGTCTCCATAACAAACAGAACAAAAAGAACAGATGGGAATTTATGATTCAAATACAGATATGACTCATTGAATTTAACCCTATCTCTCACTTCCTTATAAATAATGCAAACAAGATTTATCAGGAACATCATCCCCGGGGCCAAGTACTGCAGTGGTATTGCTCTGGGCTGGAGCAAGGGCTCAGCAGTTAAGAGCACTTGCTGTTCCTTCCAGGGCACCAGAGTTCAGTTCCCAGCAGCCACATGGCTTCTTACAACCTTCTGTTAACTCCAGTTCCAGGTGATCCAGTTCTCTCTTCTGGGTGTTTCAGGACTGTATGTACATGGAACGCAGACATACATGCAGATAAAAACACCCATACAAATAAATTTTAAATGGTAAAATTTATATTTTATCAGTTCATTCTTGCTTCTGGTATTAAATACTAAAACGTCTACTTATGTTATTACTTTTACAGTACAAGGATTTGTTTTCTACACCATTTTCACTCCAGTGTGTAGACGTATAGTCAGATTTTTATCATTCCTCAAAAGCCAAATAATATAATACAATTCTGGAGTAAACCAAATTTGGACACTCAGTTATTAGTATAAATTAGATAAAATGCATTTTTCCTCCCAAGCACAAAGCCAAATAAAGCCTTCAGAAGAGTATTTCAGGTTAGCAGTGTGCTAACTTACTGTATGTTTTAATACTGTCTTGAATAAATTTTCACAGTGCAATAAAAATTATATTTATAACATCCATAATTGGGCTCAGCTCTACTTCCTTACTAACAAATGGCTATGAGCTGCATCCAGCTTACCTTCTTTTATCACCAAGCATGCCATTTACCAAGTTGAGAAATATCCTGCAATCCTAGTTTTCAAAAAAGAAAAATGGTTTTAAAAATCAAAATTACACAAAAAAACTTTACTAAACTTGTTATTTTATGCTACTTACTGTTTCGAATTCACAGTCTCTAATTCCTTTAAATGCATTAGCAATAAAATCCATTGAAAACCACTGACATGCCAGTTCTCGTCTCCTTTTTTCTGTAGTCATTCTACACAAGGCTTCCACAATGCCTACCTGTAATTCATAATCTTAAAAAGATTGTTAATATAGAGGTCAGAGGTCAAAACTCTAAAAGTTGAGCTTATGAAACTTGATTTCATAAGGCACAAAATCCAAAAGAAAATAATTTACTAAATTAAATTATTCATTTTTATAAATAAAAGTTAATTTTTAAAAGTCAAATCCCTAAATCTTCTAAGACTCTACCATGTGATTATAATTATAAATTGAAAAACAATTCATACAACATACAAAATTCTTGTTATGTTTACACTTATCTCAGAGCACATATTAAAGTCATACTTTACATATAATCACTCAATCAAAATTTACTCACAGGAACCTAATGAAAATTTAAGTTCTTTGAAGTAAATATATTGTTTAAAAACTGCCTATCAACTACAAAAATATTGGACATTATAATTTTAATGTGTCATTTAGGAAAAATTTTAGCACAAGTAATTCTAATAAATTGATCATAACTAAAACTAGGCATGATTATGTTTATCTAATTTTTGTTGTCATGATAAATTATTTGTTCCAAGACATGTCTTTATTTTTATGATTCTAATATTTTCCTTTGGTTTACATAAACAGATTATAATTATTTTGGTGTATTATTCTAGTAACATGAAGGCTAATAACATCTTCAAAGGTATTTAACATTCATAAATTTGAGATGATTTCAAATTTTAGAGAGATACTTACCTCCTACATATAAAATCCTCTGTCCCATATTACTCCTATGAATTAAAATAAGAAATTATATACTGAAGTAATATTAGATAGTAAGCCTATTATGTTTTGGGAAAAACATTTAAAATCTAGAACAGAGTAGTATAACTGACTTTAGGAGAAAACATAAGTGCTATATTAAATCAAAAATTATAAAACTGTCAGTTGATTATCTAATTAAAACTTGTGGTTACCATGTTTCTTACAACTGTTAAATTGAACAATTGATCAAAACAAGTTATTAAAAAATTATTACATGAGAGTTAGTATTTCTTGATTAGAAAGTATTTTGTTGGCATCTTGAGGTATTCTGTCAAGCATCAAATTCATTTTTTTTAAAGCCTAGAAGAGAAAAGAAAAAGTAGCTTTGTTTTCCAAGAAGCATTTGGAGAAATAGGTGTATTACTCAAAAGTTTAGGTTCTCTCTTAATTGTGCTGTCTAAGTAGGAAATATGCATCTAGGTGAGGAAGGGAAAGGACTTCCAGTTTAGTGCGGGCTGACTCCTTTACTGAAGCTTTCATACCCACTGTGAAATAACACATTCACTATTCTAAAATCTAAGGGGGGTAGGTATGTTCTTATGGTTACGCATACGCATGTACACATACAGGACTACATGCTACTCTGGCATTTACATACTAAAGTTTAGGTTCTCACATTAATGATATACATATATAAATCTAGTTATGGATTTTTAATGAATATTTAGAATATACATTATCAGGCAATGAATTATTCAGACAATAGAAATAAACCCAATGAAATAAATTTAAGAAACTTAGTCTAAGTTGCTATTTCATTTTATCATTTACTTTCTCATTTTTAGGTGTTAAAAGACAGTTACCTCCTGCTGAATGCAAACATTCACTCTTGAATCAATAACAAGGGCACAGATGCGAGCTATGAAACTTTCCAATACTTGGTTTTTACCTGAATGAAAATGATAAATTATTGGCAGATGTTAATCTTAAATCAATTTAACAGTCACTCGCTATCTGAAAAACTGACTCATTAACTTTCAGTCATACCGCAAGCATTTTATAAAAGAAATCAACATTTATCTCTCAAGAATCTTTAAGTGACTTGAGGGTTTGGGATTTTTTTGTTTTTATTTTTGTGGTTGTTAAACCCTCAACTTTTAGTTATTTGCTGTTGATACCTGCTGGGAAATCAGTTTTTTTTCCCCCAATGGAATGTTACTGGGTATTATCAACCACACTCCAAGTAGGCCCCAAAACCAGGAGTAGATGTCCAACATAAAATGGACTTCATTTTGTTGAGGAGGCACCTTTAGTTTTCTTTCATTACTTTGATTTTCATTTTTTGTTTTTTTTCTTGAGGGAGGAAGGATGGAGAGAAAGAAAGAAATGAATAAAGTTGAGTGGACAGGAAGTGGGGAGGATCTGGGAGGAGTTGATGGATGGGAAAACAGATATAGTACATGAAAAATAATTTTAAACAATTTAAAACCATCTTTTGAAAATAGGTTAGCAATACCAAATATACTCAGAAGAATTTGCTAATGCCACTTTATAACATACTTGAAGTTTTAGGAATGGGAATACCACAAAAATCAAAATTACAGCTTTTCCACGTAACCATACTCAACTCAAATGAAAAGCTATATGATTTTCTTTACAATATGAGTGGGGCTCAGTTATAATGTTAGCACTCTTAGGGCCATTCTTTTCTGAGAATTTAAATTGTTATGCTAATTTAAAAACACAATCAATGGAAAGGTAGCATTAACTATTATTTAAACTATTAATTTGCTTAACATAGTTTGCCTCTGAGAAAATAATAAGTAACTATGTGTGTAAGTGATTCACCGGCCTTAGTTACCAATTATGAGGAAGTCTCCAGGGACAAGAAATAATAAGTAACCTGGACCTGGTCATTTAGCATAATATACTTATATATAAATAAAAGTTGGCAAGCTGTAACATTCTTCTTTTACCAATGAAAATTTTATTTCATTAGAACAAAAGCTGACAAACTATGTAAAACAAATGAAAAAAGTCATTTAAAAAAGTTTTAAAGATTAAAATAGCTTTCATTTGCCCCAGCTTAAAACAAAAAACTATAGCTTACAAATCCAACTCTGCTTATTTTGTAAGGCAGAACTAACTTTCAGCAGGCTCTCTTTGGAAACCATCTACATCTATCCCATATACTGAAACAGGACCACCAAAGGTGAGCTTCACTCACTCTGAACTTAGTCTGTTAGCTATGTGTATTTTATCTACTTGCCAACCGCACAGCAGACAAATGTCCCAGCACTGGCAAACTATCGTTTTCATACTAAAAACCAGACTAAAAATTATTCTTAGCAAGAGCCATCTTCAACCTTATTACCAACTTTTGTTAGAATTGAAAATGTTGGTTAATGAATTTAACTTCCAATTGTAACCTAAGTTATCATGCTCTACAACATATTGTGCCCTGTGAGACCGGTTTACTAGCAGTTAGCAGCACTGGATTCCACTTTGAGGTCAAGGATAACTCTACACCTGGTGGACAGATAAACACCACCACCCTTCCAGTGATACCCAAAAGGTACATACAACTTATTCCCCAAAGCAGAAAGAGTGGCACTCTATAAATTTATTCAAGTAAATTGAGACTGTAGAAGTATATAGGTGCATTAAAATCCTATCAGGAAAACCAGGCCTGAGAACTTAGTGGCCAAGGTAGACTGAAGAAAGGAAATGATTCTTTCACTTATACTCTAATGAACTTATTATCCAGAAAATCTGACACATAAGAAAAACATTACATGTTTGTCAATGTTTGATATGGTGAACACATAAAAATCCCTAAGTCAGGCATTTTGAGCACATGCCTATAATCCCAGCATTAGGTGGCAGCAAGAGATCAGGGTCTCAAATCTCAGCTACATAAGAAGGAGTGGCATGGGCTATGTGAGATCCTGTCTCAAAAAATTGTGTGTGTGTACATACATATAAAACAAAATGCCCTCTGCATATTTGTGAAGGAATGGCGATCTGATATGTGTGTGTGTACATACATACATATATCCATTTCTACACAAATATGCAGCGGGCATTTTTTCCAAGTTCCAACTTGCAGTCCAGCAATAATTTTGGACACTGATTTTAGTACAAAGTACAGCTGCTATATTCCAAGCCCATTTATTGTGGCTGAGGAGATTCTACATCACCTTCAGTGGGAGTAATGACTTTATTGTAATGCAGACATTCTAAAGAGCAGACACTGCAGCAACTATCAGAATTCAATTAATACTTCATGTGATAGACATTTTTAATTAAAATATTCCTTAACTGAGATTTTCTTGAAGATAAGGCCAAATACAGGTCTTTTCTATAAGATATATATATAAAATTATAAACATATCAATTTTAAAAACAAAATCTTGGATCCCTAAATTGCAAAATATTGTTTTCTGCCTCATTAGAAAATCCACAATACAAAAAAATTCAACTGTACCCATAAATAAATTTTGGAATTTGTTTTCTTATATGAAATACCTAATGTCTGCATTTTCTCTTGGCCTACAAAGTCTAAAATTTTACTACCTAGTCCTTTACAGAAAGCATTCGATTCTTTAATTAGATCATTAAGTTCCTAGGACAGTATTATGGGTATTAAAATAATTATACTAAAAGTTCCCAGTAAGTTGTTTTTATGGAAATAAGATATTTTACCTTCATCGTTGATGTCATATACAACCTAAAAAAAAGTAAATATTTAATTTATAATTTACTATTATAAAAGCTATTAAAATAATTTTAATTCACAGCATAACTGTTTAATTTATTAATAAATTATTTAATACTAGTCAGTTCAAATGCTTTATCCGCTCTAGACAGATTAGTACAAGTCACTAGCCAATCTACTAATGATTCTTAAACCAAAACAAATAGCTTTCTAATAAATTCATGATCTTTAACAATCAATGTCATTTTTACCATCAAAAGATCAAATAAGTCTTCTATCATATTCGTAACAGCTTCATCTTTTGATTGTCCTTGGCTCAGAATAACCTCCTTGGACTTTTCAAACCAGGAAACCATGTAAAGATGAATACATATATTAAGTTATTTTCAATTCCATTTTAACAAATTTTATGTCCTTGTATTTGTTTAGTCGATAAACCTAAGAATAAAATGACATTAAAAATAAAAAACTCCAGTATTGAATCAAAGAAATTTTACATTTTAAAAATTTTTTTTAACTTTATTTCCTCACCGTTTAAAACAGGAATGAACTTAATTCCATTACAACAACCCTTACAGTTTCCTCTTTAAATTTTTAATACAGATACACTTATTGTAATCAGCTAAAACTATCAAGACAGTTTATATTATTTGGGTATTTTTAAAATTAGTTTACCTTATTTGATTCAGATATGAGTACATAACATGTCAGAGGTACTAATCAATGTGCTGTTATATGTCAGTGAAAATACAAATATTAGTGTCTTATATGTTAGTGTGGGGGTCACATAGTTAACAACCTAAATGACTAGGTCTTCAGAAAATGATCCAAATAAAGGCCCATTGGCATCAAATTCACATAGTTGTCAAGAAACCTGTGCAGTTTCATTCTGACCTTTATTCCTTATAACATATATCCACATCAAAAAAATATTCGACAGTTCTATTTTAAAGTTCCGAATTTTACTTTCAGCAGTTTGAACTACTTTTTTAAACAGTACCTTTATCACTCTACCTTTATCATGATCAGATTTCCTTCTATGACTATGTACTTATCTTTTGTACTAATCCTTGCTTTATCATGGTTAGAAGTCCAGCTTGTCCCAATATAAAGATATTCTTGCTGCATCTCCCAACAGATACCAAGATGTTTGAAACAGTTGGAATATTCTTTTTGTTAAGTTCCTAAAACAAAGTATTTAAGTGCAGCAGTGTAAATACAAAGTAGTATGGGACAGACACTGTTCCTGGAACAGCATCAGTTTACAATCCTCAATTCTAAAAGGGAGCCCTTCTTATCTTTACAGTGGAAATGATGAGAAGACTGGCTTCATAAAGCAACTTGTCCCAAACCACCCCACTAAGGGCAACTGGTGAGCACTCCTCTGCAGGACTCTAAAACTATGGAAGCACCTGTCCCTCCCATTTTAAAGAATGAAACTCAAGACTGACTGACTTTGAGACAAGGTCTTACTCTATAGCTGAGACAGGCCTGAAACTTGTGGTATTCCTCCTGCCTCAGCATCCCACGTGCTAGATTACAGGCATGAGCTACCATAAACAGATTAGAAATTCTTATTCAACCAATGATTCATCACCAATCTTAAGATACTTGGAACCAACAAAGGGTGTTCCAGGACAGGCTCCAAAGCTACAGAGAAACCCTGTCTCGAAAAACCAAAAAAAAAAAATAAATAAATAAGATACTTGGAACCAATTTATAGTTACCTTTTCTTAATCTAAATAAATTTCAGAAATGTTAAATCAAATCCAAGGTCTTGGATTATTTTGTGTTTGCTTTATTTTTTAAATTACCAAGCACTGTATACCACCAGAAATATGCCAATAGGTCTTTGTAAAAAAACCTTTCCCTTCAGATTAATAATAGAACATAGATTCTTATAAATTTTACTTTAGAAACAATTTCAGCGTGTTGATATGCCTCAAATAATAAACAAATGGCGAGAGAAAACAATATCTAAGTAACTAAGCAAACTTGTCCAAAGTTTTTCTGTTCTATTTTTCTAAATGAAGTACTTCGTAGAAACTAAAATCAAATGTAATAATTTTAAGAGCCATTAAACAAGACTGAGTGTTTACCCTGCATATTAAGTCATCCAACTTGTGGAGGAATTGTTTACTACATTTAATCTTCACATCTTCATAAATATCAATTTGTACAAGTAACATCAAAGGTTTGAAGTCATTTTTTCTCAAGGCATCATCAATACACTTCTCCAGCTGCTGGAGAGAGAGAGTTAACAGCACAGACATTCCAACAAATTTAGTCTCTTCATGCAACTGAGTCACCAAAGATGTTTTGAATGAAATTAATCAGCTCATAAAATAGCTTTTTTAAAAAGCCTATTACTATTCAGAGTAACTGAATTATAAATATTCTTTAGTAACAATTTCAGATAGAAAATATTAAAGTTTCCAACTTATATTTACATCTTCACTGACTCAAAAACAAAAAAAAATTATAGCAACTATACTTAAAACAGGAAACATCCTAGCATACTTTAGTACAAACTCTGTAATATTTAAAAATAAAACTGCATAAAGATGAATTTACCCTTCTAAAATTTACATCCATTAATTCAACCTATGTATTAGCGTAATCCAACTTTTATCAAACCTGCTATCCCCACTATTACAGTCCAGCATTCAGACTGCATTCTGTTCACTAAATAGACTTGTATCTGTCTAATACATTAATCAGTGAATGACTATTTTTAATACTGAAAGCACATAAAGAATCAATACCTTTTGTATTTTATGCTACTACTATACTTTAAAGTATTTTTTAAGAAGAAACAATATTTAAATTACTCTTCAATATGTCATAAAACATTGAGTTTGTCATTACTAAAGATACAGCAACAGACAGATGTAAGTACACAAAGTTTAGTGATTAAAGTGATTGCTTGTTGTCTAGGGACTACATACTTGGAAGTCTGGTCTCACAGGCATTTTTACTTCATTTAAGAACAGCAGGAGAAGACAGACACCTATGAAAGAGAACATCTTATGTATCTTATTATCTATCACATAGAACAGTTTCTTAAAAGTCCTTTCTGGATATTTGTCATATACTTTAAATTATATATCTTGCACAAATGTGTTTAGTTTTTGTTCCTAAGACAAATTAATTTTGAATAACTGATGAATCAATGAGGAAATTAACATGAAAGTAGAAAAGATTAAGAACAATTCATTCAGAAAAGGAGAAACTCAAAACCCCAAGTGACTAAGAAAAAGATGTTACCTCTATAAGAGAATTTCTAATTAAAAGATAACCAATAGCAACACTCACTGGGCTGGCAAAAACTAAAAAGCCTAATAATGTGGAAAACAGGAAATGATGGGTATCAATATCTCTTTTCCTCAAAGTGCAAACAGAAAAAAATTTTGTCTGTGTTTCATAAGATGCAGTCCCAGGTCTAGTTTTATACAGAGGTCTAAACAGTACTCAATTTTTATTGCACTACTGCCTCTAACAGCAGGAACCCTGCCTTTATTGTAGTGGGGAGAAAGCGGGCAAATTAATGTGCACAGGATACAAGTCAACACTTAAATGTGTAGTTTAATCAACTTGTCTATCTCAGAATGAGGCCCATCTCAAGACAGGGTAAAAAACAGAAGTCAAGCGAGACATATGATCTCTCTAGAGAGCATCTGTAAAAATTTTAAACTACACATAAGAGCAAGCTATATTCTGTGAAGAATACCTGTGTATGTGTTAAAAATAAAAAAAGGTGGAAGGATTCAAATGCCGGGTCTATGGGTGCGGGCTATTTATACCAACAGTGAGAAACAAGGAGGAATCTGGATAAAACCGGCAAAACAAAGACAAAAAAGGGTTTTGGGAAGGACAGAAGCTTCCTGTATGAGTCAGCCTCTTTGTTCCTGAAAAGACATTCAATTCAAGCTCCTTTATCCGAGATCATAAGATTTTTCTTTTTAATGAAGTCTCTTATCTTAAATTACTTCCATCAAAAATTTTTGTTGGTAGCAGTTAGCTAGCAACTATTAGAATATTTCTCATTACTATAAAAGAGTAATATGTACTCAAAAATGTCAGACATTTGAAGGCTCATATATATAAGGTCAATAGTGAATTCTAAGAAAAATTCGATATACAAGAAAATATTTAAAATACATGTTTTATGAAATATTAAACGTATTTTGAACATAACTAGTTTCAATCCTAATGATTGTCAAAAAGTGGTTAGGACAGTGATTGCTAGAAAGTGAGAATATATAAAATGTACTAATTTATAAATTAAGTAGGTCTTTATTGCTTATCCAAAATCACTAACCCACAAATATTCATAAGAATACATTAAGTTAGAGCAGGTATTTTGCCAATAGTTATAAAAATACCATAACATCCCCCTTTCCATTTTACTGCAGTTAAAATGAAATTCAAGACTAAAACATTTCATTTACACCTTGAAAATGTGACTGAGAACTATTATTTAAAGTATATTGTAGCGATCTGGTGAACTCTGTTTCCTGAGGGCCAGCAGCTGCCAGCAGCCAGGTCGTGTCTCACAAACAATCGAAGTAGCGCGGTTTTCCCAAAAGCGCACTCCGCCAGGACACACGGCACAGAATTAGGCCGCGAAGACATATGATGCTAGCCAGACAGTTCTATTTTCTAGCCGTATTTTTTGAAAGGAAGTCAACGACGGAAACTTTAGTGTCTACCTAGGTGGATTTTCGTTTCGCTTTAATTAGGAAAAATAACCCAGCTCCACTCCCAGCATCACTAGAAGAATGCTGACGGCCTCAGAGCTAAACCCGATCTGAGGGAAAGCTAAACCAAAGTACTCAGCGTTCCCGCCACGTTTAAAAGGCCTTCAGGAGCCCCGGGTGAGCACGCAGGGTGGGGTCCCCGGCAGGGCAGCCTGGCGCTCGGCTCTGGCGCTCGGCTGGGGCCCAAGCGGCCCGACAGACAAGGCCGCACTCGGGCACGTGGCGGCCTCGCGTGGGCGGTGCCCGTGCCCTCCGAGAGGACCCCGCGCGGCGGCCGAGGCCGCGGAAGGCCCACGGGAGTCACGGGGACCCCTCCACACCAGCGGCCCCGCCAGGGCCCGCGGGGGCGGCAGAGGCCCCAGCCCGAGCCCCGCCATGGCGCATGCTGGGGCCTCCCACTCCGGGCCCGGCTATGGCCCGCGCGGGCCTCGCGCCTCAGCGGCTTCTCCTCCGTGTACCGAGGCCGCAGTGGCCGCCCCGCCGCCCCCATCGCTCCGCCCGCCCCCGGGCCCCGGCGCACCCCAGCCTGGCGGCCGCCTACCCAGTCTCCTCCGGACGGACGGACGTCGAGTGTGACCAGCCGCGCTCCTCCTCGGCCTCCTCAGCGCCAACGGAAAGCGGGAACGGCTCGTCCAATCAGCGCCGCCCAACCTGGCCACGCCCCTAACCCGCGTGGTGTTTCCTGGAGGAGCTGCGTGCTTTCCATCCCAGATGACCTCTGACCTGTCCGCTACAGGTCCCCGAAGGAGGGGACGTTGCTGCGGGCCTCCCGCCGGCAGGGGGCGCTGTGCTCTGACGCCGTGCGGGCCCTGGCCTGTCCCACCTGATGAGAAAACAGGCCATTAGGAGAGGACCTGCAGGCGGTGCGGGCTCCACCACTCCTCGACGAAGCCGTCCTTATGCCTCTGTTCCAACCACAGGGGCAGTGCTGTGGCTCCTCCGTTTTCTCTGTGCCCTAAATGTATGGTGGCCCCGTCCTTTTGCCCAAGTGCACGGGAATGCATGCCGCTGCCCGCTTTGGCGTTGCATCTATCCCCAGGACAGACAAAAAGCCTTTAGTCAACCCTTGGGTTATCCTGCGCCCCGGTGGAAGCCGTAGAGGCTTCACATAAGGACAGTTAAAAGTGGATGGTACCAAATCAGAGTTTAAAATGGCATTTTCAGTAACAGTTTGACTTGCTATCTAAAAAAGCAATATTTTTGTTGTTGTTTTGCTTTTTAAAGCAGGTGATTGGGCTAGGGTGACGTTCAGCCGTGGTCAGTGTACAGCAGACCCAGGTTTCAGTGGTGTTTTCTTGTCCTAGGGGATGAGATCGCATGTCTACTCTCCCCAGACAGGGCTCCGCTGACAGACCAGACACTGGCTTCACCCTCATCTAGCTTAGATAGCAGAACTTGCTGGGCCTACTTACAGGATGCAAGCGATCTCGAAGCAGCAGGATCACCGAGCAGCCTAAGCGTAGCATGGATGATTACTGACGACTTCCCCATACTTGCACCACCAGAGAAGATATTCTTGTGATAATCCTCTCTACCCTTATAAACTCTAGCACCACCCAAGCCCACGAGGCCACGCACAATTAGAGCAGAATTGCACACAGCTGGAGAGGGGCATGCGGACGGCGTGGCTGGAATCTCAGGTGGGGGCCCTGTGATCCAGCTCACCCAGTTCTATGAAGGAATGCCAGTAGCCAGCAGGTCAATCTGGAAAGTGTCTTACAATTGTAACAGTTACTCTCATGAAAGGGATGGCTGACCTGCTCAGAGGGTAGGCTTCCACAGCTCAAGAGGCCGGAACACATGATTCTGACTTAAGTGTGCTTCGGGAAGCCCTTGGAAAATAAACGCACACAACAACAACAACATCTAAACCCCTGAGGAATGAAATAGTGCAAATCACACAGAATATGAATGCAGTGTTTCTAACTTTAGCTTAGCGAGAATCACAGACATCGTTACAACTTCGTGCATTGTTAAATTGAATTTTGAGCAAGTTCCTCCTGGAACCCAGGGCTTCATGCATGCCAGAAAAGTGATCTAACATTGATTTATACTTCCAGCCCTCTTTGTACATTCTGACACAGCTTCTAAGTTGCCCAGGTATGCAGCTTGAACTAGAGATCCTACTGTCCCAGCTTCCCAAATGGCTGGAATTACAGGTCCAGGGAGATCCTAATTAAAAAAAAAAAAAAAATTGAAGCAACATATGCAGTTGACTGGCTTTTATTGGGTGAATCTAGACATTTAGTTTCCAATGCTTTTTGAATTAGTTACACGTGTAAGTACTAAGAGTGTATAATACAAAATGTAAGATGGGAGTGAGCCAGCCTCATGACCTGAGCCTTGCACCATGACCGTCACACTCCGCTTTCTTGTAATAGACTTACCATCTTCCATGATGCAATCTAGTGATTTCCCAACCAGCAGCTTGTTAGCAGAGGCACAAGCGTGTCTTTAAACAGTGACATGAAGGAACAGATTATCACTCCTCTTCCGAGGTTTTTGTCAACTCATCACAAACCTAGACATCTGGGAAAAGGGAATCTCAGCTGAGAAAATGCCTTTATAAGATCGTCCTGTAGGCCGGTCTGTGGGCTATTATCTTAACTAACAATTGATGTGGGAGGTCACTGTGGGTAGTACCAGCCCAGAACAGATGGTCCCGGGGTGTATAAGCAGGCTCAGCAAGCCATGGGGAGCAAGCCAGTAAGGTAAGCAGTACTCCCCCATTGCTGTAAGGAGGCCTCTAGTTAGTTCCCACGTGCTCAGCCTCTAAATAATCACACAGGAAATATATTAAATCATTGTTTGGTCCCTTAGCTTTAGCTTCTTATTGGCTAACTCTTCCATATTAATTTAACCCATCTCCATTAATTTGCGTATCACCACATGGCAGTGGCTTACCATCTAAAGTTCTGGCATCTAACTCTGGTGTGGCTACATGGCTTCTTTCTAACTCTACCTTCTGTTTCCCAAGATTCAGTTTAATTTTTCCTGCCTACCTTTATTCCCTGTGCAAGCTCAAGACAGTTTTCTTTATTAACCAATGGTATTCACAGCATACAGAGGGGAATCTCATATCACCTCTTGGCTTTTGCTTCAGTTCCTGCCTTGACTTCTTGTCCTGACTTCCTTCAGTGATGGACTTAGATGCAGGAGTCCAAAAGGAAAAACGGCTTTTCGTCCTGGAGTGTCTCTTGGTCATGGCATTTTATCACAGTGATAGAAAAGTAAGACAACTCATTTACTCTTACCCAAACTGGGTTTCATTGAAAGGTTTTAGACTGTGATGTTTGAAAGAAAATCTTATTAGTCATTATCAAAATTTGGTTTCTGGTCACATATGTTCTCTGCGGTGCCAGAGATTAAACCTCAGGCCTTGTGTGTCAGCCAAGCTAAGAGCATTTCCTAGCCCTTTTCAGGTAAGTGTAACAATCTCTTATCAGAAACAGGTTGTGGGCCAGATGAGTTCTCCCGGCAGGAGCAGCATGGGGCTGGATATTCGGTGAGTTGCCCACTCTGAGGCAGGCTGGCTGTGGGAGAGCTGAAATTCACCTCTCCGAGCCTCTTTTCAGCTAAGAAAAAAGAGGTGTCAGCCATGCAGCACGACTGATTCATTCCAAACACACCAAGAATCTAGCGTCTTGGCCGAGAAAATGAGACAAGGCATGCCGAATGCCAGGTTGTTTGTCCCCCCTCCTTAGTGTATGGAAGACTTTGTACTTAGCTGTAAGTCCTAGTGCAGGCCAGGATCCACAGGAGTCACAGGGGAATATAAGGAAAACACAATTATCACAGCCCCTGAACTCTGGCTCAGTAGCGTAAGAGGTTTTGGTTTTACAACACACACTGTTGTATAGAAGTATCCCCCAAGCGAAACGACTGCCATTCTCTTGAGTTTGGCTGGGCCCGCTTGCCAACAGTGACCACAGCTGGCATTGTTGACTGTTGACCACTCTTCTTGGGGGGTGGGGGGGTGGGAGGGGGAGTCAGAAAGGGTGATAGGATCCTCACCTGAGTGCAGCCAGCCACCCCCCTCCCAACCAGCTGCATGCAATTCTGCCCCAATTGCAGCGGCCTCTGTGTCTCTGGGAAGAGCTAGGGAAGTAGTTCTCGATCTTGTGGGTCGTGACCTCCAGAGAGGTCACACATCGGATATCCTGCATATCAGCTATTTACACTATGATTCATAACAGTATCAAAATTACAGTTACAAAATAGAAATGAGATAATTTTATGGCTGGGGTTACAACATGAGGAACTCTATTAAAGGGTTGCAGTATTAGGAACCACTGGGCTAGAGGATAGGGGTGGGGAAGGATTATGGGAGAGCACTCTATCTGTGTAGATTTGGGGGTGTCTTCATCACTGCTGGATGTCCCAGTATGGCTGTTTTAAGGTCACCCCTGCTCCTGCCATAGCCTTTACCCGTTGCTCCAAAATAAGCCCTGCGAACTCATTGACTCCCCAGAATAAACTCTGGTAAAATTGTACCTTGCCTTTTTATTGAGGTAGGAGGAGGGGTAGACTTTAAGTCTCCCCAGGGAAGGTATTTTAGCAACACATATACAACTCTGCTACGGATGCAAGACGGTCCAGTCCTCATCCATGTCTAGGGAAGGATGAGACGTCCGTGCGAAATGATCCGAACTGCAAGACGCTCCAAAACTTTGTCTCGGAATGACATACACCAGCTTAACAAACTTTGTCTTGGAATGACACACACCAGCTTAACAAACTTTGTCTTCGGAATGACACACACCAGCTTAACAAAGGGACAGTTTTGCACGTACACTTTAATATTTAGGCTTGGATAAAATAATTTTAAGTGACAGGCAGTTAAATACATTTGGGCAGACAGCCCTACAAGTGCACGATCCACACAGTTTTAACATCTCAACAGTCTAAGTGTGTCTTGGGGGTCAGGAAGTTCACTCTGAATTGTCTTACACAGCTTTTACTTATTTATTTTTCAATCAAGCATAATTGCCCTTAAGCTTTAGATTTCAAACTGTTGGTAGTCTTAAAAGGCACCTTGAGGTTCTCTGGACTCTGATGATATATCATTACTTTTCTGTAACCAGACCCTTTGGACAAATGATTGGCTTTCTCATGCACTGTGAAACTCTCTACGGCTTTGAAGCAACAGTACTCCGACAGTTCTAACTTCTACCTGAAGAGCCAGGACCATTATCTTGCCTTCTGGACAGAAGCCAAGGACAGAGCAGCCTTGACCCCTTGGGGTTTTCTGACCTAATTGGACAGTTCGTCAAGCAGCAGGCAATGCCTCTAGGCTCTTCTCACAGCGTAGTGCAGAGTCCCAACAGCCAAAGGCTGTGTCGCTTCATCCTGGTGTGTTCATTCAAAACTCAACTCAGACCAGAAAGCACCAGGGAAAGCCAACACTGTTTGGAATTTTAAAAGGCAGAAGTTTCAAGTATCAAAACGAAAGAGGTTAAAGGGTAAAAATGCATCTTTTCCATGCTGGTTAAACAGACATCAACAACGAACCGGCGACAGGAGTCACCAAGTCCATCACAGGACTTCCACTGTCTCAAAAGTCACATCTGGGGAGGTCTCGCCCACCTCAGATGGTTTTGCCTCAATTTTAGCGCCTGCTATCAGGCCACAACTCAGCACCAGGAAGATTTGCCAGCCCCTCCATGGGGGTTTTAAGCAGCAGGGACATCCTGCAAGGAACAGTGAGTGGTCCGGACCAAGTTGGAGGTTTTTGGTTGTTGTTTTGAAAGAATTTAACATTTTAAAACTGGGAAATAAGCCCATAAAAAAGTTAGCAACTTTCCTAACTGAAGGCACAGGGAATAAAGTGGCAGGTGGCTGCAAAGCCAGACGGAACAACACAATTTAAAACCCCTTAGGTGTATAAAAATCTGGGGATTGCTTTTCCTCCAGTGCCCTGGCTATTTCTGAAAACACTATCCAGGTTCACTTAAAAGTTGATTTGCAAAACACAAAGGCTGGACTCTTCCCATGCTTAGAAGTAAAAAGTCATCTCTTTCGTGGAAAAGGTCACTGGGAAGGGTACTCCTGCCTGAATCCCTGTGGCCACTTGAAAACAGAAATAACTTAAGGCAAGCTCTTTTCAAAGGTTCAGGTAGTTTCAAACAAACAGAATATGGCCTATTAACGTGCAGACCCAGCACCAGACCGGAAGACAAGCACATGAACGGGGTCCCAGTGAAGCACCGTTGGGGCACACCGCACTTCTGGAACCCTTTCAGTCCCCTCCTTCCCAGCTGTTGGTGTGGCAGGAATCGCCTAACCAAGGCAGCCTCGAAGCCCAGAAATGGCTGTGTGATGACAGATGAGCTATAAGTTTCTCGACTATTAATAGTTTCCACCGTTGGAAGGCTACAAACACTGGCAAGCAGACGTGGTCTCAGGTTTTTACCGTCCCAGGGCAGAAGTGCCTCGAGGGAACACAATGTGGGCCACACGGCCTGCTTTAGGCTTACTGAATCTGGAGTATTCCTGAGAAGGCATCGACTATGGGTGCAGACTAACTTCACAATAATAAATAACAGCGACTCGTGTTTAGATACACCAAGGAGACATGCAGAAGGCTCTCCTCGCAAAACACGTACGTGGGTCCTCCTGAAATTAAGGACCACAATCCCATGCATCTGCCCCCCCACACCTTCCCCACCAAATGCACTACTCAGGCTCCGGGTCCTCTGGCCACCAGGCTTTCCAGACAATTCACTAGGAAACTGGTCAGGCCACCGCTGCAGAGCTTGACAGACTGCTGAAAGGAAGAGTGAGGTGAGAGGTGGTCACTCAGAGATCAGTACCCGCGGGGAAGTGACTGCAGTTCTGCTGACATGGAAGCTCCAGGTTCACAGCCAGCAGCTCAGATGAAGTGGATCCAGCTCTCTTCGCACTCCCCGCGTGGCATGTGCAGGGCATGACTGCGACAAGTAAGGCTATAGTCGCGACCATCGTTGTTGTCCCAGTACTCAGCACCAGCCACGCAGTAGCGCAGTGCAAAGAGTACGTGGGAGCCGAGCTCCAGCAGGAAGGGTGGCACGGGAAAGCCAAAGGCAAAGATGTCCTCGGTACCCTCGGTACCCGCAGGCCCTCTCCAGCGAGCCACGGCCTCATGAGCACTGCGCCAGCCAGAGTAGGTGTAGCGTACTGCTACCTGTTTCTCGAAGGCCACGTTGCGCACGCGCACTGTGCCGCTGATGCCCAGGTCCGAGCAGGTGACACGTTCCAGGCACACCAGCTGCCTTGCCAGGCGATCTCCAAAGCCGGGGGCTTCGACCGGCGGGGGGAAGTCGGGAACCAGGCACTGCAGCTTGAACTCCAGCTCCTGGCTGCTGCAGCACAGGTCGGAGTTGATGGCAAGGCGCGACAGCACGTGCAGCGGAACGGACGGGTCGTCCCCTGCGTTGAACACCTTAACCTGCGTCAGCTCCAGGCCCAGAGCGTCAGCGAAGCGCACACGGAGCTGCCGGTTGCAGCCGGCTCGGCACGTAGCGCCGGGAGCTCCCACAGCCTTGGCACGGCGCTCGGGAGAGCTGGGCAGGGAGCGCGCGCGCCGCTGGATGATGGGCTGCAGCCGAGGGTCGCAGCCCGGGGGTCTGCAGGGTCGCGGATCCAGATCCGAGAGACAGCTGAAGCTCCGAGGAGCGTGTTTCCGTAACCTCGGGGTCGGGGGCAGCGGGGCAAAGCCCGGGCCTCTTGACATGGCCCAGCCGGGGGCCAGGGAGGGCGTCCCAGCCTAGCCCCTGGGCGTTCCGGTAGCACAGCCTTTGGGAGCGCCGAGACGCCGCACCCTGCAGGGAGGCTGTCCGCTTGCGGCCTGGCTCCGGTCTCAGCGGCTAGCGATCTCCTAGGGCGGACCTCACTCTCCAGAGCTGCTTCCCGGAGCGCTGAGCCCTGCCGGGTGGCGCCTGCTTTTCCCTGATCTTCCTGGCGCTTACGGGAAGCCCGGGGAACCCAGCGGCTCTGAGACTCAGCAGCCCGCAACTTCTCCAGGCGCAACTTCCCGGCGCGCCCCCGCCGAGCCCCGCCCCTCGTGACGCCGCCTGCCTGCCGGCACGTCCCGCTAGCTGGCCCCGCCGCCCCGCGTAGCCCCACGCTGCCGGAACCCCGCTGCCCGCGCCAGCCCGGCCGGCCGCACCCGCCCTGTCGCAGAACTCCGCAGCCACCCCCCGGGATCCTCGTCACGTGCGCCCAGGCCGCGGAGCAGGTCTGCTAGGCTTCCTTGGTGCGTTTGCCCGCTCGCTGCACCCATCCATCAGCGATGGTTTCTGCAGCCGCTGAAGACGCGCTGGGTGCTTGCTGCGGGGCCTTGGGCTGGAGGAGTACCGGGTGGGAGCGGGACAGAGCCCAACCTGGGCTGGACTGGAGACGAGCTGGCTCTAGGACTACGGTGAGCTTCCAGCCAGCCAGCTCTGGTCACCTGTCTCTAGCAACCTGGACCAGCGGCCAGACTGGGGTTAGCTTGTTGTGAGGGAAGCATCTTGCCCACACCTCCCCACCATGCTGTGCCTCCCTATTGGCCGGGCAGCCAGTTCCCTGGGGAGGAGATGGGGGACGTTGCTTCCGTTTGCCGGGCTTGCAGCCAGAGAGGAAGGCTGGGAACAGGGGCTAATGCCCAAGATGGATTGTGCAGATGCAGGAATCTAGCTTCCGGCCCTTGAGGAGCGTGTTTGTAGCCAGAATCTCTTGAGCTTTAGTTTTGCTGCTATGCAAGCTGAAACCATGCGTTCTCTGCTGCTCCCCTCCTCGTATCTCTGTCCACCCCTCTCCCCATCCTATCCCTGCATCCTGTCTGCACCGCAGGCTTTTATTTCTCTGAGGAACTTCACACACGTGCGCGCGCGCGCGCGCGCACACACACACACACACACACACACCTTCTATGTGTCGAGTTTGTCAGGTAGATGAGGGGCCAGGATGGCACTGCACATTCTAAAGAGGATGCCTGGGTCAGACATTCCTTCTTGGTTCCTTTTCCACTTTACAACATAAAGAACAAGGTAAAGAAAGAAGGTGGCCAATGAATATTTCCTGCATTTAAAAGGAATCAAGCTGGGGGCTGGAGAGATGGCTGGTGGGCTGGAGAGATGGCTCAGAGGTTAAGAGCATTGCCTGCTCCTCCAAAGGCCCTGAGTTCAATTCCCAGCAACCACATGGTGGCTCATGACCATCTGTAATGAGGTCTGGTGCCCTCTTCTGGCCTGCAGGCATACAGACAGAATATTGTATACATAATAAATAAATAATACCGGGCGGTGGTGGTGCACGCCTTTAATCCCAGCACTTGGGAGGCAGAGGCAGGCGGATCTCTGTGAGTTCGAGGCCAGCCTGGTCTACAAAGGGAGAAACCCTATCTTGAAAAACCAAAAAAAAAAAAAAAAAAAAAATGGAATCAAGCCTGTTGATTGTGGGGTCATTAACCATAAAAGGCTGTGATATGATTTTTGTTATCTTCAAATCCAAACCTAAAAGTCTTACATGAGTGTGGTAGTTCCGAAACTCTCCCATGAGTCCACCTCTTTTCCATTTGATAGATGCTGGGGTATTATGAGAGAGAAATATTCAGTTTCTAAGGCCTGCTCGTTCAATGGGCTCCTCAAAAAAAAACAGGAACTATGAGTGTGGTGTGGGAACCCGCAACTCATAGTGTGAGACAGCATATAGCCCATATTGGAAGTTAATACACTCATGGTCTTTTACATTTAAAAAAAATTGCATATATGTGTATCCACACATGAAAAGGCCAAGGGAGGGTGTCTCATGGAACTGGAGTTGCAGGCCTCCTGAGCCAGCCACATAGTGCCGGAAGCTTCACTGGGGTCCTCTGGAGTCTTGAGTCATCTCTCCAGGCCCCCACTGATTGTCTTGTAATGGATTGGGGTGACAGGGAAGTTAGAAGAATTCTAAGAGTGCCTCCCCACTAAAGTTTTATCTCTGTGGGATGAGGGCCTTGAGCAGTCTTTGCATGTCTTAGACTATCCCGTGTTACTGGATGAGGGGATGAATGAATGCACATGGGGCTTTAAGGAACTGGGGAATGTAATTGGCATCATGACCAAGGAGTGTGCAAGCTTGTGTGTAGGTGGGGGGTTCAGGATTCATTCTCAGTTCTCATAATACTGTAGTGTTATACTTAACAGACACGGTGGAAGAGAACATGTAAGCATTCCCAACAGCCATGTTGGGCAGCTCACACTGCCTGTTCACTCTAGTTCCGGGAGTCTTGGTGCCGTCATTTAACCTCTGAGGGCGTCCACACTGACGTATGTGCATTCCCTACCACACACATGTAATTTGTGATAAATATTAAAACCGTCAAAGCGTAAACATACAACAATATTCTCCCCCATCTCTCATCTCGTAGTGCAGAATTCTGACCCACTGCACAGTCACGGCTTCAAGGTTTCAGTGTGGTACAAATACAAAGATCAAAAACCCACGGAAAGGCAGCCGCTTGCAGTCAGTACTTACTGTCACTGTTGTGTTGTTTCCAGTTCCGGTGGCTCCACGTCCTTTCCAAAGATAAGGGGAATAAAGAAGCCACCTCCCCAGCTGTCATCATCTGGCAGCAGGTTGAGCAAGACTGTTCTGAGCACTGCAGAGAAGGTGATGTAACGGAGAGGAAATCTTACTTAGATTTGTCTCGGTGCTTCAAGTGTGCATGTGTTCGTGTATGCACGCCCTGTGGCATTATTAATATTATTTATCTTAAAAGCCATTAGAGAGGGCGTCAACATACCAAATAAATTCATTCAAGTCCATTCTGGGTGAAACAGTGAATTTCCTGGGGTCACGTAAAGGAACATGGGTGACTTAAAGAGCATGCTACCAACAGCCCCTCTCCAGCATGAGGGGCAGCTCAAACAAGGAGCATCCCAGGAGCCCCACCCCAGCTAATCTTCCACCTCCTACTAACTCTGCCACTTCCTGAGACCACATGCTGTTAGGGAAGTAGGTATGACAAGCTGTTGGCAAGGGGGAGGGGCTCTCAAGCTCCCTCAGTGAGGAAGTGCCCATAGTCCCTATCTTTTTAAGGTGTCCTGTGGCTTCTTTCTACTAGGGAAACTATGAGGCCTGACCTTGGAAATGTCTCCTGTTCTGATTCAAGACAGTAGCAGTTACGTCATGCCAGAGGATGGCCCTGCTACTGTGTGTGTGTGTGTGTGCGCGTGCACATGTACGCGTGTGTATGTTCATGCATGCATGGGCATGTGAATTCACAGCACTTTTTGATAAAAAAAATCTGTATTTTTTTTTTAGACGACCCATCAAACCTCCGAGGATGAGCATCCCTGTGATGTGCTCACGAAAAGGAACAGGATGAGTGATTCTCATCACAAAAGCAGGTAACTAGTTTCCGGATCCTCTCTTGTCCTGCAAAAGGCAGATCCTTCGGTTCTCCCGATTGGACTTCATTTGTGCTTTGTCTGTAGCAGAAACGGGTACGCAAGTCTCTTAAGCTTTAGTTGCTCTTTGTTGGCTTCCTTCTGCTAAAAACTGGTATGTATGATGGCAGCTGGTTGTGAATGATTTTTTAAAGATGTTTATTTTTATGTGTTTGAGTATTTTATGTGCATGCACCCCCATGCCTGGTACCTGGGAGGCTGGAAGAAGGCATTGGATCCCCTGGAACTGGAGTTAGAAGTGGCTCTGAGCTGCCCTGTGGGTGCTGGGACTGAACCTGAGTCCTCTACAAGAGCAGCCAGTGGTCTGAACTGCCAAGCCATCTCCAGTTGTGAACTCCCAAAGACAGCCATCTCTTCCTTTGTTTACACTGCCGCTTGCACTGATCTGCCGGTCTGCGTGTTAAGAACGTGTGATACCTTTTCAGATACTGTTGAGCAGTCTGGAGAACGCTGCACAGACGGACCTCTCCACTTCCTAGAAAGTACATTTTCCCACTTCTCCTCCCCGATCCATCCTATCATAAGGAAGTGCTGTTTAGTTAAATAATGTGTGGTTGAGAAATTAAAAAAAGAGGGGGGGTAATTTCATCTCCCCTGAGTTCCCACTCCAGTTTAGAGTACTCTAGGAGTTCACTGGTCTATTAGAAAAGAACAAAAAAAGGTGTTTGTTCTCCTCTCTTGCCTGCTATTCCCAAGACAGCACTCATCCTGTCCGTTTGTGTTGAATTATAATTGTACCACATGACTTTATTTCTAGTCTTATTACACTTCATCTCTTTTGTGTGTATATATGTGTGCATGTGCATGCCACAGTGTGTGTGTGTTTAGAACGTAAGTTAAAGGAGTCGATTCTCACCTTCACCATGTGGGTCTCAGGGATCAAACCTGGGTCACTGGGCTTGGGGGCAAAATTTTTACCTGATGAGACATCTTGTCGGCCTTTCTAGCCTTTTAAACACAACTTTTCCCGGTGTTGCCCACTTGAAAAGATAGTAAGAAGTGTTTGACTCCTGGTATTGGTTGGCATGAACAGTGAAAAACTTACATCCTAAAATTGTAGTTTTTTCAGAGTCTCTCCCAGCCGGCGATTAAGTGAAATCCAGGCTGGGGAGGCTGAGTGGTGTGAGTGCTTACTGCGCAACTCATGCAAACACCAGATTGATGTATCAGCCCTCCCACAGTTCCAGCCTTGGAAGGTAGAAACAGGAACTCCAGAGCAAGCTGGCTGGCAGGACTATCCATGTCTGGCTGGAGAGATAGCTCAGTAGTTATGAGTACACATGACTTTTTTGTAAGTTTGGCCTCCAGCACCTTTATCAGGTGGCTCACAATCTTCCGTAACTCCAGCTTCAGAGGATCTGATGCCTCTGGCCTCCTCGGGCTCTTTCAGTCACAAACTGTGCACAGAACCACCCACCCACCATGCACATGCTTAAAAATAATAAAAAAAAAAATTTAAAGAAAGGCTATCCATAGAGATGAGCTCGGGTTTGATTGGACGACCCTGCCTCAATGATTAGGTAGAAGATTGATCAAGAATGATTTATGAAATCAGCTTTGGGCTTCATATGCACACACAATGAAGACATACACATACAAAAACATGTATATACCCATGCATAGAAAACAACAACAACAAAAACCCACAAAAATAAACAGCAGCAAAACCTTTTCAAGGTGTTTTAGGTGCCAGGGATTAAACCTGGGGTTTTGCAGGAGAGACAGCCGCTGCTCTGTATCCCAGCCTCAAAACTTGAGTCGACATGGTAGCTGCATTTCCCTAAAATACGTCTACAAAAGGGGGCTTAAGGGTGGATTTGTTTCTCAATATTTCCCAAGAGGACTTTTGTTTTGAGACAAAGCAGCTCTGGCCTTAAATTCACAGAGATCTGCTTGTCTCTGTCTCTGGAGTGTGGGGATTAGCAGCGCGTGCTTCCAAACCCAGCTGCATTTCTGAATATTTTCAAACAGTGCTGACCACTGGTAGAACAGACCACGAGTCCTGTGACAGATTTTAAAAGTGAGGTTTTTTTAAAGGTATACACAATTGCTCTGAGATTACAAGACAAAGCAATTGAGAAACGGTTAAGTTTTTAAATGTTCACCTTTGTTGTTACATAGAACACGTGTGTACATATTTGGGGCATGCATTCTCCGCTGGCCCCTGCCTAGAGTACACAGGGGAAACCGGTTTGCAAACCCTGCTTCTATAAACCGCACAGAGGCCTCATGTTAGTGACTGCTGAAGTGTTAACAGGAGACTCCTGTTTCTCTAGTCATCAGTGATCAGACAGCAGTTGTGGCTTTTGTTTTTTAGCAGTAAGAATGCCGGCTCATCTTGGAATCAAGCCCTACATTCAAGGACTTCTTCAGGAAGAAGGCAGAGTAGGAGCAGCCCCCAAGGACCCCACGCCTCTTCCCACCTGGGAGGGAGCAGCCTCGTTGGCCTCTCGCAGCCTGCAGCGGAGGGAAGGCGGGAGCAGGCTGCGCTTAGCTCCAGGTGTCAGGCTGCCTCTGGACGCAAGCTGTTCCTTGACTTTCAGTCCATGAAGATCATTAAGGAAGGCGCTGATGAGGACAGCGCAAGTGACCTGTCAGACTCAGAGCGAGTGGTCATTCCTCCTTCTCCCTTCACGCCTCCTGACCTCAACCTTCGAGCGGAAGAGATCGACCCTGTTTCCTTCAATCTTCACCCAGACCCGAGCCAGGCAGAACCTGAACACTGCTACCCTGACTTTCTTCCACCCCCATTCTGCTCCTGGGACCTCCAGGATATGGCTGTGGTTCTGAACACAGAATGCCGGAGTGAGGCCCTGCCTCGGGCCACGGGCTTCCTTGGGAAGTACATAGACAGACTTCTTCAGCTGGAGTGGCTGCAGCTCCAAACTGTGCAGTCCGAGAAGGCCCGAGCTGCCAAGGCAAGGTCCTCTGGGGCTTCTGGGATGCTGAAAAGCCCTAGGCGGGGTAAGCTCCCCACTAGTGCACTGTCCAAGCCTTTCCTGTCCCCAGAAGGGATTCCAAAGCCCGGCCCTTCTCGAAAGAAAGGTTTTCAGTATGAAGATGCCCACCCGTCCTACTACGCATTTGAGACTTCATCTAGATCTGTGGATGGGCCTGCTCACCCCAGGCTGTGTTCTCAGAAACAAGCCCCAGAACTGAGGATGGAAAAAAAGAAGAAACCAGGTAAGGGCCCCAAGTTTCACCTCCGCGCTCCACCCTGTGTGGAGGGCAGCCCTGCAGTGGAAGCCAGCGGTAACATTCGAATTCCCAAGCAGTCCGCGGTGCTTCTGGACCCAATGGGCTCCTGTAGGGCCTCCCGAGCACAAGCACACTTGGACCTGAAGAAAAAGGGAAGTGCAAATAACTGTGGACCTGCCTCTTCTTCCAGTGAGAAGAAGCTCAAAACAAATGGAGCAAAGCAAAGCACATATAAGTTCAAGTGACCCCTGAGGTAAAGAATCGCAAAGACCCGCAGATGTCTAAAAGTGGGGGTTCGTCCCAAAGTAATGGTGAATTTAAATCCGTTTGTGATAACTGAGTCAAGTCGCCAGCTGGCTCTCCAGTCACCGACCCCCATCCCACCCTCACCTTTTGATATACAGTCTTAAGCACTTTAGGGACCTATAGGTAAAAATGAACTCGTGTGTCTATGATACAAAGGTTTGAAACAGCAGGACCAGTAAGCCAGTGTGGAACTGGCCCAGTGTCCCTGTCTCTGGAGTACGGAAAACAGTGTGTACTGTTCTAGGAGAGAAACCCTGTGTTTCACAGAAGAAAAGCCCTGCTGGCTCGCTGCCTCTTGGTTTTGCATAAACCCTCAGCAGAGTTTCTGTTGTGAGTCTCTCATCTGTTGCCCACCCTCCTCCGAGCCTAGTTCCACTCCAGTTAGGGGTCACATGAGTTTCTATTTTGAGTGTCATTTATCTCTCAGCCAGTTCCTTGCCAGAGGCAAAGGCATCTAGAGTGCTTCTCTGGTGCGTTTTTAAAAGACATTTTAAGTCCAGGGGTAGTGCTGTAGCCCATGTCTGAGTTCTCTTACCTGAAGTTAAAATCATTTGTAAGTTTTCCAGAGGGAAAGTCAGCAGGCCCAGCGGTGGCTGCTGCTGTCTGGTGAGGCAAGAAAGAATGCCCTGGCACCCTAGACCTCTGGGTAACCATGTGCGGTGTGTGAGAATGTACTCCAGTGTAAATTGTCAGGTTACTGACTAGGGACCCATATCCTGCTGTTCTAGACCTCTGGGTAACCATGTGCGGTGTGTGAGAATGTACTCCAGTGTAAATTGTCAGGTTACTGACTAGGGACCCATATCCTGCTGTTCTAGACCTGTGGGTAACCGTGCGCGGTGTGTGGGAATGTGCTCCAGTGTAAATTGTCAGGTTACTGACTAGGGACCCATATCCTGCTGTTCTAGACCTGTGGGTAACCGTGCGCGGTGTGTGAGAATGTACTCCAGTGTAAATTGTCAGGTTACTGGCCAGGGACCCATATCCTGCTGTTGTAGATCAAAGCCAATGGTCTATTTCTGTGTCCAGGAGCAGGGTCTTCTAATCGTGACTGGGGAGGGAGCAGACACATTTGCTCTGTGTGTGCGTGCACTATCCTGAGTGTTCTTATCTGCTTGTGGCTTCCTGGCTCTCCCACAGCCATCCTCCTCAGCCGCCTTTGAGTCTTGCTGCCTGGGGAGCTTTCCTTCCAAGTGTTTCTGCAAACCTTTCCTTAGCTGCTGCTTCTCAGGCAGTGAAACCATTATTGGACTTGTCTTGGGCACCCATGATTTTTTGGGGTTGTTTTGTTTGTTTTGCTTTGCTTTTTCGCCTTTGGGGAAAAGGACAAAGGTAGTTTGTTGCAGCTCGAGCTTCCACACAGCCACAGGTGCCTAAAGGCTGAGGAGTGAGACAAAGTTATCCTTAAACCAGCTGCTGAGGTCAGACGTCAAACTCTCTTTGTAAGGCTGATGTCAGCCATGTTGAACAACACAGGAACTTTTTTTTCTTTAGCCTTTTTCTTTCAGGACTTTATTTTCAGATTCTTTTTGCACTGCTCTCCTGGAGAAAGCATGTTCTTACATGGAGTTCTCATGCCTTTTGTTTGTTTGTTGTTGTTGTTTGGGGGAAGGTTGAGACAGGGTTTCTCTGTGTAACCCTGGCTATCCTGGACTCGCTCCGTAGAGCAGGCTGGCCTCAGACTGATAGAGATCCACCTGCCTCTGCCTCCCACGTGCTGGGATTAAAGGCGTGCACCACCAGCTGTCTCATGCTTTTTTCTGTAGCCAAAATCTGTATACTTTGTTGGCAGTCCACGGATGCACTGTCCACGTTTCCCCTTGGTTTGGGAGGACAGTGCCACCCCTTACCCTCTTCCCTCCCCTGAGTGAGTGAGTGAGGCCCTGTGGGTCCACTTCCCTACTCCCTGGAGCACAGATGATTTTTACCGTAAGTGGCTCCTTTCTCATTCTTTCTCCAGATTTTTATGCGGATCTTTAGGAAGCTGAAGGTCCCGTAAGAGAAAGCATGACATTATGTGCACATATGTACTTAGATGCTCCTTGGAGCAGTACTGCCAGGTTCCCTTTCCTGTCACCTACCGTGTGGGTGCTCCTAGATACCCTGGCATGTGAGAGTCAAGTTTCTTTTCCCCTGGGGATGTGTGTCCGGACTGAAACTCACAATGGAAAAAATGTAGCGACGGCGCCTCGTGTGTTTGTTCCCAGCACACTAATGGAACTTGACTCCTGGTCTGGGGACTAGAAGAGCCCGGAAGGGTGGTTTGCTTCTTTGCCTGAGCTGAGTGCCCCTGTTAAACAGTGTTATGTTCTAGGACAGGTACTATGAACAATGCAGTTTTTTACAGTTACATTGGCTGCAGCTGATCAGACAGCTTTTTCTTTGGTCTCTAAAGACATATCCCACGCAGGCAAGTGGACAGCATTGAACACTGGACTGTGAAATCGTTCCGTTCAAGGCCAAACCAGAGTATCCTGCTACAGGGGCAAATCGGTGTGCTTCCGGAAGCGCCTCTCATCTCGTAGATGTTTACATAGCTCCGAGGTCCAGTCAAACACAAGAAGATCTTGAGGAAAACAGTGCCTGGGGCTTGAGTGACACCCATTTGTGGAGAAAGAGCACAAAGCCCTGTAGGTCATCACTGATGGCGTGGCTTTGGACTGTTTCCCAGATGACCAACGTAACTGACTTGAAGGTTATAGAGTTCCTGGCTCCCAGACTGCGGGAGAGACGGTCGATTCCATTGGTTTTCACAGAAAAGGAAAGTTTGTTCGGACCCTTTGTCCTTTGGGCTCCTGTTCTAGAAAGACCTAAGAGCTTCTTACATGGCTTACGCGTTTGTTTCTCATTCATATACTTGAACAGTTAGGTAGAAGTCCGAACCCTGGTGGTAGTGCATCCAAGGTAATAGCAGTATTTATTGTTTAATTGTGTGACCTGAATATATTCAGCATGTTCATTGAATGTCATAATGCTGTTTGTTTGGTTTTGTATGTGGCAAAACAGAACTCATGTATAAGTTTTTGTGGGACTTTTCCTTCAGCCCAATTAAACAGGACACATACCTGAATTTTTCTGGCCTGGTTTGATTTCTGTTGTCTTTCCAGTTTGTCTGATTCTTACCCCAGAGTTGCTGAGGATGGCACTCTGTTCCCTTGCCCTTCATGCTGACGCTGCCCAGGAGTAAGCGTGATGAGCACTGTTCCCTGCATCAGAGACGCATGGCTGGAGATGACGTGAATCATTGCGGAGGGGTAGGCAGGTGAGGAGCAGACTTCAAGTTCTCTGTGTCTTGTGAAGGACGAGCCTCCTGCTGCCATCCTCCTGAATCCACCTGTGCCCACTTGCAGAGAATCACCACAGCTTGGCTTGATGCTTGACTTGGAGGAGGGTGAGGAAGGTTACAGGACTCTCACTGGAGTATCCAGACAATCCTAACCACATGTATGCAATTCTGCCCCATTGTACTTGGCTTGTGGGGTGAGCTAGAGGATATAGGTTGGGAAGGATGAGGGAAGGCGCTCCGTCTATGCCACCTTCTATGGTGTGGAGAAGATCTTCCAGTGGAGCCGCTTTAGGGCCGCCAACACCATTGTCTGCAGTCCACCCTTGCCCCATAAGGAAGCCTAATAAACGCATTGGTCCCCCTGAGTGAACTCTGGTGCTTTCCTATCTTGGTTTATCGGTGGGAGTTTGGGAGGAGGGGTAGACACACATTATTTACATCTTCTTCAGGAAGGAATTTTAGCAACGGTGTGGCACAGTGAGCTCACACCTCACCTGGCACATCTGAAAGAGGGTGGGGCTTTTGAGGGATGTCTTGGGAGAGGGCAGGGCCTGGTGCAAACCTTCCCAGAGGCCTTTGTACCTATTCCTAAGCTCACTTCTGACAGTGAAGTATGTTCTGTAAAACAAATTCTAATTGTTCTTAATAAAAACTTGAAGTCAGATACAAAGGGGTAAAAGCTGAGTGATCAGAGAAGCAGTGAAGCCAGCCATTAGAGAGAACTTTCACCTTTACCGAATCCCCAGACCCAAAGGGCAATCCTGTCCTCAGAATGGCTGCTTCCGATTGCTGCCTCAGACTGCCCTGAGCTCCTGTCTCCTCCCACCTTATACTCCTTTCTCAGCCCAGCCATATCACTCCTGTCTCCACCTCCCTAGAGCTGGGTTTAAAGGCATGTGGTCCCAAGTGCTAAGATCACCTTTGTGTGAGTTCTCTTTCTCTTTTAGACTGGATCAGTTTTCCTGTATCCCAGGGTAGCCTTGAACTCAGAGATCCGTTTGCATCTTTCTCCAGAGGGCTGGTATTAAAGGTGTGTGCCACCACTGCCTGGCCTCTAGTTGCTTAGCTCAATCTTCAGGCAAGCTTTATTTGTTAAAACACAAACAAAATATCACCACAGTGTGCCTCTGAGGATGCCAAACTGCGGCAGTCGTGGTGGTGGGTTAGAAATGGTTCTCTACTCTTAGCCAAATTAACCAAGTTGGAGATCTGTAAATCCAGGCTTAGATTGGGCATGAATGGTGGTTATTTTAGCGGTCGCTACCCGATCATCCACTAGGTGGCGACCAAACCTTGTGAGACCCTGGTGAATATATCTTCTTAGTGTCTTCTGATGGAGCAGACCTTTCTACTAAGATCAAAAAGGAATGGGAGAGAAAGCACTGCTTGACTTCCCACACAAATCGGGTCCTTCACTTGCCTGTCCTCTGTCACCAGAGAACAAAGGAACTGTTAGGTGTGGTTAACTCCCTGGTGTTCCTGGACTGTTCCCTAATCACAAGGTCCCACCCGGCAGATGTGAAATAACGCATCATCTTCAGGGAGAACCTACTTCTGTAAAATACCACCCAATATGCCCACCCACCCGTGTAATTGGCGATACCAGCGCTGCAAATATACGTGGAATGTTAAAATGGATCGCTGTGGATGCGATCACGAAGGTTGACTGTTGTAAACACACGGGGCTCAGGAGGGGACACCCCGAAGTGTGGTGCCTTGGTGTGCTAACAGTGTTATAAGGACGGGTTCACAAGCAAGTCCTTTCTGACCTAATCTTCCCTGCCCCCACCCCTCAGCTGAGCCCTTTAAACTAGAACCTCGAGGCAGCTGGAAACGCGTGAGTCCTTCTCTCCCCTTCCACTGCCTTTCTGTGCAAGAGCTGGCCCAGAAGAGAGTCTCCTGTCTTTCAGCCTCAAAGACAGACCCAGGTGTTCTGGCACATCAGCATTTCTCCATAACTGTACAGGCTTCCTTGCATAAAACGGTAGCCATCCCCTCCCCCAGGGCCCTGGGGTCTTCTGAGACATGCAAGGCTATTGCGCTTTTGTGTTACCTGTCCTGGTGTGTGGATGCCCTGCCCCTCATACTGGGTGACCATGGGGTCGCACATGTCTGCCCTGCAGGGAAAGCAGTAGTGAAGGCTTCACGGTAGCTCCTGTGAAGCCCACGAGTTTCCTGCCACGTGTGTGTGTCCAGACAGTCTGCATTTTAGTAAACTCCCCGGCAGGAAGCTGGGGGAGCCGGTCTTTCTGCTGCATAGGTGGGAGTTGCTGCTCTGGCAGAGGATCTGGGTTCAGATCCCAGCCCCCATGTGGTGGCTCACAATTGTCTGTAGCTCCAGTTCTAGGGGAACCGATCTTCTAGCCTCCCCGGGTACCACATGTACACGTATGTGCATCCCTGGGTACCACATGTACACGTATGTGCATCCCTGGGTACCACGTGTACACGTATGTGCATGCAGGCAAGCACCCATCTACATACAATTAAAATCTTGTTTTTAAAAAAAGAAATGTCTTCATTCAGAACTTGATATGGGGAAATCAACTAGACGCCTCTTTAAGCGCTTCCTCTTTGTAGTTTTCTAGCCTTCCCCCCAAACCCTTCAGAACGTACTGACAGGGACTGAAGATTTCCAGCAGGATTGCTGTAGTATAGCGTAGTGTAGAAGCACAAAGGCGAAAGGTGGAAAGGTGGGGCTAGGCGCTGGGCGCTGGCTTCGTTGGTAAAGCATTTGGGCCTGAGTTTTCCCCCAGAACCTCTGTGAAAAGTCAGGCACGATGGGCACACTTGGTGGGGTTGGGGGGCAGACATGGTTGGACCCCCGAAGCTTACTGTCTGTCCAGCTAGGTGTGGGTGAACATGTTACTCAGAGAGAAACCCATCCTCTAGTGCTGCAGGACTGCACAGTGAGCATTTTCAAGCCTACAGGAAAGTCAAAAGATGTACAGCCTGTTGGGACCATTTGGAGTCCTGGCCTCCAGCTGCTCTTCCCTGCTAGAGATCTTTACTCTCCTTCTGATTTGAGTTACTGAAAGCTGTGTCAAAGTTGTTTACCAGCTCCGCTTCACGAGCACGTGTCGCCTTGGCCTTGAGGATCAGAGGATAAGGTTTTCACCTGTTGGCCCACCTGACTGTTGGGTATATAAGCCTCCATGGTGCTACTGAATAAAGGGCTTCTTACCAATGACTAGAGGTCCTGTCCCTGTCTATATGTCTGTGTGAGTCTTTGTGTGTTTCAACCTCCAGCCCCTTGCCTGAAGCTCATGAACTGTATGGTAGCGCATAGAGCGCAGACAGGCGTGCGTGGTACAGCAAGCACTCGCAGGCTCCCCGTGTACACCCCATGGCCAGCAGGCTCCTCGTGTACAGCCCATGGCCAGCAGGCTCCTCGTGTACAGCCCATGGCCAGCAGGCTCCTCGTGTACACCCCATGGCCAGCAGGCCACCTCATCTGCTCTGGCCTCTCCTAGCTGGAGCCTCTGCCCGCTGATTCCCTCTGAGCTCCAGAGGCACAGTATCACCCAGGAATATCTCTACCTTGGGAGCCTGTAACCTCCTCTTGGTGGCCATTGTGTACAGCAGGCCCAACTTACAGAGCCACTCCACTGTTGGGAAAACAGAGCTCTCCTTGACACTTGTGTGTTTTTCTCTGTTCTTGGGCTGGGGAGGCAGACTTGTCATGATAATGCTTACCACACAAGGACGAGGACCTGAGTCTGTGCCCAGGAACCCACGCAAATGTGCTGCCATGGGCCAGCGAGACGGGTCAGTGGGTGAAGGCATTTTCTGTCAAGCCCGATGACCTGAGAGTGATCCCTGAGAAGGAGATGGTACAACTCTCACAGGTTGCCATGTGAACCCCACATGTGCGCTGTGGGCACATGTGTACCCATCAATGAGTACATACACACCATAAACAAACAAATGAGTAAATGTAATTTAATTTAAAAATGTTAAGCCAGTTATGGTGGCACTAGTCATCCTAGTGCTGGGGAGTAGAGAGAAGGACCCCTGGGGCTTGCTGGCCGACCAGCCTAGGCTAATTAATGCACTCAAGGCCAGAGAGAAACCTGTCTCAAAAAATGAGGTAAGTAGAGCATGGTAGCCCACACCTTCCTTCCCAGTAGTCTGTAGGCAGAGGCAGGTGGATCTCTGTGAATTTGAGGCCAGCTTGGTCTACAGAATGAGTTTTAGGATAGCCAGAGCTATACAGTGAAATCCCGTCTCAAAAAACAAACAAAAATAAGGCAAATGGTTCTTGAGGGGTGACACCCAAGGATGACCTTTGACCACCACACATGCATGTAAGTATGCCTGCGCACACACACCTGCACTCACATGGACACACACCCACCTCACATACATACACATTTCTTTTTGAAATTCCTGTGCAATCAAGCTTTCCTTGTGATCATGAGAAGCAGGACACTGAGCTCAATGATTGGCTGGTTACTGGTGGACCCAATGACTGCCTAACAGGGGCCGTTTGTGAACCATGAACCATGCCCTTAGAGTCTCTCAGTTGTTCCATCTTGCATCCATTTTCCTCTAGTCACTTTGATTGGCCGAAGATGTCTAGTTTATTAGGTGATATCAAGTTTGATTGGCATCAAGTCTCTCTCCTCCCTCTAAGCAGGCTGGACTCCTGTGTCCCTGGCCTGGTGTCTTACCTTCTATTCCAGCAAAAGGAAGGATAGCAGGCTGTAGCTTCTCACTGGGATGTCTCTCCCTGTTCTCTGGGTTCCAGGCCCTTTTCTGTCAGAGGCTGCAAATGGGGAACATGGGTTCTTCCAGCCTTCTGCTGCCCCATCTCAGTGGAGAAAGCATCACACGCCATGACAGACCCCTCTCTATCTGAAGTCATGTCCTCTACCTCCTGAGCCAGCAGGAACCCCACTGGAGATAGCAAGGAAGGCTCAGCTCCAGCTATGGCATCTTTCAGAGGGTTTTCTTCATATACACAAGCAATGCCCGTGTTGACAGCATAGGCATGTGTCCTTCCCCAGGTCTAGCTGTCCCCGGCAGTCTCCATCTCATCAGCTGGGCTACAGTCTCAGCAGAAATCCAAGCCTAGCAGTCAAGTGTGCCTCACACCCACCCATTCTTCACCAGTGCACCCTGGATGTTCCCATCTGGCTCTGGTATGAGAAAAGGACACCCAGGGCCCAGGAAGGAGCCCTGGAATTAAGTATCAGAAGGCAGTTACCTCTTCCTTCACCCCTGCTGTGGGCAGCAGAGGTGGGAAGATCAGACTGGGGCCAAGAAGCAGCTGGGAGCCTGGCAGGGTCAGTTCTGAAGTCCTGAGATGTTTAGCCCCCATTGTCGGTGGCTCTCAGGATAGGATACATTTAATGCTGCTTTATTCTCAGCTAAGGGTTTTCAACTAAGGTTTTCCTGCACAAGTGCAAACCTTCCAAAAAACACATTTCCACCTGGAAAGCCCACAGATGACCGTGTTCAAGACATCTTGTCCAAATGCCCTAAAAAATAAAACTCTGAGTGCTTAGCACTCCCAGAAATGGGTCGGCATGGAATATTTGGAACAACACCATTCCTCTGGGATGCGTTGCTTGTGATCATTAAACAGAAGGTTGAACATTTGAGGAGTGCTCCCTTGAGCACCCGAGGTGAGCATGTTGAGTTGGGGGGGGGGGTGTCAACATGGCTCTCACCTTCCTTCTCATCCTCCCAGAAGCCCTTTTGTTCTGTTCTGTCAGCTTCTGGGGAGCTGAGAGTTGCCACGAAGTGGTTGCCAAACTAATACTGTACTTCCAAGCCCAGTCAGGGCACTGGCTGGTTGTCACCGGAGCTCCAGGGGCTTAGAAAGCACACACTAGGGTGAGCTGGTGGGAAAAGGGCCATGTAATGCCCAAATGGCATTTGGCCCAGATATATTTGAATGTTTCAGGGCACTGAAAATTTGCTCTCTCCTAATTTATTAAAATGCCATTTTTTCAACTCAGAACAAGTATAAAGTGGAGCGGTTCCCAGCATATTTGGGTTCCTTCCCAGAGCTTTGTAACCTACAATCCGACCTCATTCTCCCATGGGGCTCTGCACTGCGCTTGTCCAGGCATGGCTCATGTGACTTGACAAACTCCAAATTAGGGACTATGCTTGGAGGTCTCACAGGCTGTGTGCAGAACAATCTGCTTTCTCTGAAATGGTCACAAACTAAACTCAGCCGTTGTTACCCGATCCTCTATCTGCAAGAAACACTAGCAGCCACCCCCCCTTCTCTCTCTTTCTTTCTCTCTTTCTACATAGGAGCACTAGCAGCCTGCTCTCTCTCTCTCTCTCTCTCTCTCTCTCTCTCTGTTCATAGGAATACAGCCCACCACACCCTTGTCACTTTTTCAGTGGCAGAATTAGAGGAGCTAAGATGCTAACAATTCAGCACACACAGTCAGCTGCAGCTCACACTCCGAGAACACAGGAAGCCGATGAGGAAGATTATCCATTTTGCCTGCTGAACGCTGGTCATGACTTTGGGAGAGATAAAGAGACAAAAATTCATATATTAATTAAGATTGCCAAAGTCCAAGTTCAGATTTTGCTTCACAATTTGCTCTTTCTCCGTCTCTCTGCCTACACTTTAACTCCATCTTCATTCATAAGAGGTTTGGGTAGACACGTCTGTACAGTCTAGAGCCCAGATATGCTTAGAATAAAGATTTTGTAACATGCTTTGGGAAGTTGTAGAAAAGTAACTTATTTTTCTGTGCTAGTGGCAGAATGAACCCAGGGCCTTGCCATGTGCATGATGGGTAAATGCTCTATAGAGGAGTCTTGTCCCAAGTCTCCTTCATTTCTTTCTCCCTCCCACATTTCCCCCAGTATAGTTATGTGGGGTTCTACAAGAGTGTGGTCACCCCAAGACAGGATTCTTCCCTATTTATTGTGTTTGTTTATTGCTGTGTTCTGTGTCCACCGAGTGCCTGGCCCAGCAGGTGTGCAATTAGAAAACAGAAGGGGAACTGGCTAGCACGTTAGTTGAGCTGCCACCGTTCTCTCTCTCTCTCTCTCTCTCTCTCTGTGTATGTGTGTGTGTGTGAGCGCGCATGTGTTAGCGCTCTATAATTTCTTGGGGTTGTTTTTCCAGTTTTGACTGATTTTAAGCACCGTTAATTGCCCTACTATTGAGGGATTATTGAACTTCTATTTAGAAACTAAAAACCAACCAAGAAACAAAAAAACAACGAACTCCGTCTTCCTGTAGGTGCGGGCCGTCTTACCTTGGCTGAGCTATAATCCCCGAAGTGGACACCCAGCCAGTTTTCTGTGTACACATATGACTGGTGTTTGGTATCTGAGCACTTGCTCCCCTAAACTCTGCTGGCCACAGAAGAGGTCACACCTTCCCCATCGACCTACCTGTTCTGACAAATGCAAGCGGGGAAGAGGACTGAAGGATCGGCTGGGGTGAAGTATTGGGGACGAAGTACTCAATAGAGTGACTAGCGGAGATGTCACTGGCTGGAAAGCAGGTGTCTGGCTCCTGGTGAGGCCACCAGGCTCCAAGGACTGCCCCGTGCCCACCTAGACATGGCCATAAGAGGCTACGCCTGGTTGCTGCTACTGCTGCTGCCGCTCCTGCAGGTGAGCTGGGTGGGTGCTGGGAACTGTGCTTTGCAGGGGGGAGAGGTTTCATATCCTAGGCTAAAGGAACTTGGCAGGATAACTGCATATAATCCAACTGAACCTGGTGAGAAGCAGCCATTCAGCTGAAGAAGAGAGCTGTCTGTCTTTAGAGTAATATAGACGCATAAAGGTGGGCTCGGGATCCACATCTTACAAGGAAGTAGGGAGCAGCTGAGGGACTTGATACTAATTCATGAAACAAACAGTTTCAGGTTAGATTGTTTTAATAACACAAACAGTTTCATACAGTACTTCTACCCACGCTTTAAGGGGCTGAGGAAATCTCAGCAGTTTGTATTAAAGGCAACTGGGGCGAACCAGTGGGGGCACTAAAACTGTAAACAGGATAGGAAGAGCAGGGGTTGCCAGTGTCCTGTGCTCCAGTGAGCAACCAGTGTCCTGTGTTCAGTGGCAGCCAGTGTCCTGAGTCCCAGGTGGCAGCCAATGTTGCATGCGGTTGTTGGGTGTGACCTGCTGGATTTGCTTTCTGTTGGTGGGAAGAGAAAACTGTGCCTTCCTTTTTTTTTTTTTTTTTAATAGTGTTTTAAGTCAGCATATGAAGCTACTGGTTTCATCATTTTCATGCGTACTCTGCTCTCATTCATCCCCGGCCCCCCTCCTGCAGTCTCTTCCTTCCTCCCACCTCACAAGCCTCCTTCTGATTTCATGTCACCCATAGCCCAGTGCCCCTCCCAAGATCGCATCATATTCTAACTGAATCACACACAGGCACACCTCACACAGACACATACACTGAGAGAGAGACAGACAGACACACAGACACAACACACATACACATGCACACACAGAGAGAGAGAGAGAGAGAGAGAGAGAGAGAGAGAGAGAGAGTAACAGATAGGCACACCACACACAGACAGACACATACACAGAGAAAGACGCCATACACACACACACACACACACAGACACACACTTGAGGCAGCAATTATGGTCGGGGTTTGAATTCAGTGTTTAAATAACAATCGAGGTCAACCACTTCCGAAAGGCGTGTGGCATAAGCCAACTTTGATCCTCAGTTCAGCTCGGATCCATCTCATCTGCAGGGTTTGAAAACTAGAAGTTTAGGTTGATTGTTCTAGCCGTGCAGCCGGATAGTCAGAACTTAAAACAAAAACAACTTTGTTATTGTGTTTTCTTTACTTGCCAATAAAGCTAAAAATTGTGCTTCACTGACTTGGTGAACATGCTAATGAGGGAGGGGACTCCATGGATGGCTCCTGCCTGGCCAGTGGCGTCTTCAGCACTCCTTTCTGTGTTCCTAACACTATCACTAGTTAGACGTCTCCTGGGCCAGACACTGGATGGACACAGCAGCAAATACGATAGGGGGTTCTCTCTTGGTGTACCCATACTCTAGCAGAGCCCCATTTTTGAAAGTGGATACCTTGCCTGGCACCAATCTTTGAGTTAGGAGAATTACCTTGGTTGGTTGTATTTTGCCATGTCAAGAGTCAAGCGCGCATTCATCTCGTCTACGGTTTCTCATAGACCCCTCTTTTATGACCCCATGGGAGCCTGGATTTGAGTATATTGCAAATCAAATCCCATCTCCACCCTTCTCTCCCACCTGCACCTCCCCGATGCAATATCCCCTCTCTGTTGTGTTAGCACAGGGCCTGAGTGCTTGATTCACCTCCATGGTGAGTGACCTTTCCCTTGGTGGAGAAGTACACATTCAGGAGCTGCAGGACTGGCTGCGGGAAATAATGCAACCGTCCGTGCCTTCAGGGCTCCTCCAGATTCTGTTCACCAGTGTCTTTGGCAGGCATACCTGCCCCACGCCCACACCCAATCCTCGGGGACAACCAGTGCTCTTCTACTGGGGAGGTGTCTGTGCGCTGCCCCCCCCCCGAAATCCCACCACCCTGCTCTGCTATTATTTCTCTTAAAGCTCTGAGAATTTCATACGCGATTTGATCATATTCGCCTTTCCCTGACTCTCCCAGACCCCCCTCCTCTGCTCTACCCACCAAGATCTGTGTACTTAAAAAAAAAATCGAGAAGAATTTGTGCTGTCCAAATAAATATTCTTGGATATGTGGCCTTTCACTTGGGTATGGTCAACTTACCAGGGGCTACGCTCCTATAAAAAGAACGACTTTCCCTCTTCAGTGGCTAACATTACCAATAGTTCCGTGGCTCTGACATGGAGCCAGATGACAAAGTCAGAAGTATGCTCTGTGGCTTTCTCCCACATTCACTGTCACCCAGTGACAAGCTCTCCGCCTGGTTGGGGATTTCTAGTCCCAAGAGTCCAGGCTGGGCTGGGCAGGATTCAAAGGCCAGAGATGAGAGAATTTTTCAAAGAATGAAACTGAACTAGGAAGAAATCCTGGTGTTCTGGGGTTGGTACTGTTTTTGAAATTCTGAAAAATGTTATCCTTAAACATCGTAAATCTAGCCAGGCGATGGTGGCACACACCTTTAATCCCAGCACTCAAGAGGCAGAGGCAGAGGCAGGCGGAGCTCTGTGAGTTCGAGGCCAGCCTGGTCTACAAGAGCTAGTTCCAGGATAGGCACCAAAGCTACAGAGAAACTCTCTCTTGAAAAACCAAAACCAAAACCAAAACAAAACAAAATGAAAGACAACAAATAAACTATCATAAATCCTAGAGAGATGGCTCAGTCAGTTAAGTACCTGCCAGCGAAGCATGAGGACCCAAGTTCAGATCTTTAGTTCCTGCATAAACAGTCAGGTGCTGGAGGCTCACATCTGGGAAGTCAGACGCAGATCTCTGGGGCTTTGCTGGCTGCCAGCCTCGACTAATTGTCAATATGGTTCAGATAAGAGAGGTAGAAAGCAATTGAGAAAGATACCTGGTGTTGACCACTATTTTCTGCTGTAGGATTAACCCTTTATTATTCTCAGTTCTGAGCTAGTGTGGGATTTTTTTTAAGAGTCCTTCTTCAATCTTCCATATGGACATGCTTGAATGCATACATATATACGCATCATCATAATAAAAGCATTGCTAGCAACTATGCTGCAGATACCGAAGCCATTAGGACTTCACCCAGGAATGCAGGGTTGGGGTGCTACAGTTCCACAGCTGTCGGAGGTGAACCTGAAATAGGCTACCTGGAGAAAGAGCAGCCAGACCCTGTCCTAACAGCAGCGGCTTAGCTACTGGGACTCACATAGGCTTTAACACAGAGAGTGGGTTGGAAAAGCATGGACCACAAGTTAGGTGTCTTGAACTAAGAGAAATGTGTGGTCGTTGTTCTAGAGGCCTGGTGTCTGCAATTGCGCTGACAGCAGGTGTACGGTCCCGGTAGAATCCTTCAGAGCCATTTGCTGGCCTCTCTGGCTGCTGCTCACACAGCCTGCGGCTACATCACTACAGTCTGTCCAGGTCATTGCCAGCCTTCTTCCTAGGTGTCTGCTTCCTCTTCCGTCAGGGCACACCAGGAAGTCTTTATTGTAACTTGATGAAACCCGAAGGTTCAAGATCAGGTCCACAGGTGTGGGGATTAGGACTTCCACATCCATGGTTAGGGATGCCACTCAATCCCCAGCAGAGGGATAAGAAGGGGCAGGTGGGAGAGAAGGGACAGGAGAGCGATCACTCCAGAGGATGCTCCGGTGTCACCCATAGAAATGTGGGGACCATCAGGCCTGAGGTGGACGCAGAGGGCTGGACGGCCCATGGAAGCCTGGAAATGAGAATGGAGGTTGACTGTAGAGCTAGAAAGGGGGAGACATGGCGAGTAAACATGTGACTGTGTGTTGTTGAATTAGGGAGTGCTGAAGAAGGGATGCTTTGTGAGAAAATGAGCTAAAAAGGGTTAAGGGTATGTTGAATCCAAATTGACTGTAAGGTACAAGAGGAAGTAAAGGTTGCCTTTATTTCAAAGTCAAGTATTTGACTTTCATAGGAAAATGCAAATCCCTGGCCCTTTCTGTTTGAATCACATTTTACATATATTGGTGTGTGTGTGTGTGTGTGCGCACGCGCACACACGTATGTACACATACAAGTATGTGCAGGCCTGTGCATGCCTAGGCACGCATGTGGATTCAGAGGATTACTTTCAGGAATACACTCTCTCCTCTACCACGTGGGTCCTAGGGATCAAGAGCAGGTCATAAGGCTTGGCACTTTTACCTGCCGAGCCATCTCACTAGCCTCCTTTAGCACTTTAAAGAATTAAATAGTAGGGAGCTGATACATTAAAAAACATCAAGCTGTACTCACAGGGTACCGTATAATGGTTCTATTGCTGTATGCATTGCAGAGTGGTCAAATCAGGACCAACATCCATTACCTCACTCAGTTATCATTCTTTATGGTGAAAACATTTGATATCCTTTCTTCTAGTGTGGGAGTGTGAGGGTCCTTCTACCCACAGATCTCCAGGGAAACCAGGAATGCTAAGCAGGCAGGATTGCCTTTTCAATGGAAAAGATGTAAAACCTGTTCTTCCATCCAGAAAGACGGGAATTAGAGGTGATTAGCAGCCTGGCGATCCACACTATCTGTTGAGCCAGGCTACATCAAGCTCCACAGCCAGGACCAGAGGTGGCGAGTCATCTAAATGACACTTATAGTATCTGTACAGCTAGGGACTCCCCACACTCTCACAACCAGGGCCAGAGGTGGCTAATAACCCAAATGGCCTCTGTACTATCTGTATTACCAAGACCATGCCAGACCCTTCCCTAGGTCCTTAAGCTAATTCAAATAGTGTATCTCTCATCCCATCTCTTTGGAGGGAATGACATGTGCCCTGAGCTGAGTTTTAATGTAATTACACTTTGTTGTTCACTGGGAATTGTATTGCACAATGAAACTTTTCCCCCCAAATTATATTGTGTTTCTGTTTATTGGCAGTAAACTGCCTGGCATCAGACTCCCTGAAGTTTGGTGCAGGCTGACTAGGCCATTCTCACCTCTTCACCGTTCATTTCCCTGCCTGTCAGGACACCTGCAGGGTCGCCTTTATTCCAGCTTCCTTAAATGGTCTTAAGTGTGTTCTATACATTATGTACGAAAGGCATTGTGATTGGTTCTACCTTGAGGATTCAGTACGCACAGTTGTGCCCAGTTACGTGTCATCACAAAGATTCAGACTGGAGGTGGGGTTCTGTCAAAAAGAAAGAAAGGAAAGAAGGAAGGGAAAGAAAGGAGTGAGAGAGAGAGAGAGAGAGAGAGCAAGAGAGAGAGAGTCCTTCTTTTCTTCCCCCTAATTTATTCTATGAATTTTTGGTTTGTTTTTGTTTCTCTCCAAAGATATGGCACCCCTGACCAGGTGAGCCTGAATGGCCCTGGTGACCTGGCACAAATCCAGTCCCACCTATGAAAGGGCCTGTAGGATGGAGGGGGCGGAGCTTGCTTGCCTACCACTCTGATAAAGCAGCCTGGTGTAGACTGCTGCTGGGGAAGCCAGTTTAGGGATGGTCCTACCAGCAGGGCGGAGAGCATTATGCAAAGTGCTGTGAGCGGGTGTCCATTTTGGAGGAATCGCTTCAATTGTCCCGGATGGAGGTGTAATAGGTGCTCTTACAGAGCCATTTCCGCCTCAGGGAACAATTGCGAGTCCTTCTGCTTCATGCAGATTAGCTGTTCTGAGGCCACACAAAGAGGAGAAAGCAGCCTGGTGCTGCTGCGGGGATTTCTGGTACCTCTCCAGCAAAGTGAAAACCTGTAACTTTCTTTGATGATCCCCGGCTTTCCCTGCCTTTGGCTGGGCCCACCTGTGCTTTTAGGAGAGCATCTACAGAGCAAGGGGGTGGAGCAGGCGCTGGAAGTCTCCATCTTAAACGGAGGGACTTGAGAGTGTCAGGAGATGTCACACAGTCCACGCCAATGACCAGCAGCTTGGATCAGAAAAAAATCAATTTCTGTATTTGTTTGCAAGAATTGCAATTTCTTCTGTAATTTTTTAAATTACTTTTGTTTTATGTATGTGGGTTGTTTGCTGGGATGTCTGTGTACCACGTGTGCCTGGTGCTGATGTGGTTCAGGAGATGTTGGATCCCCTGTAACTTGTAGCACAAATAATAAAAACTTAGAGTCAGAAACTGGGGATCACTCCTGAAAATCAGAAAAGCAAAACAAGCCACTAGAGAAGTCTTTCATCTACCAAGGTTGGGAGACTGCAGACTCTCTCTCCTCTTATTTTATATTCCCCCTAGTGCTGGGATTAAAGGTCTGTGACTCCCTAGGACTGGGATTAAAGGTGTGAGGCACCACCACCTGGATTTGTTTCTGTGTTGATCTTATTGTTAGGAATATTTCCTAAAGTGAGCTCTCTGCCTACGCAAAGTCCCAATCAAGCCAAATCAAAACAAACCAAATTAAGAGATAACCAGGTTTAATGGGTGTTCTGCACACTCGGGTGGTCCCCGAGGGGCCACAAACACAACCACCAGGAGGAAGGAAAAGAGACCACGTGTTCCTCTTTTGGGAGTTCACTTAAATATTCTGTGGGAGTGGTCCTGAGCCCCTCCCCTCCAGGGAGGGGGTCTGGAGGGGAGAGGGTCAGGACCTGACCTGCTGGGATTTGGAGTCCAGAGTGCTAACTCTCAGGGTCAGGGGACTAGGATAGATGCAAGGGGCTGGGGCCTAAGCTCCCAATCTAACACTTAGGTAGCCCAGGGTGTCCATGAACTCACAGAGATCCTTCTGCCTCTGTCTCCCAAATCCTGGGATTAAAGATATGCGCTACCACTGCCTGATCTCTAGTGTGTTAGCTTTGCTCTTCTGATATTTAGGCAAGCTTTATTTATTAAATCATACATATCACTATAGTAACTGGAGTTACAAGTGATTGTGAGTCACCATGTAGGTGCTGGGAATTGAAAACAGGTCCTCCTCTGTAAGAGCAGCCAGTGCTCATAACTGCCCAACCACCATCTCTCCAGCCCCTCAGTTGTGTATTTAAATCTCCCAGTATTAAGAAACACTCACTATCTGAACACACTGGTTTAAGGTTTGGGTAGTCAAAGACTTTGAAAATTCCTTCTTTGGGACTAGAGGCATAAGTGCACTTCTCACTGACATGCTCTCTGGGCACACATGAGTTCCGCACAGTGCACGCCTGCCATCCCACGGTGAGGGAACAAGAGACAGGAGGATCCCCATGCTTCACATACATTGCCATGAAAATATACACGCGGTGCACAGACAACTCCTCTCCTTTAGGTAAATAGATGGAAATAGAAATACAGTCTGTGGCAGGTAAAAAAAAAAGTCACTGTTACCTTTGACATAAACAAAATGACCCAGTAATGTCACACACCACTGTGAAGGTCGCTGCCTAGAAATGAACACAAGTAGAATGTGTCTTCATTTCCTGTGAGCCCTCTAAGCCCACCGTGTCACCACATAACCCTGAATTAAGACAGACCTCGTGTGTTCTATGTGGCCACACTTGGTGGTGACCTGGTGGAATCTGAGTCTGCTGACTGTGGCACTTGTGATTTGGGTTCAAGTCCTAGCAACTCTGACTGCCTGAGTTATATTTATTGATAATGTGTTAGAGATGAAAGCTGACAATTCTTAGTCATGTTTAATTCACTAAAGAGAACAATAATCCCATCACACACAAATATGAATAACGGAGTTTTACTCAAAATGACTGTATTTTTCAGATTCTGCCTAATGAGAAAAGCAGTGCTGCTGTGTACTCTGTCAAGTCATTTGAATGTCTGGTTTAGTGGAAGACAGCTGGATTCTCCTCCCGCATTTGTGTTTAATCGGTTGTGAATGCTGTTCAGTTGAAGGATGTGCGGAGATCCTGGCCTCCCACATGTTTGCATTTGGAATGATCTGAATACTTTGAATAGGGAATTCTGGATTTTCTCTTTTGAGACTACACCGAGCATGACAGTATTGATGTCCCAACCATCCCCTCCGATATGAAATCTGAATATAATGGAATGAGCCTTTCGTTAGTGCTGTAACTTTCCAGGGGATACAGAAATGGCTTGGAACCAAGAGGGCAGCAACATACAAAAAAATAATTCCAACCGCACCCAGCTCAGCGAGTCTGTGAAAGGGTTCCTTACTGGGACAACGTGGGTGAGGGATTGTGTGCAGGAGCATGGGTAACTCCTGGGCAGCTGTGTCACCAATAAGCCCCACCCCAGCATGAGTGACAGCTTGCTAAAGCAATGAACTCCACAGACGTGTCCTCTGCTCTGGGCCTTTCAGTCACGCCCTGTTTCTCTACCCTCAGGCCTTGGTGCATCTTGTGAGTCTGTGATTGTGAATATGTGTGCACAGGCGTGTGCATGTGCGTGTGCCTTAAGATTTCTATTGCAGTGATAAACACCGGGCCTGTGCAGTGAGCGCCTTTCTGTTCTGCGCCATCTTCTTGGCCCATCAGAATACCTTTTCCGAGAATTTGTCAGCTGTTAAACTTTTGTCCCATTTGCCTTGCCATATGCTCCCCATGTGCACACTTTCTCTGCCTCTGTCTTATCTAAAGCAAACACACACATCAGTTTACTGCCAGCTTTGGACCCCGTTGTAGGGTGTGTCTTTTTGTGTGTCTGCAGTCTTACATATGGGCTTGTGGGCGGGGGGGCTGTTGGAATACAAATCACACACTAGGGATTCCCAGTGAAAATGCCAAGTTCTATTATTATAGCAATTATTGTAAATAAAGCACAGGAGAGGACGCAGAAAAGCCCAATTAAGTCCCGCCACCAACTGACATTGACTCCTACACACACATGTCCGGCTTTCCACTAACCCTGACCAGATGAGGTTAGCGCCATCTCCTTCAGTGGTAATAGTGGGGAGGTTCAGGGTTGAGCATCCCTCCTGTTAGTGATAACATACCACAGTCCTTTGGTTTCTTCCCTGCGGCGAACTCCCTGACCAGCAGGAAAGGACGACCACCAGACGAGGATTCTTCCCAAATCACGCTTTATTGGAGCCTCTTGGTTGAAGGGAGAGTGGAAGCGAGGGGGCCCCCGAGCGCCAAACGGCAGCTGCTTATATAGGGGGTAAGGGAACGAGTCGTGCCTGGATTGGCCGATGCGCGCCTGCCGATGCTCCTGGCCACGGGATTGGCCCTAAGCACATCATCGTCACTGCACATACGAGAGGCACGGTTCCACTGCATTGCCTAATATGGAGCTGTCCAGCAAGCGAGGCTGGGGCCAAGCGCCATCTTGTAATGGCGGCCACTCAATAGGCTCCCAGCAGCTCCCCCTTTTTGTTTTTCTCTGTAGGCCAGTGAGAAGGTCTTACTCCCATTCAGGTCCTCACCTCATGATGCGAGGACCGATCAAAGGAGGCCCAAAACTCCTGGTACTCCTTCTCCCATGCAATGGAATAAACTCCTGGGAGGTGCAAAGGCAGTACTCAGAGTAAAAATGCATACCTTCCTCAGTGCAATGGAGAATTTCTCCCTGAGAGTGCAAAGGCTATGCAAGGAACAAATCAACTGGCCTTTTAACCATACTTGGGGTGAATCGCCATTCTCCAAAGCGGCTAACGCTTGTAGAACCGCAACCTTATCTCGAGATGTTTGAGCTCGGAGGCGGCATATTAGCCAAAGGCAGACTATACATTCTCCCATGCAGCATGCAAAAAACAATCCTTATATCCGAAAACCTTTTGTTGCAGCCTCTAGTGAAATTAGCGGGGGCCCATTGAAGCCCAGAATAGCCTGTATCATTACTCACTTTGCACTTATTAGTGGTATTGGTAGCACAACTAAAGTTGCTCTGTCCAGCCTGCCCTCCCTGAAGTAAAAAAGGGGAGAGATCAGAGCAACTGCCATTAACCCTGCAGAGGAGCCATTTATTATAGGGCGTTAGCAGATTTTAAGAAGGTTCCATTGAACCAAAAAGCCTGTAACATGGGGAGGCCCAAATCCTTGTTGGTAAAAAAAAAAGCGGGGGAAAACCACGGCATTGTGGCGAACAGGAATCGGCTTAGGGAAGGCAGACAGTATTCCCCATCTCTGCTCCGCCTGAATCCGGATTGTCATCGCCACCATCATCAGGAACAGCAGCGGCGTCATCTTCAACCGGATCATGGCCTTCCTCCATTGGCTGGGGAGCAATTGAATCATCCTTAATGGTTCTTGTCAATCGGCACGGAACCCAGTGAGGCACCTCTTGACCCTGCGGGAAAACACAAATAGCTCCCCTGGATCTTCTGATGACAGGATCCAGGCCATACCATTTGTTATTCAACACATCCTTCCACATGACGGCCTCTCCTTTATCTTCAAGGGTCATTGCAGCATGCCGATCAGCAGCTGTCCTGCCCCGGCCGTCAATTATCAAAAAGTTAAAAGTAAAGAGTGCCAGTGCAACTCTGTTCCTGGGGGAAGCTATCTCCGCTATTCCCCCTTTCTGTTTCTGTAGGAGTTCTTTAAGGCTTCTATTTGCCCTCTCCACAATCCCCTGACCTTGGGGATTGTAGGGTATGCCAGTGGAATGTTCCACCTGAAGCTGTGCACAGAAGGCGCGGAAAACTTTTGAGGAATAAGCAGGGCCATTGTCAGTTTTGAGGCGGGTGGGTTTGCCCCAAGCCGCCCAGGCCTCTAGGCAGTGGGTCTTGACATGGGTGACAGGATCCTCCATCACTGGGTATGCTGAGGCTAAGCGTGCCTAAGTGCTCTGGCTAATATAATGGCAACCCCTTCCTGGTTCAGCCACTTGTACACCTAATGGCGGTGCCGAGGGGCGAAACACACCCTCCATCGGTGCGCGAGCACGGGGTGGGTTATAGGCTGGGGGACGGTGATAGTCCCGCTCATACCTTTCTTCCTCATACTTAGCAGCCTCCTCCTCTAGCTCCCCCTCTTCCTGTGAGCTGAGTTCATCGTCTGACAAATTTAAGTCAGTGAACTCTGTGAGGAGTAGGTAAAGCCGGTTTTTCTGCTTTTTATCCCCTTCCTCCCGTTGAGGGTCCTCTTGAGTTTCTTCTCTAGGTATACCCTTTATCTTTCTATCCTTTTCCTTTTTACTATCCTTTTTTATCTTTATTCTTTTCTGTCTAGACCTGCCTAAGTCCCCCCCTTTTGAATCCGACTCTGATAGGCTGTCCTGGTGTGCTTGCTGTGTCCTCCTCCCTTCCCTGTGCAACCAAAAGCAGCACAGAAAAATAACAATTATGAGGGCCACAAAGATCAAGCAAAACACCTCAGGTGCAACCCCAGCAATCATCATACCTGGGAGACTCACCGACGTCGCCGCTCCGCGTGTCGAGTTCTGAATCCTCTTTGGCCCCTCACTCGGTACCAAAGCTTGTCTCAGTGTCCCGGGTTTCCGGCACCAGTTGCGGCGAACTCCCTGACCAGCAGGAAAGGACGACCACCAGACGAGGATTCTTCCCAAATCACGCTTTATTGGAGCCTCTTGGTTGAAGGGAGAGTGGAAGCGAGGGGGCCCTGAGCGCCAAACGGCAGCTGCTTATATAGGGGGTAAGGGAACGAGTCGTGCCTGGATTGGCCGATGCGCGCCTGCCAATGCTCCTGGCCACGGGATTGGCCCTAAGCACATCATCGTCACTGCACATACGAGAGGCACGGTTCCACTGCATTGCCTAATATGGAGCTGTCCAGCAAGCGAGGCCGGGGCCAAGCGCCATCTTGTAATGGCAGCCACTCAATAGGCTCCTAGCACTTCCCCTGGGGTTAGGGACAAGGTGATCATAAATGGATATGCAATGAACCTGAAATCATAGCTACTGACACTAAACGCAGGGGCTGGGATGTAGCCCGGTGGCATGGGCTTGCCTAGCACCCAGGAGGAGCCTCTGAGTTGTATCCCTAGAACCAGGAACCAAAAATCTAAATGCAGAGGTTCTTTACGAGTATTTGTGCTACTTCAGGCAATTGCTGTAGGACACTGATAAGGACATTAATTAATGGCACTAATTAGTTAGTGTCATTTTTGCTTTTAAGGTCAGACAGAGTCATTAATAGCTTTCAAGAAGAAGCTGATGACTGTCTTGATCACATCGGTGGGGTTGGAAGTCAGTTCTAATGAAAGAATCTGCCCTTTGCCCACAGATGGGTGGGACTGACTTATTCAGTGCTGTGTTCACATTGGCTCTGTGGGACAAAGAATTGCAGCTCCATGTGGTCCTCTAGAGGCCCAGGTGCTGTTCATGGGGCCAGTGAGGCCTTCATGCCTAACTGGGAAGAGCAGAAAACAGTCAGCGGTGCAAGCTGCAGGCTTGTCCTCACCACTTCCTCATTAATTATCTCTTCTTGCTACTTATATAACCCTGAAATCTGGGAGGGATCTTGTGAATCCTGTAAGTTTCAAGGATTTCCTGAGACTTGTGAGTTGTTTCTTTCCTGGTTTTAATGAGCTTCCTTCCAGGATGGATTGCCTCAATTCAGAGTCTTGTGTCTATATATATACATATTGGTTAAAAGGGAGACTAGTAACTTTAGCATTAAAAGCCTGCTGGCAACAAATGGAAACATTTTTGTCAGTGATTTCAGGAAAACTGAGAGACTAATGAAGGGAATGCTTTCTCTGTATTAGGCTCTTGGCTTATTGTCATAGGCCACACGTTCATACCCGGTAGAGAATGGTCTGTAATGCCATGTCTGCATAGCTCCCAAAGCTATCTGGCAAGCCTTGTGAAATCATTAGGTAACCTGTACCTCACCTTTAGGAATGACAGCAGTTGTTAAGAGGACAGATACTTGTAATGGCCAAGCTCAGGTGGTTGCTCTGGGTACAAGAGACAGGAGGCTTATGCGGAGTCTACTCAGTGCCCAGCTATGACACTCAGATACTACAGATCCCAGCTGCCAGGCTCAACTCCATCTTCACTGATCCATCCTATGCCCTGTAGGGACAGAACCATCAGCCTCTTCGGAGATCCAAGAGAAGATGGGTTCTCACCACCCTAGAGCTGGAGGAGGAAGACCCAGGGCCTTTTCCCAAACTGGTTGGGGAGGTAAGGACATATTCTGGCCTCTGTGAGCAGTAAGTCCCTTCTGGAAGGAGGAGTGGGGTCTTGATTCCTGCTAGCATTTATTGATTTTTTCTTTGGGGAAAGAACCCGGGATCACACCCTCTTTATAGAGTGGATTCTGGCAGCTGCCTTACTGTGTGCCTGCCTGACTTACAACCAGGTGGTGAAGATAAGCAGGCAGGACACTGGCTAGGACTCTGATGGCTGATTTCTAGGGACCATCTGCGTGTGTACCTTGAGATTGGTGTCTTCCCTCTCTTGCTGAATGAGAATGACTCTATGTGCAGTTCTGCTTCACTGGCCCCCTGCATTTTTGTTTTGTTTTGTTTTTTTGAGACAGGGCTTCTCTGTAGCTTTGGAGCCTGTCCTGGAACTCACTCGTTAGACCAGACTGGTCTTGAACTCACAGAGATCCACCTACCTCTGCCTTCTGAGTGCTGGGATTAAAAACATGTGCCACCACTGCCTGGCACATTTACTTTATTTTATTTTTATTTTACTCTTGATTGTAGGGAGAGATTATTTAAAGGCCTGTATTGCTATAGGGTATGGTGGTACACACCTGTAAAATTCCATCACTTGGGGTGAGGGGCAAGATTGCTCAGTGGATAAAGGTGCTCGCTGCCATGTCTGACAATCTGAATTTGATTCCCAGCACCCAGGTGGAGGAAAGAGAGAACTAGCTCCTGGTAGTTGTCTTCTGGTCTTCACTGGCATGAGTACACACACACACACACACACACACACACACACACACACGAATGATGACGATGATGTAGTAATTTATTTAAAAAAGAATAAGAGTCAGCTAAGGGCTGCTCATAGCTTCTCTTTATGAAAAGTTATGTGTGACCTCTCTCTCTCTTGCCCATATTAACAAGTTGGTATGTGTTCCTCCAGATATTTTGATGCAGGTTTAGGAATGTGAGTGTGTAAAGGACCAAGATCACAGCACATGTTCCATTCTGTGACTTGCCTTTCTCACTTAAGAGTGTGGCTGCCAGACTTTCCAGGCAGGACACATCCACAGCCTGGGCAGCAGATGTCTGAGGTCATGGGATGGGCATCTTTGTGTGGTGTTTCTAATCCCATAAACATCCATGCTGTTTCCAGCTTCTCTATTCCAGTCCAATATCTTTAATTTATTTTTTAAAAGACTTATTTTTGTTTTAATTGGGTGTGTGTGTGCGCGTACGCGTGCGTGCACGCACGTGCTCAAGTGCCTTCACGTATATGAGTGTAGGTGTCTGTGGATGCCAGAGGACTAGAATCTCACTGGAACTGGAGTTACAGGTGGTTGTGAGCCTCCTGAAATGGGTGCTAGGAACCAAACTCCAGTCTTCTGCAAGGACAGAAAAGTAAGGACTCTTAACTACTGAGTCAGCTCTCCTGTACAGATTTTATTTTTATTATTTGTAATGACATGTGTCTGCATGTCCTTGTATGGCTTTGCAGACGTGAGCGGCTGTCTGCAGAGGTCAGGGGTAGATCTCTGTCTGCAGACCTCCCAGAGCTAGAGTTACAAGCAGTCGTAAGCTATACAGAACTGAGAAACAAACTCTCGCTTTCTGAACGCTGAACACTGCAGTAGTACGTTAAGTTCTTCGAATTCTTTCGGGGGCCCACCACCCAGCTCCCAAATGAATCACATAAGGGGTCTTGCTCTTAGTTACAAAGGTCCAGCCTTAGCTTGGCTTGCTTCTTGACCACTTCTCTTAGTTTATATTATCCTCTCTGCCTTTTGCCTCTGGGCTTCTTCCATTCTCTTACTTCTGTAAATCTTCCTCTTATTCCATGGACTGCTGTGTAGCTGGGTGACTGGCCACTAACGTCCTCCTCCTTCTCTGGCTACTTCTCCTCTGAACCCAGATTTCTCCTTCTATATATTCTCTCTGCCTGCCAGCCCCACTTATCCTTACTTCTGCCTCACTATTGGCCGTTCAGATCTTCATTAGACTATCAGATGTTCTAGACAGGCAAAATATCACAGCTTCACAGAGTTAAACAAATGCAACATAAGCAAAAGTAACACACCTTAATGATGTGGGATTCCCTCTGTATGCCGTGAATATGTTTTATTACCGTGAGTTAATAAAGTAGCTGCTTTGGCCTATGGCAGGGCAGAATATAGCAAGGTGGGAAATCCAAGCAGAGATAGAGGAGGAAAGAAGGCAGAGTCAGGCATATGCCATGTAGCTGCCCAAGAAGCAAAAGGTAACAAACCACGAGCTATGTGGTAAAATATAAAATAATAGAACTAATTTAAGAGTTAGCTAGGAATATTCCTGAGTCATTGGCCAATGTTGTAATTAATATAGTTTCTGTGTGATTATTTGGGTATGGGCAGTCAAAATGAATGCACAATCTCTGTTTACACCTTAACATAATATTCCCAACAGAGCCCTCTTAACCATGGAGCTCCCTCTCCAGCCTCTGCCCCCATATCTTTGTTCCCACATCTCTGCTGAGCCCTCTGCTTCTTTAGCCCAGCCCCTTAGAAGTGAGATGCTTGCTTAGATTCCTGAAAGATGCCTTGGTTCTTAGCCTTGATGTCTGAAGCTCACCATGATTTATTGGCAGAGTCCTTTAATTTTTTTTCTGATTTCCTTCTTTCCAGCTGTTCAATAATATGTCCAATAATGTGTCCCTGATGTACTTACTCAGAGGGCCTGGCGTGGATGAATTTCCCGAGATCGGCTTATTCTCTATAGAAGATCACCAGAGTGGAAAAGTATACGTGCACCGTGCCGTGGACCGAGAAGTGACACCGTCTTTTCTGGTATCTAAAATGGATCTAGTCTAACCTTGTGTTTAGTGCAAAGCTCTTGTAAGATGTTGAACTTTGTCCGGATCTGGGAACTTAGTACATTTTCAGGGTGCCCGGTTTTGGAGGCACGTGTGGGACGTAGCTAATTTTGGAGTCGCCATTAAAGTTTGATGCAATGGGAGTGAGGTGTGATTGACAAGCTTTCAGATCACTGACCCAACAGGACAGAGAGATTGGAAGTGGAGATGGAGCCACAGAGTGTCTGTAAAATGCTGCGATTTGGTTTCCGGTAGCCAACATTTGGAGGGTGGAGAGCGGCTACACACAGAACCCGGAAGTGCCTGGTAGCTGCTGTGGGAGGATTTACTGACAAGTTATCGAGGTCCGTGTGTACTCAGGGTTTTTATCACTTCATGACTTTCTGTGCAGTTGAAATTCAGGTTCCAAACCAGGAAAGAAAATTACAGAGAAAGAGCCTCAAGTCACGGGGTGGTGTATCATGTTCCAGTCTCTGCTGGCTACAAGGGTTGTCATCCTTTGTTCCAGGGAACTTGTGGGAACAGGGCTTGGCTGTCAATTAATCCCACCAGGGTGGGAATATGGTGTTTGCTATCTGAGAAAGGTAATTTATGAAGTATTCCCCCAGTAGCCTCAAAATATTTATATATACAACAAAATATAAGCCTTAAAGTCACCACCAGGTGCCTCCTTGGTTTTTAAAGAGACAGGAATTCTCCCCAAACCAAACTCCACGAGCTGCAAAGTTGACTCTGTGGTTCTTCTCTAGCCCCACGATCTGCAAGCAGTGTGCACCTGTAACATCAGAGCTGGGAACACAGACACAGGAGGATCCCTAGAACTTTCTGGCCGGCCAATATAGCAAAATTGGTGAGCTCCCAATGAAAGAGAGACCCCCTTTCAAGAAAATACTGTGGAGAGATTGAGCCAGACATTTGATGTAGGCCTCTGAACTCCATATACGTGCACACGTGTGCACATACACATTAACACACACAGTGCAAACTGCTCGTCCATTCGGATGGGACCAGACAGTCTGTGTGTCTGATGAGCCCTGAAGGGAGGCTGGGTCACTGTGCTGAGCTGCGGTGCTGAGAGGCGTGGCTATGGTGCACAGCAGCAGGAAGAGCCCCAGCGAGACTGAACCAGACCAAAGCCCCAGTTTGTTTGCTTTAAATGTCTGACACGTCACAGGCTGGATGTGTTTGGTGCCTGGAAGCTGGTAACACAGAGCCCCATCTCTAGGAGCGTTTTGTGAAACTTGGGGTTGGGATGGATGAGCTGTGTGTACTAACTGCTTATGTGTGTCAACGAGACACAAAGCAGAATCATCGGAGAGTTGAGGAAATGCTTCCATGAGATCCAGCTGTAAGGCATCTTCTCAATTAGTGACCAATGAGGGAGTGCCCAGCCTATGTGTGGTGGGTGGCGACATCCCTAGGATGGTAGTTCTGGGCTCTGCCAGGCTGAGTGAGTCATGTGAAGCAAGCCAGTAAGCAGCATCCTGCATCGTCACCCCCCGCCCCCCACATCAGCTTCTGCCTCAGGATCCAGCCCTGCTTGAGCTCCTGTTCTGACTTCCTCCAATGATAGACCATGATCTGGACGTGTAAGCCAAATAAACCCTTTCCTCCCAACTTGCTTTTTAGTCATGGTGTTTGATCCCAGCAACAGCAACCCTAAGACACTGTGCAAGTCACAGATAATTCCCAGGCACCATTTAGAACAAAAAGGTGTATATGTTAGACATTCTTCCAACAGGACAGGCATCTCACTGGTGTGTGTGTGTGTGTGTGAAAGAGAGAGAGAGAGAGAGAGAGAGAGAGAGAGAGAGAGGGAGAGGGAGAGGGAGGGAGGGAGGGGGTGGAAGGAGAGGGAAGGAAGGAGGGAGAGAGAGAGAAAGAGAGAGAGAGAGGAAGATACCCACTAGAGCAGACCATGTGGTTCCAGTCAAGCCAGCCAATGACTACACTGTGTGTTCAGGACCCAAGTGCAGTCCTGAGCCTTTTAGGGTGAGTTTTTAAATACAAACCCACATCCTAGGTTGACGCACCTCAGTTAGTAGGAATTTAGCCAGAAACGGAAGTACAGGAGCTGAAAAGCATGGCTAGTATATTCAGGGGCTTTCCCCAAACTATGGTCTTTGGTGGATTGAGGTCTTTGTTCCTATTCTGGCAGGTGGTTCTGCCTGGGTTCCAAGGCCTGAAGGGTACTTCCATCACGGAGTCGGTTGTACAGAGGTCTGGGGCCTGTTACACCATGTCGTCAAGATCATATTTGTCTTTTTACATCGACTCTGTGTGTGTGTAGGTGTGTTGTGTAAGTATATGTGTATGTGTGTATATGTATAGGTGTGTGTGTGTAGCTCTGTGTGTGTGTGTATAAATGTGTGTGCATGTATGTGTGTATGTGTAGGTGTATGTGTAGGTATGTGTACATAGGTGTATGTGTTCATCTGTGTGCATGCTTCTGTGTGTATGTGTGTGTGTAGGTGTATGTGTGTATAGGTGTGTGTATAGGTGTGTGTGTACATGCTTCTGTGTTTATGTATGTGTATAAGGTGTATGTATGTAGGATGTGTATGTATGTGTGTTTGTATGTGTAGGGAGCGTAAAAGGGTGTTTGTGTGTTTCCATGTCTGTTCCTGTGCATGTGGAGGTCGGGAGTCTTCCTCTGTTACTTACTGTCCACCTTATTTTCGAGACAGGGTCTCTCATTGAATCCAAATTCACCTATTTTCTAGACTGGCTGTCCAGCTAGCTAGGAGGGCCTCCTTGTCCCCACATCCTCAGGGCTAGGATACAGATGCATGCCACTATGACTGGCTTGTTCGTGGATCCTAGGAACACCAACTCTTTTGGCATAGTAGATGTTTTACTAACTAAGCCATCTCCCCAGCCGCCTACACTGGTCCTTTATGTGCATTTATGTAAATATGCAAATGCTATTAAAAATCAAGCCACCTGGCCCTCTCATTTGCATAGAATATAGGGTGGAAATTCTGGGCTGGCACCATCCACCCAGCGCCCTCTGTTCCACGAGTCCAACTCACTTTCTCTTTGATGTCAGAGTTTTCTGGAATTTGTGCATTTGTGTTTGGTTTTAAAGTCTAACTCTCCATCAGAATGTGGGTTCTAAGGGGTGAGAGACCCTGGCTTCCCTCGTGAACATCTCTCTAAGGTCAAGAGCAAGGCTCTTCATAGAGTGGTGTCTCAGATAAGTACATTGAATGACAGGTGAGGTACCAGGCTGGTAAAATGGAGTCTTCTCTCCAGGGTCCAGGAGTCTAATCACACCCACCAAAAAGATGAACTTGAATCTCAATTTATGGCAGCTGTGATTGTGTTCTCACTAGACCACTGAGTTCTTGTGATGCAATCAAGTTGAGATGAAGTCGTACTGGAACAGGACTGGTCAATGTCCTAATAAGAAGAAGGCTATTTGGGCACAGAAGAGGGTGAACACTTGGAGTTAACTGTGAAAAGATGGAGGCAGAGTCTTGAGCCACACAGGCATCCGTAAGGCCAGGGATCCTCAGTCTTAACAGTGGCCAGAAGCCACATGCAGAGAAGCCTGAGCAGGCTCCAGAGGGTCTCCTGCCATACTGCACTGAAGGCTCAGCCTCCAGAGCATGGGTACAAATCCACCATGATGGTGAGAATATCCCTCTCCTGGGTCAGGAGCACATCGGGTGGAGATCACCAGGCACTGGAAAGTGGCCCAGGCCACCTGTCACCCAGCACATTTTACTCTGACCAGCTGCCTCTCTGCACAAGTGCTGATGATTGGTTCTGAGATCACGGAAAGACAGGACACCGCTATAAACCGCGCAAACACATTGAGGCTGCAAAGGGAGACTCCAGAAGCATGCTATTCCGGACACAACCTGGGGTGCTTCCCTAAAATTAGACGAAACTTGTAGAATTGGGGTTTGGGAGTGTGGAGGAGGTGGACTAGCTGTTCATGTCATAAACCTAAAAGAAATCTGTAAAAATCTGCTGAGAATTGCAATATGATTTAATGATAGATTCATAAAGAGAAGAATGTCTTTTTTTCCTGTAAAGGAATCTTCTCTACTTATTTTAAACCTTCTCAGTTTCATAGGACACCAGTGCCCATTCCAGTCCATTCTTTTACGTTCTTTCAAATAATTGTGTATTGACCATCCCTGCACCGAGACTCTGACCTACTTCTAAGCCATGCGTGTAACTGATTTCCCACTGTGCCTCTGGCATCTAGGATGCTTCCGTCTGCTAGCTTGGGTGTGAGGCTATAGCTCTTGTGCGTGTAATTACAGATGCCATATGGTGGTCTGTCACGCAAGCGCTGCATGGTTTGTTCATCCAAGGGTGTAAATCTCCGGGCTGTAACAAAAGGCTGAAAACCAGTCCGCGTTCAGAAAGAGCCGGTGGTATTTCCTTTCTGCATTGTGACCGAGTCCCCTGGAATTTCTTAGCATCTTGCCAATGAATAAACAGCACTCACGCCCCTCAGGCATCTGTCAGAACTAAAGGTCTCAGATGTAGCTTTTAGGATAATAAATGGAATATAAAATAATAAACACAAACAAACACACGGTTCTTGTTTAAGTGGGAGGATTACGGTTGGCCCAGTTTCAGAGCGAAGAGTCAGGGTGATTAAGGAGCCGAGCTGCCGGCACCGCGATGAATTATGGAGGACGAGGGAGCAGCAGTGTGGGAGAGAGCCAATTTGCTTGTGAAAACTTTAAAAATGTATGCTAGAGTCCCTGAAGCGGAGTAGCTCAGGAGCAGGAGCCCTGTAGCAGCCGTCAGCCTTCCTGGAGGGGAAAGCTGACCCTGAGGAGTCTGAGGCTGCCCACGCTGGTTCTGAGATGCCGGGGTAAGAAGCGGAAGGTTAGACCCCTGCTTCAGCCTCCACCTGCTGGCTGGGCTTTGGGCTCCTCTACCTTGAATAGTCAATCATTCTCTGGCACAGAGGGAACAACGTGCTTCCTAGCGCTTCTGCCAGGGTATGAGGGGTTCATCTGCCCGTGCAACCCCTTGCTCTTCTTTAAGGAACTCGTTTTTCTTAACACCTCTAGCAGGATCCTGTGCCTGCAACCAGGGTTCCGCGGTGGAGGGCTTCTGTTCTCGGGAGCACCTCCATACTGCAGCTCATGGGCATCCAGTTCCTTTTGCTGCCACTGAACTGCAGGCTCTCTGCATGCTCCGTCCCTCTGGCCTGCCTGCCTTCAACAGACCAAACCCTTGCACCCAGGGGCAAAGGGGACACAGTGGTGAAGCAGGTTACAGTCACTTGAAAATACACATGTGCCTATCTCAACATGCAAGCAGATCAATTTCTAGAAATAGATTTATTACCTCCCAACTTCTGTTTTATGATTAATGGCCTATTTTAAGTTACGTAGTCAACATTACCTTATTTTAATATTGTAATCAAGAACACCCTGTAACTAGTGGGCTGTGCTTTTTATACCATTTTCAGATTTGTGAAAGAACAGCACAGCACGCGGTGTTGAGTTTCCCGAGGTCCCCGCGGCCGGCATCTTGCCCTGGTGTGGTTTGTTTCTGTTGTAACTGGGGAGCCAGGGTTTTACAGAATCACCAGCCAAAGCCCATGGCTTGCCTGGTCTCTGTCCAGGTGTGCTCTTGATGTTTTGTGTGGCATGGGTCGATAACGGTGGCTCCCCCCCACAGGCTCCTGTGGAGTAGCTTCCTGCTCTGAAATCCCCCACATTCCACCTGCTCACCCCACCCTTATTGAGAACCACAAGCTTTTTATTACCCTTTTAATTATCCATAAATTTGCCATTTCCAGGCTGTTATGGAGCTGGACTCCTGTGGTTTATAGCCCTTTCAGACTGTTTCTTTATAAAAAAAAATTTACAGGCACACATGTATGTGTTTGCACATGTGTGTATATGTGTAGACACATGAATGTGCCATATGTGCATTATGTAGGTGTGTGTGTGTACATGTGTATATGCATGTGGGTACGTATGTGTGTGTGAGCATGTGCATATGTGTGTGGGTGCAAGCATGTGTGTGTGTGTGTGTATAGTGTGTGTGTGCATGTGTATGTGTGTTCTGATTTCATTTCTGAAGTAGTGGTAAAATTCCCTGATAAGAAGCAACTTAAGGGAGAAGGGTTTCTGTCTTACACATCTAAGATCTGTAGTAATGTCTGTTCTCTCACTTCTGATCTGGATTCCCTCGTTCCCTTGTCTGTTCTCTGTGCCCCATCCCATGCATCAATTTTTCTAGACTGTTTTTAGTTTAATCAACCATGGCCGCTGTTTGGTGGTTTCCATTTCATTGATAATCTGCTCTGATCTCTTGTTATTTCCTCCTTTCTATCTGGGTTAATTTGTTTAACTTTCCCAAACGTTCTCAATATAAAAGCTTAACTTACTAGCCTCTGGCAAGGTAGGACTCCTGGACAAGCTGGAGAGGCGTGGCCATTTCTCTTCACTACCTTAGTAAGGACATTGACTCTCTATGAACTGATGTGTCCACAACTGTATTGGTTCCTCTGGGCGTCCCTTTCTCCAAAACCTATAGGTCTTGGCTATTATTCTCAAGGCCCAGTAATAGTAACTGTCTCTTCCTTTCTCAAGACAACACTGATAAACTGTAGAAACAGCTCTCCAGCACCTTGCTCGGGTCTACTCAAATGGAGAAACCAAGTCTGACCTTGATAATGACTGGGGTTTTCCCCCAAATCTTCGCATAGCTGATCTGCGGGAGCCTTGCTGGGGGAGCATGGCGCTGAGGCAGGTCCTTGGAACTGCACTACACATCTGGCATTAATGGTTCTTTGATCAGCGCCCTTGGGTATACCCACCCACACTGTTTACAGAGTTCTCTGCTCCCCAGGTTTACTTTGATGCTGTGGATCGATCCACAGGGAAAGTGGTGGACGAATCCCTGATTTTCAACATTAGAGTCAGAGACGTGAATGATCACGCACCCCAGTTTCCCAAGAAGGAATTTAACATCAGTGTGAAAGAGAGCCACGCTGCAGGTGTGTTGGGTGTGTTCCACTGTGTGAGTATGCCTCTCTCTTTGCCCTGTGTGGCTCCCCCGCTTCTTGCTTTGATAGTGATGGGGACTTTGATCCAGGTAACTCAGGAAGGCTTTTCACTGCTCACATAAAAGGTCGCAGGCCCAGAGTCGCTGAAGGCTTTGCTCTCTGTTAGCTTCATTCTGTGTTGGCCGTGGAAGGATGTGGAAATTGTGCCATCTGGAAGAGCAGGCATGTAAATGTAGCCTAACAACAAAGCCACACCTCGAGAGATAGAGATGGAGCCATGGCAGGCTCACCAGGGGCTCGGCAAGTGTCTCATCTGCAGAATGATAGGGACATGACATTTGGCCTCTGGGTTTCAGAAAATAAATCTTTACATGCCAAACTAATTTTCCTAGAAGGAGAATCTATTTTTATATCAAAAGCAGTATTTAATATTGTAAAATAGTCTTTGGAAAATTTAAAGACCTGAAGCCATTGGAATAGGAAGCATTTTCAGAAGTTTTAGGACTTTTTTCCTTTGGGTTTTACACGCATGTTTACCCACAGTTGTGTTGTGTATGTTCATGCCTTGTCAGGTGTTCTATATGAGTGTAAATACACACTTACATATGTACTTTTTATTAGAGCAGGAAATGTACATGTATTAGTCCTTAAACGTTCACAGATGCTGGGAATCTCTTTCTGTCTGGGCATGCTTTCTGGTTTGAAAAGCTGGGTTGGGTCTGTGAGAAGGCCCTCTGGGAAAGCGCTGCTAAAGCCTAAAGCTCCACGGTCTACCCTGAAACTCCTGTGAAGGCAGCAGGAGAAAACCGGCTCCACAGACCTGTTCTGAGACCCCACATGCCCCGCGGCACGCGTGCCCCCATCATACAGACAATATACATACTCTCCTGCCACGTTTGCCTGCACATCTGGCACACTAGATCTTTGGTGGGCGAGTTTTGAGATATCTCCCTTGGTCTCCTGTGTCTGACTGTTTGGTTGATGCCTTTTAAAAAGTGGTTTTGCAAACTGTTTGAGGAAGGTATCTGAGCCGGCCTGTGCTGCTCTCAGACATCACTCACGATGCTTACGCTCAGGGGAGAAGAGTGGCTGGTTCAGACGGGTGGCGAATTGAAGAGGGCCAAGTATTTATTCAGTGGCAGAGCGCGAGAGCACACCAAGTGTTGTCTGTACATATTTCCTGTGGCTGAACATTTTCACACATTTCTCAGCCTTTTCTTTTTTAATCAATATCCCTTTCCTGTTAATATGTTTGCCATTTGCTTCCTGATCAAAACTTGCTTCTTCTATGTGTAGAACACATAGTTGGCACATGCATTTCAAGTGTTTATCACTCACTTTTAAATTTTGTCTGTATTTTTTATACATTTAAAAACTTCATGTATCAGTTGTACCCCCGCCCTCTTCTGCAACAGCAGTCCTAGGTAGAAAGCTCCTTGAAGTTTACCCTAAGTTAAATAGCCACCTTTATTTTTCATAGTGTGTCTGTATGCTGATTTTTTCATTTAAATATCTCATCCATTCTGGTGTGTGCCCTGATGCCATTTTCAAAGGTTCTTCCCTCTCTCTACTTTGGCAAACAACCTTCAGCCAGCAATAACATTCTTAAAAACTTCTTTCTAGGTCAACCTATTTTTCAGTTGTTAACGGTCGATTTGGATCAAGAAAACACTCCAAATTCTCAAGTCCTTTATTTCCTCGTTTCTCAAACACCATTACTGAGAGAAAGTGGCTTTCGGATTGATCTCATCAGTGGAGAAGTACGACTCTCGGGATGCTTAAAATATGAGGTTATGTAGATTTTATTATTTGAATGCACCGGGGCTGGTGAGCTAGCTCTGTCAGCAAAGTGATTGCTGCCCTGGCAGGACCACCCAGTTTCAGCCCCAGAACCTGTGTAAACTAGTGCTGTGGCGGTGTGCCTGTTGTCCCAGAGCTGCAGAGGCAGAGAAAGGTTCCTCTCTAGGGCTTCCTGGCCAGCCAGGCTAGCCAAATGGTGAACTTCGGGCTCCATGAGAGACTTTGAATCAAGAATGAAGGTGCACAGTGCCTGAAGAGCACCCAAGGTTAACTTCTGGCATTGTGCACAGGCGTACACACACACACACACACACACATACACACACACACTCACACACAGAGTGTTGTTTATGCCTCAGCCCCAGATTGAGGTCTATATTTGCAATTGGGAATCTTCTGTGGTTAAGCCTTGCTATAGAAATTGCTGGAAGGAAATGTCCTTGTTAATATTTCCCTCCCGTGTTTGTGGGGCTTAACATTCCTTTTCCTTCCCATGTAGACTGCTCCTTGGTTCACTCTGATAGTCAGAGCGACGGATTGTGGAGAGCCATCCCTGTCATCCACAGCCACCATTCACGTCAGTGTGGAGGAAGGCAACAACTATATGCCCACATTTGTGGAAGACCATGTAAGGCATAGGGTGCCTGAATTCTAAGCCCTCTACAAAGGTCCCCAAGCCCTAGGCTTACGTATCTCTCCTGGGTCATGAGAAAGTACATATGATACTCCAAAGTAAACTAAACTGAAAAAGTAAACTGGGGTAGAGAGATAGCCCCATCTGTTCAATATTTGCTTCCCACGTGTGAAGGCCTGAGCTTGACACCCACCACTCATATAAAACTCTGGGCATGGTGCTGTCCACTGAGGCCAGGCATGAAGGTCCATGGGGTCATTCACAGCCTTCCTTGCCTAATTGGTGAGTCCTAGATCTCAGTGTGAAACCTGTCTCCAGAAGCAAGGTTGGAGCCATCAAGATGGTACAGGAGCTTGCTGCCCTCTTGACGGCTTGAGTTCCATCCCTGGAACACGGATAGAAGGATAGAACTGACACTTTCACAGTGTGTTTGCGCGGGGGAAGGAGGCTCCTACATATGTATGTTCCTGCACACACAAATTGATCCTGAGAGGAGTTTTCCTTGATGACCCAGTCAACACCCTGTACCCCTCCTGGATACTCGAAGCCCTTTGTTCATTTATCTGCCTTGTGGTGTTCTACTTAATGAACTTATTTATTCTAGTTCCTGCCTGACCTCCTCCCCAAACACAGGCATTCCATTCTCAACTCCTTGGGAATGTTATTATTATTATTATTATTACTATTTTACCAGTGTGTACTGACTGTTGCATAATGATTCAACCAATTGATTTTAAAATGGGTTATTAAAATATTTTAATTACATAAACCAACATGGAATGTTTTCAGTGAAAACTCCTCTTCCAAAAGTTTATTCCAATGACAAAATAATGTTCCAGTTAAGCCTGTGTCAGAATTCTTCCCTGGTTTAGGAAAAATCTATGCGCTCAAAAGTAAGCCTGGAAAAAAAATACCTCACTGTCTTGCCGTGCTTGCTTAGAGACTCTCTACAAGAACTACTGAAAAATGAGCTGTTTCAAGGAACTGTGTATGCTGGAAAGATGGTCCCCTTGATCCAAATAAATCTCTCCCCATTGTGGAAGAGCTAGGATACTTATGACATGTGGCCTAGGCTGTGTATTGCATCTTAAAAATTCTCAGTGGAAGAATGCACTGAGTTGGACTGAAGACTCTCTTTAAACTTATCCAGCCTTAGGCACAGAGTCTCAGGGGATGCCGTTCTTAGGAAGAAGCATGCTCCCGACTTCATGGTGTCCCTAATATAACTGGAGGCATTCAAATGCTTGAAGGTCAAGGGTGTCTCGATGAGGACCCAGCCCTTCCCCTGCCCTCTTCTCTATGGTGTGTCTTTGAGTCTGTGACGTGGACATGGTGATGATTTCTTCCAGTATGAGATTCAGATTTCTGAAGGTGAAGTCGCATGGGGCGTGTTGGATCTCCCTGTTCAAGACGGAGACTCCCCGTTTACACCAGCTTGGAGAGCACAATTCCACATACTGGATGGCAATGAGGAGGAGCATTTTGACATCATGACTGACCCTGAGACCAACCGAGCAGTATTAAATGTCATCAAGGTAAAGTCAGGGTCAGGCGGTGGAGGATGCCATGGTCCCCATCCGGAGGACAAGCCATGATGACTAAGGGGTTAGTACCTGCTTAGCGCTCACTGTGTGCGGAATGCATAGTGTGCCCTGTGCCACCTTTAGAAGAACACAGGACCATCTGAGCCCTTTGTGTGGAGGCCAAGGGCTCCTCCTGCAGTAACAACAAGAAGCAGACGTTTTACGCTATCGAGTTCTTTGACACCTTTTGTTGTTGTTGTTGTTACAGACAAAATCTACCACATTCACATAAGGCTGGAGTTTTTATTATTTCTTTTCCTGATGTGATAAAAAGTGAACTTTAAAAAATATTTATTTTTTGGGCCAGGGTCTCAAATATTGCAGATTGGCCTTGAACTCATTACATAGTAGAGGATTCCCTCGAATTTCTCATCTTGTCTCTAACTCTGGAGGGCCGGGATTATGACATACACAACCATACTTGCTTTACGTGGTACTGGGGATCAAACCCAGGGCTTTGTGCATGCTAGGCAAGTGTGGGACTAGTTGGGCCACCCCCCATCCTTTAAAATATTTCTCTAATGAAAAGTTCTTCTTTTAATCTCCCAGGTTTAAAACATCTTAAACCGTTGAAGTGTAAATATTGGGGCATTTGTGTGGGTTGTAATGGGCGTTGAGCTCAGGGAAGCTGGCCCTGGAGGAGGATATTATGGCCATGTTTTATGGGTGAGGAAATCAAAGAGCAGAGAGATCCTTTACATAAAGTCATAGCTGAGAAGAGTGGGCCTGACAGGGGCAGGTGGGCGCTGATGCTTTTTAGTCTTTGTGGCTTTCAAGGAGACCTAAGAATGGCCAGCACCTCCAGCACAGAACAACTACCTCAACTGGAAGGGCGGGCCAGAGTCAGTGCCTCTGGGTAGAGTCGGGATTCTGCCTGTCAGTTGCATAAGATCCAGGAAACATTTAGGAGCCGCAGACCACACTGTGAATACCAAGTATCTGACAACCCGCTGCACAGTTGCCTGCCATTGAGTTTGTCACCCTCCTGGCTTCTGAGTCCTTCCAAGTCCCAGGCTACTTTGTACCCTGAGTAGCTATGATCATTAGTATTATATTTCTCCAAGTTCCTCTGATTTCTTTTTCTTCCTGTGCCACAGTTAAGACTTGAATGTTTCATGAGTTCTGGGTTTTCTTGCATTTTTCATCACCCTCTGATGGAGGGTGGCTCTGTGTGGTCCGGTGAAAGGGAGCTGGCTTTTGATCACCTCCTCCCACCGCTGGGTTTCTGATGACTCTGCTAAGCGTCCTCCAGCCAGGGGAGCAGTGGGCACTAATCAAGCCCTCTCTTACCTCGGCAGCCTCTGGATTATGAAACTCAAGCAGCTCACAGCCTCGGCATTGTTGTGGAGAATCAGGAGCCGCTCTTTTCTTGTGAGGAGGGCCAGGCACAGCCTTCGACAAAGGCCATGGCCAGCACCACTGTGAGCGTGCAGGTGGTGGACACCAATGACCCACCAGCCTTTCACCCCAGGAGCTTCATCGTCAGCGAGGAGGATGGAGCCGGGCCGGGCATCCAGCTGGGAGATTTTAAAGCTACAGACCCGGACAGAGTCGCCAGCCAGATAAGGTGGGCACAGAGAAGCAGGCAGCAAGGCTGGTTGCAGGGTGAGGACTGTTGGCCACCTGGCTGTTGGAGAACGTTCCTGAGACTGTTTCAGTCCCAGGAGTAAAAATGTAAAGCTACCTGGTAAACTGGTTGGACTAACCCAGTTAGCACCCTCACCCTGTAGCACCCTCTTGGAGTCCCCCCACTTATCCCCTCCTTGATCCTTTAGAGTCTTTTTTTTGTACAAAAATGCTTTGTAACACGTTTCTATGTCTCTTTTTACCAGATATCCTATCTCTCTTGCTTCTGGATAAATACTCTTAATAATATTTATTGTTTTAAATGAAATACTTTAGTCAAATCTTTTTAATGAGGTATATATGTGTACCACTATAAGAGTTCAGTCCATGGCACTGAATACATTCATACACCACCTAGAATCTGTGTACCCAGTAAAGCCAGCTCCCCTGGTCCCTTCCAAGTCCCCTTCCCCAGATCTCCTCCCCCAAGCCCCTCCCCTCAACCTATTTTCCAGTCCATTTCCTCACTTCCTTTATCCAGTCCTGGCAGCCACCACTCTCCTGTCGGTCTCCATGTCTTGACCACGCCAGTGATGGAACCCTACAGTGTGACCTCAGACCCTGCTTAGTCAAGGTATCGTTTGTGTCTTCTATGCCAGGGTAGAGGTGGCATTCACAGACCACAGTTAGTGTTTTCTCTTTCTAATGTCCTTCGGTTGAAATTAGTTATTTTTCATGCCCAAATTTGCTTTTGGTCTTAGATGATCTATGGATGAACTCTTGAGTTTCTACTCCTGGCTTGTGAATACCATAAAACTACAGGGACTTCTAGAACCTTCCCTAATTGTTAAGGTTGTGCATGAGGAAAGAGTCTCTTTAAAATCTATGACCCACTGACTATCCACGAGGGATCACAGTGGGCCCTGCTGAAAGCATTTTCCCAGATGAGGAAGACGAAACCCGTGGAGAAGCTGCCCTTCTCTGGCCCTTTCTCTGCCGAGCTTCATGCTCCTGGCTTGAGTACAGGAATCCCTTACTGTGGTTCCTCTAGAGGCACAGTGGTTGGCAACCTGACGTGGTTCCAATGGATGCCATCTGATGCCAGTCACTCTCAGAAACCCTGAAGTGTCCTGCCAAGCTCTTAAAATGGCTCCAGGTTCACAAGCTATAGGTAGGAAGATGATCTTCAAGTGAGAGAGTCCTTTAGGATCTGCTACAAGAGGGTCAAGACCCACAATTCCGAGGCACACTGTGTTGAGTGGGAAGCTGCCATCTTCTGATACCCATAGACTGGTCTGCTCCTGCACCAAGTGTTTCCCCAAGGCAGGCTGAGTTATGCTCAGGCCGCACAGGCTGAGGGCACTTATGCTAGCGTTTAATTGTGCCTTGCTTACTGTTCAGAGGTTCCGTCCATTATCATCATGACAGGAAGTATGATGGCAGGATGGTGCTGGTCAAGTAGCTAACCATTCTACCTCTGGATCCATAGGCACTGGAAGAGAGAGAACCTCTAGGCCTGTCTGCGCTTCTGAAGCCTCAACATCCACTCCCAGCAACACACTTCCTCCACCAAAGCCACCCCTCCTGATCCTTTCAAATAGTGACACTCCCTGGTGTCCAAGCACTCAAACCTATGACCCTAAGGAGGCCATTTGTATTCAGATCACCACAGGAGTTCTGTGATATATTTTGATTTGTCATTAAAAAGATATTTTGAGGCATGGTCTTGAACCCTCTATATAGCTAAAGATGGCCTTGAACTCATGACCTCCTGACTCCACATCCCAAGTGCTCAGATGACAAGTATGCACCACCCTGGCCATGACTTGTCTTTTGGTAAAGTTTTCTAAATTTAAAAGTTGTGTCTGTGTTCCTTCTACAAGATACAAACTGGTTCACGATCCAGCAGATTGGGTGACCGTGGATGAAGAAACAGGAGCGGTCACCACCAAGCGGCAAATAGACCGGGAGTCCCCTCACGTGAATGGCAGCTTTTACACAATCCTTGTCCATGCGGTTGACAGTGGTGAGTACTGAGGCAAAGCTGGAACAGTGGTGACTCAGGCCTCTAAGGGAGGCCATTTTCAGCATCACTGAGGAAATTATAAAATAAACCTTGTTTTCACTTTGCCTTGATGCTGGAGATTATTTTTGATAATAACTCCTGAAATGGTAAGCTAGGGACCAATTCTGCTGAAAGAGGGGCAGTATTCACTCAGCAGAGACAATTAAACCGGCGAGGAAGCTACCATCAGGCCCGCCATTTTCATCTGTTCAAAAGCTAACGCAGTAGCGCTTTGTCAAGCCCAACGACGTGTGATAAATATTTAGCAGCTTCCTGTACCTGGGATGGCTCATAAGCCACAGCAAATGCGACTGAGCAGGATGCATTTGTCATAAACCAGGACGAGTGGTTTTAAAAACACGTCTTAGGCCTGGAGGGATGGCTCAGCCATTAAAGGCTAGGCTCACAACCAAAAATATAAAAACACGTCTTAGCGCATTTCTCCAGATTCCCACAAGGCTGCATCTGAGAACATTTTCAAGTAGCATTAAGAATTGTACCTAAAGACATCTGTGGATGAAAGCCCAGGCTCCAAGGACCATGGGCCTGCCCAACACACTTGCATGATTATCTGTCAGTGAAGCAAGACCTTAGTTGATGTTCAGGGAAGAGAAGCGGGCCAACCCGAACTCTCGGGTGTGACGATTCGGTTGGGGATGGTTGCTTGATGGCCATGACTTGTTTTTAATTTTAATTTTAGTGCTAATTTTCATCAGAAAAAATGATTTTTAAATCATCATAAATTTATACCATTCCTCCCTCCCTTGTGCTCCCCAGCCCTTGTGATTTCTATCAGAATAACTCAGAGATCATGTGTTGAAGTATAGAGATCAATGAGTGTGTTCTAGAGAGAAGTAGGGGAGGGGCCTCAAGGGATGAGAGTGGACAGAAGCCATAGGGCCCATTGAGGAGGAAATCATATCTATGGGGTGAGGAGAGTGGCCAGTGGTCAGAGAGGTCACCACTAACATCCACTTTTAAGTGGGCTTCATGCTATTCCTAAAGTCTCTAAAATAGACACTTTCCTGAGGGATGTTCTCTCCCCGGTGATTGGCAGGCTCTTTACCAGATTTGTAATATGATCTGTAGTAGATTATTACCAGGTAGTCATAGTCTTTCAGACAGTTCTGGTTGGTTGCCGTGTCTTCACCTGGGGTCAGAGTCCAGAGTTTCGGTACCCAGTTTTGTCAGCTGCTGAATTATGAGGGAAGAGCCACCCTCAGTGACACCCAAGCCTGCCAATACCTGACCAGTCAGTCACCGAGCAGATTCACAGGGGTTTCAGCATCCCAGCACCCTTTACCAGCTTCCCCAGTACAACACCTTATAAGGCTGTGTGGTCCACCATCACAGGCAGGAACTGCACCGACCCCATCTTTCCTGGGGATCCCACATACTACCCTTTTACAGACACTCGCTTTTCATGTAACATGACTGACAGGATATGCTAGTATGTGCTACCTCATCTACAAATGACTCAAGATAACGACAAGGGTTTGGTTGCTTTTCCTGGATAGTCTGACTTTTCATATAGACGAGAAACAGACTGAGCACAGACCTGGGCGGTTCCTGACATGGGAAGAGAAATGGCCAGATGTTTCAGTGGGTGAATTCGTCCTTGTCACACCTGAGCATGGTCATTTACCAGGCCTGTGTGCGCAAGGAGGGCTCTCTGAATGGATGGACCAGGCCCAGAAGGCCCTCCTACCTGCTCCCTCTCAGAAAACAAATGAGACGGGGGGGGGGGGGGGGCTGGAAGAGCAGTGGGGGGGGGAGCAGTCGTCCCAGTGCAGGTGTGAGAAGTGGGGTGGAGAGTGGTCTGTCTCACAGGAAGTGCACCCCTGTCTTCACAGTCAAGTCGTGATGGGGTGATGGGTGGGAGAACCCCTGCTTTCCTGCTCCTGGGCAAACTGGCCCTCTTCTGCCGTTTCTGTGAAGGATTTGTAGGGCAGAGACTGGCTACAGCTTTTTCCTGGCAAATCAGGTTCCTGTCCAACTTCCCGGGTCGCAGTTCAAATAGAGAGGGAGGCAGAGGAAGGAGGATGCAGCACAGGCCTCTTCCCCACAGGAGGACAGGCAGAAGCAGGGATGCCAGGCCAGCCTGCCTTTGTTTGCTCCATGGCTCAAAGCTGGGTTAAAAGGTGGTTCTGTTTCTCCCAGTTAAGATACTGCTGGGTTTCATCTGCTTGATTGATTTTCTCTTAAGTGATTCATTTATTTATTCATTTAGTCACAATTTTATTATTTCTTTGAGAATTCCATATTTTGATCAATCATATATGCTCACCTCCATCAACTCCTCTCAGATGCCATCTCCTCCCCTACACACCCGACCGCGTTCTCTTCTTATATTTTAAAAACCCATCGGGAACAGTTTGTGCTGCCCGTGTGTGTCTGTGTGTATATTCGTCGTGTGTGTCTGTGTGTCTGTTCACTGGAGGGTGACTGACCAACCAGGGCCACACCCTGACTGAAAACGGACTGGCTCTCCAGAGAGCTAGCGATTGTTGCAAGCCCTCCTGGTTCAGGAGCTGTTGACGCTGCTGGTTTTTGCGACTTCATTTTAATTCTCTTGCTCCTGTGTTTTAACCTCCTCTCTTATCCTGGGTTGCCCTCCCTTCCAAGGCCTCCCACCGCTGACTGGCACAGGGACCCTGATGCTTTTCCTGTCTGACATCAATGACAACGCTCCGACTCTCCAGTCTCATTCTCGACACTTGGAGATCTGCGAGTCCGCCGGGAACCAGCCCCTGCTCTTAGAGGCCGAGGATGCGGATCTGGACCCCTACTCTGACCCCTTTACTTTTGACTTGGATTCTGCCCAGAGAGATGTAGATGGTACTTGGATGCTGAGGACGAAGCAGGGTGAAGGTTTGTACGGGTTAGGAGCTAACACAGATGGCAACAAGTGATTTAGGGTGGGAACATTGGGGCACACAGTCTCAGGTGACCCTTGGAGAACCTAAAGATCAGAGTGTGCTGTGTGGGAGGCCAGCCAGGATTACTTACCAAGTCTCAGAAAGGATTCTGGGCACAAGGACTGGGGTGAGCTTGTCTGGATGGAGTATTGCATGCTTGCTGTTACTCATGGCTTTCCTGACTCCATGGAAAATGACTGTCTGTGCCCTGCTGTCCTCCAATTCTCATCTCGGTCCTTGTCCTCGTAGAGAACAGCAGCCGTGACTGTAACAGCGTGCATGATTGCTGTGAGTCCTAGAACTTGGGACAATGTAAAGGAATCTCTATTTGCCCTGGGTAGAGAGGCTGACAGACCAAAGAGAGAACGCCATCCCAGTTCAGCTTGGAGAGCTGAGGTTTTATAGGGGTAAGGATGAGTCAGAGGCAGCTAGTTTTTCATCAGGGCATCTCTAGGCAACCGAGAGGCAGTTGTGCCTGATGTACAACTCCCAGTCAACCTTGCATCTCTTACACAGCCTGCCAGTCCCCAAGATAACATAGTGGGGCAGGAATCTCAGGTACGGGTCTGGCGACCCCTTCATCACCATAGACAGACCACTGCTCTGGCCCACTTTATCCCATTGCCAGGGCCAAGGTCTAAAGTCCCTGGTGGGTCACTGCACTCTGTGCACTCTCTGTTTCCTGATGCCCATGAGTGTATTATGTCTGGAGGACCTGTCTCCACTGCAGTTGTTCACCTGAGCGCGACCATGGTAGGGTGTGAACTTGCGGTTGCCATCAGAAGTGAAACTAGTCTTGGGATTTCTCCTCTAATGTTGCCTATGGCTCCTTTTGCCAGCAGCAATAATGGGTAGCTACAAGGATGGAGGCCTTGCTCTCCACTGCTATGGACAGAAATTCCCTTCTCCCCTAGGGACCTTCATTTATGCAAACCCAGGATTCTTCACCTTACCACTGAAAACACTTTCAGGGTGAGCCAGACTGAAAGGCAGCTGGAGTTTATTACAATTTGGAGAGAAATAGACTCATGGGCGAGTATAAGATATACCCAAGTAGTGGGTATGGGTTTCTGAAGGAAGAGTCCCAGTTAAGTGCATTTATATGGGTGTAGGCAGGATCCTGTGGTTGCAGGAGGATCCTGTGTGTGTAGACAGGGTCCTGTGTGTATAAGCAGGGTCCTGTGTGTGTAGACAGGGTCCTGTGTGTGTAAGCAGGGTCCTGTGTGTGTAAGCAGGGTCCTGTGGGTTGGATGGGTGGATTCCTGTGTGTAGCAAGGGTCCTGTGTGTTTAGCGAGGATCCTGTAGGTGTAAGCAGGATCCTGTAGGTGTAAGCAGGATCCTGTGGTTATAAGCAGTATCTATGGGTATAGGCAGGGCCCTTGAGTTAGGTGGGATCTTATGTGTGTAGCAAAGGTCCTGTGTATGTAGCAAGGATCCTGTAGGTATAGGCAGGATCCTGTGGATGTAGGCAGGGTCCTGTGGGTATGAGTAGGAGGTCCTGTGAGTGTCAGATCCTATAGCTTTTCTAAGTTGCTTATTCAGATAACCCAATTTACAATAAGGTTTAAAGGTTACAGACTTCTGTCAATAAAGCTGCAAAGTAGAGTTACAAGGAATGGTTTTTTTTTTTTTTTTGTTTTTTTTTTTTTTTTTTTTTTTTTTTTTTTTTTTTTTTTGTGCTAAAACCTCAAGGCTGTGGATCATTTGGGCCCTAATCTAACACAGCTTATCTGTCATCCTCATTTGGGGGTCTTTAGGAAGACACCCCATCTGTAGGCAATTTGACTTTATCAATGGAATCTGACAGAAAAGGCCACCCAGATCCTGGGACAAAGGGCCTTTTTTCTTTCCTATGTGCTCTCTGATTTTGGATTTTCTATCTTGTCCCATTTCCATGCAGAGTCTTGGTCCTGGGGGGAAGCAAGGAGATGCACATGAGCCAATGAGCCTATTCATGTCTTCCTTCCTTTGCAGGCCGCTCTGCTGAGCTTGTGATGCTGAGAAGCCTCCCGCCTGGGGATTACTTGGTGCCTCTATTCATAGGAGACAGACAGGGCCTCACGCAGAGGCAGACGGTCCACGTGAGGGTCTGCTCCTGTCCTAGTGGATCCAAGTGCGAGACTCTCTCCAACACGGGGCTTCTGCTGTGGGCCCTGTCCCCTATCTGTGCAGCTCTCCTGGCTCTGGCAGGTCAGTGCCTCCTGGGAGCTCAGGGCCTCTCACTGACGGACGGACAGCGGGACAGGCTCTGCGTGGGTGGAAGGAGGATGAACTCTGGGTTTGTTCAGGTTGAAGGTTGCCAGACACACTAATTGGCTGGAATTCAGTTTCCATCAGCAGGCAATTATGTAAACAATGGAATCCACAGAGGAACATGGGTCCAAGGGTGAGCATATGTTTGTAGTAACCATGGTTACAGAGGTACACAGGTGTCTAGGTTCCTGGGTTTGACTAAGGTTAATAAGGGCACTAGTTATTCCAAAAAAAAAAAAAAAAAAAAAGAGTATTTCTGGCCAGTTAATACTAAACAGTGAGCTCAGCACGAAGTGTTAGCATCTACCGCAGCCCCACACGCTGCTCAGCTTCTAAGATGATTTAGATGGAGCGTGACTCTGTCAGGTGGCTGCTGGGTGGATGTGAGCGGAACCTGGTTCCCTGAAGCCTCTGACAGGGGCGAGCTTGCTCCTTCCTGTTTTGCCACAGCCGCTCTGCTTTCCCTGCTGCGGTGCCGCTTTGAGTTTGGACCCAAGAGGCTCGGAGGCGTCATCCCAAGTGACAATGGCCACCAGACGCTGATTGTGTACAACGAGGAGAGCCAAACCCTCTCAGCCCAGGTAGGGACTGTGGAGCCGAGCGTTGCATGGCAGCGATTTCAACAGCAGAAATCCGTAGAGCACACGTTGCATAGATTAACTTACTTCATGTGTGTGTGTGAGCGCCTGCATGTATGTCTGCACACCAGGCATGTGTACTCCCTGCAGAGACCGGAAAAGAGTATCGGATCCCCTGGAACTGGAGTTATGAGTCGATGGTTTGGGGCCGCCGTGTGCATGCTGGGAACTGGACCTGGATCCTCTGACGAGCAGCCAGTGCTCTACACTGCTGAGTCATCTCTCAGGCCTTATTTCATTACACCTAATTCAAGCTTGAGTGACACACGAGAAAGCACTGGTTCCACAATTGCATGTCACAGCCAGACGCGTTTGTGTTTTCTACCAGTGATTCTCAACTAATGCTCAGTTCTTCCCGAGGGAACACTTGGCAATGCCTGGAGCTACTTTGGATGGTCGCAATTAGAAGATACTATGAGCCCTTAATGGCCTGTGGCCAGGGCTATAGTCAAATATCACCCAACGCAGAAGTATCTGGCCCAGTGTCCCCAGTGTTGACGTGAGAAACCAAGCTCAGGAGAAAACAATTCTGCCAGGTTGAGGATTTCTGGGTGGCATTGCTTTGCTCGCTGGTGAAATGTGAGCTAGCTTCTCTGTCTGGCACGGTCAGTCATCCTGTAACAGAACTACTGCTCCATCCTCCTGTAACACAGAGGGCGAGAAGACGTCCCCCTGGTTTTGCAGGGACAAGGTTCAACTCTCTTTCTGCCTTTACCTCTTACTAATTTGGTGTATTTGAGCTCATATTCCCATCTGTGGCCTGAAGGGATGGAGTCTGCTCCCCAGGTACTGAGTTGAAGGACAGTACTTAAGGAAGCGCCCAATACAACCACAATCTGCAGGGAGCCAGCACCAGTAATGCTGGATCTTCCCACCTGATGGTGCTGAAATGTGGCCTTGTGTTGTTGTCCTTGTAGCAGCTCGGGGATGATGAGCAATGGGATGATGGTATCATGAACTGTCCTGTCTCTCTTCACTGAGAACTAGGAATGGCTGAATAAGAAGCAGCAAAAATGTCAAAAGGAAATCCTGTCCTTTCGGGTCATTGGACATGCACTGTGTTACTTATTCTTTACTGACACTAAACGCTCAACAGAAAAGAACTTAAGGCAGGCTGTTGTTCGTTTGTGTAGTTTTTTCTTTTCTTGAGTCATGGTTCAGGAGACTTAACCCATCACAGTGAGGAACACAAGGTGGCTAGCAAGTGGGTCCTCGGTGACAGGAGCATACAGGAATGCCTTCTTCATGGTAAGAGAGCGCAGGCCAAAATCCACAATGATGCTATGGCCCTCAAAAGCCCACCCCAGTGACCCACCTGCTCCTGCTATGTCTTTCTCCCCAGAGATTCCATAAGTTTCCCCAAATAGTGCTGAGAAACCAGTGTTCTACACTAGCATCTTTAGTGCTCTGAGAGCTGAGACCCAACCAATCACATTGGTGAGCAGCGGTTAGGTTATTTTCCTGGCCCTGGGTTTTCATACATAAAGTAAGGTCAATGTTTTCACTCCCTCGCAGTTGATTGGACAATTTAATCAAAGTCATGCCCTCAGCAGAGCACTGACGGGCACTCGGTAAATTCTGGCAGCTGACCCCATTGGTTCATAACACCATTTCAGCATGCGTATGCCTGTTGGACTGTCCATCTCACCCGACCATGCCAGCCAATCCAGCCTCTACACCAGGGACATTCTATTCTTTGGGGAAAGACTCCATCTAAGATGCCACTCACCCACATTGCCACATTCTTCTGCTGAGATGATTGCTGGGGTCATGTGCCTGCCCATTTGTGGGGAGTCTGGTGGCCCCACTGAGGTACCCATCAACACTGAAGTTCTTGGGGTGAGTTTTGCTGAGTAAGGATAGGATGAGACCCCAGGGATCATTGCTGGTGCCTTAGGAGATGATGGTTTTGAGATCCGGGGTCTCATGGGATAATGTGACATAAACCGGCACAGTAGGAAGTTCACCCGCTTACCCAGCCACTGAGAACGGCAAACAGTAAAACATCCACTCCCCAGACACATCATCTGGAGATATGGAATAAAAGGCTCTTCCCCGGCAGCCCTGCTGTCCTGTGTTTTAGGTTGCAGGGTTCTTTGCTGATTTTTATGACTACCCTCTGACCACAGTTGTATTTCCTCCTCTGGTTTTCACAGATGCAGCCAACTGGGGGCGACCAGATGCCTGCTCTGTCCTTCAGTGCAGCTGCAGCCCATGCCAAGCCAGATGTGAAGGTAAAACTTCTCTGTACATGCTATCTGCTTTTGGTTCTGCAGGAGAAACACACTGGCTGCTTCTCCGGCCCACATGTCATGAAGTTTTGGGACAAGGAATTGGAGGGGGAAGGGTTTACTCACCATTCAGTTCAGTGCAGTTTAGAGCTGCATACAAGCCCGCCCTAGCTTCCTTTATCTAAGCAGCAGGTGCCGCCAATTCTGAAAGTTTCAACTGACTCTGGGCTGTGGAATTTAAGGGAGGACCAGGGCCTCTGCTTACCCTGTTCATCAGCCCTCCTAGTCAGGGCGGTCTGACTTGTAACCATAATTACAACCTTGGTTTCTGGAAAGACATTGCTTTCTCTTTCATTCTTTAGTCTGGAAGTTTCTGAGGTTAGGGCATTATCTAGGTGTGCCTAAACCTGCGGTGTGCACTGTGCATGTGTAGTTCCACTGAGTTCACACTAGAACTACAGCAGGGAGGGGGGAATATGTGTGTATTAGTTGCTTTTCTGTGATAAGATGCCATGAGCAAAGTCAACTCACAGAAGGAAGAGTTCAGTTTGGCTTAAGGTCCCAGAAGGAGAGTCCATCATGGCACGGAGGAATGGTAGTGCTGAGAGCTGAGAGATCACACATTGATCATACACAGGAAGCAGAGAGGCATCTGAAAGTGGGGTGAGGATATAAACTCTTGAAGCCCAACCCCAGTGACACACTTCTTCCTGCAAAGCTCCTTCCTGAAGGTGCCATAACCTCCCCGAAACAGCAGCAGTGGGTGAAATCTATGGAGAGCGTTTTCATTTAAACCACCAAAGTACTGGTCCCTACTTTACAGGGGAGAAAACTGAGGCCCTTGGGTTGCAAATTTTTGGTGTCCCTGGGTTCCCTTCCCAGGGTCCTGCACACAATAAGCACATTTATAATGATGGTTAGATCAGCTTCTGTGCCCACGTTCTCAGAGCTAAGGAGCCACTTGGGACTGTTTGCTAGAGTGGTTCTTTGACTTCTGTGGCAGAGGAGATATCATCAAGTCAATGTCAAGATTCACACAAATTTCCTTTATGGTGTGTGTGTGTGTGTGTGTGTGTGTGTGTGATATGTGTCTGTGTGCTTGAGGGTGCACATGTGTACACTGTGGTTGGAGGCCAGAGGTCAACCTCAGGTGTCCTTCCTTAGGATCCATCTCATATTTGTTTGTTTGTTGAGTCAGGGTCTCTCTCTGGGGCTGGAGCCTCATTTAGGCTAAACTGGCCGGATGGCAAGCCTAAGGGATCCTCTGCTTTCCGCCTACCTCCCCAGGGCTGGGAGCCAGACAGACACCACGACTTCCAGCTTTCTAACTAATGCCAGTGCTCGGGATTGAACTCAGGCCCTCACGCTTGTGCATTCCACTGAGGTATTTCTCCAGCCCACCAGCTTGATCTTCTTTGATATTTTGCTTTCTTGTTGATTGGAAAGTTTAAGTTAAAATACAGAGATTGTCTTAGTTAGTTAGATTTTTATTCCCATGAAGAGACACCATGACCATGGCAACTTATAAGGAAAACATTTCATTGGATCTGACTGACGGGTGCGGAGATTTAGTCCATTATGGTCATGGCGGCAAGTGGGCGGTGCTGGAGAAACAGCTGAGAGTTATGCAACGCCTGCAGGCAGCAGGAAGAGAGACACTGGGCCTGGCTTGAGCATCTGAAACCCCACCCCCCCACACCCCAGTGACACACTTCCTCCAACAAGGCTACACCTCCTAATAGTGCCACTCCCTATGAACCTATGGGGGCTGTTCTCATTCAAACCACCGCAGAGATCATCACCTCTATCAGATCTTTTAAATCCGGACTGATCCATTTGTCACTGTCCTTCCTAGACCAACTCCATGTGCTCACTGATTTTAGGGACTTGTGTCAACTACAGATGCTCTGGACTCCTTGTCTCACCCCTTAGGCTTCTCAGAGCTGTTGTGATTTTGCCCTTCTTCCCCTACTCCTGTTCCTGCTCTGTTTCCTTGCCTCTGAGGACCTGAGCGAGGAGAGTAGTTGGTTGGCTCCCTGCTGGGAAGAGATGATCTTCTTGGAGAAAACCAGAATTTCTCCCAGGACCTTGGTGGGATCCTGCCATGGACAAAGTGTCTTTTGCTCTCGGGAATCCGTCGAGTTACAGATGGTTGCTCTTGGCTGCAGTCACCTCCCCAGTGACAGGCAGATAGTTCCTTTGAGAGAGAGAGAGAGAGATCCCTTTGAGAAGATTCATAGAGAGTTTACAGCAAACACACATAATGAAAATCCACAGGTGGAGTGCCTTCTGAAAACCGTGCATCCCAACATTTTTCTATCAGTTATCATTGCTTGTGTTGGTGGCTCTTGTTTGAGGGGATGGAGGTATTTCAGCTGGCAAATTGTACAAGTTTAGGACTTGAGATCAAGCCCCAGGATCCACATAAAACAAACAAACTTGGTGGCCACTTGTCACCCCATATGCTGGGAAGGCATTTACCCATGATAACCCCCCCCCTCACACACACACACATGTTGTTTGATAGTCCTTATCAAAGATGACACATTTCAGACCTTCCACAAACAGAAGCATTTTCTAGCGTCCGTCTGAGGGCACCAGAGCTCAGTCTCTAAGTTAAAGCATGTGTATGAGCCTGCGCTGCTGGCAAACAGGACCTTGTTTCCCACCCTACAGTGTCTGTATTTACCCTGCATGCCAGCTACAGATTTACAGCCTTGCTTGGCAAAGTGATTTTTATAGAATAGGTTTAAAGCCAAAAGAAGCTATAAGGTGAGGGTACCTGTGACTCTCCCAGGTCCCCCAGAGAATGACTCATATGTCCACAGCACATGCCAGAGCCAATTAGCTAATTGCGCTCTCTCAACTTGAGTCTGGGGTACCCATCTCATTTGGACCTCACCAGTTACTATTTTAATAAAAGTTTACTTTCTTGGCTTATGAGGGAGAGGTATTTAAGGCATGAAGATCCAGGCCTCTTTGAAGGAGGAAGCCTTCTAAGACAGAACTCACGATGTGTGCAGGATCATACTGTTGCCTAGGCTGCACCTGAGCATAAAGGATGTTGTTCTTTGTACAGAATCCCCCAGTGAGGGTCCGGGCATTGAAGTCACACTGGCCTAGTCCTGCAAGGCTGGTATTGTAGACACGGAGCCTGTTCAGTGCCCAGCGCAGGGCCTGTGCGGGAGTCACACTTGGAGACCCATGCTGCTACCAACTACTCAGTCCTCAGTTTTTAACCAAAGGACCTTGCTATTTCTCTGTTCACCCAGACCCTTCATGCTGCACGGCCAGTCCTGCATTCTAGGGATTGAGTAGGTGACCATTCACATGTTGAGGTAATGGCCATGACCCAGTGTGCCTCACTAGGTGTCTGAGAACGCAAGGTCAGGGGTGACAGCCTCATGCCCCATTGCTACACAGCGTGTAAGCCTTTGTGAGTGTCCCCGTGTGGACTCTACAGTGAGTGTCCCCGTGTGGACTCTACAGTGAGTGTCCCCGTGTGTGGACTCTCTGCTCTGAGTGTCCCCGTGTGGGCTCTACAGTGAGTGTCCCCGTGTGGACTCTACAGTGAGTGTCCCCGTGTGGACTTTCTGCTCTGAGTGTCCCCGTGTGTGGGCTCTACAGTGAGTGTCCCCATGTGTGGACTCTCTACAGTGAGTGTCCCCATGTGTGGACTCTACAGTGAGTGTCCCCATGTGTGGACTCTACAGTGAGTGTCCCCGTGTGGACTCTACAGTGAGTGTCCCCGTGTGGACTCTACAGTGAGTGTCCCCGTGTGGGCTCTACAGTGAGTGTCCCCGTGTGGGCTCTACAGTGAGTGTCCCCGTGTGGGCTCTACAGTGAGTGTCCCCGTGTGTGGGCTCTCTACAGTGAGTGTCCCCATGTGTGGGCTCTCTACAGTGAGTGTCCCCGTGTGGGCTCTACAGTGAGTGTCCCCGTGTGGGCTCTACAGTGAGTGTCCCCGTGTGGACTCTACAGTGAGTGTCCCCATGTGTGGGCTCTCTGCTCTGAGTGTCCCCGTGTGGGCTCTACAGTGAGTGTCCCCGTGTGGACTCTACAGTGAGTGTCCCCGTGTGGACTCTACAGTGAGTGTCCCTGTGTGTGGACTCTACAGTGAGTGTCCCCATGTGTGGGCTCTCTGCTCTGAGTGTCCCCGTGTGGGCTCTACAGTGAGTGTCCCCATGTGTGGACTCTACAGTGAGTGTCCCCATGTGTGGGCTCTCTACAGTGAGTGTCCCCATGTGGGCTCTCTGTGGTGAGTGTCCCCACGAGGACTGTCAGCTGTGAGTGTCCCCGTGTGGACTCTCTACAGTGGATGTCTGCACTGCAGTCCATAGGATTCTCCCCTTTAGCAGAGAAGTGAGGATCATCTCAAGGACTCCCAGTCTTGCATTTAGCACTGTCTCTGGTTTATGTGAAATCAACAAAAGTTCATTATTCTCAAGAAGCATGAGAAACCAATCTTCCACCCCGGTAAGTATAGCCGTGCATGGTGCCATGAACATTACCTTGTACAAAACTACTAAAATATAGGTGGTTTTGGGAGAGAAGAGTGGGTTCAAAATATAGTCAACACCCAACATACCTAGAATAGAATATGGAACATGGACCAGAAGTGGTTGACACAGGATGAAGGTGATGGCTCAGTCTTTAGGTGCCCAGGCAAGCATGAAGGTCTGAGTGTGTGTGGGGGAGAGTGGGGATAGGCACATCCTGAGGCACACAGCCTGTTGTCCTAGCCAAACTGATGAGTTTAAGGTTTACTGAGGGACTGTGTATCAAAAAATAAACATTGAGTCCAGGGAGATGGCTCAGCAGAGAAAAGTGATTGCTGCCCAAAGCTAATGACTGCAGTTACATCCCAGGAATCCATAGTAAATGGTAGGAGAGAATCAGATCCTGCAAGTTGTCCTCTGACCTCCATACACACTCTGTGGCCTAGACAGAACAATACTCACACAAAAGCTTGTATGCATGTGTGCGCACATGCACACACACACACTCACACACACACACAGAGGAAAATTTGAAGATTAAAAAAAATATAGAATGGCTCCAAACAATTGACACTAACTTCAAGCTTCCATGCATGCATGCACATACATGCATGTACCAGAGACATGTATGTACCAGAGACATGCCTTCATTCACATACCCAAAACACACAATTAAACCACAAGTTTCTAAGGATGGGAAGGCCCACAGGCATCAGTGCCTGCAAATTCATTTTGGCTGCTGCATTGCTGCATGCTTGCTCCAGCAGAAGTGTATCTGCGCTTGTCTTTGCACTGACAGGTGTTTTGAGACCTCGAGCTGCTGGAGATGGAGTAGATGGGAGAGACCACCCGATCTATTCCTGCTCTGAGCCCCTGTGGTAGCAGATTCCTTCTTTCCCACTGAAATCCACCAAGCATCCATTCTTAATAAGACAGTTAAGTGGATGCTTTAAAGCCTTTCCGTGATGGGGTATCGACATAACTCACACTTATTGACCAGAGGGATGGATTCAAATAATGATTCTCTTGAATCATACCAAAGAAATGTGGGTGCTGGGGTGAAGTTGCAGAAGTATACTTCCTAATACGCAATTCTTCTCTCATTGGAAATTGCCTTTTGAACATCAAGAAATGTTTGATATGTTCATGGAATCATCCCAACTATCATCAGTATTTAAACAGCTTTGGTCATCCTCGGAAAATTCTCTTTGATTCATTAGACATGGAAAAAAAATCCTAATTCAAGTTTCATGAAAGCCAGTTGGTGTGGCATCCTAGATAGGGTTCAAAATGGTGAGGATCACCTTCTGTTATAATGCAAAAGTAACCTTATAGAGCACAACTGAAATGATCTACAAACACCTGAGATGAAATTAAACTCCTTTTGTTGAAGTGTTGAGCAGTCACAGGCCTAGAGACATGGTCCATGGCCAGTGGCTAAGAGCAGAGAGGTGCCGAGTCAGGAGAGGGCACTGTCCTGGCTGCAGGGGACTCTCCTGTAGCATGGTGTTAGGATGCTAAGCGACTCAAGGCAAAACTAGCATGAGTCTTCTTTAAGAAGAAGCCACACTGACTTCTGACTGGATTAGAAAAGACATATGATAACCTGTGGTTCTATGTTATACAAAACCTGCATTCCTCCCCTTCTTTGAGTGTGTGTGTGTGTGTGCATGTGCACACGTGCTCTGGTATGCACATGCCTGTGGACATCTGTTGATGTCCAGAATCAACCTCTATCACTTTTCCGCCTAACTCTTAAGGCTGGGTCTTTCTGTCAACCCAGAGCTCACTGGCCTAGCTATCCTTGCTAGTCCCCTTGCTCTGGGGATGCCCTGTCTCTGCCCTTTGAAGCTATAAGTATGGGCAGACTGCCGTCCACACACAGAATTCACACAAGTTCTGGAGATTTGAACTCTCATTGCTTCCTTGCTTGGCAAGTGCTTTAACCCCTGAGCCTTCCCTCCAGCCCCAGAGCTTGAGTCTGAAGGAGTCTCCTCAGAGAAGCACGTGGGGGTAAACTGAGGACACTAAGCAATGGTGCCATTCCAATCAAGTGCTCCCAGCCCTGGGAACAGGCAGGCAGTGTACCCAGGACTGTGGGGGGCAGCCCATGTTTTGTCTCTGTTGTTGGATGTGTTTAGTTCGATCAGTCTTGGTGCGGCGAGCATGCTACTAGCTGCTGTGTATGCTCATCTGTAAGGGTCTGTGTACTGAGACAGGTCTGTCCAGGTTTTGTGTATGTATCTGTGTGTGTATATACATGTATATATATGTCATCAAGGATATGTAAAATTGGCCTGGGCATTATCATCTTTATGTATGTCATTTGGGATTGGGTGTCTCAAAGCTCAAGATGGTCATAGGTCAACTTAGCCACAGCATGCCACAAGTCCTTTATAGGCACGAGCCAGCAGGCCACTTCCAGTTTACAACCCCAGTGGCTTGCCCTTGCCCTGTGACATCCTCCATCTCCTGGCCTCTGCCCTGTCCTTCCCCTCCTCAGTGCTGCTTGCCGGGGTCCCCTGCCTCACCTCCGTGAGGACCCATCAACATCCCTCCTGCCTTGGGGCCTTTACTGCCCTTCCACCCAGAAATGCCTGCCCTGCGGTGCTTCCATTCCCCCCTCACATTTCTCCTTGCCCTAAGAAGTCTCCCTGGCTCTGGCTAGGTGAAGGGCCCTCTTCTCCCCTCTGTCATCCATGATTCTTCGCGTTTCTGCCACTCTCAGGTAACTAGCCTAGCACATGCGTGGTCTGAACAGGGCGTAAGTGTGTTTGACAGCCAGGCTCCCAGCACCTGGCTGGCCTCCATGCGGCTTCTGGCACATGGTCAACCTGCTCCCTCCCTCTGGTCACTTCCTCTGTGGCAACCCTGAGAGGTCAGATGGGTGCATCAACACAGGGAACGCCTGTGTTCCCACCTTAGAGAGTGACCTGGGCTGGTCATGGGCAAGGCTAAGGGGTAAATTATAAACAAGGATTGGGGAGCACACAAAGGTCCTCAAGGAATGGGGTTTGTAGAGGAGACCTTAATGCTGCTAACAGGTGGATTCCAGTCACTTTTCCTGTGAACGTGTTTCTACCCAGCAATGCTGCTTGCAGGACCTCCCTCCTCCCAGCACACAGGGAAGTGTAAGTCCCTTGTCTTTGGCCTGGTTCTCCCTCGGTGTTGAACCTGTGCTAAGGGCAGGGCATTGGTGCAGGGAGCTGTGTGGCCAGTCGCTCCTCAGGCTAGAGGCTTCTGGTTCATTTTGCAGGTCTATCTGGATCGCTTGGTGCCCAGATGCCCCCTGCCCCTGATGGAGGGAAGGGTGATAGAGACCTGGAATCAGGTAGGTTCTTTTTGTCTTTGCACTGGCTGTAATCCCTCCTCTTTCCTACCTTGCTCCAAGTCCGACTGGGGATGTTCTCTCCTAAACCACTGTAAGAGTCAACAAAGACTGCTGTAGCACAATGGTGTCATAGCCTGGTGGCTTAAACCACAGAAGTTTATTGCAAGCTTCATCGGAACCTCACATCCAAGGTGCTGGGACTCTTGTCTTGTGAACCCTAATGGTGCTATGGACCTGGGATGTTCAACAGAGCCTCTGGGCTTAGCTTATGAGATCTTGTCTTGTGAACCCTCATGATACCCCTGGCATCTCCATCTATGGTGCCAGAGTGGACAAGGGACAGGGCTGCAGGGCACCGTGACCCTGGACGGTGTTTAGATATAGGGGCTCTGCCAGGGTCTCCCAGTGTTGGGGCCTTTGCACTTCACCAGGTAAGTTTTAGATCTCTGTAGCTGCCATAGACTTTCTGCCTGTGAGATCTGCCATGTGGACAATGCCTGGTAGCTGCTGGAATACACCATAAGCAGATCCACCAGGCTCCTGAGAGGGGAGACTTTGTGTCCAGATCTGGGCTCCAAGACCTGTTCTCAGGCCCTGATCACTGGGAGGAATATTCTTGAGGAGCCGTTTTCTACACCCTCTTACATCCATTCCTCTCCCTCCCTCCCTCTCTCCCTCTCTCTCTTTCTGTCTCTATCTCTGTCTCCTTCCCTTCCCCTCCTTCCTTCCTTGCTCTACCCTCTTTTTTGCCCCCTCCCCTCTCTTCAGACTAGAACTTCTATGATGGAATCCTATACCCTCAAAGAGTGCCAGATTTCCATCTCTGGTAAAATACCTGACAGAGAAAAACTCTGAGGAGAGGAAGGGCTTTTATTTTTCTCTGCTTCAGAGGCTTCAGCCCGTGTTGGCTGCCTCCCTTACTGTGAGCCTGTGGTTTGAACATCACAACAGTGGGGACACATTGGCACAGCAAAGCTGACCAACTCAAGGCTGCTGTGAGTGGTACAGAATAACAGAGAGAGGCCAGGGCAAGAGAGAGCCTACGATGACACAGCCCCAGGGGCCCACTTCCTCCAACCAGACCCTACCTTCCATCATTCCAATCACTTCCCTTTGGTAAGGGTGGAGTTTTCAGGATCCAGTCACAGCTCAGTAGTCCCACCCCTGAACTTCATTTACTTCAGTAGACTTTTGAGTCCAAGAGGAATAATCAATGAAAGACAGATTTGTCACCAAAGCTCCAGGAGGAAGGTGGGCCTAAAAACCAAGGCCCAGGGAAGCTACTCCACATGGCAGAGCTATGAAGGCAGAGCAGGGGCTAGACCACTGTATCATCCACCCATGTGGCAGAGCTATGAAGGCAGAGCTGGGGCTAGACCACTGTATCATCCACCCACGTGGCAGAGCTGTGAAGGCAGAGCAGGGGCTAGACCACTGTATCATCCACCCACGTGGCAGAGCTGTGAAGGCAGAGCTGGGGCTAGACCACTGAGTCATCCACGTTATAGAGCTGAGGCTTGGCACAGGCCATCAACTCTCTCACCTTGTTGAGCTATGAAGGCAGAGCTATATCTGGGCCATAGGCCACTGTCTCCTCCTGGTGACAGAGAGACAGGAATTGATTTGGGGATAGACTATAGGCCACAGAGTCCAGGCTAGCCCACCTGGCTATTGAGTGATATCAGCAAAGCCTGAACTTCCTATCCATGAAGGATGCCGGCCAGTTCTACCCCATGGCCAGAGACTGTGCTAGCACACACATCTCCTGGTGACCATGACATCAGTGCCCATTTTCATGTGTGCACACACCTAGCTGGGGTCATGTGGGCAGCTCAGACAGGGCACAGGTCTCATGTATGGAGGCAGGAGAAGGTTGAATTCCAGTAAAGAAGCTCCCTCCTCTTTGTACCAATGAGACAAGCAGCTTAGTGCACTACAACTTAAGCCCCGAGTTCCATGGTGTGAGAAGAAAAGAAAGAAAGAAAAAAAAAAAAATCAAACACCCAGATGAGAAGAGCGGTTCTTTCCCTCCCGAGCCTTCAGACTTAGTTGGTGGTTTGTGATGAATTATTGATCTTAAGGGACTCTGGAATTGCTGAATCAGGGTGCAGAACCCTGCTGCTTGGCCGCCAGCCTTGGGGGTTTGAAGTTGAATTCTTGAGGCACAGCCCCTGCTGCTGATTCTGTTTTGCTGTGTGCACACCAGGTTTGTCATGAATTATCTATTTAGCTTTGCCCAAAGGACATGACTGGACTCCTAACATCTGGGCCAGGTTTGGGCATTCACCTCTTAGCTATGAGAGAGTCCTTTCCTCACCACTACCCAGGCACGGAGTGGATGGCGGCAGGGTGGAGGCCACAACCCTCAAGTCACAGCGCTGGTGTGTGGGATCCACTCCTGTCTGTGGGCACCACATTCCATGCACAGCGGAGGCTGGGTTTCCACTCTCCTGTGAGACGGAGCTAGAGAGCATCTGGCTGACAGCAGAGTGCACCAAATGCACCAAATGATGCTGCTGTTAGGAGAACACGGGCATGGGGTCCTCAAGGCTCCACAGCTTCACCTGTCCAGGCTCTGAGCCTCTGTGCTCCAACTGCTTTTGTCCTCCACACAAGGTGTCAGGAGTCCCTTTAAAGATAACAACAGGTTAAGAAATCCCGCTAGATCCTTTCCCTCTATAACTGACGGAAGTGGCTCATTTCAGATAGCACCCTCCTAGAATCCAGTAAATAGATTGAAGCTCTTCTTACACCCCTGCATCCCTTCACCTCTTTGCTATCTAGCCATCCCTCTCTCTTTGCTTTCCATCCGTCTGTCCATCCATCCCTCCATCTGCCCATCCTTCCATGCATGTGTAATTCATAATACATGTATACACACATCTCTCCAGTCATATCACCATTTGTCTGTCCTTCCATCTTTACCTCTCTCCCTCCCTTCATCTCTCTATCACCCCTCTCTCTACTGTCCATCCACCTATAGCCCTAGGTGTCTGTCCACCTGCCCACACCTACCCAGTAAACACATATTAAGTGACTCAAGGAGAAAAAGCCAGGCAATGCTGCTAGAGGGACGTCTGGGCCCTGGAGCTTCCAGACAGGAGGTTGGCAGCCGAGACCCTCATTCATGGAGAAGAAGAGTAGAGGCCAGGAGGAGAGGAAGCCAGTGGCTCAACAAAGCTGAAACCCGAGGCAGGAAGGGTGGGGCTGTGCAGAGAGACATACAGATGGGGTAGGAAGATGCGTCTGATCAGGTGGGAGAGCTGCCTTGCTTGGGATTTGACTGTCCCTGGGGACTTAGAGCTGATATTGAGGAGACTTGAGGGAAATCCAGTTAGTCCAGGGAAATATGTCTGGTCTTATTTGGAGGGTGGGTGAGAGTATGGGGGTTGGAGAGACGCGGGGATGTGTGGAAAACGGGAGGAAGGAATTAGAGTAGCTGCCTCCTGTCAGCACAACAACATGAAGATTGTACTTCTTGCTCATATCACAGTTGAGCTACAAGGAAGGAAATTTCTGATGTGCCATGCCTTGTGCAAGCCCGTGGGAGGCCTGCCCCTTCCTGAATGGAGATGGGGGATTGGGTGGAGAGGGGGTACATGGGAGTCTAAAAAACGTTTTTAAGAAAAGGAAATTTCCAAACGGGATAAAGGGCCCGGCATCTCTGATCCGTGTGTGATCCTACCAATAGGAGGAACCCAAGACATGTGACCAGAAGAGAGGTAATGGGAGGTGACTGTTCCTGATGCCTATCATCCGTGGGTCATACTCAGTCACTGTGTCTACCTGGGAAAGCAAATGAAGTCCCTCAGGTGCCCAGTGTGAACGCAGTTGATTTAATCAGCTCCTAGTATTATCTGCTCTGGCGAATAGAGGGAGAAATGGGCAATAGGTAGTGGCCAAGGCATTGGAGAAGGGGGGACAGAGCCATTGTATGGAAGAATGGCAGGTGGGGACGCAGTGAACAATGCAAGAATTCCACACACTGTTGCATTGTTGGGGGTGGCATGGTGTGAGCCAAGCTAAAGCTTCACATGTTCAGGGCTCCACACAGCCTTCCCAGGAATGCCTCACCCATTCACTGTGATGCATCGTATGTTTTAACTAACTTTAGTTGTATTGTGAGCTAATCAACAGTATTCATGAAATTGTGGCATTCGCTAAAGTAGCTACATGCAGAGTAAAATGTGTCCCAGCATCTTCTAGGACCATCTGATATGGTCTGTCTGTTGACCAACTTCCTGTGAAGACCCAGCCAGAAAATACTTTAGGGCTTGCGGGTGGAGTCCAACATCTCCACTCTGCCACTGTATTGACTTGGGCGCTTGGTTTGTTGCACCAAAATCTTCATTTTCAACAGTGGTTGGGCTCAGTTTGTCCCCAGAATTGCCATGTGCCAGCTCCTGTGACATGATGTTGAGGAACTCCAGTGGAGAAGGTTGTTGGAAGGCAAGAGGAGGCACTCTTGGGGATGTTATTGTGACATCTGTGTGTTTGACTCTGTGGAGCTGCCCAGGGAAGGTGAGGTAGAGATTTTGGTCCTGGCTGTGATGACAGGGAGTTGTCCCAGACTGAGAGCCGAATCACCTGTTACCTTTGTTAGGGAGTGACTGATACCGTGGCTTGTGCATGTGGGGAAATCAAACACAGTGGGAGTGGACAGGATATTTATGGGAACACTGAGTGGATATCACTCTTCCATGGAGACAGTGAAGGGTGGGCAGAAAGGAAGGACATTTGTGAGTTAGGAAGGGTCCCCAAACACGAAACATGGTAGGTGTGAAAAGAGAGAGAACACTGACCCAAGTGAAGATCCAGAAGAGCTGTAAGTAGGAAGTGTCCTGGGCATGGGAGGTTGAGGACTGTGCCAAGGATGAGTGCCCAGGGAGCAGGAATGGGTGAGATGTCTCAGGGGTGGGGGTCACTATCAGAGTTGGAATGGTAATGAGGAAGGCAGTAGCTTCCCTTCAGCTTGGCCACCACAGCTGAGTCTGTAAGGCTGAGACTTTTCTCCCACCAGCATCCAGAGAATTTCCGCAAATCTATCTAGAGGATACTGGTGCTGTCTGGGAGCCCATACAGTGATTGTCTTCTTCTCTGCCTTCTCCACAGAAACTGCACGTTATTGATGTTCTGGATGGTGACACTGGCTACCCACCCCATGTCTACAGAGAGGAGGGAGAGTGTGACGGAGCTGAGACCCTCAGCTCTTTGACCTTCTCGGAGCAGGACCTCCCTCCTGAGTTGCTGGACTACTTGAATTTAAAATCTACTCCATCTGAAGCCATGTGTTCTGCATCAAGAGTTCCTTCCTAAAAGCATGTGGTGGGCATGACTTGGGAGGATGGCTACTCATTATGGACCCCTCCTTTTGTTCTTTATTCTTAATGGCTTCCTAGTTCACATGGTTAGTGTTGCCAACTTGACCATCACTTGGGAGCCATCTGGGGGATGTACCTCTGGCATGCCAGTGGGGGATGATCTTGTTTTCACTGAGATTGGAAGAGTTGTCCACTGTGGGTGACACCATTCCTTGGCTGGATTGTGGAGGAAGCAAGCTGAGCATCAGCATACATCACTCTGTGCTTCCTTATTGTGAATAGTCTTGTGACTGCCACCTTAACTTCTTGCCATGATGGGCTGTACCCTTGCACGGTGAGCCGGAATAAACCCCCTCCTTTAAGCTAGTTTTGTCAGAGTGTTTCATCACAGTAAGAGGGGAGGATGTAAGACACGGTCCTAGCTTGAGGCTCAGCCGTGAATCCCAACTCAGTGTCTGGAAGCAAAGCCAAATGGTGGGCTGCGTGCTTTATAAATTTAATTCGTCCCCTTTTCTTGAAAGGCGTAAATCAAATCATGTGTTCTTTGCTTCTGCTGGTGACCCACCTCTGATGGAGAGTGAAATTACAACCCATGGGTTACCTGGCTGTTTGCTGAGATTCTGGGGGGAGATGAAAATGGGTTTTTAAAAGATTATTTACGTTTCTGTGATTGTCATTCTGCTTCCTTTTAAGTGGAGAAAGCTAATAAACGAGAAGAGTTTTCTAGAGTGTATGTAATGAGTACTTTCGGTGATTTTGAAAAAGATAACAGTCCTTTCCATGCTTTGATTAGCCAGCTATGTCATTTTGAGAAAAATAATTAAGCTTAAAATCATATAAACAGAACGTGCTTTGAGAATCTGAGGCACACCATGATTTAACTTCCTCCTATTAGTATGGTAAAAGAATTTAGAAAACTTTGAAGGAATGGTTCTGGTTAGATTTCTGTTTAAACAGGACCATAACCTTTTACAGGATTTCGTTGTCTACTTAGTGCTCACGTAAATTGTATGGCAGAAGTGGGGTGGGGCGGGGTGGGAACAGTATTTTAAAACTATTCACAAGGACATGTGCCCTTTTCAAAGTCTGAGCAGGTGTAAATATTGACTCCACACAGCTATCCTCTAACCTAAACATATGTACGATAGCATGTGCACCCATGCACACACATCATGCATGCACACATACCTTTTTAAGCTGGGTGGTGGTGGCGCACGCCTTTAATCCCAGCACTCGGGGAGGCAGAGGCAGGCGGATCTCTGTGAGTTTGAGGCCAGCCTGGTTTAGAAGAGCTAGTTCCAGGACAGGAACCAAAAAGCTACGGAGAAACCCTGTCTTGAAAAATCCAAAAAAACAAAAACAAAAGCAAAAAAACAACCTTTTTAAAAGAAAAAAAATGGGGGGGGGGTCTGAGTTATGGGCTAGGGTTGGTAAATCGTCATTTGATATTTCTAGACCTAAGCCAAGAGAAAGAAAATGACCACCAAGGAGAATTTGGCCCCTTGTCTGTTCTTGTAAATAAAGGTTTATCGACACTCAGCCACACCTGTGGTGCCAGGCTGCTCTGGGCTCTGACAGCAAAGTTTCATAGATACCATAGACACATCCAAGGCCAGCAAATCCCAGTATGCAGCCCTGGCTTCCAGGCTCTTCTGAGGAAGCCGAGCTTAGTGTCTTCCCTTCAGCGTTCTTCCTGGAACTCCCAGCACACAGCAAACACTCTGATGCTTCGTGCTTTGTGCTAGGAACACGCCACCAGATGCTCCTGAGAGGTTTGAGTACGTGTGCCTCTGCGGCTGCTTCGTCTCATTTTCCCTGTGGTCTTGTAGTACACATTTGCAAATTCCTGCCTTGTAAGATGCTCTCCAGCACATTGTTTCCAAAAGTAATAAAATACTCATGCGATATTCATGAATGCAGATTCAGCAATTAACAAGGAGACAAAGCCTTACATTGTGTAGATATTTAATTAGACATTTGTTAACACTGGTCTTGCCAACATTTTTAGGTATTTGTAAGATAATTCCTCATAACCCCCATGCCACCAGCTCATAATGGCCATTTTCCCAGGCGCAGACCTTGGGGTTCTGACATCCAGCCCTGTTGGTGTCTTCACGGAAATTTCAGAAGTGTGCCTCAAGCCCAGCTCAGATGCCAGTTGGATACTGTCCTCTTCCTCTGCTGTTGTCTGCGGGAGACATTCCTGGATGCCATCTGGCTGGTTCTTCCCACAGGTTCATGTTCAAACACGAACAGAGGAGCCCTGGGCTCCATCCCCAGTGCCCCAAAGCAACCCCTAAAACAATGAAAGCTGCACCCTTGAGATGGTCCCTAGTGGTGGTGCCAACCGGGAGGTTTCGTTGAAAATCAGTCGCCTCCAGTGAAAATCCATCTCCTCGTTCAAAAAGCTCCTTGCTGGTAGCAGTGGAGTGTAAAATAAGGCAACAGTGGTAAATAGTTTCAGGGGAGCGGGCTTTTATTAGGAACCTTAGCTTCCGAATGACTTGCTAATCCAAAGTCACTGAAGTTAAAAATTCAGCCCATGCCTCATTTAATTAAATTAATTTATTTATTTGTGCACACAGTAACAGCCTGGGTTGTTGAACTTCCCGCTCAGGTGTATGCTCTGTGGACCTTTAGGATGGCTGCATGCAGGAGACCTTGCCATTGGAAAGCGTTCCTTTCCCTGGCATAGCATGCCTGGAATTCCAGCCCTGGAAGGGAGGACTATGAGAGCAGGAGGGGAGGACAATGAGAGCAGGAGGGGAGGACTATGAGAGCAGGAGGGGAGGACTATGAGAGCAGGAAGGGAAGACTATGAGAGCAGGAGGGGAGGATTATGAGAGCAGGAGGGGAGGACAATGAGAGCAGGAAGGGAGGACTATGAGAGCAGGAGGGGAGGACTATGAGAGCAGGAAGGGAGGACTATGAGAGCAGGAGGGGAGGACTATGAGAGCAGAGAGGGAGGACTATGAGAGCAGGAAGGGAGGACTATGAGAGCAGGAAGGGAGGACTATGAGAGCAGGAAGGGAGGATTATGGGAGCAGGAAGTGAGGACTATGAGATCAGGAAGGGAGGACTATGAGAGCAGGGAGGGAGGACTATGAGAGCAGGGAGGGAGGACTATGAGAGCAGGAAGGGAGGACTATGGGAGCAGGAAGTGAGGACTATGAGAGCAGGAAGGGAGGACTATGAGAGCCTGGGCTGCAGAGTGAGAGCCTATCCGAAACACAAATGAGCAGCTATGGAAGCAAACGTGCACAGATGTGAACAAAAACCCTCACTACGCTTTCCTTATTGACCAGGGAGACATCACTTATGTCCCTGTGAAGAGTGCAGTGGCCCCCTTCACGGATGATCCAGCCAGCTAGCCAGGAGCCAGGGCAGCCCGGGGTGTGGGATATTTGTGAGATCGGATCTCTTATGTAGACCACTGTCCACAAGCCGGCCTGGCCATGGTCCCCTCTGCCCTAAAGAAGTGATTAGAATTCTGGAGGTTTAACTCCAAAGCCCTCAGGCTTTTCTTCATCAAGGATACTTGATGAAGGAACTAAGATTCAGGGCTGCAGCAGGTGACTTATCTCCAAATGCACCAACATAGGCTGCCTCTTCTCACTCAGGAAAAGTACCCAGAATCCTGCCGGGCAGGAGCCGTCTATTCTGGCAGTGACAGTTCCCATCCTCCAGCCAAATGCAGACGGGACTACACTCTGATCCAAGGACAGCCACTTCTCGGAAGTGTCTTTGCAGGGTGTAGACGGTCTGTCTCGTCCCTGTCTTCTCTTTCTGGAGGCAGTGAGAGCATGTTGGTCGGAACTGGGGCAGCCGTCCTATGTCTGGGTTCCAATGGCGACAGAATGGATGGGAGAGATTCCTTGACCCCCAGGGGTCTCACTCCTTCCCTTGCTTCCTCCCTGTCCCACGCTGAGACATAAAAAGAAGAATTAAATGCTCCTTGTTTAAGCGATTGCTGTTTTATAATTTCCACTGCTTGGGGCCAAATTGAGTCTTAGCTGACACAAAATATAGGAGAGAGTGGAGTGGAGCCACGAGCAGCAGAACGTAAGCATGTGGTATTGGCTTAATGGACGTGTCCAGGTGGCAGGGACTCAAACACGGTGCGAGTGAGCTGGTGACCCTCGCCATACAGAAACACAGCCTTGGATAACTCTGGTCCTCGGTGGTCTTTTGAAAAGCAGCCTGTGTTCTGGACAGGAGCGTAATAGGAAACGGCAGGGGACATTCATGATGTAGGGTACATTAGTGGCTGCTTTTAGCACCATGCTAAGAGAGAGATGGAGACTTTGACTAATGCCAGCCAGGAGACGAGCAGGAATGAAAGAGACACAGCTGTGCTAATGGGGCTGCCGTGGCCAGCTCTCCAATCTGTAGCCACCAAGAGCTGGGCAATTTGGAGATTGAAAGGGTTGAAAACAGGGATTGCTGTGTTTTTCAAAGGACATCTGGCGTCAAAGTGGTGTCTGCAAGTCAGTACACTTAGCAAAAATAAAACCAGTGCCTCATCCCAACAGCTGGGGACCCATGCGAGTCCTCCCCAGCTGTGCCATTGCTCAAGCTGTCTCAAAGTCAGCGCCAAGGTGCAGGGTAGAGACAGACCTGTCTGCCGTCCTCTTCTCTCTCAGGGAACTGGCGGTGTCCGTCTTTGAAGATTCATATGGATTTGAATCAGACAGCGAGGAGACCCAGCTTTTGCTCCTCTGGTGTGGACATCCTGTCCTCATGGTAGCACCTGTGCATGTCTGTCTGTCCACCATTCTTTGTCACCTCACCACCCATATCTTCACCCTCACAGACTGGGAAAGACTAACGCCCAAGCTGAGCCTGCGGCAAGCAGCCTCACCTCCTGTTTCCCACCCTCTCCCCTCTCTCCTAGCCCCTTGGTGGTCACTATTCAAGCCCGAGTTTCTAAAATTCTTTCATTTATAAGGTTATATACATGTGATTACTTGGCTTATAATGTTTGGAGACAGGTTCCCTTTGATCCTCTGACTCCTCATGCCTGTCTTCTCCATGGATATCTTGGGAGCCCTAAGGAGGGGCTGCGAGCTGCATCCCTAGCGTCTTGCACTACACAGGCATTCTGGTTTGCTGGCTGGATGGGATGCACAGAGGAACAGGGGCCGGCTGACCCGCGTTGCAGAGGAAGCAGGGAAGAAGGCACAAGAGGGCATGACCCCAAGATTGAATCGGGAGTTCACAGGCTAGAGTGATACAGGAAAGGACATATGGGGGTAAAATTCCAGACACAGGACTCCAGGTGAGGCCGCAAGCCCAAGAGTGGTTTGTGTGGATAGTATGCTTCAGACTGAGAAGTGTGACTGGCAAGGGAGAAGTTCTATATATCCAGGCAGAGGGCAGGGGCAGAGGGGACAGGGTTCTGCTGTTCTCACCCCAGCTCCAAGCATCTTGCCTCCCTTTATGTTCTTCCTTCCTTCCTTCCTTCCTTCCTTCCTTCCTTCCTTCCTTCCTTCCTTCCTTCCTCCCTCCCTCCCTCCCTCCCTCCCTCCCTCCCTCCCTCTCTCCCTCCCTCCCTTCCTCCTTCTCTCACTCTCTCCTTTCTCCTTCACTCCTTCTTTCCTTTCCTTTTTCCATGCAGCTTTATCCTCATTTGGAAAAATCACCTAGTCTGTCTTGTTACTTGTCAACCAAGACTTCAGACGCTGTGGCCTCTATTGGGCCTGATGGTGTTGGTGGCATGGATTGTCTCTGTCCAACAGCTTTGATGGCTGCTAACATTGAGCTCATCAGAACCCAAGCAGGTAAGACTCATACAGGACAATTAAGAAACTAAATAATAGACAGACAACCTTGAAGGTCTGATGGCTATGAAGAGAGAAGTCAGTATCGTTGAATGTGATCAGTCAGGGTGACCACTGCTTGTGGCTGTAACAGACAAGTGCACAGGGCCTCAAAACCCGGAAGACACTCATCTCTCACAGTAGTGGGCTAGGATGTGTCCTCTTAGGTCTCCATGCTCCCTGTAACACGGACAAAATTGAAGACATTCTTTGGTCACTGTCTTATTTGTGGGAAGGCTGGGTGGGAACCACCTGCATACTGAAGACTTGAAGTATGGCTGCATTACCACCTAAGGTGGATTTGACCCTTGTGTTTGCTTGTCAGAATCAAATCCAAGACTCAGATGGTGATAAGGGATTGCAGATGTGGCTGTCACATGTGTTTTTAACCCTTGTGTTCTACAGATCATGGCTCAGTATAGGAAAGTGCCTGGCCTAGGTACTTCAGTGCTAGCTTTGAGCTTTAAACCCATTCATTAAAAATAAATATATCTGGCCAGGTGTGGTGGGCACATGACTTTAATCCCAGCACTCAGGAGGCAATAGCAGGTGGATCTTGGTGAACTTGAGGACAGCCTGGTCTAGATAGCAAGTTCTAGACCAGCAGGGTTTCACAATGAAAAACTTCTCTCTCTCTCTCTCTCTCTCTCTCTCTCTCTCTCTCTCTCTCTCTCTTCCTTCCTCCTTCCCTCCTTTCTTCTCTCCTGTCTGTCTGACTGTCTGTCTTTCTCCCCACTCACATACTCTGCAGATGAGAAGAGATGGCTGCTCTTTCAGAAGACCCAGGTTAAATTCTCAGCACATGTGAAAAATTACAACTATCTATAACTCTAGTTCCAGGGAAATGTGTAGTCACCCACCAGTGGCACACACATGGTGCACATCCATCCATCCATCCATCCATCCATCCATCCATCCATCCATCCATCCAAATACCCAAACACATAACAAAGAATAAGTCTTATTTTGTATTTGTGTGTGGTGTATGAATACCACGTGTTCATAGGGTATGTGCAGGTGAGTGTGTGCACGCTGAGGAGCCAGGCTCAGGCCTTCATGTTTGCAAAGCCAACACTGGTGCTCTGAACCATTTCCTCAGCCCCTATATTTTGAATTTAGCCCAAATGTGTAACCATTAAAAGTAACTAGAGTGTGATATTCACGACTACACATCTGATAACTCCCTGGGTTCTGCTCAGCCTGGACAGGGCACAAACAACAGACCAAAGACCGATTCCGTCACAGCACGGCTTGGTGAACACGTGATTTGTGGGGGTAACTAACAGCAGCACAGGTGAAGAGTTAAGACTGTTCTAGAATCCTCACTGTTGCTTACCCTCCTTGGGTGCTTCTCCTGCAGCAGGACTGTTGGAGGGCCTTGTAATCACGGCTTTTCTTATTTCAAGACCTCGTTGGCTTTGTCATTCTCTCCACGGCAGAATTCCTTAAGGTGTAAGCTGTATACAGACAGATTATGGAAGGAATCTATGGAGCTGGAGGGGATGAATGAAGTCAGCAAGCATGGAAGAACACAGGACAGGAGCAGCCTGGGAACCCAGGCCAGGGGGTCTCCACTCTGGCCTGGACAACGTTGTCTTCCAGGCTGTGTGACCTCCTCTGCCGGTCTACAAAGTCAGCATTCCCTGAGGGGAAGCAGCCTGTGTCCCTCCTGCTACAGAGCAGTGAGGAAGTTTCAGCAGCTCTAAGGCCAGGCTCTGTCCCGGGAATAGTTGGGAGAAGCCCTGTGCTCTGGGGGAAAGGTTACGAGGCCAAGGGTCACAGTGGTAGCCAGGAAAGTTTTAAATTAGCCGTGGGAACAGGAGAGGCCCAGAGCAGGGAACAGAGTACAAGAATGTTCTGGCCCATCTCCTGATTGACATCTGTGCTGACCCTCACAGCCGAGGCCTGGCTGTCAGTGGCTAAAAATACCTGAGCTGGGCCTGGAGATCTCACACAGGAAGCTGCTATTCAGAGCGGTGAACACAGAGCTGATGGCAGCAGGGGCCTGGTTGGGCAAGACGCCTGAACTCTTGCAAAGCTTGGCCAGCTCGGGCTGTGTCCACAGGGCCGTCTCTGCCAGGATCTCTCCAGCACTTGGACTCAGCTGGGACTTGACCTGAGCTATCAGACAGGAGCTGTGGAGGCCAGGCCCCTCTCTGCTCCACTGTCTCATCAGCAGGTGTGGTGGGAAAGGTGACAGCCGAGCACCCCAAAAGCGTGGCAGCCTGGCTTCAGTCTGACTTTAGGGAACACCTGCTGAGGTGCTGAGCCATCTCACAGGAATCTGGGCATACCTTGGTCCCTGTTTCTCTGCCTTTGTGGGGCAGGAGTAGACGGAAGGGAAGTTACCCGGTTCAGGAGGTGCAGGAGGATGCATGGAGATGTTGAAGGTAGGAAGGAGGAAATTCTGGACTCAGGCCTAGACCTAATGCATATGCGGAAGTCAGTCAATCCCTTTAAAAAGGCTGGGAGTTGCTGAAGCACACGACTTCTCTCTAGTGCCATCATGGCCGCTTTCCTGAGCACTTAGTCAGCTCTGGGCACTGTGCACAGAGCTGCTCTGCACACTGCCCCAGGGTGGGCTCACCTGCCCAGGCCATCCCTGCCCCAGAGAGATAAAAACAACAGCTTCCATTCCCACAGCTGCCTAGCCAACGGAAAGTGGAGCTGGCACCAGGCTCTTTGTCTCTTGCCTTCCTGGCTGCTCCTGGGCCTGCAGCACAGCTCTTGTACAGGCTGCTGCGTGTGAACTGTCCCAGTCTGGGGCGGAGCTGGCTGGGGTCCCTGTCATGTCTGCCTGAGATGCTTGCAGTTCACTGGCTTCTTCTGAACCCCCACACTGAAGGCATGGTTTTTATTTGAATGCGTATTATGTCCCAGGCTGCATTTTGGGAACCCCAAGAGTGCACCAGTGAGGAGTCTTTCTAAAGTTCTGGCCACCTGGTGGTTCCACTGACTTTGAGAGGAACAAAGCATCTCACTGGCTTGCTACAAAACGGGATTTCAGAGCTCAATGATCACTGGTCAGAATCTGGTGCCAGAGAGATGCCACGGCTTGATGAAGGGGAGCCATGGCGAAGTGAGATGCGTGTGTGTGTGTGTATGTGTGTGTGTATGTTTGCGTGTGTGTGCATGTGTGTGTCTGTCTGTCTGTCTGACGCCATGTTCCCCCACCATGCGGGTCATGAACTCAGTGTCTGAAACTGAAAGTCCCGAACAAACCCTGTCTCCTCTAAGTTCCTAGGTTTTGCTGCCTTCTCACAGCAATGGAAAGAAACTAAGACGAGTCGATGCTATTCCATCTCAAGGGGGGAACTGAGGAGACAGCAGAGATAGCTCTGGGTAGCGAGAACGCACCTTGTGTCCTGGTGACGTGTGACAGGGTGATAGATATTGAAAGTCCCCTTCTCTCTGGAATGTGGTCAACACAGAAACATCTCTGAAGTTGTAGCATGCCTTGTTCGAGGACACCCTTCAGCTCATGTGAGCTGGGAGCAAGAGTATTTGGGGAGTGTGCCTTGGGCTCCTGTCTTCTTTTGCATGTGTATATGTTTGTGTAGGCATGTGAGCGTGTTCATATGTGGATACATGTAGATTTCACAGGTCAGCATTGGGTGTCCTTCCTCAGGCACAGTTTATCTGATTTTGTGAGATGATCTCTCACTAGGCTCTCGGGGGGCGGAGGGCACTGACAAGGCTAGGCGAACTAATGACTCTCAGGGATGTTCCTGTCTCTAGCTCTCCAGTGACGGGCTCACGGGTACACATCACCATGCCTGGCTTTTTATGTGGGTGCCTGTGATTGCGCATGGGTCATCCTGTGCAAACATTTTCCTGGCTGAGCCATCACTGAGCCTCAGACCCTCAACTGCACAGAGATTTGGGATCAAGGCTAAATGATAAATAACCTGTTTTTCATTTTGTTTCCACTGTAGGACAGAGAGTCAAAAGAATACACACTTTAGCTTTGGATGCGACAGAGATCTGGGGGCTGCGTTCATGTTCCATTTACTCAGAGAAATCATTGCTGAGCAGAGACGTTGCTAACTAATAATTCAGGGTTGCTAACCTTCAATCAACCGTGATTAAAGAGCTTGCACTGAGTGTCGTAAGGTTAACACGGCACTCTGAACACTGTTAGCATGATCTGCTTTCTCCATCCACCTCTCCCTTGGTACAGTGTCCTTAACCAATAATTCCAGATGGAAGGACTTCAAATCAAGCATTGGGCGTGCATGCATGTGGGGGGAATAGAACCAGTCTTCTCAATGGCTATAAAGATGATTTTATTGCAAACTGTTTTCAGATATCTTTAAAGTACAGGCACTATTCTCATGCTTCCTGGACATCTCACCCCCTTCCAGGGCAGTTCACACCTGCTGTGCCAGAGACCAGGGCAGGTGTGAGTTCCACAGCTCTATCTCTTTCCCAGTGCCCTCAGGGATGGAAACCCAGACTCCCAACCTGCTAGTACCACTGGGGATCACCCCTTGGTCTTCTGATGCCAGAGAGCCTCAAATGCCCCTTTATGGTTCCCAATGGAAGTACAGCTTGGATCAACAAACTTCCTTATTGCTACTTTGGGGATAAGCCAATTTAGCCTGTTGTATCTGGTATAAAAAATAATCTTTCCTCAGAGGGGAAGCTCAGGGGAAGGGAGATGACCTCATTAGAGTTGCCTGGAACCCTACCCTCTCCACTGGATTCAGTCAGTGTGACCCCAACCTCCTCCATGTGGGATTTTGACAGTCTGAAGATGGGAAGGCTTTGGTTCAGTCACAGAAGGAGCATAGACAATCCTCTGAGCAGATAGCTTTCCAGTCTCTCTCTGGGCTGGGGGCGGCAGTAGAGAGCCGATGAGGACAGACCTTAGAGATTTGGCTGGCCTCCGCCAGGCCCAAAAGGGTCCAGCGAGTCTGGACTGGCAGAAATGATGCATCGTGAAGAAGCTGAGTTTTCAGAACCAAATGGAAGTTAGAATTCGCTGTGAGCCATGGCATTCTGGCTGAGGGGTTGTGGAAGGGCCGTCGGCAGCACCGTGAGGCATGACAGCTGGGAAATGGGCTTCATAACCAGACCAAACTGCATATTCCACTCCACAGCGGAAGTCTGATGGAGACCGATACCCATCTGACCTCATCCTGCCGAAGCACAAGGCCTGGGGCCCCAGAAACTGTTCTGTGCGATGGAGGCCTGCTCTACCCTGTAGGGAAACCGCTCCCCCATTTCCAGAGCAGGGCAGATTGGCTTGCCCAATCCCAGAAGTGAATGTCTCTGAGCTTTTCCTCTTGCAGTGGCAGGTTGTCACTTTCCGTGTGAAGAGGAAGGTCACACCACCATTGTGGTCACCAGGCTTCCTGCGCAGCTCTGTGGAGGACACGGATATGAGCTCTGTCATCAGGTAGTAGACAGATGTCTGAGTCGAACACGGATGGGAGAAGAGAGAAGAAACAAACTGGGAGAGACTTGAACTTTCTGTGAAAGCCGAGACTCTCTCTTTAAGAGCTCGGATTCTGAAGAGGCTCCACCACCCCCACAAGGCCCCACATGGCAGCAGGGAAGTGGTTCCACCATTCAGCAGTGTTTGGGAGTCTGCCAAGAAGGAGGCAACACATTTGTGTCAAGAACCCAGTAGATTAGCAGCTTCCCAGGCAGCTTCCCAGAAGACAGGCCAGCTTAGCCCACGGAGTTGCTGCGCTGCAAGAGGCAGCCCAGCGCCGAGATCTGACCATAGTGTTAATCTGGAAATAGTTCCTATACAATAAGACAGACAGCACCATACGCCAGTGTGTTAGGAAGTGAATGAGGGCCATCCTGATTCTTCCACAACTGGCTGGCAACTCCGCCTTTTCTTCTTCCCAGAGCTCGCTGTCCCTAGAAGTCCCACCTAACCTCTTCCTGCCTAGCTAATGACCGGTCAGCTCCTTATTAAACCAATCACAGTGACACATCTTCACAGAGTGTAAAGGAATGTTCCGCAACACCAGCCCATTATGTTCCTTTCCTTCTCCCCCTTTCTCCCCTTTCCTTCTCACTTCACACTTCCTTCTCTCTCTTCCAGTATCCCACCTCTTGCCACACACACCCAGCTCCCCATGCTGTCCTCGTCCTCCCATTCCTAGCATCAGAGGTGCCCTCAGATTATCGAGACTCATCTCTGGGTCATTTAAACAATAACGGGCAGCTCATTTCAAGACTCGCAGGTATAGAGAAGTCTTGAAATGATGGGCAAAGACACGCTCCCCATTGTGATCAGAGGACCTTACCCCTCACTGCCCGAGTCTAGTCCTGACTCCTGCTGTTGGCTGAGCCCACTCCTTTGCTTTATGAGCACACATGCCATCAAAAAACCACGTTGGTTTTGTCTCTGCTGAGGTATGACCATGTCTCTGGTTCCTACCTGTGACTGACCTTGCCAAGAGTTGCAGGGCCTACCTGACTGGGGCCAGCCTCACAGTACCACAGAGGGTTGAGCATAGCCTTACCTGCTGGCACCCTTTTGGGATTGAGACCACAGGAGTCCCCTGGGCAATCACAGGCATAAGATGCCATGTGTCTCCCGAGGTCTGTGGAGTAGCACTCTGCTTGTGTGGTGTGTGTGGACATTGCCAAGGTTGGGATGAACAATTCTCTCTTTTAGGTACCTAACGCCCAACTAGCAGGCTGTTTGGACCACATGGGGCACCTTAGTGGCTGGGGGACCAGGAGAACAGGTTCATGCTGAGGCTTTGTTGAGCTCAGTCAGCAGTGTTCATTCTGAAGATAAGTCACCAGGTCAGTGGCCAGGACCCTGGGTAGCACTGCCCAGGCCTCAGGTGTGGTTCTTATTCCTGGATTGGCAGGAAGAAGAATTGAACTCAGGGAAGGCCTGGGGCACAACAGGGAGAGGCCAGGCAAGCAGAGAGCTCCTGGTGTGTCATCTATGAAAGTATATTTTTAAATTTTTAGCTTTACCAAAGCCTAAAATGTTGAAGTCTCCTCAGTGGTCTTCATGTGGTCTTCATGGCCAATGTCCTGCACTGTGGTGTTGGTTGGGGCATAATGTATCTTTGCAAAACTTCTGCTCCTTCTACCTGGGATATCATTGATGGAATGAGAACCCACCCCTGAGTTGGGAATATTAAACATTAGAAGCAACTGGAATCCAGTCACACAGGAGTCATTCTATGGAGTCCGTGATTGGAATATCATACTGTTACTAAAACTTTGAAAATATCTTATCATTATGAGCAACTGTGGTACTGGCTGCTTTTATCTTCTCTGATAAAAGCCTTGACAGAAGCAACTTAGCGGGGGGGGGGAAGGGGGGGTTCTTTCACCTGTAGCTTGAGGGTGCAATCCATCCTGGTGGCTGGCATGGTTCTGTCTATGGTTGGGGATGTATGAGGTGGCTGCTCAGATCTTGAGGGATCAGGAAGCAGAGAGTTCAAGGTCAGGCATGAATCGTAATTGGCCTTCAAAGCCCATCCCTGATGACCCACTTCTGGCCAGGCTACAGTCCTGAAGGCGCCACAGCTCCCACCCCTAGCCCCAGCATCATCAGCTGAGGACCAAGTGTTCAAACACATAAGCCAGTAGGGAGCATTTCACAGCCAAACTATAACTACTAACAATAAAATGTTAGGGGAATATGAGAATATATTTTTATATGTTTCTAGTTTTGTCAAAGCCCAAATGTCTGAATGAGTGTAAACGACCAGAAAGATGTACGGTAAAACATTTATGGCGCCTGACGCTCAGTGCTCAGATTCTCCTTCACAGGATTTTGTACTTTCCTCTGTTGTGCCCGAGAGTGTGTGACACCTACGTCAGAACCTTCGAGAAGGTAACGTGAGACCCAGACTGCTCAGGCATGCCAGGATCACCATACACACTCCACAGCACACCCATCACACATTGGTCTGCAGGGTGTGGGCAGACTTAGAAGTGTGTCCCCTGCAGCTTACCTGGGCTTCCTTTCTGGGATGGACAGTGGTCAGTCTGCTGTTCCATGGATGCTTGGTGTCAATTCGCCTCTTCAGAAGTATTTTGCTAAGAATAATTGTGAGCAAGTTTCCATTGAAAGGAAGGGAGGGAAGGAGGGAGGGAGGGAGGGAAGGAGGGAGGGAGGGAGGGAGGGAAGGAAGGAAGGAAGGAAGGAAGGAAGGAAGGAAGGAAGGAAGGAAGGAAGGAAGGAAGGAAGGAAAAAGGAAGGCAGGTCTGGCAGTCCAGCTACTTGGGATGTTAAGCAGAGGAATCAGAAATTCAAGACCAAGCTGAGCAACTTAGTGAGACCCTGTCTCACTCTTGAAAAAAAAAAGTAATTTTCACATGTGTGAGTGTTTTGCCTGCATATGTCTGTGAATGACATATGTGCCTGGTTCCTGTAGAGATCAGAAGAGGGCATTCGATCCCCTGGGACTGGAGTCACACATGGTGGTGAGCCACCAGGTGGGTGCTGGAAATTGATGCTTGTGTAGTGTGCAAGACACTCTCGGTTTAATGCAACACCATGAATCAAGTGTAGAATATGGGGTTTGGGATCTGTGTGCACTTGGCAGCTAACAGACCTGGGCATGAACCCCTGGAATTATGACTAATGTTATGTAAAAGCTATGTGCGTCTGCTTGGCCCTCCACAGTCTGGCAGGTTCTGTGGCCAACAGGACGTGATCACTCCATCGTTTTCAAGGCAGCTGTTCCTGGGCCACAGCCTGGGTCACACAGTACAGCCCAGACTTTAACTTCTGTGTTCAGAGTCACCCAAAAACAGGCACCTGTTTGTCCTGTTCCTGACTCTAACCCCAGAGTTATTTCCTTGCTTTGTGGCTCTGAGCAAGTTACCTAGCTTCTTTGTGTCCTGGACTTCTCATTTATAGGGCGAGAATGATACTTGAAGGGTGTGCCTCAGCCATGCTTGGGCTTCTCAGGTGTTTGTGTTGAATGGATCGTGCTGAGCTGATTACTGTTGCTGTTAGATTATTGCTTTTAGAACCAATGTCTCCACCTCCCATCCGTGGACCCTGCAAAATCCAGGCTTCTCAATGGCTTTCCTGCCTTGAACCTTACAGTTTCCTCCTGCCTGCGGACCTGGCTCTATGGTGAAGGTCTCTGCCAGCCCTGCCACTCCACGACTCACTTCCTCTCCATCTCTTTGTGGCCAGGAAGGCTGGCAGCTGCTTTCCTCACCACTAGGCTGCCCCAGCAGGAAGCTGTGGCTTCTGTTCACATGTGGCCCAACTATCAGCCACACAACATTGCTGCAGGCTGTGTCTTATGAAATGCAAGTGGACCTTAGCACCCAGCACCCCGTGTCAGCCTGGAATCCTCAGTGACCCGAGAATGACACACGGGGTGAAAGGGCTCAGGTCTCTTCAGGCCCTGGGAGCATGAGACTGCTCTGCAGCAGCTGGACTGACAGCGGCATCGCAGCGACTACAACATCGCAGTGACTGCGACATTGCAGGGACAGTGGCATTGCAGGGACAGCGGCATTGTAGGGATAGTGGCATCGCAGGGACAGCGGCACTGCAGGGACAGCAACATTGCAGGGACAGCGTTATCACAGTGAGGTGCAGAAGCCGTTTTGTACCTTTAAAGAAACGGGAAATGAAGTTTTCGTGTCTGCTGGTGCTGAAAATGGAGGATAATGACAGAATTATTAAAAACAGTCTTCTCTGCCTTTACTAATTGCTTGTGGCCTACGAGGATGGCGGGAATCCAGATGGGAAGAGCTCATCCTAGGCCCAGCAGACAGGTGCCTGAGCGCCTCAAAGCCAGAACCACAGATGGGTGGGATCCGTAGCAGACAGCTAAGAGCTCAGAGGCAGGGCACCTCGGGATCTAGCTGGACCCCCTCTCGGTGGGTCTGAGGTCGCATCTGCAGGGAGTCGGGCCGGTGACAGTCCTGCGATCTGTAGGCCTGAGGTGGCTCTGCAGCCGTGGGGGTGGGAAGGGCAAAAAGGGAAGGAAGTGGTTCTGTCTCTGGCAGGACTTGAATAAGATAGTGACAGACATTTGTATCAGAAAGTGTGGGCGTTTGCCCTCAGTAGCACATGTGAGGAGGGAAACTGAGGCTTAGAGATACGGCTCAGTCAGAGGGCCCAGGGGCACACCATCTCCACGTTAGCCCTGTCTACTCCGGCCACACTGTCCACAGATGACTCAGGAGACCCACGCTCCAACCTCCTGGAAACTAAAGGTGTGATCTCTGAATAGCAGAGGGGTTTCCAGGCCTGAGAGATGATCTGCCAAGGTGGCCTCTCTGCCTTAGGGTGAGTGGGGCCTCGCACCTATTGAGAGGTTCTGCGTAAATTTGTGTCCTCGATTCCCCACAGCTGAAGCTCAAGGGTCAGTCGAGTCGCATCACTCTGGAGCTGTGTGACTTTGCAAACTGTATTCAAACGTTCTGTGAGCACCATCCAGACTCACAGACTAATACTAATTCCAGTAAATTGATATAAAGTATGGTGTGGGGGAATCTTAAGACTCTGGGCCAAGTTATAAATGGCTCTCTTACGCACAGGGAGAGTTTAGGCCTGTTCCATTTGATTATCCTGATGGACGAGTTAGCTAGGCTGACCCTGTTGTAGATAGAGAGAGTGACGAACACCTGAACGGGGGTCCTTACGCCCCAGCCCCATTCAAGGAATAGTTAAGAAGCATACTTCTCTGGTGCAATTCAACCAGTGACCAGCAGATGGCAGAAGCAAGCCAGGAACGGAGCTGGCCCTGCCCAGCTGATAGGAGAAATGTCTGTTTGGCGGTTTTCTGATCCTTAGCTTTGTCAACCTGATACATCCTGGAGTCACCTGGGAAGAGGGTCCGAGTGAAGAATAGATCAGGCTGGCCTATGGGCGTGTCTATGAGGGACTCTCTTGAGTATATTAATCTATGTGGGAGAACCACTCTGCAGTCGGCACCATTTTCCGGTCAGAGGCTTAGAGGTTAGGAGTAGGAAAAGCAGGAGCACTAGCGAGCGCCACTTTCTGCCTCTCTGACTATGGCTGTGGATGCAATGTGACCAGCTGCGACAAGCTTCTGCCTTGACTTCCCCACGACGATGGAATGTAACCCCAAAATTGTGAGCTAGAATGAGCACTCCCCCAGGAGGCTTTTATGAAAGATTTACTTGTTTTATGTACATGGGTGCCTTGCCTGCATGTATCTGTGTGTCATCTGTTTGCCCGGTGCTGTGGAAGCCAGAAGAGGGAGCTGGACTTCCTGGGACCTGAGTATAGATAGTGGGTGATGGGGATTGAACCCAAGTGCCCTGAGTGCCCTGGAAGAGCAGCCAATGCTCTTAACCACTGGGCCATTTTTCTAACAGCCCCACACCAAGTGGCTTTTTTTTTTTTTTTTTTTTATTTATTTATTTTTTTATTTATTTATTTTTTTTATTAATTAATTAATTTAATTATTAAAGATTTCTGCCTCTTCCCCGCCACCACCTCCCGTTCCCTCCCCCTCCCCCAATCAAGTCTTCCTTCCTCCTCAGCCCAAAGAGCAAGCAGGTTTCTCTGCCCTGTGGGAGGTCCAAGGACCACCCACCTCCATCCAGGTCTATTAAGGTGAGCATCCAAACTACCTGGGCTCCCACAAAGCCATTACATGCAATAGGATCAAGAACCCATTGCCATTGTTCTTCAGTTCTCAGTAGTCCTCATTGTCCATTATGTTCAGCGAGACCGGTTTTGTTTTTTTTTATCAGCAGACATATCCCAGAAACAGAAATCAAGTGAGGGCAGTTGTTTGGGGACCTACCATGTAAGAGCCATCTTTCACCCAGCAAGGACTCTCAACCTACTCAGAGCCAGCCAGGGCCCTGGTCTTGAGGACTCACTACGAGGTGTGTCCTCTGCTGGCACTGATGCCCATGTCTGCCATGGCTCTGCCGAAGACTGGAGCTCCCTCTCTGGATCTGAATGCAGACATGTTTTGTTCATGCCTCATGGCCAGGGATGGGGCGGGGGCAGCACGGGCCCTTCTAGTGGAGCGTTCCTGAGTCCAAGGGCCAATGAGCAGCCAGCTACTGGCACCCTGTTCTCCTCTAGGAGAGCACAGCATAAGCATACCTGGGGCTCACATTCCAACCAGAGAGAAAGAAAACAGCAGATAGACAGCAAAGCAAGACAAAGTAGAGCGGACAGATGGGTGCCTGGTGCAAGAAAACAGATACGGGGAGGTTGTGGGGGAGAAAGTGTGGGAGCGAGGAAGGCTGAGGCCTGGGTCCTGAAGGAGCTGCAGAAAGAACCACAGGCAGACAGCGGGCCTGGGCTCCCACTGGGAGAGCTGGGGCTTCTCACGTTGATGAACTACAGTAGAGGACAGGTAAATGGCTAGAAACTCTGACCCAGAAGGAACAAGGGGAGTGAGTGCCAGGCTCACCCGTAGGCAGGTCAGGTAGGAGAACCCTGTCTGGAGAGGATGGGAAATCATCAATAGTCAGTGCCATTTCACGTCACTGTGGGTTTTGCTCCTGAGCCCAGAGGACCTCCTCCTCAGTGACCTTTCGCAGGCAGGTGGATAGCATTCCCCAGGGATGTGGGAGCACTTACATCACACAGGACCCCATGCTGCTTGCCTGGCCCTTGTGAAGTTGCGCATCTGATTTCAGTGCCCCCAGGGAAGCTGGGGGCAGACGTGTTGCAAGCATCTCCATCTGCTCTGCCTCCAGCTTGTCCTGGCTCCTCCCTGGGGCCGGCTTGAAAGCCCAGACATGTTCTCCACATCCCAGCAAATGGTCGCACTGACGATTCCTCCTGGGCCCAGGTTCAAGTCCTCATTAAGCTGTTAAGTGGGTGGAGATTTTGTTTCCTTCTAGTGGCCTCCCATCTCGTGCCTTGGCGCTCAGCAGCTGTTGTCAGTTCCTATCTGAGGCCTCTGTTTGGGTGGAAGTGGGGAGGCAGCAAGAAAGGGAGCCAGGGCAGCCACGAAGTGGGGTGAGGCCAGGGGAAGGCAGGACAGAAGGCTGGACATGCCAGTGGACAGAGATCAAGTGTCCAAACAAGGATTGCCACAGACACTGGTTTCCTGCTTGTATAGCTCCTTCAGGCCATTAGTGCATACGAACACAGGACACACAAACACACACACACATGTTCACACATATAGACACATAGACATGTTCATGAGCATATACATCAAGATACACATGTGTATGTAACCATATATGCACATGCATATACATATGTATACATAATACCTGCATGTATAAACAATACATATATACACACAGATGTGTGCACAGGTACACACTGATGTTGTATATGCATACACATGAATATATATACACAGGTAAAGGCTGGAACTATTGCTCAATGGTAAAGCACTTACCTTCCTAGCATCTTTAGGTTCCACCCCAGCACTGCAAGTAAACTCGTGTATATGATCATGTAGATCTATCTCCCAATATGTACAGATACACCTGCCTCACACATGTGTGTGCACACAGGTCTGTGTGTGCAAGGATGTGCATGCTCATAGACATATCACATGTTCTCATCTACCTCTGCACCACACATATATAGCACAGGCTTGGCATTCATGCAGTGTGCACACACACAGCTGTACATATTCATGAAGACACATACATGAGTATGGGTATGCATACTTTAGCATCCACGTTTGTGTGCACACATACACCGGTACAGTTTGAATGTATATGTATCTTCACAATTGGTACATTGCAGATTACCCCAATATGAGAGTATTTCTAAGTGAGACCTGACACGGGGATTAAGTTAGGAGGGCAGAGTCCTCACCCACAGGACCAACAGCCCCACGTGGGCTCAGGTAACTGATTTAGACTCTTTTGTGGTCTGCCTTCTGACGTGTGCAGACACAGAGCTGGCCCCCTTAGGAGGAGGCAGAAACAAGGCCATCTTGAGTGATGGAGGTGTTGACTTCAGCTTCCAGCTTTCAGACTATGATATGTAGGCTTCTACATTCATCGTGTGTCTCTGTTATTATAGGAGTGGGAGAATGCATGCATAAATACATACGTGTGTGCACATGTGTCTTCTCTCTACCATGCTCATTCATTTGCTGATGGCTTAGTGTGTAGCAGATACATGCTTTACCCTCTCCTTGTGACCCCCAAAGTAGACACTGGGATAAGGATTCAAGGGCAAGTGGTTTAAATGGCTTGTAGCCCTGGAAGTGTTGTGGGAAAAGGGGTCAGAGACAGGGATGTGGTGAGGTAGAACACGTGAGAATACGCAGGACAATGGCTGAGGACCTCAGGGTTCAGTTCCTCGAGTGTCGGGTGGACCGAGAGATGCTGCATCCACACATGGCAGGACCAACATCCGAGGACAGGGAAACCGGATGTTGAGGCTTGATTGATCTGTGCTACTCCGGATATCTCTGGTACTTCTAAATTTCCCAGGACGGGACAGTGAGCACCTGCCGGCCAAAGTCTGGGATGTCTGTAGGCTGCTGGTGGGTGCAGGATGGGCCTCATTGAACTCTGTAGTCCATGCTTGGAGGAGAAAGAACCAAGGTTTGGGCTGGTAGAGAGGCAAGTATGGAGTCATGAGTGAAGAAAGGACAGATTCAGGTTGGGTCCCGGGTTGGAACGATTAAACGATGAGACTTAACCAGGTCTGGGGGTGGAGGCCAGGCCTCGGGGTGTGGGCCTGTAATTTCAGCTATTTGGAATGCAGAGGCAAAGGCATGGAAAATTCAAAATATAAGGTACAAAGAGGGCTGGCAATATATTCAGTGGCAGAGCAAATGCCTAATGTGAGTGGTCCTGGATTCAGTCTCCAGCACTGGAAAATGAAGGAATTATAAAGTAAAGTAAAATGTGAGCCTCACTGGAGATCTGAATGCACGTGTGCCACCCAGGCAAGGCGGTGTCAGTGGGGTGGTGGCAGGATGGGGCTAGGACCTACTTCAGGCACAGCAGGGCATGCATTAAGTGACAGCTAGGGTAAAGAACTGGGCAACAGAGCAGATTCACTCTGGCCTGAGAACTCGTGAGAACACTGCCAGCCCCTCACCCCCCGGCTCCATTACTCACTTCCACTGAAAAGATGGGCAGGAAATTCTTTCACTACCTAGAGTGGGCATTGTCTCCCAGCGCTGAGATCTGGGCTGCGAACTGCTCCGGGGAAGCATGTGAGTGGCAGGTGAGAAGTGAGCAGGTGTGGTACCAGGTGTGTGTGTAGGGGTGCCAGCTTCCCGGTGTCTGTGGCACACTTTGCAAATCTGGGCTTCCTAGTAGCCCAAGTGTCACCCCAGTCCTTTCTAACGTGATCGGTACCTGGGCCTCTGCACTGTCTTATGCCAAGAAGCATAGTCCAGCCACAACAAGTGAGACTGCTTTCTTCAGACACCCCAGTTCCCTCCTCCCTCCTCGTCTTCTGGGTTCAGCCATTCATGTTCCCCGGGACTGCTCTTGGGAGGTACAAGGAAATGAGACACCCCCGACCTGGATCTAGCCTGTTCTTACTTCAAGCCTGTGTCTCATGTGTACAGGAAAAGCATGATTCATATCTAATTTCATTCTGAGCAGTTGTGTCATGCGTATTAAGACACTCCCACCCCTGTGAGTTTGCTCCACGCAGAGGAAAGGCATTTTCAGGGCCTTCATTTTGCAAACACTCTTCTGTGTATTACCTGCAAGTGTTCCGGAATGCTGTGGAGATGGTTGGGAGCCTGGCTGTGCTCCTTTAGATGGCATGGGAAAGTGTCATTGTTCTACGGCTTGGCAAAATGGAGCCAGCTGTCTGGTCTCTGAGAACTTGCTCTCTGAAGGTCTCTAGGAACTGGAACTGCTTGTGCAGCAAAGGTGTCTTTGCCTTGCTAGCAAGCCTCAACTTTCAGATGATCGAAGAATCTAGAAGAATCTGAAGCCACAAAACTGTCATCTCAGTCACTAACAAGGAAGAACGACAGGCCCCAGGATGCCGTCTAGTGAGTGGGTGGGAACGACCCTGGCTGGGAACTCCAGGCTGGAGTGCAGCTTGCTGCCTCTTGCGTGCTAGCAGCCCTGTTGAGTACAACTTGTGATTAATTAGAGCCACGGCTGATGGGGTTTCTCAGGGCTGGTGCTGGAGCGGTGCCTGGGAGGCCTGCTAATGTGTCCTGCCAGTGTGCTGGCTGGCCTGTGTGGATGTCTCTGCAGTCTTTTTCGAGGCAGAGCAGGCAGAATGTGTGTACCACATCTCCTGTCCAACTCCGGAGAGTTGAACCTGCCAGCTTCGGCCCACATTCTGCCAGACGACGGGAAGATGCTCCGATGTTTCTGGCCGGAACAGTGTGTGTGCTCTCTGTGCTGAGCCACAGCTTCTGTGCTGGCAGAATCAAGGCAAACACGATCTGCTGGCTGCCTCCTCGGTGGTCCTCCTTAGGCCTGCCCTGTGTGGCTGCCAGGAGAGAGGCTTGCGAGGCTGTTAATTAAAACCATGGCACTCTGGGCAGGGAAGACGTTCAAAACTCTGAAATAATTTTCCTTAATAGAAATTGTGTTTCGGAGGTACTCAGGGAGGTCAGGCCAACCAGGGAAACCCACAAACCACAAATGAGCTCAAATAGGGTTATCCAGTTTGTTTAACTTTGTGCCCACAGGCAGGGTGGAGAGCGGGATCTGCCACCAGCCTCGGGCTACAGCAGCTGTTCTCATCTCCTGGGGCCGGAGGCCCGGGAGAGAGAACTGGACTTTCAGAGAAGCGTCTGGAACTGCTGAATAGATGCTTTGAGATTTGCTGAGCAGGCAAGGGCGAGCACAGCTCGCTAGGCAGCCGCCGTATCCAGCCATCTATAGTGCCATGGCTATTTTGAGTTGGCAATGCATTGTAAGGCGGTGACAGCAGGGAGGGCTGGGTGCCCCTGAAACCCGTCAGACACAGAGAGTTCCCTTCCTCCCATTGGCTCCCTTGCCAGAACTGCTTTGAAAAGATGGCTATTGGGCCACACTGCACAGACTCCCAGAGTGAAGGTGGATGGACTGAGAAAGGTGGCATGAACACCAGGGTGACAGCAAGGCCGCAGGTGTGAGGCCCCAGGCTGGCTGCTGAGGACCCAGGTTTGCTGTGCTGACTCTCTAAGGGTCTGAGAGTGGGAGCAGAATAATTCCTTGGATTGGGGATCTACTCTGTGTGACCCAGACTGCATGCATCCTCTCTCCTTCAGTGACCGACTGGAAGCCCAGGAAGGAAGGAGAAGTGCAAAGGGCCTGTGGTTGCTGTGAAGACATACTGCCTGGATTCTGCCGCACTGCTCTGGTTTAGTGTTATATCAACTCACAGGATCTGAAATTGTCTCAGAGATGAATCCCTCAGCATGTCTGTGATGGCCTGTCAGAAGACCAACTCCAAATGTGGGCAGCACCATCCTGAGAACTGAGATTCCAGACTGGGGAAAAAAGGGGGAGAAAGGAAGTTGAGCATCAACATCTCTGCTTCCTAACTGAGGATACAATGTGGCCAGCTGCCCCAGGCTCCTACTGCCTGGACCTCCCCAACCTGTTCCTTGCTTGCATCGCTCTTTGCCAGGTAATGATCGTAACAACAGCAAGCAACTGACCCTGGGATGCCCAGATTTACAGATTTGGAGTAGACCCTGCTCCCTATGCTGGTTCAAGGCCTGTGCTCCACTCCTCTGTCTTTGAACTCATGCCTGCCCTTGGTCTTGAAGTCAAGTGGATACAGTTTGCACCATAGAGACCCAGGAAGTATCTGGACACTCTGTTGTCATGGAAGCATGACTCTCCTTGGACTCACATATATCTCCTTCTAGGATGTCCTCCAATCCTGCAATTCAGTCTCCATAATGTCCATAGGGAATTTGCTCTGCTCCTAGAATCTTGGACCTCTGGCCATCAGGGGGTTCTCACATGACTGGTATAGTTTGTATCTGGAGTGTTCCCCAAATCTCAAGTGCTGAAGACTTGGTCCCCAGCTATGGTGCTGGCAAAGGCCATAGAAATTTTAGGAGGGGAAGCCATACTGGAGAAGGTGGATTACAAAAGGTGTCTTTGGCTGAGTATAGAGGTATATTATTTGTGTTTTAATAAATAAAGCTTGCCTGAAGGTCAGTGCAAAGCAGCCACACTAGTCAGCCACACAGGCCAGGCAGTGGCTGCACATGCCTTTAATCCCAGCACTAGAGAGGAATATAGGGTGCAATGAAACAGGAACTCTCTTTCAGTCTGAAGAGCTCTCTAGTGACTTGGTTACCTTTTCTTTTCTGAACTTCAGGTTGAACTCTAACATGTGTCTCTGGGTTTTTATTAACCATGCTACAGCTGGAGGCAGTAAGATCCCTTCCATTTCTCTTCTCTGGTTTTGGCTTGCTGGAACCATAAGATGTGCATCTCTGCTTTGCCATCTTGAGATGATGTTCTGCCTTGATATGAGCCCAAGGTGATGGGGCCAAGTGATCCTGGACTGGGAGCTCAGCAAAACTGATGGAGATGGCATCCGTGAACTGCCCTGGGTTGTTCTTGCTATAGCTCAGGTTCTGGACATACTGCCCTCCAATGACCAGCAGGGGCCTGCTTCCAAGTCTCCCAGGACTTAGCTGGTCTTTGCCCCTGGTTTCTAAAGTCTCTGTCCTCTAGATCTTCTATGGTGACTGGAGTGTCATTGTTGTTGCTGGTGGTTACTCAGACCGCACCTGCGTTTATACCAGTGAGTTAACAAGATGGGAGACTGAGCTGAAGTTCCCACACATGTGTCATAGATTCTAGAAGACTGATTACCTGCCTTGCGCTGTGGTTGTAGAGAGCAGTACAGGAGCCAAAGTATCCTGGACCATCTGTAGCCTCCTTAATAATCATTTGCACCCCATATTTATGTTTTAGTTGTCATCTGTGTGTAAACAGAGGATCCTCTGTCTCACCCCATCCCACAGCTGCTTTTAAAATAATTACTCAGAGGCTTAATATTAATTACAAGCTGTTTGACCCATCACTCACGCTTATTACTCACTAGCTCTTACTTACAACTTCAATTAACCCATTTCCATTAATCTATATTTTGCCATATGGCTTTATGGCATTACCTATTCTCTAGTACGTTTTGTTGCTCCAGTGTAATGTGAGAAGTCCTTCTGTCTATGTGTTGCTTTTATTGGTTAATGAATAAATCTGTTTTGGCCAGAGACTTAGCTGAATAGAGCTAGGTGGGAAAACTAAACTGAATGCTGGAAGGAAGAAGGTGGAGTCAAGGAGTAGCCATGTAGCCTCCACCAGAGACAGATGCTCAGGAACCTTGCCAGTAAGCCATAGCCACTTGACGATACACAAATTAATGGAGATGGGTTAGTTTAGGATAGAAGAGCAAGCTAGAAATATGCTTAAGTGATTGGCCAAACAGTATTGTAAATAATATAGTTTCTGTGTGATTATTTCAGGAATCTGAGCAGCAGGGAAACAAACAAGCAGCCTCTGCCTACATCAGTGGCCCCCTGGCATCTGCCCCTGACTTCACCCTTCTCCCTGTATCTCTGCTTGAATCTCCTGGCTCGTTCTATCCTGCCTTGCTATAGGCCAAAGCTTCTTTATTAACCAATGGTAATGAAACATATTCACAGCATGCAGAGAAACATCCCACATCACATCCCCTTCTTTGTCAAATAAAAAAGGAAGGTTTTAGCTTTAATATAGTAAATTACATATACCAAAACAGGTATCAAGTAAGAATTATGGTTACAATATCTAGTCTATTTGTATTTGACAAAATTAGAGAAAATATTTATTATCTATCGCATCTTGGTATCTAAAGTTTTATATTTAATTTACCCTTTTATCATAACTAAGAAAAACTATAATTATAAATATCTAGTATTTAATCCCATCAAAGACCTGAGAAGGAAATAATATTACCTGAGTGAGCAGGAAGTACAAGCAAGTGACTTCTAAAAAAAAAAAAAATTAAGAAATTACAGAAACAGCTGATTGCCTGAACAGTCACCCAGGGTTTCTCTGTGACACTAGGGCATCCAACTTTGGCTATAGGCCTAGAATATCTGACAAACCATTTTAAGAGGCAGAAAAAAATGAAGGACTGTCCAACCCTGCCTTAGCAAGGCTTAGCAGTCACTTTGCTTTGGGTCCTGCTGGTCCAAGTTGGACAGCGTGCTTACTGCTAGCAGTCGAGGTGAGGAGGATAATTTTTTGCCCAATGGTCTAGTTTTGCCAAAAAGAAAACAAACACCATATGGAGTGTCTTCAGTGCCCATTATCTTCTCAGGAGTAAATCAGTGCTGCCAGGAGCAGACATGTTTCACATCAAAAGAATTCTGTTATTAAAACATTTTAAATGCCAGGTTGGCACTGGGTTGCCCAAACTGGTCTTAAATTTACTCTGTAGATCAGTAAACTTTGAACTGGCAAGCCCCTGCCTCAGCCTCTCTAGTCCCTGTGATTCTAGGCTTGTGCCTCCAGGCTCAGTGGGCTTCTGTATTTACAAAAAGCAGATCTGAGGAAAAATCATGTTTGAGATTTATTTTCTCGTGCACACATTCCAGGCAGAGAAAACAGGAATCAGGAGAGGGTCAGGGTATTTACATGGAGCGGGGAACAGGGAGCCAGTGGGGAGAAGGCTGGCGTCTGGGGAAGTTTACCAATAAAGGAATTGTGTGACTTCCCCTCCCTTACTGGGAGAGCCAGGGAACTAACTGCTCTGAAGGAGACATCAAGCATCAGTCTGGTGCCGGTGGTGGTGGGGAGAGCTGCAGCCCCTAACACACCAGGCACTGAACAGGATCGCTGCTCCCTCCACTTGTCTTAGGAACCCAGATGCTATTGCCACAGGCACTCTGTGAACAAACAGTGGCCAACTGCAAGGGCTGGCTTCCCTCATTGTCCCCTCAAGGGTGGTCCCAGACTGGGGTTCTGACTGGATCAGCAGAGGGCAGGCACCAGGCACACAGAAGGTCAGGCCAGCAGAGCCTCCTGGTGGGAACATGACTGGCCACAGGTCCGTGGAAACCTTTGCTTGAGGACTTGTCCCGTCAAAGGTCTCTGGTTCTGTGGGGCTTGTGAGCAAGAGGAGACGACAGAGACAGACTGAAGTTTTGAGACCCCCACATATTTATCTGCTGCAATAAAATTCAGATCCATCAACATGAGTAGTGAGCCAGCTACTGTTTGCTGAGGGCACACACCCTAAACAAATCTGAGATGGGTCTTCACATGGACCATGACTCAAGGATGGGAGGGGGTTCCCACTTCCCTCATGAAGCATATGGTACTGTGGTCCCCCACAGACTCAGGGTATGAGTGCATGGTCCCACTTTCTGGTGTGGGTTTGAAGACAGTAGGGCCTTTAGGGGATAGAAGAGGAACAAAGGTTATTTCTGTCCCTGCTTCTGCCAATGGCTCTGATTCCTCTCAACTGCCCTGAGCCAGTCTCCTCTCCTTGTTCGCATGGGAGCCAGTTCTTCATGGCTGTGCCCTCCCCATAGCCATGGCCCCTCTACCATGATGGATTCAGATCTCTCTGAAACCACAAGACAAAGCAAGCCTTCCCCTCTCTTCAACAGTTTCTGCGAGGTGGTCAGACATGGTAAATGCAGAATGAGAGTTTGGAAATCCCCACCCACTATCTCAATCACACTTCAGGCTGGTCTTTCTTCTTCATCAACTCATTTAAATTCAGTTTTGGGAAACAAAGTTGTTTTTGAATTTCAGCTACAAACAAGATTTCGGTATTTATTCTGTTAACTTAGAAATGACTCTAGGCTTATAGGTATCGCTCATATGCTACAGGCATTTCAAGAGACACAAAGAATGTGGACAAACTGGGAATCATCCCACAGCTCACAGGAATTCTCTGAACACTGTCCCATGAGAGGGAGCATCCTAGAGACGCTTAGGAGCAGCGAGCTTGGGAACTCTTGGAGAACGACTTAGTTACTTGTCTCACTGCTATGAGAAAATGCCTGAGAAAAGCAGGCTTGTTTGGGCTCACAGTCTGAGGGGACCATCCTTTGAGATGGGGATGGCGTGATGGCCGGACCATGAGGCAGCTGGTTACAGTGCATCCCTAGTCAGGAAGTAGGGAGAGGTGAAGGCTGCAGCTCAGCTAACTCTCTCCTTTTTACTCGGCTCAGGAAGCCAGCCTCTGAGATGTGTCTCTGACAGTTAAGGAAGTCTTCCCACCTCAGTGAACTAACTCTAGACTTCTCCAAACACGCGTGCCCAGCATGTTATTTTCATGGTGATTCTAGATCCTTTCAAGGGGACAGTGAAATCTGCATTTGGGTTTTCCTAGCTCCCAGGGCCCTGCATCCCTCTGCTGGGATGGTGGCTTGCATTTCTCCAATGGTCTGGCTTTTGTCGCATTCCAGGACACTTCTTCTTTTTTTTTTTCCTAGAGAAAGAGCTCTGAGGGGTGCTGGTTTTTTAAGACTGCAATTTTCAAGCAGGCATTTCCAAGGCATAAAATTTGAATTTGGTTGGTAAAACACTCTTGAAGGTAAAGGTGTTGGCCTCCAAGAAAGGAGAGGCCGTGAGTTGTGTATTTCCAGAGGAGGTCCTTGTGGCAGTGAGTCTGAGTCATTCAGGTCAAAATGGAACCCCCTGACACACGGACACAGACAAATGTGTCCATGGATAATAATTGCTGCCAAGGGAAGCTAAATAAACGCTCCAGCTTTGTTTGCTCTGAGCTGACTTAAAGGTCACCCACGTGGGAGGTCACAGAATGGCAGTAACTTGTGAGACCCCACTTGCTTCCCTGTGGAGGGAGCCTCTGCCTCTGGGTTACCATAACAGTTGTCTGGGGTATTTTGAGGGAGCCCTGACTCTTCCCTTGTGGCCTCAGGTGTGGCCTGGTATATCTGTCTCCACACAGGGTCCCCCTGCTGCTTTGCTGGTCTGCATGTGGACAGGTCCTCATCTGGGAAACGTTTATCCAAGGCCCTACATGCGTTTTCACAGCCCATTGCCTGTTAGAGCAGACAACCTCTCCTCACACCCTGCTGGGTGATCCTTCCGCAGCTGCAGGTCACATCCTCCAGCCTGTCCTCAGGTCCAAACTAGACCCAAGCCCAGCATGTCTGCATAGGATTGCTCAACAGTTTCAGGGACAACCTGGCCGCCTGCCTTGACTGACCCACCTGCCACTCAGGAGACAAAGCATCATTTGAAACTGTGTCCTCGGCCAGCAGAAAATGAGCAAGCGTCAGGCCCTGCAAGTAAATCTAGGCGCTTCTCTGCAGAGGGTAGCCTGTCTCTGCCTGCTGCCTCTGTGTTGTTCTAGCTGAAGATGGGACACTTGGGCCACAATCCCAGTAAACCCTCACCTGTACTCACAGGACTTAATTCTGTCTTGTTATCATTTAGCCAATCGGTTAGGAAGAAAACACTCGATTTTGAGATATTCATTGGCTCTTTGGCTTGAAGATGGCCACTGTCTTTCAGATTCTGTCTTTTGGAAAACGGCTGTTCAAGACCTCTGCCAACCTCTTCACTGGCATATTATTCTCTCATTGATTTAGAAAAGCTTTTTGTATATTGAAGATATTAGCTCTCTGTTATAGAACCATGAAATTGTTATTTTTGACTCTGTGGATGGCATTTAAAAACATTCTAATGGTGCATTCTGTATTGTTGTATTCATAGGTCTGCATTTGTATTTTCCGATTCCCGTGTGTTCAAAATGGCCAATGAATCTCACATCATCATACTGTAGATATTCTCCTTTATTTTCTTTTTATCCATTTTAATTTTTTTCTTTTCATGGAAATCTTTCAGACATTCATTATGTAGTGGAAAAAATGGATTTGCATCCAACTTTATATTTTAGATCTCTCATTCCTAGTGCTTGCTCTCTGGACATGGCCACCATATGCTACACTGAAAGTCTCTGTTGGGGCACTAGTCCTAGCTAGCATGATTTATTTTCCACTAGGTGCTATTTATTATTATTATTATTTTATCAAACCATACTGCTTTACTGAAATGTCACCACCAAATACATTGTTAACGCCTGGCAAGACACATTTCTTCAAACCACTGATCAAAGGACTTTCTTGGCTGTGGTCAGGGGTTCACTTCTCACACAAATTTAAAGTGGTTTAAATTATGTTGGTTTGTTGTGTGTGTGTGTGTGCATTGCATGTGTGTATGCATGTGTGTATGCATGTGTATTACATGTGTGTGTGTGCATTGGTATGCTTGTGGAGGTCAGAGGACAACATGCAAAAGTCAGTTTTCTCTCCTTCCATCACGTGGGCTCAAACTCAGGTCCTCGGCCGTTGAGGTAAGCGTCCTTGCCTGCTGAGCCATTTTTGTCCCTCCACATGCACTTAGAATCTCTCCCTTTATCCCAAGTTAAAATATAACCCACAATAGGATCTTATTGAATTCATAGACCAACAAGAAAAACTATATTTTTGTAATTTTTAAGTCTTTGGGCCCAATAAAGTAGGCACGCATCTTCATTTATTGAAATAGTTTAAAATGTTATTTTATTAGTAATATACTTGTGTCGATGTGTGTGTGCATATATGCGATGTGATAGTGAGCACACCCATGCATGTATGTCTAGAGATTTGAGGTCAATGCCAATTGTCTGCCCTCTCCACTTTATTTTTTGAGCCAGAGTCTCTCACTGAACCTGGAAAAGCGGCTCTCGCAGTCAGAATGACCAGTCAGCAACTTCCCAGGCTCCCCCTGTCTCCGCACAACAAACTGGGGTTACAGGCAAGCACCACCGGACGACTTTCACGTGGCTGTGGGAATTCGAACTCAGGTCCTCACTCCAGCACAACAAGCCCCCTACCCACTGGGGAACCCATTCTGACTTATCTTTGGCTTCACACATGTCCTGAGTTTATTGCTACATTTATTTCTAGGTGTATTGGGGCTTGATCGATTGCAAGTGATTCTCAAAGTTACGTTTTTCTCAACTTCTTATATTTTATGTATGAGCAAGCCATTGATTGGTGTGTATTGCGTAAAACTGATTAGACTTCTGTGTATTTATTGTTTTAATATTTTTCTGTTATTTTGGTTTTCTCCAGGAATACAACCTTATTATCTATAAATTACGGCGGTCCCATCTCTTTGCATGTTCTCCACAGCTTTTATGCGTGTGTCTAATCGCTTCCCTCACTGCTTTATTTTACAATGGTGGCAGGAAGCCCCCTTAAACTGTTCCTAATGGGACGCCTCTAGTATTTTTACAATTAATTATGAAGGTAATTTTTGGACGGAAATGTGTGGGTTTTTTTTTTTTTTTGAATCCTGTAAGGAGGTAACCACCCATTTGTGAGCATAAGACGAGGATATTATATTTTTATTAAATGTCTTTATGGCCTATAAAAAAGACATAATGGCGTGGCTTGCCTTTCCTCCTGTGGACGCCAGGAAGGTGTTTTTAGCTTCTAGACTGAAGCTCTTACAGCGTGTGAATCTGAGCTCCTCGTCATCCATCTCGGCGTGAACTGACTTCACTCAGCGTTTGCATGAACCTTCTCTCTACCCTCTCCTGGGGCCTGTCAGGCCCTGGCATCTGGTTCACGTTGACAATCATAGCAACCGCCTTTTCTTTCTCGTCTCACTAGAGTTGCTTCCGGGTCTGTGGTACAGGAATGATCAGTGCCTTGAAGACCCCAGAAAATAAAGACTCCGAGAAGCTTGGTAGTCTGGTGGGTGGAAAAATCTGGCAGCCTGGCACACCTGCTGCTGAGGGGAACAGAAGGCATTTTAGCCCTGTTGGTGAATGCCATGCTAATACCCAGTTAGATCCGAATGCTTGGTCCCGGTTGTGTCTCTGCTTCCACGCTCAGTTTCAGAAGAAGTGGGGAGATGGAGCAGCCTTACAATGCTGAAAACCTCTCAAGACTGACTGGGCTTCTGGCCAGGTGGTTTTGGTTTAAGCGATTGCGGGAGAAGGGACTCTTCCGTGGTGGGGCTGACTGCCAACTACTCTGGCAACTCCAGGGAATCAGCTTCTTTGAGTTGTCACCCATGCCGGGTGGGTTTTGGTGGTGGCTGCACCTTCCCAAGTCACCCACGTTCGGTGGGATTTTGGTGGTGGCTGAGTCTTCCTGAGTCGCCTGTGCTCCTTAGGAAGCTTACTGGTTCACCAAGTCAGACTTGGGAGGCATTTCTTTGGTCTTTTGCTGCCCTGTCTGTATCTGAGAAAGAATAAATGGTTCTTCATCACAAGAGGACACAGCCCAGCTCCGCCCTCTCCTCTGCACGCACAAGGAGGCCAGGGCTAGAATTTTCACTATCACTCATCTTACTGGTTAACAATTCAGAAACGACCAGAACGTTCTTCAGTGGGGGGAGAAAGGATGCGGTGGTTTGTGCACCTTCCTACTATAAAGCCTTTTAGATTAGCCCCACCCTAGGGCACCTAGACAGCTTCAGCTATCAGCTCGACACAGCCTAGGATAATCAAAGGGAGCCTGGACAGGGGAATTGCCTTGATTGGATTGGCCTGTTGACATGTCTGTGGAACATTTTCTTGATTGCCAGTTGACATAGGAAGGCCCAGAACAATGTGGGTGTCACATGCCCAGATGGTTCTGGGCTGTACACGAAAGGTTGCACGGACCTGGGAATAAGCCAGTCAACCGTGATCCTCCATTGTTTCTGTTTTAAGCCTCTGCCTTGGCTTCTCTTGTTGATGGACTGTCAATCAAATAACTCTTTTCTGCCCTAAATTCCTCATGTCCATGGTGTTTATTACAGCAACAGATGGCAAGCTAGAACTTCCCCATCAGCCTGGAAAATTCCTAAAAACTAAATATTCCAGTGATAGTAGGAAAGTGAATGATGGACCTGCCTGAAAAGTGGCTCAGCAGGTGGAGGTGCTTGCTGCCAACGCTGAGGACCTGAGTTCAAGTCCCGGAATCCACACGGTGGAAAGATTCCTGTAAGTTGTCCTCTGTCCTCTACACATGCTCCATTACAGGTGTTCTGCCTTCCGTGCTCACAGAGATAAATGGATAAATGTAAGAAAAATTTTTAGAACAATGTGGATGAGGACATTTTCTCCATGAAAGGATAAAAGTGTTACTAATGTTGCACATGCGTGAGCAGAAACACAGTGGGAAAGATGCTCACCACCTTCAAGGGTCAGCACTGAGAATCAGCATCCCACAAGCACCGAGGTTGGGGAGAGAGGGAGAAGGGGAAAGAGAATTGAATTCACTGGATATGGTACTTTGAATGGTACTGATAGGCTCATATGTTTGAATACTTGGTCCTAGTTGGTGGAACTCCTTGAGAAGGATAGCAGGTGTGGCCTTGTTGGAGGAAGTGTGTCACTGGGGGTGGTTTCTTTGAGGTTCCAAAGCCTAGGCCATTCCCAGTTAGCTTTCCATGTCTTCCACCTGACCCATGGCTCCAACTTACAGTTAAGAATGTAAACTCCCCATTGATACTTCAGCACCATGGCTGTCTGCTTGACCACAGTGGTCATAGACTCACCCTCTCAAACTGATAGCCCCAATAAGCTCTTCTATAAGTCACCTTGGTCATGGTCTTTTCACAGGGATTAGAAAGTAAGACTGGGCAGTGCATTCAGGAAGCAGAAGCAGGTGGATCTCTTTGATTCTGAGGCAAGCCTGGTCTACAGAGTGAGTTCTAGGACATATAGGGCTAGACAGCAAACCCTTTATAGAATAAAGAGAGAGAAAGAGAAAGAAAGAAAAGGAAGGGAGGAAGAGAGAGAGAGAGAGAGAGAGAGAGAGAGAGAGAGAGAGAGAGAGAGAAAATAAAGTACCTAAGACAGGGCAAAATGGCATGCTGTAAATACAGGGACAGTGTGGTACTTTACAGACCTAGAATGCAGGCGTTCCATTTCTTCAGCCAACTATTTACTACATCCTCTGCAGCCCATGCTAATATTTATTTGGATCCTCAATCAGGGACTCCGTGGGGGTCTTTTCTGAGTCATTTACTCTTTTTCTACCATTTCTGTTTAGTAGTACCTTGTCTGTTTGTCCTTAGAAGTGGAGGTGGCTGCTGCACATGATGGAGGGTGGAGCAAACAGTGCATCCAACATCTGTTTCCCAGAACCTAGCAGGATGGTGCGCATGAATGGTGTTCACTTATCAGCTTTTGGAAGACTTGGTAGAGGCTTCCGAGTACTACTGTCCTTCTCAGGAAGCGTAGCCTCTTCTGCAGGGTCTCAGTGGAGCCCTCAGACCTCTGCACAGTGGGTGACAGTAACACTCTGCCTGTGGTGTTGCAATATCTCTAGCTAAGGCTAGATGACAACAGGAGGAACAACTTGCCCAGGAAAGACCTCTCTAGGAAGGGGGAGGTGAGAACAGGGTGTTCCCATTAGCTTGTGTCTTTGGGGGGTGGTTAGCCTAGCAAGAACCAAGGTGAAGCTTGAGTCCTTCTGAAGGCCATGCTTAAAGATGATCCAGGGCAGGAGTCCTGCCATGAGCTATTCCCTCAGTGCTAGGGAGTTTGATCTAGGGCCTGAGCACTTACCTGAAGGTAGATTGCCATAGTGACAAGTTCTGAAGCTGAGTAACCTGGGACAGAGGGCCCTGATGTTGTCACCTGAGACAGAGCGTCCTGATAGTGGATCACCTGAGATAGAGGGTCCTGATGGTGGGTCACCTGGGACAGAGGACAGAGGGTCCTGATGGAGGGTCACCTGGGACAGAGGACAGAGGGTCCTGATGGAGGGTCACCTGGGACAGAGGACAGAGGGTCCTGATGGAGGGTCACCTGGGACAGAGGACAGAGGGTCCTGATGGAGGGTCACCTGAGACAGAGGGTCCTGAAGCTGGGTCACCTGGGACAGAGGGTCCTGATGGTGGGTCACCTGGGACAGAGGGTCCTGATGGTGGGTCACCTGGGACAGAGGTTCCTGATGGTGGGTCACCTGGGACAGAGGGTCCTGATGGAGGGTCACCTGAGACAGAGTGTCCTGATGGTGAGTCACTAGGGTGAAGGGTTGCACTCATAGGTAGCCATCCTCTGTCATGTCCATGGATCCTTGAGGCCCTGGACTCCTTTAAGGAAAGGGTGTGGCCCCGGCAGATTCTCTCCTACTGGCCAGAGGCTTCTTTCTAATTTCCTTTTTATTGCCAGGTCTCTCTGGAGGCACCGATGGTGCTGGGCTGGTAAAACAGTCCCTGCAAGCCAACCGTGGCTGCACGAGCAACACTCACCTACGCAGGAGGCTCTCCAGGTGATGGATGCGCTTTTGATCAGCACACGACAACAGTTTGACTTTTCCCCAGAATTATCATTTAGATCAGTTTAACTAATCTGTCCCAATTTGTCCCCCGTGCCTTCAGGTCTCTGTTTGCACAGGGCGAGAATAACCACGTCTAGAGTGCAAAATTAAGAGCAAGCAGTAATGACCCCAGGGACCAGGTGGGCCAGGCATAGACAGAAGGAGGCCCTCATTACGCAGGCACCTGTGAGCCGCCCAGAGGTGTAATTGGCACATTTGACTGCATATTTCTGGGCCTTTCTACTATCTCTCTGATGTGATAAAATTAGCTTCAACCACAAAAGGGAAATGAATAGGCTTTTTAAGCAAATGTGTAGAGAAAGCCCCTATTTGTCTGGATCAGTTGAAAGTGGCCCCATCTGAAGTCAAGGGTGCGCACTGGGTGACCTTTCAAGGCAGCATCCAGACTTAAGATGTTAGATTGTCTCCCTTTAGGTTGGAAAAAAAAAAGAAAGAAAGAAAGAAAGACATTGGCACTTCAGAGTGAACTGAGCACAAAGGGAGTTGGAGCGAGAGATGGGGAAGGGGGAGAACAGAGCTGTGCTCTGACCTATAGGGGCTAAGGTGCCCAGAATGGATTGTGGTATATAAGGGACCCCATTTTGTCTTGTGGATCTCACCTTCTCCACCTGGGCACCACCTGAGAGGCTCACCCTGGTCTCTCCCATGATTCCTCACTGCCTCATCAGAGAGGAAATGGCTGCCTGGGGTCTCTCAGGGTGCAAGGGAGAGAGACTCCAGTTTCATACATGGCCATGCTCACTGAGCTGTCCCCAGACAGCGAGGTCAAGGGAAGATGACACTTGCTGCTCACTAAGCCGTCCCTGGACCGTGAGGCTGAGGAAAGATGACTCTTGCTTGTGTTTCCTTCTTCCATCCAAGAAAAGTCCCAGAGACCTACATGGTATGCCCGAGGCTGTAGAAATGAACTAAATGAGGCCTTGGGAGAGGCCCTTGGGAGCGGCCCGGACTCCATCTTTACCCGATGTCCTTGGTGGAAGCATCACCCTCCTTTCACTGAGACAGGTCCTGCCCTGACAGATGTGAGGCTGCTGTGGAGGGGGTGTGACCAGACTACAGAGGCCATGTTTACGGACCCCACCAGTATCTCAGTAGTGAGCTCTATGCTTGAAGCAGATCGCAGAGACGCAAGGCAGTGGTTAGCACTCGACTGTGTCAACCTTGACTGTATTGTGAGCCGCCACCGAAGGGGCAGATGGCCCAGGGGTCACCACATGGAACTCAGAGTTAATCAGGGTCCGGTGAAAGACCTGCCCATTCCTAAGAAAGTTCCCACCCCATTCTCAGTCCCAACTGCTCACCAATGACGGAGCGGGCTTTCAGAACACCAGCCAGATGCTGTGCTGTTGGCTATTCTAGTGGGGTGGCTGCTTGGTCATCTCAACTCCTGAGCTCCAGTTTCCTCACCTAGAAAAAAAAAATCAAGACTAAGAATCAGGGTTAGGAGCCTGCCACCAAGCCCAGTAGCCTGAGGTTGGTCTGTGGGAGCCACATGGCAGAAGGAGAGAACCGGCTACCAAAGGAGCATCATGGCCAGTAAATATTAGAACTAGACCAGGTGAGGGCAGGATTCATCCTTGTGTTGAGGTTGGCAAGGACACAGAGGACCGACGGGTGACTTCTTCAAGCAGGCCTGTGAGCTTGGCTGCCATGCCTGACCTTTCTTGGGATCCCTTCATGCCGGACCCTCCCACTACTAGGAAAGCTTTGTTCACAGTGCTTGGTCGCCTTCTGCTCCCCAAGGCTCCAGGGCAGAGAGGAGACAGCAGAGATAAATAAATGTAGGCAGTCAGTGAGGCACACTAAAAGGCGATTTACAAAGCAATCTCATAAACTGTCTCCGCCGTTTCCTCCTTCAGTCCTAATCCAATGTGTTTGTGATCCCAACGCCTCTGGAGTTAGACAGAAGACACTGAGACACAGACATGGCTCACCTATGGTTCCCTTCTGATGAGAGGTCAGCTGGAAATGGGAACTGATTTGTCTGACAGAAGCCAGCCCGGGCAAGTCACAGATAGGGGCTATGGAAAGGGACCGCACCCCCCAGCCCAATGGCCTTTCCCCTTCTGTCTATGGACCAAGTCCCCCCCACCCCATGCTATTAAGCGCATTTGCAGACTGCCCCTTGGAAGACCACAGCATTACACGAAGTTGGTTTTCCTGTCTGGTTGTTGATACCAGCAGCCACCTCGGGTTGCACTTTGGGAGACTGAGTGCGGTGGGTAGCACTTGTGATCTGGGGTAAGAGTTCTCTTTCACATTTGCAGGGAGAAGGTGAGGTGGGGGCAGTCAGAACTTCAGAATCTGTCAGTAACCGTCAGGGAGTGGGGAGTATTATCTGGGCTCAGCAGCAAGCTCACAGGGCTTGGGCCTGGCTTTTATCGGTGAGGAGTTTGTTCTGTAGCATAAAGGTCATCAAGAATGAACACAGGTCAATGAAACTGAGACTTCCTGGGGCAGCAACCATACCCCCTCATGTTTGAAGACCTTACAGGTGGGCACAAGTGTCTGTAGAATATCTCTGCTCCCGCAGGACAGTGGCAGGTTGTCCATCCCTTGGCTAGGAACTGTGAACCTGTTGGTCTTTGTTGGTGTTTTTTCTTTGACAAGGTGAGGATGAAGCTGGCCTGGTGCTGTCCTTCTGCTGTGGTTCCTTGGTTTGCTGGGCATGTCCTGCATTTACTGTCACGTGATTCCTGTTCTCCAAGCCCCCTCATGACCATGGTGAAATCTGAAGTCCTCACTCCAAGGTTCTGCTTTTCTGTCTCCCCTCCAGTTGCTCTCCACAGCCCCTCACCACCTCCTCCCCGGGCCCTACCTCAGGCCCTTGGCACGTGCTGCTTCCTCCATCTAAAATGCCTCATACCCATGGGGTTGTGAGGATCTTCATTTCTTTGGGCTCTTGACTGAGGGTCGATCTTGGTTGAGACCCTTGACAGCCAGGTAGATCCCTGGGGGAGCTCAGGGAGGTATAGTGGTACCTGCCTCTCCTCCTCTGGCTCCCAAGGTCTGGTTTGGAGGATGACACAGGACACTGGCTTCTCCTCCTCAGCGGGCATCTGTCCCTGGTGTCAGTATCCCTGTGACCTTCACTGTGGCTAGGAAGAACACACTGCTTTTGGGTCATTTGCTTTAGGAAGAAGGCCAGGTGGCCATTTGTGCCCCATGCCAAGCCAGTTTAGGGAGGTTGCTTGGTGATGTGGAAGAAGGAATGGAAGATGGAAAGTGAGGTCTGATGCTGGTGGCTCTCACTAGCTGTGTTTTTATAGAGTCTATTATCCTCTATTTATAGGCTTATAGTTACTGCACAGAATTTTACTGGTAATGAAGTTATATAGAATTCTGAAACCTGCTTATAAAGCCACTGTGTGTTTATAATTCTTCTGATGCTAAAAAGGTAGCTTTTATGGAAAATTTAGAAAATACATTTTGCGTAATGAAAATAAGAATCACCTGTAATATTTTTTTTTAAAACATTTCACTCACCTCATTTAAGATAGGCAGATGTTTACATTTCTGACTGCCGGTACATTTTTATAAAGCGTAACATACTGTGCACCATCTTCACCCGCTCGAGCTGAGGCGAAATGGAATAAAGTACAGCCCAGTGCTGTTTCAGGGGTTTCTCACCCCCACCCTCTCACTGTTTCATCTCTTTAGAGCACAGAGCAGCCTCAGTGGAGGGGGGGGATACATGTCTGCCACTTGACTTGTGCCTGGCCACAGCACGTGAGACGAGGTGAATTAGGCCAGCAGGCGTGACTGGCGGCTCCTCCAGAGGCTACCGATGTGGAAGAGCTTGTCTCCCTTTGATCTCTCCAAGCTCCAAAGCCCTGGCCTCAGGGTGAGCTCCTGTTTGCAACCCCAACTTCGTGTCTTCTCAGCAAGGCAGGTGGCCCCAGTGGTGACCAGTAGTGACCAGTGGTGACCACATGAGAGCAGGCTGAGAGTCTGATCTGGTTGAAACATATCTTGTTAAATGTAAGGGTGAGCTTGGTGCAGTGAACTTAAACCAGACTAGTGATCTCTGGGAACAGTTTGGGGGGAATCAAGACCCTGCCCATCCAACTCCAGCTATTCAGGACTGAGTTAAGAAGTAGGCACGAAACACCAGCTTTTCTAGTGAGTCACTGTTGAAGGAGGCCGCTTGTTTGCTTTTGACTGCTCAGCCCTGAAATAATCACACAGAAACCATATTATTTGCAATGCTGTTTGGTCAATAGCTTAAGCGTATTTCTGGGTAACTCATATCCTAAACTAACCCACCACTTGATCACAGCAGGCACTGATACCATCTCTCTATATCATAATCTTTCTGTATCATCACTACTGATATTCACTGAGTCGAAGACACCAATGCTATGTCCAGCCCCGAGACCAGATGACTGTTCCCCACTACTGCGTGACTGCAGCTGGAAGATCCTAGGCCTCTGGACTCCCTGCCCAGGTCTCCTCTGGGGGTGGACTCCTTTGTACTGTTCACTGGAATCCAGGCTGGGGTTGCTGCTGGGCAGCTCCGCCCATAACCTCACTACCTTGGTTTCTTTTCCTTTCAGAAGAGACCACGAAACGTAAGTGGTAATGGAAAGTGAGTTTATTCATAGTCTGGCCTCACTAGGAGTGGGCGGGGAGAGAAATCTCCCTTCTTCCCCACTACATCTGTCACCATTTACAACTTTAGGAGTCACACACAAGCATGCATACACTCACATGTGAGGGAGGTACCCAGGCTTTCACTGAGCACGGGGTCCTGGCTCCAAGTTGCCTCATTTCTCTGTTGTAGAGACAAGATTTTATTCAAGCTTCAATTGAAGAAAATGAAGCGTCCCATTATCCTCCCCTTCCAATTTTGGAAGAGTAAACAACTAGGTTTCATGGGATTTAGGGTTTCTCTCTGGGCCGGGTAGAGTTCTGCTCTGTGAGTCCATGTCTTTGGTAGGTAGAGCACAGCCTTATCTTGTCCTTGAAGGTCGGCTTCAGCTTCAGGTCCTCTTAAGCACACAGACTTTTCTTAAGGGAGGGCATATTCTGACTCAGACTTTGAGAGGATTCGGCCCATCACGGTGGGAGGACATCACAGTGTGAGCAGCCGTCACACTGAGTCCTGAGAGATGGCTGTCTGGGTTCTATCTGCCATCCCTGTTGTGTCTTTCTCCTCCAGTCTGGGCTCCTCAGCTAACCTTCTCTAGAAACACCCTCACAGACATGTACAGGCACGAAACATTTTAATTTTGAAAGTGTAAACAAATTATTTTTGGTTGGGTGCTTGTCTTCAGAATTCCTCTCCTGCCAGAGCCCCAGTGTGAGGTGGGGAAGGGGATCCAGGTACAGGGTCTGATTCTTGGGCCCCTAAAACGTTAGCATCAAGTCAACCTGACAGTCGCTGTTACTGAGTGGGAGATGGGCTTTGGGGCATGCCCACCGTCTTGTCAGAGGGATTATCTTAATTACCTCCATATGGGAAGACCCATCTTAATGGTGGGCGGGACCCTTCCTGGCCAGGGATCCTGCAAGGCAAGAATGAGAAGAGGAGCTGAAGCATGCCCTGCCCCCTCTGTCTCCTGATGGTGGCTGGCTGTGACCTGACTAGTCTCCACTTCCTTTGACTTCTCTTCAGTAGTGGATGGTGTCTTGAACTGTGAGTGAAAATGATGTCTTACTACAGGAAAGGAAAAGAAATAAAGCCCATATTCCAGACCCAGTGCTTGCTGCTGGAATGTGACCCCACGGGACCTTGCTGGAAATTTTAAGCCAAGAATCAGAAGGTGGGCTCTGGTGACTGCCCTGACTCTGAGCATGGAGGGGCGGGGCAATTCTGAGCACAGGTCTGAGTCTGGTAGGGATGGGTTTGCTTCCTGCCTCCCTGGCTGCTGAGCTGATGCTTTCCCGAGTTTTGTGCTGCTCATAGATCTCCCGGGAATGACAAAGCCGTGGGCCAGAGCCCTTCAGCACAGCCTAGCACCTCAAAGGCTCCATGAACAGCGTGGATATTGTTTCTATTATTCTTACCATGGTTACTTTTATTAAGAATTTGCTGTTCTGCCAATGTCCTCTTCTGGCCCCCTGGCCTATGAGAAGCCCTTCAGCAAGCACTATTCGGGGGATGCAGACTTGGAGGCATCCCCCTTTCTCCTCTGTTCACTTCCAATTGCCTTTTAATGGGTGAGAGATAAAGTGAAATTACAGCCTTGGGTAGCAGCTTGCCTGGGCAGCGGGAACGGTCTGGCCCTTTGTATCATATACTATAGCTGCATTTATGGTCCCCAGAGCCAAGACAGAGCACAAATCAGACCCTTTATTGCTTCTGCTAGCGCAGTGAGGACAACAGTCCCACGGGGAGAGAGGCGGAGGCCCTGGCTGTGTGCAGCATAGCACAGGGCTCCCAGGCCTGTGAGGATCAGGCCCTGCTCTCCTGTGACATCGGCTCACACGAGCAATAAGTGATGAGCAACGTGTGCATTCCTGGTCTCTCCCCTTCTCGGCTGTATCTCTATTTGTCTGGCCTGATCAATCAGCCTGTGTGTAAGTTCGGAAAAGTCTTTAACCAATAGCCTATAAAAATAAAATGTAACTTGCAAATCAAGCAGAAATGGCTCGGAACACATGAAGAGACTAGGGCCTCGCTCGTTATCTGTGATGCAGAGGCCCAACGGCCCTGCCATATGGGCACTGGTGTTGGTGAGCCACTCCCCTGGGTGACTCTGCATACTTGGCCATCAGCCTCTAAGTTCCGTTTACCTCTCATGGGGAATATTGATATTGGAACTGAAGAGATTCAGGTCATTGCTGTTGTGGGACTTTTTTTCTGTAAGAGTCTCAATTGCAGAGGGTACCCACAGATCACAGGAAGGCTTTCTCCATACCCAGTTCAGGTTTACTGGGGTTAGTGACAGGCCTGCGGGTGACTCAAAGGCAGCTATGTGGATCACCATACCACAGTATTGTTCTAGAGCTTGGACCATCAAAAACACCGCACACTGAAGAGACTCCCGGGTGGTGTTCCAGGACCCATGATCCTGGGGTCCCACCTGAGTCTGCTGTTTACTTCTTATACAGCCTTGGCCAGGAGGGGGCTCATGACTGTTCCACCCCCTCAAGGAAAGGTTAATAGGCCAGGTCTCATGAGGATCTCCAGTGGGTGACCAAAGCCCCACTGCTGTGATGGTCGCATCCAACTGGGAGGAAGCAGCTGCATCACATGTAGACCTACCAGTGGTGACCTAAATCACATCGGTTCAATTGTCAATACCCATTGCATGCAATACCACATTACACTTCATATATCCTATAATGTGCACCTTATTAGTATTCTGTGTGTATATTCATTAAATATGCAATATGTATGTAACATACATGACATATATACATATATATGCATGTATACCATAACCTGTGGCTTCTAATGCCTCATGAACAAGAAAACATGATTCTAAATCAGACTCAATAAAAGTAATTCCATCAAGACACCTCCACCTAGTAAGCACGAGTTACGTGAGGCTAACGCCCACATACCATGGCTGGATGTTTTACAGTAAACTTCTTTTTATACAGGTACAAGAGAAGTCCTCTAAAATGAGGGCAAGGTACAGATGAGAGCAGGTGTTTACTGTCTCTTTCAGTATCACACTTTCGCACCTCACAGGGCTGCCGCAGGAGCTGGAGCTGTGTGTGCAGGGCTGCAGGGCCGCAGCGGCTGCAGGGTCACTGGGTCACGGGACTTTTCCAGTTGCCGATGCACGTGGTCTTACGTGGCCAGTGCCACATGTGTTCTCTCGTCTACTCAAAGGCTGTTGTGGGGCGTGGCTGCAAACAAAACCATTTGATGCTGTGGCACAATGTTGTCATTGGCGAAGTTCAGGGTACAGAATGGTGCAGTTGCATGCTGGTGAGATTCATCTCTGATACGCAAGCCCGACCACGTAAGTTCCATCCGTAGAACCATCCGTAGAACCCACGTGGTGGAAGGAGAGAACAGACTCCTGAAAATTGTCCTTTGACTTCCTCAGGTGCAGCATGGAAGCACACACACACACAAAATTAAAAGAAATTGTTAAAGAGAGACATGCAATCAAATTACAAAAATATCTAAAGTTTTAAGTATGTTTATGGCGTTAAGATTTTCTAATTTTTTTTTTTTTGATTTTTTCGAGACAGGGTTTCTCTGTGGTTTTGGAGCCTGTCCTGGAACTAACTCTTGTAGACCAGGCTGGTCTCGAACTCACAGAGATCCGCCTGCCTCTGCCTCCCGAGTGCTGGGATTAAAGGCGTGCGCCACCACCGCCCGGCAAGATTTTCTAATTTTTATGTGAATGGATTGGACCCCATTCACAGCTACTGGGGGCACATGTGACTTTTGGCCATAGTTAGACGCACCTGAATGTCAGTGTGGCAGAGCTGTGGATGCCTGGCTCTCTTGGACTTTGCTGTGACATCTCTCAAGGTAGCGGCTCTGTTCCACATTACTTCCTGACTCAGTGACATAGCTGAGCTGTGACTTCAGAAACCCCCTTCCTCTATGTGACAAGAAGAGCCGTCACTACACTGTGTCACATGCTCCGTGAAAGGTGACCAGTCCTGATGGAACTGCAGGAGACTACAGCCCCAGCAGTTCCCAAATGGGGCCCTGCCACCTTCTGCTCTAATTCGTCCCGCTGAGGTGAGAGAGTCTTTAACGAGCGTATTAAGCGCGCCAAGATTTGTGCGCGACATAAACAGCAGGCAGGTATTGATCTTTCTGTTTCTAAGAGGGTGGCCCATTGGCTTTCCTGCTAGCTGAGAAATGAGTCCCTTAGGGGTGTTCTTGCTCCTTCCAGGAAGAGGAGCCTCCCCAGCCGCCCTGTCAGAGGATCACTCGCAGGCAGTGTCTGTTGCAAAGATACTGAGCCTTGCTCTGAGGTCCACCTAGACTCGAGCATCTAGGGTCTTCCAGAGATGACTAGTCTGGATGGTGCACCCTTCAGCAGGAAGTGCAGACCTGAGATCCAGGGTCTTTGACAAATCATGGTATTCAGGAAGAATATACTAATTTCTTTTGATTTTCAGGGCATTCATTTAAAAGATGGCTATTTTTGGCGGTTATATTTTTCAGTGTAACTCTGAGAGGTGAAATAAGTTGAAGAAAAATATGGGTAAGCAACATGGTGCAGAAGGCATGTGACTGGGATGCGCCTCCCAGACAATACCTTTGGAAGACATTGAACTGTGTGCATGACAGGAGCGTGGGGATTCCCATTAGACAGAGAGCAGAGCTGGGGTAAGCTTTAGGGCAAAGTGGGAAACTGTGCCTGGGTGCCAGATGTCCAGAGATGGGGTGAAACATGGCTGCCAGGGATTGACTGAGCCTCAACCTCCCTGCAACCGAGGCTCACTGATAAAGAAGAGGGGAAGGTAGAAGGCCAGGGCAGGAGGAGGAAGCAGGTGGTCCACGGGCTATGGCATTGTGGAATGAAGAGGAAGTCAGGCTTCCCTGAGACAGCCAAACCCTTTGCACCTGACTTCTAGTATTTGGCTTCCTCCTTTCTTGACAACGAGCCTCCATTTTATCTTGTAGAAGCATCTCCATTGATGTGCACGTGGACACCCCGAGCCAGGCTGAGGGTTCTGTTGTCCCCATGTCTAGGTCGATGTTGGGCTCCTCACCCAAGACAGTCCAACAGGGGACGTCAGAATGCAGAACCTGGCTCCCTGCTGCCAGGCTTATGCAGCTGGCAAGGAGCTGACTCTGGGATCCTTCCCAGAAGAGAGGACCTGAAGCGAACACCATTGTGAAACTGAGGGGCTGGGAAAGGAGCAGTTATACACCCAGGGACCAGGTATGAAGCCCAGTCTAGCCAAGACTGGATCTTTCATCTGTGGGAACCTATGAGCCGCATTTGAGTTGATCCTTTGTTACCAACAGCTCAGAGTTCTAATGTAATTTTTCACCTACATGCAAATCTCCCCTGCTCTGCAGTCAGGGACGCTGGCACCTAGGCTTAAACCTCTGGTCCAGCTCCATGTGAGCTGCAGGGCTCTCAGCAAGTCATTGTTCTAATTAACCAGCACAAGGCAACAAAATTGCACTAAGGCTTAAGCAGAATGCTGGCCCGGAAGTCCTGTGTCAGCAGGGACTTCCGCTAATGTCAAGGGTGGCTGAGGTAAACTGAGTTACAAACAATGGCAGCTGCAGAGTTGTTCTGGGTGGAAAGATGACCTTGACTGTCTCTGTCTGGGAGGATCCCAAGGCTAAAGTGGCAGCCCCAAATAAAGGTTTAGTCCATGTCCATACCACAGAGTATGCCTTCATGCTATGGGCTCCCAAATCTGCAGTCAAGGCTATTTCACGCAGACGCTAGCTCACAGGTTACAGAGACTCACAGATTCACTAGTGCTAGGGCCTGAGAGGATCGACGTGTCTTGAGCCATCTCGCCTCCACTACACTGCTGGATAAGCTTAGCAGATCAAACTTGGAGAAAGAATTCAGCCATCAGCCATTGTTCTTACTCAGCTGTCCCCCAGCCTAGCTGCAAAACGTCTGCTTAATATTCCATTTGTAGGAGGATGTGCAACTCGGATTCATGCTTGCCAAGCCACCTTTCAAGAGCAACCTGAAGTGAATAACAAAGGAAGCCAGCAAGAGCTACCAATCAAATGTCCTACACTGTCACCTGCCAGAACCACTTGGCAGAGAGCATTCCCACGCTGCACCCCGTGCAGGGCTTTCTCTGAGCTGCTAAGATGCCCACAGTAGTCTACTCTCTGCTCCAGAGAGCTCCGGGGCTCCTCTGCCCTGTTAAGTTTGGTGGTTTTGCTCATTCTCAGATCCAGACAGCGAGGGGCAGCTGTCTGTGAGCACCAGGCAGATGCATCTGCTCACACGGACTGCTAACCTCAGCTAAAACGTAGGATAAAAACTAGTTACCTGTCACCGCTGAGACACCGTCAAAAACAAGTTGTGGAGGTTCGTTCTGCTCACCTGGAAGAGGGGACTGAACCGTGACATCCCTAATAGACTTCAGTATGTCCCAAGTTGCTTGTTACCCAGCTCAAGAGCCGTGAGTGACTGCTACAGTGTTTGTTAATGACCAGTAACCACAAGCCCATGTGATACAGCTGCTGACTATGGCAGCCTGGCCTCTACAGAGGGAAGAGGCAGGAGTCAGCCATTGTTAGCTGCGTTAGTTTCCTTGGTGCGGGTCACATGCAGGTGGTCACCCACACACCGATGACCTCGGGAGACATCTCCCTCAGCACTGGGCAGTGTCTCTGGTGACAGACCCAGGATGGGAGTGACATGGTCCATAGCACTTCATCCACTTTAAACATAGCTTGTTTTAGAACACCCGTAGGGGTGGAAACTGCAGAATTTTGCTAGTTACCTTTGCTCCACTTACTCACATCCCCTAGTGTCACTGTCTCCACCCAATGGCATGTTCGCTACCATGGATGGAGCTATGTCGAGCCATTACCGCAAACACCAGCCCAGGGTTTAACAGTGCCAGGTTCCCTTCTGGAGGTTGGGACCAAAGCACTGTGATATGCGGCCTCCAGTGTCACACAGGGAACCTCTATCATATGAACACCCTCTGCTCACTGCTCCCAAATCCCACCCCTGCCAGACTGTACCCCTTGGTTGTCCCCCTGCTTAGCCTTTTCTGAACTGGAAGAGCATAGCAACAGCCTTCTGACTGGCCGTGTCCATTTGGTCACGTGTCCTCTTGTCCTTTGACACCTCATTTCTTTGATTTATCTACTGCCGAGGCCGGCATTACTGAGGGAGGCGATAGTCCACTTTGTGTTGCATTTTCAAATGTGGCTTCCTTGGATTTTGTGCTTCAGGCTATGTGACCATGGTGTAGCCAGTTTCTCTGGCGCGGAAGCGTTCCTTAGGTCCCAGGGAGTTCTGAAGGGAGCAGGAAGTAAACCAACTTCTAAGAAACTGATGGCATACACAGGCCCTTCCTTCCCCCACTTGCCACCCCTGTCTGAGTAGGGACCACCCGCAATCCCCAAGCCTTCCATCTATGCTGCTCACAGTTTTAAAAATTAAAATCTCAGATTTGTCTTTGTTCCCTTTCTAGAGAAACGTCTCGGCATAGGGTTCATTGTGCGTGTGTAAGCATATTTCAATGTGTGTGTACATGTGTGTGCAGGTACATGTAGGGAACCAAGATTAATGCCCCAAGTCTTCCCCATATCTCTCACCTTATTCACTGAGGCAGGATCTCTCTGTCAAACCCAGAGCTCACTGATGAGTCTAGAATTACAGGCAGGGCCATCACACCTACCTGGCAGTTACGTGGGTCCTGGGGATTTGAATTCTGTTCCCTGTCTGTGTGATCACAGCTTTCATGGCTGAGCAGAGACACTTCTCCAGTCCGAGGGTGCAGTTTTGGTGGCCCCCTTTATGACATATCTCATGGCATGGGTTAAGAATGTCTTATGAGCAGGCAGGGAAAAGGAGTTTCTCGTGAAAATATCACGCACAGGTTTCTGGTGGAAAGGAGAAGGGCCCTGTTGATTCAGGACAACCGTGCAAGCAGCATCCAGACAGCCTGGCATCCCGCTGGGCTACTACAATAAGGGCGCAGCCCCCAGGGGCCTCACATCAGCAATCACTCTCCACAAAAGATGCAAAGCCCGCTTTCCTTTCTGCTTTTTTCTTTTCTTTTTTTCTTCTTTTCTTTTAATGAAGAAAGGATACGGTTAGCTGACCAGGGGCTTAGCAAAGGATTAGAAGTTGGTTGACTTTAGAAAATTCCTACCTGCTTTCTGTCCACACACTTGAATTAACTATGGTAAATAGTTGTAAGGGCATTAAAATGTGAGCTGGGCCTCTGGTGACCCTGGGTCTATCTTTGTGTGGCCCCGGAGGCTGAATGGTTTCCTTGGAATCGGGATTTAGTGTCTCTAGTTTCCAGGAAGGGAGGCTTTCTGGCTCTAGGAATTTGCCTAGGTGCTACGCAAGCAGCTAGAATTTGGGGTAATTTTCCCTAATGACAGAGTTGAGTAAGGCCCAGTTCATTTTAACCACTATGCTGTTATCACCAGCTACACAGTCGTGGGCAGGGCAGGCTGAAGGAACACAAAGGTTAGAGAATGGGGGGGAAGTACATCCTGGCCTCAACCATCAGGCCCACATGTCAAAACGGGCCACCCACAGGGAACAATGCTATAACTGTGGCTTTTCACCTGCTTAGTTAAATTTAACTCATGAGGCTGGGAGGACCTGTGGTTAATTCTGTATCAGAGCAGCCCTCTGAGCTCCTTAGAAGATCAAGGCCTCAGATTTCTCCCAGGGGACACGGGCGCAGCCTGGCTCACAGAAACTCCTGCTTGTCAAGAGAAAACCACAACTTTCTCTCCTGAAGACGTTCACAAATGTTCGCAGGTTGTCGGAAATAATTAGTCTGTTTCCTACGCTGTGGGGCTGTGGGATGAAATGGTTTGTGCCTTGACAGGATCAAAGGACTTCTACGGGCTTCTTGTAAACCCAAATAAAATTCCTTTGAAAGGAATTCCTTGAAGTAAACTCTGGGAATTATCTGTGTTTTGTGGAGCACTGATGGCAGGGGAGGGAGGGAAGGAACCACAGTTAAAGGCAACCATGGGCAAGAATGCGCACAAATGGTGTTCTGTGTGTCCACACGGCTCTCAAGAGGAAGTTTAAGGCCTGCTGAGATCCATCCAGTGCTGACAGGAGGCACCAGTGGCTATGGAAGCTTCCCAGCATCTGGACTGAACCTAGGGACTCATGTGTGCCAGACAACTGTATCATCACCAAGCCACGTCTCTAGCCTATGTTTCTAACCTAGAACACGCAGGCAGGGGCATGTGTGCACGCCCACATGTCTATACATAGACTAGGGTCAGGACGGAGTGTCTACACTGACAACCAGTACCCAGAGTGGATCCTGGACAAGCCACTTCATTTCTTCCCGTGCTTCTCCCAGATTCAGTGGGCGCTGGGCCTCGCTCCTAATGACAAGCTCTGATCCAGAGGCCAGCTCAGGACCTGGCACAGCAGAAGCCCCAGTGACAGCAGCTCCACCTTCCTATAGCTCCTCTCAGAACCCTGTCAGATGCTGAGGGAAGCCCAAGAGCAAATTTAAAGAGAAATACTGCGGTTTGTCTTAAAGGGGCTGGGCTAGGAGGCCAGCTCACTGCACAGCGCAGGGCACAGCACATGGATCACAGCCAGCGTGAGTGGTGCAGGAGCCTGGTAAGACTGGATACCCAGTGATGCTGCAGAGAGCAGCAGGGGCTGTGGGGATGCATAAGGCTCTAGGAAGACACAGGGAGCCTGCTGAAGGAGGGGCGGATAGGAAGAGTAAGATGGTAAACATTTGTGCGTGAAGAGCAAACAAGGATAATGCTGCCCCAGAGCTAGAGTTTTCTTCTTTTTAAATTTTATTTTAATTGTGTTTTTGTGTGTGTGTGTGTCTGTGTGTGTGTGTGTGTGAAGGTGGCTGAGGAACCAGCTAAGGGTGGTGGATCCCTTGTAGCTGGAGTGATATATGGGTCTACAAAACCAGTAATACCTGACCAATATCTCTACATTTTCTCTCTTTACACAAACACATACACACACACACACACACAACTTTTTTCCTTTGGTGACATACCAATTCTCTTCCTGATGTTCGCTGCTGCTGTCTTAACCAGAGCAGCGAAATCTGAAGACTCATCCATCCCTGTCTGTGGAGTCTCGGTTTCCCTCACCACCTCTCATCACGCTCCCTGGATTCCTCCCATTGTTAGCACTGGGCGAGGGAAGTGGACCCTTGGTCAGCCTCTCTTCCCACCTCTTGTTACTGAACCTAACTCTTTCCTCGCCTTGTGCAGACAAAGGTGCAAGCAGCATTCAGCCTAGGCAGGAGAGCCAGGCACAGTCAGGTCCTCAAAGGAGGCAGTTAAGCTTTACCCATCCCTGGTACTCCACACAGAGCAAACAGTCTCCTCCCACACTGAGGGGTTGGACCTCTGAGAAGCTTGAGGGTACAGGTGATGGGAGAGGCCAGTCATTGCAGGGCCAGCCTCTCTGCTCTCCTTTTGGCACGAATGTTCCAGCTCCCTCTATATGCCATGAGTGCTAAAGATGGGGAAACTGAGGTATCCAAGAAGAGAAAAATCAGACTAGAGACCATGAGGGTAGGCAGGCTGCTGGTGTGGACCCCAGGCCTGGCTGACATGTGTCCATGCACAATGCCTGAGACTTCCAAATCCCCAGAACATGGAACTAGACTCAGGGAAGGGTGGGCATACTTGGCTGACTCTCGAAGTGGTCTCAAACAACAAGATTTAGATAAGAAACCTGTCCTCTCATTGCCTGAAAGTCGGAACAACACTCAGATGATGCCAGCGTGACTCAGACACAGAGCTACCCAGGACGGTGTCATGTGGCTTTTCTTGGGGAGGCAAGAAGTGCGTGTTCACCCCAGACAGAGCAGGATTTGACAGAGCAAAGTCCAGCCTGGCGATCAGGCGAGTTAATGGAGGCTGCTTGTGGGAGCATAGGCCTTGTCACAGCAGCTACACCACCCAGAAGTACCACCCCAGCCGTGTCACCCAGGAAGATGCTGTGCCATCTAAGAGTCCCCACCCGCTAGCATCCCAGAAGAACACACTGACTGACAGAAGGGAGCTCTGGCTGGAATCTGGGGAGCTCCCTTTGCTCTCCAAACTCCTGATTCTTCCACAAGAAAACATTAGCAGCTTCCTGATGGTTGGTATAGACACGGCCATATCATTCCGTTCATTTCATTTTCATTACTGGGGCCAGGACCTCCATCACTGGCCTTGCTATGAAATGTGAGTTTGGAATAGGATGTCCCCAAGGTTGTGGTCACCCAGTTTTTCTTTGACTCACGATGCCACTTGCCCTGCACCAAGCTTACTAGACTTGGGGATGTTTTCACACATACAGTGCTTCATTGGTACTGGCTTTAAAATGAGACCTTATGAACGGAAGAAAAACTTAGCTCCAAGAAAGGGAAAACTGTGCTGATGGACCTGGCTTTGTTAGTCACTTAGCAGCTGCCAAACTCCACAGATAGCTGCAGTGAGAAGACCCTAAGTTCAGGACAAGCCTCTGTACAATTTTAAGATGCTCATTACTTGGCGCAGGGGACTTAGCTTCTTTTGATAGCCTGTGTTCTTTCTACAAGTGACCTGACTGTTTTCCTCCACCCAGGAGCAAGACAGACATGCCCTGTCTGAAGATTTCTAGTGTGCTCTCTTCCTTCTCTCTTCAGAATGGTCCCGTTCAGGGGTTTAAGAAATTATACCATAAGTGCCCTGTTTCAAACACAGGGATTAATATTTAATTTAGCTATTGGTATGTGAAGACATCCTTTTGTGAAGGGAAGGGACACCTTACAGAGGTCAGGTCTGTTGGTCAAGCCTTTTCTTCTTCCATCTCCTGTCTTTGGCTCTCAACCCTGACCCTTCTTAGAGGGAACACTTGCTACCCGCTGGTGTTTCCCTGTAGTTTTTCTGTGTTTAGATAGACGAGTAGACACTTTCCAAAAAAGTGTCAAGTTGGGCTCTTTCCATATAAAAGGCTGCTACCATAACATAACTCTCTCTTTTTTTAAAATTAAAGGCATATTTTGTTTGAAGATTATACCTTTCATGTGTGTGGTTACGAATCTGTGTGTGGGTCTGTATGCAGTTGCCTGTAGACACTGGAAGATGACATTGGATTCTCTGCAGGTGGAGTTACAGGCAGCTGTGAGCCATCTGACCTGCATGCTGGGGACTGAGCTCAGGTTTTCTGTAAGAACTCTTGACTGCTGAGCCAACTTTTCCTTCCACCTCATGGCTTCGTTTTCCAGAGTCATTCATGTTCACAACCACCCAGTCTTTGTCTGAGGAGGAGCCAATGCTACATAAACTGGACACATTCTTTGTAGTAGCATCCTGAGGATGGTTGGTGGCTATTACAATTTCATGATAAGTGTGGTGGTGACCCTCCTTGTGTGTTGGTGACCCTCCTTGTGTGCTGGTGCCCCTCCTTGTGTGCTGGTGACCCTCTTAGTGTGTTAGTGACCCTCTTTGTGTGTTGGTGACCTTTCTTGTGTGTGTTTGTAAGTGTACAAACCTCTTCTCAGGTCCTGGGGGACACTAGGTACCTAGACATAGCAAGGAAAGTACAAAAGTCTTCACCCCAGTTCCGGTTCAGCCATACCAAAGGGCTGTATGAATTATGAGGAACAATCCAGGGTCAGTCTGTCCAGGCACACCTGGCGTGTGTCGCCACCTCTAAAGCTAGCCTCTGTGTACAACAGCTGACAGTCTACGCCCATCTCCTGGGCCTTCATGGGGAGTTTCCACATATATTTTGCCTCCTTAAAGTGAAGGGTTTTTAAGGCAGTCACTCGAGGCAGACCACCCTCTTAAAAATGCCTCTGACCAGGGATTTTTCTGAGCCTGTGGAAATAGCGACACACAAATTGCCACCCTTTAACACATGCTGGGCTCTGCTTGGGGGCGGCCACATCAGTCAGCAGAACTCACATAAATTGGGATTTGATAACTTATTTTTATACAATAAATTTTATTAAACCTAAATCGGAATCATTAGCTGAAACACTTAATTAAAACTATGGCCAAATTAGATGAACGCTAAGGAGAGTTCTCTGAATTTATTGCCCAATGATCTATAGGCCTGCTCAGTAATATACTCCCAGACCCGCCTTAATGAAGCTATTAAGTGCATAAATGCCATGCGTGCCAAATGGTGAGATTTACTGGGGATCTAACCCAATTTATTTGCTAAGTAAATAAACCCTGTTCACCGAAGCCACTGATTTATGCCAGTGAAGAAGATACAGTGATACCAACCTTCACCTGCCCGGAGACAGACCCTTTTATAATAGTGATTTTATTGCATCGAGGCCTGGGTGAAGGAGAGTATTGGACTGTCCTTGATCTGTTTCTGGAATTATCTGTGTGGGTCTTTGTGTTTGCTTGTGTGTGTGTGTATGTGTGTGTGTATGTGTATGTGTGTGTGTATGTACACATACGCTTGCACAAGTGTGTGTTTTCCAGAGGACAACCTAGGGTCTACCTTGTGTTTTTGAGACAGGGTTTCTCAGTGGCCTTGCCAATCCGGCTAATCTGAAGCTGGCCAGCCAGTCCTAGGATGGAGCTGGTTCTGCCCCCCAGAGCTGAGATTAGCAGGGTGTGCCATGATGCCTAGCCTCTTACATGGGTTCTTCGGGTCAAACTTAGGTCCTCACAGTTGCAAAGTGAGCACTTCATGGGCAACTTGCAGAGCAAATCGCTGGGGGCTTGGGGCAGGGCCTTCATCGGTGGTGAAGCTGAGGTGCTGCTAGCCGATTGCACGCTTGGACTTGCTATGGCTCCCGAGACCTAGGAGGACTGCAGGTGTGGGTTGGGGGCATCAGCCTCCCCAAGGCTTCTCCTTTGAGATCTCACTTGTTTGAGCTGCCACAGCTTCTTTGCAGGTAGGTGGATCTCAAGCCCTGCCGTCAGTAGCCATGTTGTGGTGGAAAGGCAGTGACCGCAGGATGGTGGCCTACAACAGGACACTAGGGGATCAGATTCCCCTTTGTCTGGCTGACTCGATCCACTTCTGCTCCTGTTCCTGCCCCTGCTCGATGCTCCGGCTGCACCAGCTCCTGATGCCTGCTTCCTCTGCAGAGGGCCTGGTCCTTAGTAATCACATAGTGTGTCCTCTCCCACCAATGCCTGGCATCAACTCAACTCTCACCATTGTTCAAACAGGACCCGGATCCTGCATGCTCTCAGCCTGGCTTTGCTTCCATCACCCCTGATGAGTCTCATATCTATCCCTCCATCGCCTGTGATGCTAAAGGAGGTCCTGTTTGGTACATGGTCCCTCCAGTGCTAACGGTGCTGGACACAGAGTAGACACTGATGATGTAACTCCATGGGTCATCAGACAAGTGAGCCAGCAGCAGGGGCCACCTAGATCCACATGGGTCCCCAGGCTCTGTATTAGCAGGGGGCCTTCACCTGCCTGTTGACATGGGGGTGAGGTCAATGGGGATCCTAACAAACAGTGTTGAACCTTGTGAGTGTGGGATGTTAAATCTGAACATAGAACACGGAAGTGTGCCTGCAGCATGGGCAATAGGGACTCCAGAAAGGAGAATGGAGCCGGAGTCTATATCCTAATGTTTTGTACACGGGCAGGTAGCATGGTGGGATTAGTTTGGAGACTGTGTATGGCGAGCGAAGAGCCAAAAAGACAATCTTTCTACCCCCAATCTTTAGTGACAAGCAGGGACGGAGGGGGTGGTGGCATGGAGAGGCAGGGCGGGGTGAAGGGGGCAAGCCCCAGGTTCAGGAATGGTGGACAACAAAATCACAGTCAGGATAGCGATTTTCCACAGTCAGGGGAAAATGTTCTTTAGGATGCTTATGTGGGCACCAGCGTCAGGGCCAAACTGCAGTGAAGGATTCAATATGTAAAAGGGAGGGTAGAGAAAGAGAACTGGTCCCTGGCCAAGGCCTGGGCCACTGGGTCCTTGTGTGGTCTCACATCTCCTTCCACCAAGAGAGCTGATGCTTTGGGTGTCTCTGTGGAACCCAGGGCTGCCTAGCCTTAAAGCTCAGTTATTGTGTGCCCCCAAATACAGGCACCTTGGGGAGTTGGTTGACCCCAAGGAGCAGTGAGGTGCTTGGCCAGGGTGTCCCTGCCTTTGCAAATCTCTGTCACCCTGAGTGCAGCGGGGGGGGGGGGGGACCTCCCTTAAGGTCACAGAGGTGTGGCTCTCACACTTGAGTGAAGGAGTACTTGGGGGGGGGTCACAGTAGTCCCCTCAATGCACAAGTCACTGACTTTCTTGGGGGCACTGTGTGACCCTGCAGTCAGACAGTCTCCCATGTCTCTCTTGGGTTAGCTAGTGTCCCCCCAAATTTGGTCATATTTGGAAACAGAGTCTTTGGAGGGGGAGTCTTTGAAGAGGCTGTGCTTGGCCAGGACTGATCCTGGAGTAGTGACTTTATCTTCACACACACACACACACCCCTATCTACAGGGTAGACAGAGACCAAATCTAGCACCCTGTGTGCTACTAAGACTGTCTGGAGCACAGAGAACACCATGTGAACGGGGAGCGATGACCATATGAGGAACCAGGAGGATGGCCTGGAAACTCCTGGGCAGGGAGACCTGGGCTCTTTCCCAGCACCTCTGAAGGACCCATGGTCCTGCTGACTCCTTCAGCAGAAGTGTGTGGGTACAATGCCAGTAATAAAGCCACCTTGCCATAGTTAATTGTGATTCTCTCTCTGTCCCTCCCTCCTTTCCTCCTTCCTTCCCTCCCTCCCTTCCTCCTCTCCCGCCTCTCTCTGTCTCTGTCTCTCTCTCTCCTCTCTTTCTCTTCCTTTCACCCCACTTTCAGCCCTTCAGGCTTTCAAGCAGTCAGGTCTAGCTTTAAAATAACTGTGCGCCAAGGATGACCTTGAACTCCTGACCCTCTGGCCTCCACCACGCCTGGTTTCTGTGGATCTGGGATGGAAACTAGGGCTCTGTGCATGCTCAGGGAGTCACATCTCCAGCACTGCGGTGGTGTCTGGAGAAAACTCATGCAATCACTTTGAAAACTGATCAGCTAGTAATTGAGAAGATTTTTCTCAATCTGGAAAGCTATGAGTGTTTTGTCTGTTTTCACAATTTTGTCCATTTCTGAAACCACATGGTAAAAAATATGGGATCTTAGCAGCATTGACTCATCCCAATATCAATTATATATATTTATAAAAGCACATGACCAGTCTTGAGACACACACACACACACACACACACACACACGTACAATTTATTTTGTTTGAAAGAGATGCAATGAAATCAAGCAGCAGTACAGGTGGCTAAAATATGGATTCTCTGGATGCATTCACGGGGCAGGTGTCCCAGCTAAAATACAGATTCTCTGGCTGCAGCCATGGGGCAGGTGTCCCGGCTAAAATACGGACCCTCTGGCTGCATCCGCAAGGCAGGTGGCTGTCTGGATTAGCGCCTCTTGGTGCATCCTCGTCCATGCTCATTACTGCCATAGACGCATGCGAGCATATTCCCAGCAAACCACCCTTTTCTGCCATGAAGGCAGATTTATCATTTTGATCCATCATTAATTTCCCAGTGATGCTCTCCATGGCCATAAAAAAGACTGAGACCTCTTTATGAAAATTTTATTCCAGAGAAAATGGCCTTGGAACATGGTTTGTGCTGACCTCTTTTAACCTCTGGTTCCTTGTGTTGTTATTATTAAGTAATAACGCCACTTCCTGCCGACATAATTCTTCCCTCTTTGTACTTCAGAAATCCCTCAATGCTCTCTGACGTAGAGGACGAACCGCCACTTCGTCGCCGCCATGTGCCCCTGGCAGGTCCCTGGACGCTCCTTAGATGGCGGTCTTACATCATGTTTTATGAGTACGTCAACTTCTTTGCAATTAAGTTTAGATTGTCTAATAAAATCTGGTGACATTTTAGCTTACAGTTTATGTCCCAGTAAAAGGCTCCAAATGTTATTGCCATAAGAGTCTTTGTGGCACAGCCTCCCATAAAGCTTTTATTTCCGGCTGGACAGCTGATGGCGCATTTAGAGAAGGGACCCAGAGAAGGGGAGTGTGGCCACCCCCTGGGGCTTTTGTTTTGTGCTAGGTGCCCCTTCAGAACCTCCGAGCACTTTCCCACGCTGAGAAGTTGGGAGGCTCGGAGAGGCGACGGCGGGCTTGGGTGTGGAATCTGGAAGGCAGGCGGATGAATATCCTCTCGGGAGATGCAGAAATGATCTTTGTTTCTTGAGAAACTATGCTTCCGACTCAGATGGCCTCTGTGACAGTTATGCTGTGACATGTGGACACTAAGCTTCGGCTCAGAGTTTCTCTTGGGGGGCGAGCTGGTGGCGACAGGAGTCATCAAGTGGGTGCTGATACCATGACAACCACGGCTAGGTGGTCCCACAGCAGAGAACAATCCAGTGTCAACAGCCCAAGGTTTAGGAATGTGGCTGGCCTGAAATCTTACCAGGAGGAGCCTGAGAACTGCCCTGGAGCAGCCTTGAGTCCTTGGCTTTTAATCTCAGGAATGTGGATTTGCTTGCCAGTCTTTAAAAAGCAGAGGGTCTGCTCTACACACAAACCCTGGCTGGTGTAGAGAGGAGAGACCTGCCAGCTTCTAACCTTGGCCTGCTGGTGGCACGTGGCAATAGGCCAGCTCAGGGAGAGCACCGTGTGGTTTCTAAAGATAAGAGACGCAGGAGCAGAGTCTGAGTCCAGATTTTTTGGAAAGAGGAAAATGAGCCCCAAGGACTTGCTTCGGCTTCCTATTGAAAGAGATGCAAGCTAGAAGCTTTGTTTTTTAAAACAGAGAGTGTCCTCTAAGAGAAAGAAAAACCTAGTGTATTGTGGGAAACGGCCTCCCAGAAGCCTCAGGATTTTCGACCTCATAGTATCCATCTGGGGGCTCCCCTTGTCCCTCCAGGCACAGTGTGGACAAAGTGTGGAACATTCCATGGCTCTGGAATTACCTCTGGAAACCTTACACATTCCAGAAATTAAACCAGCACGTGCATAAAATGCAGCCTCTCCAAGCAGAGCCCTGTGTGGAGTTAGGAGTGGAAAAGCATTGTGGTTACCCTCGGGGGACAGCAGACGTCAGCATGGGAAGGGGACCTTCTCCTCAGGGCCTTCCTTGAATGACAGGTCCTGAGTCCCCACCTGCCCAGGGAGGTGGGTGGAACTCTTCCCGGGCAGTCTTCCAGGCAGGGCTATGGGCTCTCCACAACATGAGGTAACTAACAGTTCTCAGTTAAGGAACAAGGATCGGTTGGAAGTCTGAAGCAGAATGTCTGAGCTGACACAAAGGGAAATCCAGTGAGCGACCTCAGAGTGTTTGTGGGGCACCAGAACTTCCCCAGATCCTGACTAGGAGCCTCTGAGGTCAGGGCGGTCAGTGCACATTGAATGAATGGTGTCAGAGCGGCTGGCTCCGAGGAGTCTGGGGGAGGTGCTTTGCAGAGGTGAGGGAGCTCCTGTGGTTTGTCCCATTGCCTCCACTCTGTTTTATGACTTAAAAGTTTAAATATGATTTTTATGAAGGGAAAAGAAGATTATTCATTTAAAGGGGGCACTAATTTAAACCCTGGCCCAAATGATCTCTTCTATCTATTCATCCACTATCTGTCTGTCTGTCTGTCTGTCTATCTATCATCTATTTGTTTATATATATATTTATTTTTGAGATAGAGTCATACTGTTTATCTTGGGCTGGCTTTGAACTCGGGATTGATCCTCCTGCCTCAGCCACCCCATTGCTCCAGTTCCCAGCCTGGCACCCTTGCTCCTTGCTCTGAACCCACTTCAAAGGTTAAGTTTGCTCTGGAGTGTGGAAGAGGCTCACAGAGTTAGAAGAAAAGAGCCTTTGTAGCTGCACAGCCCTTGGTTAAATCCCTACAGGGGTTGGCTCTCAGTTTCTTAACTTTAAGGAGATGAGGACCCAGTCTTACAGGGACATCATGAGTGCCCGGGATACTTTGTCCTGAAATCCCTTTGAAGGCAAAAGCAACAGAGGAGTCTCAGCCATGGGCCTGTTTGGACAACAAAGTGGGCAAGGGATGGGGGGCAGCCAGTTGGCCAGTAGGAGTCGGTCTCTCTCTTCCTACTCCCTGGGGACCTTCCTGGGCCCAGAATCTAGCCACTGATGTGAAGGAGTGCCCTCTGTTCTGAGCAACAAAGGCCTGCATCTGAATTGGACAGGGTGCCTGGTCCCTAGAGTCAGCAGGACTGCTGGGGAATGGAAGGGGGTGCAGCGACACAGAGCGAAACATTTCCACCGGACTCAAAGCTGGCATCTCCCGATGCGAATCTTCCTAGTTTGTCTGAGCCAAAAGCCCGACCCTGGCCGGTGGGAGGGAGGAGCGGCGTGCTTGGGAAGAGATGCAGTGACAGTCAGAGGAGCAAGGATGTAGCTAGCTCCCAGGCGCGGCTAGCAGCCAGCTGTGGCTGGGAAAGGAAGGAAAGCCGGCATCTTGGCTGCCGGTGCGCAGGGCAGGCCCACAGCCAACCCCCTCTCAGGTTTTCCTGCCGGCTGGGGAGAAAATTATTGTGAGTTCCGAGTTAGCTGCCCTAACTTGTTTATCCGAAGCGAGGGTTCTGCAGATGCGGTGCTAGCACTGAGAAGGTCCCTGTCATCAGGCAGGCGAGTGGCATATGCTATGGATATCGTGAGTCTTAAGACGCTTTCAAATCCCGCGAAGGCAGAAATCTTTAATAAGTAAATAAACAATAAAAAGAAAAAAAAAAGAAAAAAAAAAGAGCAAGTCAGAACAATGAGGACCCTAAGAAAGACATACATGGATCTAATCTACATGGGCAGTAGAAAAAGACAAGATCTCCTGAGTAAATTGGGAGCATAGTGACCACGGGAGAGGATTGAAGGGGAGAGGAGAGGCAGGGAGAGGAGCAGAGAAAAATGTATAGCTCAGTAAATTCAATAAAAAATGATAAGGAAAAAAGAAAAAAAAAAAAAAACAAATCCCGTGCTCTGAAAACTTGGTCTTAGATCTTAGGAGCTTCCAACTTAACGAATAACCAGGGTCCGGGAAGCACCAAGAACAAACACTGCTTTGCAATGCCTTCAGTGGGCAGACAGGCCTTCCTCCGCATACAGCTCTCAGATGAGAACGGAGGAAATGAGTGGCCACGCGATACCCAGCCCTGTGATACTGCTTCTTTATTATTCTCTGGGGAAATGCTTTAGATTTGTTTTAAGGGTCTCCTATTCTGTGTGTTGATGTGATGAAATCTGGGCGGAGGGCGGGGATGGGAAGCAAACACCCAGCTAGTACACACATATCAGCTAATTAAAAAAAAAAAAAAAAAGAAATTTGCAAAGGGGAGAAAAACAAACAGGCCCAGCCTCCTGCAGGTGAAATATTTATTCGGTGGCAAAGAAGACACTGGAAGTTGGAAATGAAGTTAAGGAAGTAATTACTTTTGAGCCCCGCCAGCTCCATCCACAGGCCTGGAGAAAAGCGTCTCAGATGGGTAGGAGGTGAACGGCAGAGCCGCACCAGCCCTTCCAGGAAACGAAGAGTGGATGAGGAGGCAGGTAGGCCAGCCCGGCAGAGAGCTCCAGTGTGGAATTTTCTAGCGGGCCAGAGCTGTGACAGGGAGGAAGATGGGCTGTGGGTGGAGGATGAGAAATGTCATAGGCAGTTCTGTGGGGAGAGGAGATGCCGCCTTCCTGGAGGATTGTGTATCCGATGCACATGTGTGTGAGAAGAGGGGATATGTCACCGACTTTGATAAAGATCTTTAAGATGACATTAAAATGGAAATAGACTCAAACGAGGCATCTCCTGGGAACATCAGTAGTCTTGTTACATTTGTTCTTCGTCTTGATCGGGTGCTCCCGCGAAAACGGCTTTATCGTGCGCACTCCAGAGTGGAAAAATGAGGTTTGCAGGAGAGGGAGCGTTTCTGGTTTTAAATGAATTCTCTAGAGGCGCTCTGAGCATGTCACACACGCCGTCCTTTCAGAGCCATACGAGTGCTGTCCCCCGGGATGTGTTTGTCTGTACTCCTACAGCTTCAGATTCTTGGGTCTCTCCCAAGCTTCTGAACTAGCGTCCAAAGAGCCCTGAGAAAACCCACTCAGTTCCCTGGCAACTGTGGCTCAGAGCAGAGGGCTCACCTCCCTGAGCCCTCCTCAGTGGAGATAGCCCGTTGGCCTCAGAGGGTCGGCCAGGAACTGGCTCTCTCTCTCTTCTTCCCTTCCTCTCCCCAACTCTTTCTTTCTTTTGTTTGTTTATTTATGGTGCTAGGGGTCAAACCCAGGGTCTCACACATTTCTAGTCAATCTCTGCAGTACTGAGCTGGACACCTCCCAGTCTCAGATATGTGTATGTTTTTTATGTGTGCATGTGTATGGAGGCCAGAGGACAATTTCAGGTGTGTGTGTGTGTGGCTGTGTGTATATATGTATGTGTGTGTATGTATATGCATGTGTGTATGTGTATTTGTGTGTGCATATATGCATGTGTTTTATGTGTGTGTACGTGTATTTGTGTGTGCATGTGTATGGAGACCAGAGGACAACTTCAGGTGTGTGTGTGTGTGTGTGTGTTTGTGTGTGTGTCTGTGTGTATGTATGTATGTATGTATGTATGTATGTATGTATGTATGTGTGCATGTATGCGTGTATTTGTGTGTGCATGTATTTTGTGTGTGTGTGCATGTAGAGGCCAGAGGACAACTTCAGATGTTGCTTCCTGGGCACCATGCACCCTTATATCCATTGCTCTTTGGGCACCATGCACCCTTATATCCATTGCTCTTTGGGCACCATGCACCCTTATATCCATTGCTCCTTGGGCACCATCCACCCTTATATCTATTGCTCCTTGGGCACCATCCACCCTTATATCCATTGCTCTTTGGGCACCATCCACCCTTATATCCATTGCTCCTTGGGCACCATCCACCCTTATATCCAGGACAGGGTCTCCCAGTGGCCTGGACTCAGCAGGCAAAGGGCGAATGAGGAAAGCCACAGGAAGCTCTGTGTCACTGGTTTCAATAGCATAGGCTTGATCCCCCTGTCTCTGCCTCCTCAGCTCTGAGATTACAAGCATGCCAAACCACTGTCTTAAAACAAACAAACAAAAAACAAAAACACTTTCCGGGACCAAAGGCAAATCCTTGAGTTTTCAGGGCAGATACTCCACTGACCTTAGCTACCTCAAGACAGGTACTTCCCGACTCGAGCTATTCCCTGGCTGGTTGCAGGGTCTTACTCTGCTGCCTAGGCTAACCTTGGACCTGTGATCCTCCTGTTTCAGCCTTCCAGTGCCTTTAAGAAAAAAAATAACCCGCCCACTGGGGCATGGCCTCTTATATATGCTGATGGGAAGCACACATCCAGCCTCTTTTTTCCAGCTACGGGATTTGGTTGCTGTTCCCTGTTCCAGCAGAGGATTGTGATCTGTGAGTCTACCCCTAAATAAATAACCTTTTATTATACTCATTTCTGAGCTAGTGTGTGATTTCTTTTTAGCGTCTTTCTTCACTTTAGTGTGTGTATACACATCAGTATGTAAACTTGTGTGGGTAAATGCATGCATGTGATTATGGGTGTGCACCCAGTTGTGTGTGGACACAGCCTTAGTGTGTGTGTATGTGTCTTATCTGTTTGACTGTGAGTGTGTGCCAGGAACTTTGCATCAGTATCTACCATGAGCCTCAAGTGCTTGCATCTTGTCACATGAAGGAGGCTAGCTGGTTGACTTTGTTTCGAGCTCAGCTCTTGTCCTCTCTTCTTCTCCACTCTGTGATCTAGAATCCACAAGCTCCCCGGGATCTGACATCCACTCCAGCATCATCTCTCCTTTACTTAGTTCCTGGCTCCTGGGTCACGTAGTTCATGGTAATTCTGTCACTGCCGTAGGAACTGGACTGGAATATGGTGTGTCAGCTCCTAGCCAATGGCATCCCTGCCTGCTAGTCTGCCTTGCCCCGCGGAGCCTCCGGCAAGGTGCTTGACAGACAGACACCTACTTTGCGGAAATGGATCTGAGCTGCTGGTCGCATTTCTTGTAGGAAGTGATGAGTTTCTCCACTAAGAAAGCAATGGTAGAAATGAATGATTTCTATGAACATTTGCATGGGATAAACCACATAATGCATTGTTTTCTGTCTCAACTGGAGCCCAGCTGCTGGTCTCTATCAGCACTGGCTCTATGCTGGGCACTGATAGGACCTGACACTCTGCAGTTCAGTCCAAGAGGGGCTACTGCTCTGTGCTTGACACACACAGCCACCGAGGTTGTGTGAGATGAAGTTGCCCCGGGTCTACAGTTGACCCCACAGGTACAGTTGGCAGGACTGAGACTGACCCTGGGTTTCCTCTCTCTTCCCCATGGATGCAGCCAAGTGGTACAGCCATGCTAGAGGTGACTTCAGAACATGGTACCTTCACCCTCTCTAGGCAGGGTGCACTTCAGAGGCTCCCCCAGCATGACCTGACAGTGACCCCTCTCAGGTCACCGCTCTGTGTGGAGGCCAGCTCTCTTTGCAGAAAGGTCCTCACTGTGTGCTGTAATCACCTGGTGAGTTTCTACAGGTCCCAGAAGTTACGTTCTGCATTCCAAACCCATGGGTAGTTAGGACAATGCAGAAACGGCTTGTGAGTTTACCAGACAGCAATCCAGATAAAAGTCAGGTTTGGGGGCCAGGGAGATGGCACGGTTGGCAGAGTGCTTTGCTGGGCAATCGTGAGGACATGAGTGTGAATTCCCAGCACCCATGTCAAAAACCAGATAACAATGGTGCATGCCTGTAACCCCAGCTCTGGGAGGGTTGAGGCAGGTGGACCCCTAGAGCTCACTGGGCAGCTGGTCCAGCCAATCAGTGAACCCAGCGAGGGACCCTGACTCAAACAGTAAGGTAGAGAGTGATTAAGGGAGACACAAGTGTTGTCAGTTCATGCATACATGCACTCACATACATATAGACACACATGCACACACACAAACACAAAACTAAGCATACATGTTCACATATTCACACACATACACACAAACACAAGACTAAACATACATGTTCACACATATATATATACACACATACACAAACCAAACACACATGCACACATACATATAAGCACACACACAAATCTAAACATACATGTACACACATATATACACACATATACACATGCACTCACACAATATGCACATACACTCACATACACATAAAACCAAACACACTGCACACACATATATACATGCACACACATGTACTCACACACACACACTAACACACACAAAATCAAACACATGCACACACATGTACACACATATACATGCGTGTGCGCACATGCATGCGCTCACACACTTGTTCTGGCAGGTACAAATGCCTTTCCTTCTCATCTCACCACCTCCAGATGGATTGCCACTGAGATTTGGAGGTTGTGGGCAGCTGCATCTTTTTCTCCTCATTTTTGTTTAAGCACACAGAGTTTAAGGAAAATTCCTCTGAAAGAATGATTCGTGGCATTGTTGTTTCACCGTGGAAAGGGTTTTATCTTCTCGTTCCTGCCCAGACAAGCATCCACGGGGGAAAATGGGCAGTAACACCTTTCTCCTAAAAATGTAGGGTTGTGTCGGATGGGTCACATTTTCAATGAGCAAATGGAACTTTGTCCACTGAATGTTCCTGCTCATTGCTTGTTATTTGGAAGAATAATGATGAAATTTGGGGAGTCTTTCAAACGGAACTCAGGAGCTCATGTTTAATATTTATGATGTAGAAAGGTCTAAATTGGAATCTCCAAAGTCTGGGAAGGGGTGAATACAGAAACAAGTTCTGGGCATTGCCCAACCTCATTGTGAATCCCACAGGTGTTTGGATTTAATTGCACATTTCACAAGTGTGGAGGCAACTCCCAGAAAAGCAAGAGTGCTCACCTCCCTGGCTGACTTGAGCAATGCATTTCATTTATTCTGGGTATTACAGGACTTTGATGTATGCAACGGCTGACGTTAGTATGTACCTTCTGTGACTCGGTGAACGTGCGCATTAGTTGCTTTCTCTGTTGCTGTGACAAAATGTCATGACCCAGGGAACTTATGGAAGGAAGGGTTTATTTGTGAGGAAGAGTCCATTGTGATGGGGAATGTGGCAGCAGGCAGCAGGAGGAAGCAGGCTGGAGCAGGAAGCTGAGGGCTTGGATCTTCACAGGCAAACATGAAGCAGAGAGAAAAATGGGCCAAGTTAAAACTTTCAAAGCCTGCCACCAGCCAGTGACTTCTTCCTCCAGCAAGGCCTCACCTCTTGTGCTTCTTCAGAGTGTCACCAACCGGGAATGGACCAAGAAACTATGTGAGCCTATGGGGGACGGTTCTCATCAATCACCACCGCATGGCACACTCTAGTTAACGTCACGAAGCCCGCATGCTGAAGTGTCGGGTAGAGGTTGTGTGTCCGTTCCTCAAGGCTGACTGAGTGGGGCCTCACTGTTGCTGTGGGCTGAATGTGAAATACTCCCACAAGCTCGTGTGGACCCTTCTTCCTCAGGTCAGGGTGTAGTCTGGGGAAGTTGTGTAAACTTTAGGGGTTGTGGCCTAGTCAGGGAAAGTGCATCTCTAGGGAGGCCAACCGGGAGGCCATAGCCTGGTCCTGCTTACTGCCTCATCTTTGATCTGTCTGGATGTGAACAAGCAACTTCATGCCCCCACTTGCCGTGTTCCCCACCCTGCTGTGATGAACTGTACGCTCCAGACTGTGAGCCAGAATAAGGCCTTTCTCCATATGTTGCATCTAGTTGGGTGTTTATCTGCTCCTAACAATGAGAAAAGTGACCAGCACAATCATCTAGTCCCTCAATGTCTTCCACCACGTGATGTGGTGTGTCCAACCCAGCACACTGATAGTGGCTCACCTGCCATGCCCAGCCTCGAGCTGGCCCTGAATCTCATTGCTGTTATTACTGACACCATTGTGCTGATGAGCTGTACCGTTCAGACTCACACCCAGTCAAGATGTGGGTCCCAAAGCTCCATGTGAAGGGGGCACCGGTGTGGAAATGTAGAAAGACCTCCCTGCAGAGGAGGGGGTTTGTAGAAGCACTTGTGAGCAGACGGCGTTTAGGCAGGCAGGGCGTGTGCTGGGAGGCAGAGCAAAGGAGAAGACTGGAGGTTGGGGGAGGCAGCCTGCATTTTTGCCGGGCAGCGTGGCTCATTTGTCTCTGTGTATTTTTATTGTCTTGAGGCGCATGGGCCCTGTTAGACCTGCACTATGGACAAATCCTTCCTGTCTTCATGTTCTATACAGTCTCCACTTCTGGAGGACAATGTTGCGTACCAGAACTTACCTGGCACCTGCTGGTGAGCAGGTCAGTCCGAAGCACAGGGGGCTGTGGCCTCAGGAGATGGAGAAAGCAAAGACCTTCGGCTGCAGAAAGAACAGGGGCAGGTAGAATAGAGGCAGGGGTGGGGGTGGGGCTCTCTGCCCAGAGGCTGTTTGTTATTCATAGAGAAAGGCAAAATTTTGCAGAAACAAGATAAATGTTCCATGTAATTGCACAAGTTTTCTTGTCAAATTAAAAACGCGAATGGCATAGCAGCAGTTTTAGTATTTTCTGCTTCATGGTTCCACCTCCATCAGAAGGGGGAGAACGTGGACAAGCATAGGGGGAAAGGAGAAAGTGAGACTCAAAAGAGGCTAAGTTTGCGGCCTCCCAAATCCACAGACTACGCATGGGCATGAGGTCCTCGGGTATACAGTTGCACACCCCAGGAGCACTTGTTTCTAGTTGCTTTGTTTGTCCTCTGTTTTGTTTTAGGAAAAACTGGAGGTTGGGCCAGGGCCTTGCACATTTTGAGTAACCATTACGACGACCTACAGCCCCACCGCTCTTTTTTATGTCAAGACAGATCGCTTTATGTTGTCCGGTCTAGCCTTGAACTTACACTGATGCCCAAGCTGTCCTTGAACTTAGGACTTCCTGCTTCACCTCAGTAGTAGCTGGGATTACAAGCCTGTGGGCACCAAGACCAGATCTCTGATTTTGTCATTCAACCCAGGGAGCAAGCAAACTGAAACAGGGACCAGCAATATGGTGCGGTGGTTAAGAGGGCTTGCTTCAAACTCTTGAGGACTGATTGGAGCAGATGCCAGTAGTGGCAGCAAGCCAAGTATCCTGCAAATGCTTGTGACCTTGGCAAGCTCAAGAGGTCCTCACTTAGCCTTTGGAGGATGTGCCCTGTTGAGGTGCCAACCACAGCCCAGACTTCCGACTTTATTCTCCTGGAAACCCAGAGACCTCGCTCCATGGAACTGAAGCTCACCAAGTGGGACCCCATCAAGCTGTGAGTGGGTGTGGGTGCACCAGGGAGGGAAGGTGTTGGCATTTGTACCCGAGTTCACCAGGAACTGCTTCTGCTGAAGAGGGAGAAGCAGCAGCTCTCCCATAGCTGCTTCTGAGCCCCATTTTGCAGCCACAGATCTTGGCGTAGCCAGATGTGCTCTCGCCCTGGCCTAGGACAGAGTCCAGCAGCACTGCTGTCACTCAGAGGCCTGGACCCATGGTGACATGATGCTGTAAGCCAGTGCATTGTTGGTGGGGAGACCTCATGGCCATCTGAGGGAGCAGTGAAGGCACAGTGGCACCTGGTTGCTTTGGAGTGGATACAAAAGCGCTTTAATTCAAGAAGTGACAGCCATTTCTGGAGAAGCATGCTTGCAATTCCAACTACTCTGGAGGCTGAAGGAAGAGGATTGCAAGTTCAAGGGCATCCTGGGCTGTGGAGTGAATTCAAGTTCAGTTTGAACAACTTAGTGAAACCCTGACTCAAAATAGAAACAAATACAAACAGGGCTGAGGGTATATATGTAGTGGTTTATTATTTGTATCTTGATAAATAAATTTTGCCTGAAGACCAGAGGCAAAGTTAAAGCCACTAGAGGTCAGGCAGTGGTGGCACATACCCTTCAATCCCAGGATTTGGGAGACAGAGTCAGATAGATCTCTGTGAGTTCAAGGCCACCCTGGGCCACACAAGATCAATGCAGAAATAAATCCAGGTAGTGGTGGCTCACACATTTAATCGCAGTACTAGGGAGTCACACACCCTTAATCCCAACACTAAAGGGAATATAAAATGAGAGAAGAGAGAGGCTTAGTCTGCTTACTTTGTGGTCACCCAGACTTCTCTAGTTGCTTGGTTGTTTTGATTTTCTGGTTTTCAGGTTGAACCCCAATTTCTACTTCTGGGTTTTTATTATTCGTGCTACATATATATAATTTAGGGGCAGAGCACTGGCTAGAATGCAGTAAGCTAGCTCCAATTAAAAACAAAAACAAACAACCGACAACCGAAAAGTACCAGAACAATTCACAGTCAAATAAAAAAGAGGAAGAAAGCCCTGATCTCGGCCCTGTCCTTACATGAAAACCAGCTCAGCTCAGCTTTTCCATGGACGAGCTGACTGGTGCTGAAGAGGCCCCAGCCACAGGAGTGGTAGTTGCAGACGCCTTGGCAGCCCCTAATGCAGAGACCCAGAAGACACGGTGAGAACAGGGAACGGGTCCTCATCACAGAGCTTGGGGCGGGGGGGATGTCCAAGGTCATGAAGGCACGCCCCAGATGTCAGCCTCTTCTCTGTGCCCAACCAGGAGATGGATCCTTGACTCCCTCGATGGTGAACTTGATGGGTTTGGAAGAACATGGAAGCACACTCTGGGTTGTATCTGTGAAGATGTTTCCAGAATGATTCACCTGAAGAGAAGAACCATCTGAACACAGGAAGAATGTTCCCGCAAGCTGTGTTCTGCTGTGAAGAGGACTCTGGGCGCAGCATCTGCATCTTCTCTGTCTGCTTCCTGACTGGGTGCAATGTGAACACCTGCTTCAAGCCCTTGCAGCCGTCCCTGCCACACCTTTCTCAGTGGCAGGCTTTGTGACAGTGGCCTCATCCATTCCCCCAGACACTGGACAGTGTCTTGGACCCTGCTGTCAGCTGCTGCTGCTAACTGGTACTAATGGCCAGTTCACCCCAGTCAGTGGCTTCCCAGTTACATGGGCAACTTTTCCAAAGACACCTCGAGGTCATGGCTGAAGCCACAACTGTCTGAACTCTAAGTTCCAGGAAAAGGCCACATTCTGTCTCCCCACTGACAGTTTCATGATGATCCCTTGCCATCCTCTGCCACACACACCCACCACACACACACACACACACACACACACACACACACACACACACCCTGGGGCCCTTGCAAAGACCTTGGGTTCATACTGTATCCTCAAATTGGGTTTTCTATATGAGAAAAAGAAAATGAATTAGTCCTATTTTTAAAAATTAGCTCAACGTAAGTTATGGGACTAGGCCATTGATTAAAAGCCATCAAAATTCTACAAAAAGTTAAAATAAAGATTATGGGAAAATTAGAAAGACAAAATATCACATTTTTCTCTCATGTAGAATTGTATAATCTATATTTAATATTATATACATATACATAATATATAAATAAACTGTGTGTGTGTTTGTGTGAAAATCAGAATGAGGGCTAATAGGAGAGGGGTCTAAGCAGATAGAGCAGGGGGGACAGGAGTTGGTAATGGAGCTGAATATGAATAAGGAACAATGATACATATGAACACTTCATATTCAAACCTGTTATTTGCACACTAACTAAAATTTTAATTAAAAAATAAAGAACCCCCTCAAACCATTATTTTTCATGGCTCAGTACAGAACTCTTAGAGTCAACATCAAAAGCACAGCAGTGCCTGCCCTGTGAGAGAGGAGGGCAGAAGACAAGAGCACAGGTCAGGGCTTGGAAAATTTATGAATTCTCAAAACGCAAGGATAAAATAACCAAATAATCAAATGGAAAATATGCTAATGCTGTGGAGTGTTTGCTTAACTAGGCAAGGATGCGCTACTTTTGTTTATGTTGTAGACTATTTAACTATGTAAAGGTGTGTTGCTGTTTTTACCTTGCCTGCCTAAGGCACCCGAATAGTCTAATAAAAAGATGACCGGCCAATAACTAGGCAGTAGAGAGACAGCGGAGGTTGGTGGGCAGAGAGAATAAATAGGAGGAGGAATCTAAGCTTGAGGAAGAAGAGAGGAGAGAATGAGAGAGAAAAAGTGGGACATCCCCAGGGCCGGCCAGCTGCCAGCTGACGTGGAGGAAGCAATGTAAGCAGGGCATACAGGATGAGAAAAAGGTAAAAATCCCCAAGGCAAAATGTAGATGAAGAGAAACAGGTTAATTTAAGCTATAAGAGCTAAATGGGACAAGCATAAGCTAAGGCCTGACATTCATAGCTAATATTAAGTCTCCCCGTCATGACTTGGGTGCTATCTATTGGTCAAAGAGCCTGCTACAGGCAAAGCCACAGTGTTGCACAGAGAACACACAGATGGTAAATAAGCAGATAATGAGAGACGTGATGTTGTTATCTGTGATGCAAAAGTGCATGAACCTCGGGGAAAAGACCCCACGCACCAGTCACCTCAGCTGAAGGAGGAAACCAGCCAGTGAGGGCTGCTGAGGATGCAGAGGCACCAGGCCACATGGTGGTGCTTGCGGGCATCAGATATCGTAACCATTCCGAAGAGTGTGTCAGCTCCTCATAAAACTGAATATGTAAGTGGCAGGCGACCTAACAATTGTGCTCTTGGGCACAGCTCCCAGGGTAGTGATAACTTATGTTCACCGAGTGTTTATTGCAGCTTGATTCATAACAACCTCAAGCTGGGAACAGCCCATGTGTCCTTTGGTGGGTGGGTGTTTGAGAAAGCCGTGACACTGTAACACGGAGTAGCACTTAGCAATTAAAAGTAACATCTATATAAAACCATGTGTGTATGTGTGTGTGCACACGCGCGTGCATGCGCGAGGTGTGTGTGTGTGTGGTGGTGCCGCAGGAGTGCAGGTGCCCATGGAGACCAGAGAGGATGGCGGACCTCCTGGATCTGGAGTTGCAGGCAGCTGGATCTCAAGAGCAGTGTGCAGTCTTCACCACTCATAATTCCCTCGATTCGCTCAAGGTTTCGTACATTTGTTCCATTTAATCTCAAACTGTGACAAATGTGATTGTTTCAGTACTAAGGGCAAGGCAGGTGACCAGCCGATAAGCTTCATCTCCAGGTACTCGGGGTGTGGGTGAGACACAGTCTGTTGCTGAAGGCAGGGTGTGGTTGTAAGGGAGTGGTTTTCTATGGTGATGGCTGGTGGACACATGAGCCTACACATGCGACAGAATCACTGGAGCTAGACACAGGCATCACACAGGTGTCATGGCCACATGTGATGTGAGCTCTGAACAGGATGGGCTGTTGGGTTCATGTCATTTTATTCTGGCTGCGTCATTGGCTCCATTTTGGTGAGACCACAGAGATGAGTGAAGGCTGCCTGGGTTTAGTCTGCAGGGGTCCTACAATTATCCCCTAATCAAGTGAGCGCAGCTACCTCCGGGTGCGTCTGATTAGGAGAGGATAAAGTCTTGGGTGCTCACACCCTCCGGCTTGGCGTCCCCTGAACAGAGTCCTGATCTTGTTAAGTGTAAATACTATAAGAGAAGATATTTATGTAAGATAAAATAACTGTGTATGTGAAGACGGATACTGTTACTCCGTTATTTTATATCCTTCTCCCTTAATGCAAGCCGTATTGCTGACATTTCTTTCTTAGTGTTTTTGTGATGAAAAGATTTATGTGACAATAATGCAGGCAGAGGATACACATTTATGGGATTTTCTGGAATGTTATTTATTTGTCAGGGTCTCACTATGTGGCTCTGGATGTTCTGGAACTTGCTATATAATTCAGAGACCCAGCCACCTGCCTGTCTCCCAATTGCAGGGATTAAAGGCATGTGGCACATGCCTAGCTTGACCCTCCAGGTGATGGTTAATTTCTAGTCATCAACTTCACATAGCCTGTGACCCCTTGAGAACATTTGAGGAATTGTTTAGATTGGATTGGCCTATGGACACATCTACAAAGTATTGTCTTGGTTATTAATTGACCCAGCTCTCTGTGGGCAGCACCATTCCCTAGGCTGGGCCCTGGCCTGTTTCAGAGGGAAGAAAGCTGGCTGAGCCAGCAAGCAGGAACCATGGGTGAATTCATCTCTCTGCTTTAGACTGTAGGTGTGGTGTGTGTGTGATGTCTAGCTCCCACTACAGTGGTTTCCTGAAATTATGAACTGGAACCGGAACTGTAAGCCAAACAAACCCTCTCCTTCCTGTGTTGCTTTCGGTGGGGGAGGTTTTTACCACAGTCACAGAAATGAAACTCAAACAGGAAATAACCTGACAGCATGAATCAAAAAAAGATCTGAAAACAACCACGACAGAAAATCCCTTAGCCCAGCAATCCAACCTCTAGGAATTTATCCTGAGAAAATAATTGGACAAGCGTGAAAAGACACATGTGCGTGTTTACTAATGAGTGCTGCGCACAGTCGTGAAAAATGGGGGAGGAAGAGAAACATCTGAAACGGAAAATTGGCGAAACACGTTGTGGAAACAATTGAGACAGATATGGCCATTAACAACACCAGAGCCGCTTTGTCAGAGGAAGGTCATTCCGATACTGTGGGCTCAGGCTACGGCACTTGAATGAGCAGCGTTCCTTTGAAAAACATCAAGGCTGTGTGTGCTTACATACAGCGGGATGGAGACAGGCTCAAGTGTGGGTATTTCAGTTTATTATGCAGTAAGAGGTGTACCCCTTTGGGTATCAGTAATTATTTCCATAATGATTACTTATGAACATAAAGATAATAAACTCTCTTGAGTTACTACTACTGGAGAATCTTATTGTGTGATCATCTGAAATTTCCAATTTTTTATTGCATGGAGAAACCTGAATGAATGTAGCGGTTTTTACTGAGATATGATGAACGCTAGCCCAGTTCCAAACACAGGATGAGATCGCCCTGCACTTAGCTTCTGCGGCTCCTGGCAGAAACTCAGGCTCTGGGGGAGGGGCTAAAAGAGATGGCTGGGATGCCCCAGGAGACCATCATTCCGTTAGACCAGAAGGAGGGTATTGCCATGTTGAGTTAGGTCAAGCTCGGCAGGCAGGGGACACACCCACTACAGTCTGATGCGCTATTCTTTTTAATAAAGAATAAGACAACAGCACAGATATTGCACATTAATTAAGCAGGATATCCTCTTGGGCAATCATTTGTAGCCATTACCCCTCTGTGTCTGCCACCGATTCACAGAAACCCTGGCACAAACAAGAAGAATGAGCCAGTTCCTCGGGTGTAATAAAGCATCATGACCAAAGCAATGTATAGAAGAGGTTGTTTGCGGTTTGTGGTCTCAGAGGGTGAGGGTCCATAATGGCGGGGGATCATGGTAGCAGGTGGTGAACATGGGGGATAGAGATGGGTGGATAGAGAGACCTTGACCTGCAAGGAGGAAATAAAGAGCCAGAGTAAGGATAGTATGGAGTTTTGTAAACCAGCCAACATTGAGCTTGTTGAGTGAGAAACTCCCCTGTCTCAGAAGTGACACGGGGGCAGAGGTGGGTAAGTCCTAACCTTCAAGCTCAACATGTTCTCTGGTCTTGGTCTCTTAGAACCATCGAACTCCAGGCCGCAAGGGGTGCAGGAGGGGGAGATTCAGTTTGGCTGAGTTTGGTAAGCTGGCATGCCTTTGACTTGAACCCAAGGAACTGGCTCATTCTTCTTGTTTGTGCCAGGGTTTCTGTGAATTGGTGGCAGACACAGAGGGGTAATGGCCATAAATGATTGCCCAAGAGGATATCCTGCTTAATTAATGTGCAATATCTGTGCTGTTGTCTTATGGGCCTTGTGGGCTTCATTGTAGGTGCTCCAGTTTGGTAAGGAGATCACCGCAACCCTGACCTCCTACGAAGAGGCCCCCTCCACTCCTCTCCAACTATTCCTGGCAGGAGTTCTGCTTTCCTCAGAGTGTGTGGTGCCATGCTTCTGCTCGTAGCCCTGGGCCCTCTCGGTGAAGGAGTCTTTGCTTCAGTCTCCAGGTCAAAGCCACCAGGCACCTGCTGCATATACTACAGTGCCTGTCCCTCCACAGAAGGATTTGAACTTGGCTTTGTTCATGAGGACCTGACCGTCCTGGGACCAGTCGAGTTAGAAATGGCCCAGCCATGAAGACCTCACCAATGTCCAGTTTCCACCCTAATGACCTCAACAGAAAGTTGGATTTAAAGCTGCACTCCCCCTTAATCCAGGATCCCAGCCCGGGGAGTTGAAAGTCTGAGCTTCTGGCTGCTTTGCTATTGTACCCTCTGAGGATTTGTTTCGTCAGGTTCTGGGGGCTCTGGGTGTGGCTAGGGCTGTACCTCCCCTAAGAACCTGAGAAGACACTTGAGATCCTTGAACTCAATAAAGGAGATGCCTCCCCGGCTGAGTGGCACGCCCACACAGAGCAGAGGCAGCGTGTGCGGGGAGGGGACACACTTGTGCCCCCATCTGTGCATCCCCTTTCCCTCCTCCAAGAGCTGGGGCTTTGCATTTGAGCCTTCCGTGCTCAGACCAGGGCTCACAACAATGGCTCCTGTGTCTCTCAGGCCTGAACTTTGAACCAAACACCGGTTCTCCCTGGTCTCCAGCTGCAGTGGGCAGATTGCCGGGTTCCTCATCCTCCCAGACTACAAGGGTCAGTTTCCCCTTCTTTCTCTGTCCCCCTCTTTCTGTTCACTACTTATTTCTCTGCTTCCCTCTTCCATTCTGCCCCACCTCCCTCTCTCATCTCCCCCTTCTCTGCAAGCCTCGTTCCCTCCTTCCACATTGCTGTCTTTCCCAGCTTTTCAGTCCAGATCAACCTCCCTCCATCTTTCTTCCTCTCTCCTACCCTTTCCCCCTCTTTCCATATCTGTCTTACTTTCCTCCCTCCTTCCCCTCCCCATTGTCCATCTCTCCCTCTCTCTGTTCCTCCCCTTCTCTCTCTGATCTGCCTGTGCTTCTCTCTTCCCCTCTTTATTCTGTTGGTTTTTTTTTTCTGGAAAATTCTGAATAAGGTCACCCCCAGAAAGGAAGAGAGTTCAAACTTCCTGCGCATGTGACCTCACTGACACACACGCTTGTGCCCGGGTGGTGACAGGATGAGCTCTTGATGGTGGGTAACTTTTCCCACCCGGGAGGCAAGTCTCTCTGAGGGAAAGAGCTCAGAGGAGTGGGTCCCCAAGTATGTGGGGAATCCTGGTCCACAGAGAAGGCACTAGCCTGCATGTTAAATAGGAAACCAGAACTCTCTTGGTATCACAGTACTCCATAACCTATTCAATGGAAGCCCGTGGACCAGCTCTTGGAGCGGGCATCTACCTGGGAATCTGTGTCTAGGTGTGACAAACTTCTGATCAGTGGCTGTAGGAATTCCTATTGCCAGTAGCCATTAAGTTACCCCACTCACTTGGGCATGGCCTCTTATACTATTTATGCCGATGTAAAGCGTGTATCTGGTCTCTTCCAGCTGTGGGATTTGGTTGCTGTTCTCCATTCCAGCAGAGGATTGTGACTTGTGAGTCTACCCCTAAATAAATAACCCTCTATTCTCAATTCTGAGCTAGTGTGGGATTTCTTTTAAGCATCCTTCTTCAATCAGTGACCAGGACAGAACCCTGCCTGAGTGAATGCTTCATGCCTGATGCTGTCACATGATTTCCAGCTTGGAGTGTCAGACTGAGCTACTCCAGGGCAGTTCACTGACCCAGGAGCCAGAGCAGGTACAGAGGTGATAATGCCCATGGTGACTAGAGGAAGGATTGGGACTCAGGCAATCTTGGTGCTATTAGGGGCAAAGAGCTCCTCCCAGGGGACAGAGAATCCTCCTAGGGGACAGAATCCTCTCAGGAGATAGAGTCCTCCCTGGGGACAGAGTCCTCTCAGGGTTCAGAGAGTCCTCCCAGGGGATGGGGAATCCTCTCAGGGGACAGAGAATCCTCCTTATGGGGCAGAAAACTCCTCCCAGGGGACAGAGAATCCTCCCAGAGGACAGAATCCTCTCGGGGGACAGAGTCCTCCCAAAGGACTGTCCTTCTAGGATTGATACTGTTCTCCCTGCTTGGCAGGAAGTTGGCCTAGTGCCTTCTGTGCACACATCCATCCATGTTGTCACACCTGGGACACACCGATGAATAAACCCCATGGCTAGCGGTGAACCTGACACCTGAGCCAGCAACAGTCACCTGAGTGAGCCAGCCTCACCTGAGCCAGCAACAGTCACCTGAAGTGAGCTGGCCTTACCTGAGCCAGCAACAGTCACCTGAAGTGAGCTGGCCTCAGGGAAGCCATATGTGCGGCACTCTTCAGTGATGTTCTCATTCCAGCAGTGACCCAGCAACCACTGCCCACACACGTGGTGACAATGTGCCTGGTGTGTGCCCCTTTTGATGTCCTCTGCCTGACAATGCTAACATTTGATAGCAGCCCTAACAAATAAATGGAATTACACAAGCAAGAATGCCTCGTGTTCTCAGCCAGAGGACAGTAGCTTTGCTGACCTGGTGATGCCTGGGAGTCTACATATTAGTCAGCTGTCGGGGCTAAGCCACTGCCCTTGTCACTTCATCTTAATTGAAGACTGCTCGTTTCCATGAGCAAACGGCTGTCTCCAGGTTTAATACTATTCCTTCCAGCCAGTCCTGGGCTAAGCAAATGAGCTTGCCTTGGGTGTGGGACAGTGGGACAGGGACATGGGTGTGGGTGCTGCATCGAGAGCCCAGGTCAGGTCAGGACTTGTTGATCAGTGCTGTGGGTTAGTTCCAGACCAGATCCGGCTTCACATGAAGGAGCCCTGCTACCCCATAGGACAACAGCACCTGTAAACCAGGAGGACAGAGACAAGCAGGTGTGAAGCGTGACCCTGAGTTCTGTCATCTGTGCTGGGCAGTGGAACAAAAGGAGCTAAAAGAATGAGATGACTGTCCCCAGTTTATCACCTAAGAATTGATTTGTCATCAGAGCTCTAGGAATTAAATTTGGGTATACCGCCACCAGGTGGCATCATGCACTCTTAAAAATATGTTCTGTTCAAATCTATCCTATGCCAGATATTCTGGGCAGAGGGGAGTCTGAGGTCCCAGGCATTGCGGAGTTGTGGAGCCCAGAGGCTCGTGGAGTGACAGGAGCTTGTGGTTTACAGTCTGTCATGAGGAACAGGTCACTTCAAACGGCGGAGTGATAGTTAACAGCAAAATCACCTTCTCTAACTCAAACCTCTAATTCTCTATTATAGGTATTAAAATTAATGGAAATAAATAATAAAACGGCTGTTAAGTAAGCAAGAATATTATGTTTAGCTATGAAATGAAGCAAAGGTTTTCAAATACCTTTTAGCTTATGCGACCAAAATTGCAGGATGAAGCAAAGGCCCTGTGTAGAGAAAATGCAAAGAGCTTTTCTGGTTGACATGGAAATATGGGACACAGTGAAGACTTCCACACAGGCTGGAGCAGGGCTTGCTGGGCATGTGGACTTCTCTGCCTAGATTCTGTTGTGCCTCTCCGCCTGTACCGGCCCCACATTCCAAGTGTCTCAGGTGTTACTTGCCACTAGGGGACCTCATATGCCACACTCTCTCCAGGTTCCTCAGCCGCCTGGGACTCCTGTCTTGTATGCACATGCTCCCCACTCTGCCAGTGCTCTGAGCCTTGAAGACTCTAGCTGACCAAACTGCAACCTGAGGCTGCCTGGCAACCTGAGCATTAAGGGCTGTAGGAGGGGCCAACTTAACTCTATTCCTGACTCAGCAGCTTCCTGGCCTCTGGCCAAGCGGACCTGCGGCCATCATGTCCATCATGTCTTGGAATGTCCAGTTTCCTGTATAAAAAAAAAAAAAAAAAAAAAAAAAAAAACAGATGGTGTAATGACCAGAGAGGGAGAAGATCCTGCGACCTTGGTGTTCTCCCTCCCCCCTCAGCACAAGCCAGCTCAGCCTCACCCTCTCGACTCTTCCCCACCCATCACACAACTGTAATCACCTTTTCAGCCCTTAATATGCACAGAATGAGGGACAGAACAACAGCTACGCTGTCTCAACGACACTGCTGCTTTACTTTTACATATCTGAGTACTTCCCCCTGCTCTGTTACGCACCCGAGTATTTCCCCCTGCGCTCTGTTATGCACCGGAGTATTTCCCCCTGCGTTTTGTTATGCACCCGAGTATTTCCCCCTGCACTCTGTTACGCACCCGAGTATTTCCCCCTGCACTCTGTTACGCACCCGAGTATTTCCCCCTGCGCTCTGTTAAGCACCCGAGTATTTTCCTGAGAACAAGGGACAGAACCACAGCCACGCCCACGCCGTCTCAACAACACTGCCGCCGTACTGTTATGCACCAGAGTATTTCCCCTGCGCTCTCCTCTGCTGCGACTGCTGCTGTCCTCAGGAAGACTCCGAGTGCTGCTATTTAACCAACACGTCTTAAGACCTTTTTGTCTTCAGGTGGCTGATGTTTGCCAGAAAAATCATGTTAAAGATTTCTAACCCCTGAGCAGTCACGTCCATTTCCATATCCACTCTCTGACATCTTTATTGCTGTCATTGGCAGCGAACCCTATGCAGAATGTCACCCCCTTCTGCTGAAAGTTGCATTGGCAAGGACAGCTTTCCATAGCCCTGACTGCCGGGCCCAGCAGCACAAATGTTTATAATGGCTCATGTGCTGACGGATGCCTTCCAACTGCATATTATCCCCATTTGCTAGTTTGCCAGATGCTTCCAGAAGTCTATGAGAATGCTGCTTTCATTAGGGTGCCGCCCGCACTAGGTATTTCCACTAAATGCATTTTAATGCTACTTTAATAGGCAAAGGGGACCTGCTGCCTGGCTTAGCTTCCATCCATCAGGTGGAGTGCCCCAGTCTCTAGAAACAGCAGGAACATCATGGCTCAGCTCAACAGCTGTCTTCTCTGGGGGATGCCAGGTGTGGCTTGGCTTCCCCCATTGGAGAACAGTTTTCTCATCCCAGCTCCACAGAGGAGACTGCCTGCCCCCTGCCTTTCTCCCAGTGCAAGCTCAGCTGGTGATGGTGACAGGGACAGCCCCTCCCACTCTCTCCCAAGTCTAATGCAACCTTGTGTGTGCTTCAGAGGCTTAGAAAACCTGAAGCCTCATTCAACAACTCTGTAATGAGACACCAGCCGCTTCAAAGCTGTGAGGAGAACCGAGAATAAAACTATGTGAAACTCAACTCTCTCATCTTTTCACATCCCCAAGTCAAGCGTGAAGTAAACCCAAAAACCACCGAGCTGGAGCTGCTGGGTAGCCCAGCGGTCTTGTAGGATCAGATTACTAGATCCCATGGGAGAGTCTCAAGACTGGCACGTGGTCAGACTCAGAGAAGGGAGACACCGTACGGTGGCGGCCAAAATAGGACAGCTTCATTCAGTGTGAGCACAGCTTTCTAAACAGCAGGGAGAGATGGAGAGCGCCCTTGGGTGTGTCTGTCTAAAATGTATCTCTGTATGACTCTGAAAGCATACCTAACATGACTACAAGTTTGATTACTATAGATCATTAACTACTAAGCTGTATTTTTTATTATCCTAAACAGTTTTCAAGGTCTAGAACTTTACATTTTTTAAATGAGTTACATAGGTACAATACCTTAAACAAGATATAGAAACATGTATGTAGTATAATGAAAATAAACTTATTTTGTATCAATACACAAAATCCATACCGATGTACATTTGAGACTAGTGGTTGTTCAAAAGTAGACCCAACAACCCACCCTTTTATCCCATCATTTCTATGCTATATCCCCCTTTATTCCCTTCAGAAAGAGATTAATCAAGTTAACCAATCTGAATGTAATCTTTGTTTAGCTTTCTCCCTGACAATGACCAGTACAATTTGTAGCCAACGCCCCTAGATGATGACAAACATCCATAACCCACCGAATGGCCAAAATCTTTCCACTCCACCTCTTGGGAATGTGGGCATTGAGCCTGAGAAAACGGAGACAATGGTCAGGTCCTGGGAAAACCAGCCATAACATTTGTTGTCCAGTGTCTGTGCAGTGGGAAAGTGCGAGGCTTGTCTACAATCCTGGCTGGACCATCTCAACCAGGGCCGTGAAGCCTTTCTGGAGGTAGGACTCTGAGGAAATTACAACAGAGGTGCTCTGAGAGGCTGGATCACCTAGGACACCTGTTTTCATTGGTGTTTGGTCTCCTTGTTCTGAAATCACACAAGTATACAAAAATAGAGAAAGATAAAAGCCCAGAGGCAAAAGGTAGATTGAATAACTTAAGCAAAACTGACTTAGAAACAAGTCAAGGCCAGGCACTCAGAACTAAGAATAAGTCTCTGTATGTGATTTATTTGGGAGTTGAGTGGCAACACCTCCCAAAAGCCAAAAGAGTAAAATATCACACTGCCCCTGAGATCACCCCTAAGGCTTCACATAGGTCTTTTTCTAAAGATTAGTTCATAGGGAAAAAGAAAAAGTCTCGTTTTGCCTTCCTACTTCGATTTTTGTGTTGTGATAAAACGCCTTGGCCAAGAACAATGACAGATTTTGTAAAAATTATTCCACTTGCCTTGGTTTGAGGTTACAGCCTGTCATTGTGGGGAAGTCAAGGCAGGAAAATCTAACAGTGAGTCACGTGCCATCCACAGTAATGAGAGAAATGAAAGCAGCCATGTTGGCCACTTCCTGGCCTCTGTTCAGGTAGCTTCCTTTACTTTTCTAGAGTTCGGGACCCAAGGTATGAAAAGGTGGCTTTTCCCACGTAAATTATCACCAAGATCGTCCTCCCCCCCGACCCCCCCCCCCCCCGCAGCCATGCTCACAGGCCAGCCTGGTGGCCATTATTGTGGCCTTGGTGTCAGCTTGCGAGTGTCTGGAACCAATTAAAAGAGAAAATACTGGGCAGGCCCGTGCGGGATTTTCTTGATAAGACTCTCTGAAGCCTGGAGACTCACCCTTAATGTGGCCACGCCTTCCAGTGGCACCAAGATCAAAGGAAAGAGAGGGAACCTTTGCTATTTGCCTGCGCTCGATCTCACTAGCAAGGTCACCTACCCTGCTGCTGCAGTGTTCCTCCGCCGACATAAGAACCACCTTCCAGTCACTTATGAGTGAGTACATACTGTGTTTGTCTTTCTGGGTCTGGGAGTGAATATTATCTGTAGAGTAAAGGAGAGTCATGTCACAGTCCACAGTTCCAGAGAAGCTAGGTAACAAGGAGGGTTGTGTGTGTGCACGCGCGCACGTGTGCGCGCGCCCTCACGCATGCATGTGCTCTGTACTGTGTGGACTGTGAGGGGTAAATACAATGGACATTCCCAGTGGATGAGGGAGGAACCTGTAAGGGAGACGGAAGTTTCTGTGCCACCTGGTCCCACAGCTGTTTAGTCCCAACGAAACACACAGAAGCTTATATTAATTATAAACTGTTTGGCTTATTAGTTCAGGGTTCTTATTAACTAACTCTTATATCTTAAATTAACCCATAATTCTTATCTATGTTTAGTCACATGGCTTGGTACCTTTTCTCAGTGCAGCATTCTCATCTTGCTTCCTCTGCATCTGGATGGCAACTGCAGACTGAGCCTTTCCTCTTCCCAGTGTTCTCCTAGTCTGGTTGCCCTGCTTATACTTCCTGCCTGGCTACTGGCCAGTCAGCGTTTCAGTAAACCAATTAGTGGGGCAAATTTTTACAGGGTACAAAAGCATTATCCCACAGCAGGAATGGGAACAGGAGGGGAGAATCAGGTTGGGGGAATATGGATGTAGAGTGTACTAGGAGAGAGGCAAATGAAAACTAGGGGCATCTCTGAGATGAGCTAGAAACCTAGGGTAATGGAAACTCCCAGGAATCTATGAGGGTGACCCTAGTCAAGACTCCTAGTAATAGAGAATACAGAGCTTGAACTCTTCATCTCCTGTAACCGGGCAAGACTCCCAGTGGAGGGATAGGGACCAACCCAGTCACAAACTCTTTACCCTACAGTTTGTCCTGCCTACAAGATGTGCTGGAGTAAAGATGGCTCTGAAACCTTGGGAGTGACCAACAAATGATTGGCACAGCTGGAGACCCATACCCTGAGAGGGAGCTCCCCTCGAGAGCCAGAACCCAGAGACAAGGGCAGGATGCCCCAGAGACTAAGATAGAAGCAAACAGAAATGGCAAGGAAAAAAATCATCAATGTAATGATTCCTAATGATACTCTGCTATACTCATAGATTGGTGCTTAGCCCAGCTGTCATCAGAGAGGCTTCAGCCAGCAACTGATGGAAACAGATGCAATGACCCATAGCCTAATGTTAGGCAGAGCTTGGGGAAACCTGTGGAAGCAGGGAGGGAGTAGGACCCAGTGGTGTCAAGGATACCACAAGAAAACCCACAGAATCAAATAACCTGGATTCATAGAGGCTCTCAGAGACTAAACCACCAGTCAGGGAGCCTGCGGGGGACTGACCTAGGGATATAGATGAACAATTCTGTAACTTGGTCTTCCTGTGGGACACCTAACAGTGGGAGCAGGAGCTGTCTCTGACTCAGTTGCCTGCTTTTGGGACCCTTTCCTCCTACAGGGTTGCCTTGTCCAGCCTTAATTGGAGGAGATGCCTAGTCTCAGCACAACTTGATATGCCGTGGTTGGCTGATATCCATGGGAGGCCCACCCATATCTGAAGAGAAAGAGAGGCAGAGTGTGGTGCACCATGCCTGTCTGCGCTGTATGCGCTACCATACAGCCCGTGAACTAGGCAAGGGGCTGGAGACTGAAATACAAAGACTCACAGAAAGAGAGACACAGGTCATCCTTGAAAAGGGAATGCCCCCTTTATTGCGTCCAGGGGCAGCTTATATAGGAATCCTTAACTGATAGCCACATCCCAACCAAACCCACCAGAAACCACTCCCCTGCCATGAGGAAATCCTGAGGGTCTCGTGCTCAGAGCGGTTGCAAACATCACAAGTTGTTTACCAGAAATTCAGGATCTGGGAGGTTCACAGCTCCCAACACAGAGAAGTAGATGGGGTAGTGTGGGGTGGAGTGGGGGGGTGAACTGGGAAGAGGGGAGGGAGGGGAAACTTTGGTTGAGATGTGAAAACAAAAAATAGACAAAAAAGAAGTGGGTATTTCCATTTAAAATTACTGAATTAAGGGAAGAAAGAAAAGAATAAAAAGAACTAACTTTTTCAGAATTCCAGTGTAGACTGAAGACAGCAACTCCCCAGGAATCCTCCAGGCCTCCAGCGCCAGATTGGGACTCTTGAGACGTCCAGCTTTGTGGATTTTCTGCTGGATAGACCACCAGAGCCATACCCATAAGCCACTCTGATAAATTCTCTCTCTCTCTCTCTCTCTCTCTCTCTCTCTCTATATATATATATATATATATATATATATATATATATATATACACACACACACACACATATATGTATATATGTATGCATATGTGTGTGTATATATATATATATATAATGTATGAACATATATACGCATGTATGTTGATTCCACCAGCTTTGTTCCTTTGGGGAGCCCCGAGTGACACAGCTGCCGCTCTTCCTCCTTGTCCCTGCCTGCATGTGGAGCAGTTTCTGGCTCTTCTGTTCTCTTCTTGCCCAGCTGCCCCTCAACAATTCTTCCAGGGTGGGATTGTGTTGCTGATGAATTCCTCTGGTTTAATTTGAGAAAATTTTTATTATCTCTCTTTGAGGGTTATCCCGGATCTAGACAGGATGCTGTGATTTGAATCTCAAGTGTCCTCCACATTCTGATGTGTTTAACACTCAACCCAAAGCCATTGGTGCTGTTTTGGGAGGTTATGGAACTTTTAGGAGGTGGGGCTTAGCTGGAGAAAGTGAGTCTGTCACTCAGGGGCAGCCTTCCAGTTTATAGCCTGGCTCTACTTCCTATCTGGCCAAGGTACGAGCAAGAACCTGTGGGACAGCCACAGACTGCTCCTGCCCCCATGCTGGCTGTGATGTACTGATTGTCTGTAGTAATACTGTGAACCAAGGTGACTTTAAAGTAGGTTCATCCGGGTGTCTTATGACAGCCTGAGGAACGCTACTGACCAAAAGGAATTTCTTTTCAATGCTAAGTACCCGAGCCCTCCTCTTTTGCTTATCTGGCTTTGATGAGAAGGCCATGTGAGTCTCATCCTAGCTCCTCTGCTAGTGGTTGTAAGGTACCCCTATCCCCACTTCCCATTTTTTTCTCCAAGGTTTTGTCTTAGTCTTGGGTGTACAGCATGTTGGTTGCTGTGTTTTGGTATTGATCTCTTATGCTGAGCTGTGACCACCATCTCTCCAGAGTTCAGGACAGTGACTCACTCTGTGGACAGGAGACAGAGCAACAGCAAACTCGGGTAATGGTGACTCGTGGTTGTGGTTTAGACTGGAATAATAGCACCATCTGCACAACGACTGTCCCTATTTAAGCAGGCGGAGACAGGGTTCACAGAAAAGGCTGAAGGAAACAGAAACTGGGTCATTTCAAAGTTACTCTAGGGTGAGGACAGAGGGGACTCTGAGTGACGATGCTCCCATTTTCCTGGGTGGGAAACTGCCCGTTTCTAGCTCCATCATGATGGCACAGTGCCTGGCGCAGGTGACTCCATGCTCATGGGTCAATCCCCTGCACCCGGTGTGGTATCCGCACTGAAGGAAAGCCCAGTCCAGGAACCCAGTTCTTCCACAGGTTGAGGAAAACATGTCAGGTTGTAGCATTTCTTCTGCTTCTTGTTGGAGCTTTGGCAGAAGGCCCCAAGCTTCTTTTGAGCACTTGGATTTGAACTCTTTTTACAAGACAAGGGTAAAGCCCTCTTTTGTAAGGCTCTGAGCACACCCCTGCCCATGCTTTCACGGGATAGCTGTAGGCTATTGGTAGTGCTTTCTGCTTGGACAGGAGCAGCAATTTTCTTTCCAGAAGGTACTGTGTGCACTTCACTGCCTTGCCAGGGCTGGTGAAGGAGACGGAATTAATTCCCAACAATGCTTCCTGGGAGCTAACACTGAGGGGCAAAGATCACAGGAGGTCAGGAGAACCACTTTGGTGCTGAGTTATTTATTGGAGACAGGACTTGACTGAACCCCTGACACGTCCTTATCCTGCAAATGATCTCTTTCTAGCCCTTAGGCTCCATCTTCTGAGAACGGTACAAGGAAGGTCTCAGACAACATGTGCTATTAAAACCCTTCAAAACAAATACATTAAAAAAATTGATGCATCTTTGCAATATATTGGGATTAAGATACATTTTTCAAGACAGTCCTAAAGATTTTTCCCCACAGCTCTTCCCCTGGAGGCAACCCTGCCCCCAGGATCTATAACCATCTTTTCAGTGAGTATCTGTGTCTTCTATAATGCTTGCAAGCTCCAAATCACAAGCAGGTTGTTAAAAAACTGTGCCTGGAGGCCTCTCAGCCTGTAAAAGCTTATACATGTTTTGTTTGGTTGAGAGGAATAAAGCAATTAAATCAGAAGGGTTCTGTTTATATGGGAGACAGCACAACATCACCGGTGCTGCCTCTGAGGACAGAGAGAAGATCTGATGCACAAAACACATGGCGGGGACATAGGAAAAGGGGGAAGGAGTCTTCCTGAGCCCCCTCTGGTCCCTGAGAGCTGGAGACACCACCTCATCCTCCTCAGCTAGGGGCTGGGGGCAGGAGGATGCTCAGCTGATGCTTTTCAACAGCCTCATGCAGAGGGAAGTCAGAGTCAGTGGAACACTGGGTGTTAGAGACCTGGGGGTTTCACAGAGAAATAGAAGTCAATTTCAGATGTTTGCACTTAATGAAACTCAGATGGTGGCAGTGGCAGTTTGCAGTGCATGATTGGCCTCTGGGGACACTCCAGGAGAGCTGTGTTCCTGGAGGGCTTCAGGCTTCTCAGGCAGAAAGAATTTGTTTTGACTAACGGTGTTGTCTAATGAAACCCCACACCAGCTCCCTGTGATGAGCCTGGGAGTGGCCTGCCTGGGAGCCCCTTCCACTGCTCATCCTGCCCTGTTCTCCCAGGAACACTGGGAGCTCCCTGGCTCCAGGTTTGCTAGCCTATCCTCACCCTACCATAGCTTGGCTTATACCTGCCAAGCCATCAAGGCAAGGATCCAGACAGGGCAGCCAGAAAGAGCCACGGGAATTTATCACTGAAGCTTCCAATGACTGTGCTTTGGCAGAGAACAAGTGATCTGAATTATTACTGCATTTTCAAGTATTTTATTGCACCACTGAGCTGATCTGCCCATTGTAACATCACAGGAGTCTCGGATGCAACCGATCTAAATTAGAGCTTTGGATGCAGCTTTCCATAATTCATCTCTCCACCTGCTTGCCTTTGGCCTGCGGCTCTGCTCTGTGAGTGCGTGCATGTGTGTATGTGTGTGTGTGTGTGTGCACGCGCACACATGTGCACATGTGCCTGTGGCTAAGCCATTTTGTTATACCGCCGTGAGTCAGTTAAGACGTCCTAGGGTTTTCTTAGGGTGGGGAGGACAGGGTCTTCTGATTCTTGTCTTCTTGAAGGAATGAATTCAGTCAAGAGCAGAGACAATTTTGAGTGTCATTTCTCAGGAGCTGAACACCTTGGAGACAATTTGAGATGGACTTTATTTATCAAAGCAAATACTCCAAGGAGGGATTGGTGTGGGCTTCCCATGAAAAGAACCAGACCAGTGGAATATGGAAGAGGGTTTTGTGACTATTCAGAGGCGGCTGGCATATGCATGGGGTACAGGAACCACTCCCTCGCTCCTACCTCACAGTGAGCTGCATCTTCCTTTCAAAGTGATTCTCCCCATGGTCACTATAAGAGAGAGATATCAAAGTCAGACTGTAAGTGGTGTGATGGCATCTGGGCTTTGGAAGGTGCAGACTCTCTGCAGCTGCTCATGTTTGGGCAAAGTCCTAGGCTTAGAGACAGGCTAACATCACTGCAGCTCCAAAGATGTTAACCTTAGAGGGCACAGCCACCAAGCCCACACTGCAGTTTATCTTGGTTGCCCATGTCAAGTCCCTTGCTTGCCTGGTATCGATTTGCTCCCCCGTGTACTCCATCATGGTCCTGTGTCCCCCTGTGGATCTGTGATTCTCAGCTGTCAAGAAGCTCGGTCTCAACATAGATAGAAAAATGTCTCTTTCATCTCTGGTGTTTCCTTCTCTGTCCCCTGACAGACCCACAGGGCAAAACAGCTGAGCAATAAGTATTTAGCAACTTATTTTGAGAGGGCAGATAAGGTCCTTGTGGTACAAGAATGAGGACTGGAGTTTAGATCCCCAGCAGCCATGAAAGAGCTGAATGTCATGGTGGCCTCTCTGTAATTGTAGCACTTGGGATGTGGAGGCAGAAATACCTGGAACAAGCTGGCTAACAAGACTAGCCAAATCAGCAAAGGCTGACTTCAAGACTCAGTTATATATATGGGGCGGAGAGCGACTGACTCTAGATAGTAATGCTGGCTTCCATAAGCATACACACACATGGGAACATGTGCATATACACAAATGTGGGAACATATACATATACACATACACATATGCAGATATACAAGGAACATGCACACGAGAACATACACACACATGCAGGAACACACACGCAGACACACACATGCAAACATATAAGGGGCAAGTACATACACAAAAGTATTCCAAGGGTGTTGAGCAATACCAATGGTTTTAGTATCAAAGCTTCCCTGATCTGCAAGAGGTTAGAAACTAGCAAAAGCCTCCCATGTGACCGTCCTGGATCTTCTGAGAGATGGTGAAACATAAGGAAGCCGCAGGGGTCTTTGGAGAGCCGTGTCTTGTCTCAGAGCAGGAGCTGAAGCAAAGCAAAGCTGAACTCTTGGTTTCCTGTGTGGGGAGGGCGCCTTGAGGATCTAATCCATACATAATAGATGAAGAGCTGGAGACAAACAGGTGGAGAGAGGAGGGAAGGAACAAAGGGCAGAGATAAGGGGTCCACGGAGGAGCAGATGGAGCAGGAGCATCAGCAGGGGGAGTTCGGCAGAACAGCATAGCTGGACCACAGAGAGACCGAGGCACCTTGGTGGGGGAGGTCCAGCCCCCATAACAGGTGGAGCAGTGTGTGCTTATTCTACAACAGGACACCTGGGACATCAGACTGGGAGGCGAGCTTGGTTGTCAGCTGCACAGGGCCAGCAGGGACCCCCAGGTCAGTGACCTTAGCTCTATCTTCACTTGGGTCTCAATTATTCATGGATACTGAAGGGTTTCTAGAATCCATGAGCAGTGCCAGGGTCGAAGGGACCTCTGACCCTGTCTGAGATAGCATTCTTTCTCTCTACAGGGAAGAAGTCCTTCAAGTAAAGGCCTCCTGCCCAAGGGGTGTGAGTGTCTGGATTAGTTTACCTGGGTCAGCACGGATGAAAACAAGGTTCAGAAGCAGAGTGAGAGCCACGTGGGGCCTGGGCGGGTGGGGCAGTGGCCCAGTCATGTGGCTGCCTAGTATTTGTGTTTAGCAGTCTAGTCCAGTCACACTGTCGGTCCCCCTAACTTTCAGTAGTGAAGCTCAAATGATTGGCAGGAGATCTCTACAGGGATTCTGATTATACTGCTGTTGACATCCAAAGGACCCTACATGGATACAGATTTCCAAACAAGGAGGGGTTGAGAGAGGCCCCACATGTGAGTCCCATACCCTCAGGTTCTGCAGACACTACCTGCACTAGGTAGTTTTTTTTTGTTTGTTTGTTTTTGTTTTGTTTTGATCGTCTTGACACAAGACGGGGATATCTGGAAAAAGGGACCCTCAACTGAGAAAATGTCGTCTCCTTTGCATTGGCCCATGGGCAGGTCTCTGGAGGTATTGACCCGTGGGCAGGTCTCTGGAGATATTGGCCCGTGGGCAGGTTTCTGGAGGTATTGGCCCGTGGGCAGGTCTCTGGAGATATTGGCCCGTGGGCAGGTCTCTGGAGGTATTTTCTTGATTAATGGTTGCTGTGGGAGGGAAGGCCCAGTCAGAGTGGATGGAGCCAGGCCAGGCAGGCAGTCCTGGGTTCTGAAGGTAACTGAGTAAGCCATGGGGGAGCAAGCCAGTAAGCAGCCTTCCTCTATGGCCTCTGCCTCAGCTCCTGACTCCAGGTTTCTACTTCGGCTTCCCTCAGTGGTGGGTTGTGACCTGTATGCTAACCAAACCCTTTTCTCTCCAAGTTAGTTTTGGTCATGGCCTTTTGTCACGGCGATAGAAGCAAACTGGGTCACTACCCATCTTTGAAAGCTCCTTGCTTGTCACTGTTTGCCCCAGAAGGGCCAGAGAGTGGTTTATTCTGTAGATGGGAAAATCGCAAACCTGCCCGGTGGTGCATTGGCAGGGTCTGAATGATGATACAATTTGGCAACTTCAAGCGATTTAAACTGTGGTTTTCTTTTTCAACTAGAACTTGCATTAGAAGGTGGAACAAGCTGGATAATTCTACCAGGCGGGTTAGTATTGAGCTTCATTCAAGACTGCGCCCTGCTGTCTTCACCTCCCGCTGTGAGTGGAACAAATGGGAAAATAAAGTCTCACCACGACTGCTTCTCACATTAATCAGAATTCCCAGAAAGATTGAAATGAGAAGCAGTCTTGTGCTGGTCAGTGGGCCTCTGCCACTGCCGCTGGGAGAGCGGAAACTTCCACCAAGACCCTGTGAGGAGAGGGCAAAGGCTCCAGATTCCTGTATCTGGGGAAAGAAGTACAGCTCATGACCCAAACTTGAGATCCCCAAGGGGAGCGGCTGAACACCTTCATTCTGCCTGCTGCGTTAATTAATAATAGTGATCGTAAAATGTCACAGGGGAGAACTGGAGAAAGGAGGGACTCACATTTAAAGGACACTCAGTGCGCAAGGCTGACCAGGAGAATGATGGCTGGATCAGCAAGCGGCAAATTCACATGAAAGGGCAGAGATTGGAGTGGGGCTTAATGGGTATTTCACTTGGCCTCCGTCTTAGATGAATTAATTAAAATCAACATCAGGTTGGGCCTGAAAGCTGGGGCAGTTGAGCAACAGCTAATTGCTACAGCAGCTGAATTAGCAGACGATCAAAGAAAGCCCCAGAATTCTTCACACAGAATAGATGGGCATGAAATTCTACCCTTTGGTATATCAGAATGCAGAGTAAAATTAAGTCTGGTTAATTAAATTAAGTGGAATTAACCCATGTTTAATTCTGTCATATTAACATTTATCGAGAACCTGGTCATGAACGCATGGACTTAGGGCTGTGTGGTTCAAGGTAGCCCCCCTCCACGAAGCATTTGTCTGCTTGTAGAAGTCTTTGTTCAGCCACTCTCGACTGTTCTATAACAGTCCCCGGGGGAAGGGGGGCAGGCAGAGACAGAGAGACAGAGAGAGACCTTGCTGCTCCTTCTACCCCATCAGGAGTAGAGGTGGGGAATATAACTCAATACAGAGTGGTAAGACATTGGAGAAAGAAGCATCATGAGGACGGATTTGTAGAATGGGTGCACTCTAGTGATTGAGCGAGATAAACCAAGTACAGAACACTAAGTAGTCTGTGCTTATGAGCTCATGACACAGGAGGGGCCTGGGAGGGCACAGACCTCAGCTCGGAGGTGGCTTCCCTGACTGGGACACACTTCTTTTTGCTTTTGTTTCCACAGAGGTTTAACTTATCCCCTTTGGTCAGGAGGGGTCAAAACCATAGCTCATGCTGGACATTGGAGCACGCCTTTAATCCCAGCACTCAAGAGACAGAGGTGGGAGAATCTCTGTGAGTTTGAGGCCAGTCTGGTCTACAAAGCATATTCCAGGACAGCCAGAGCTGCTACACAGAGAAACCCTGTCTTGAGAAACAAAACAAAACAAAAAGCATGCCTCATAGAGGGCCTGTATACTCCAAAGGTTTGGAGCACAGAGTAAACCCTAGCAAGAGTTCTCCCATTGACTGAACCATAGAGTAAACCTTAATAGGAGTATGCCCATTGGCTGGACCACAGCATAAATCCTAATAGGAGTTTTTCCATTGGCTATTCATTTCTACTAAATTTTATTAATCCAAGGTTTGGACATATCAACCTGAGAGAAACATCTTAACAATATTGATTATTTAACCCATGAGCATTTATTGATATGTGAAATTAACTTTCACACTGTGGTTCCATGACTAGTCCTCAGTGGAGAATCTCACAGACAGGATTTTCTGGGCATTCAATGACCAGTGCAATTCGACACCTATGGTTTCCAATTCCACTTCCCCATTTCCACTGCTTACACACCATCAGAGAAGTTGGCTCCATGCACTGGCTCCTGTTTTGTAACCTCATTTATTATCTCCAATAGATTTTGTAGATTCCAGGGACCTTTTATAATTCACAGGATCATATTTCCTGTCAGTGGGAACAGATGCAATTTGTCTTTCCTTCATTTTATGACTTAATCTTCTTCTTGTTATAGTGTGAGAGTGAAGAGCTTCACTACAGTGTGGAATGGGACTGGAATAAACAAATCCATGGTCCAGAAAGGAATGTGCTCTGTCTCCCTTGAGTAAGGTGTGAAGATGATGGGTTTTCCATGGTCCTGAGAGGAATTTGCTCTGTGTTCCATGACTAAGGCATGAAGATGGGGTTTTCCATGGACCAGAGGAAAACACTCTGTCTCCCATGACTAAGGTGTGGAGATGGGGTTTTCATGAGTGCCCTTCATCGGACTTTGAAATTTCTCTTGTAGAAAAATCCATCTTTTTTAACAAAACATTCTATAAATTATGTATGGTTTTCTTTGTCAAATGATTTTTCTTTTTGCAATTTGTCATGATCATATGCTTCTGTGTGATTTTGTTAAGGGGTTAGCTTTGATTTTGAATTTTGAAAACACTAGGGTTTCTGGGTAAGCCTTTCTGTCACGATATACTTTACATATTCCAGTATTGGCCATTTTTTGAGGTGGGGGATTACCTTGAACTTCTAATCCTCCTGCCTCCTCTTACAGAGTTGCCGATACTTCAGGCATGAGCCACTTTGTAGGATTTATGTGATGGTGAGGGGAACCTATCACCTTGTGCATAGTAAGAGGCTGGCACTATGCCAACTCACCTGCATGCCCAGCCCCAGATATATTTGACTTTTTAAAAATATTTTTGCAGCTATACTATGAAGCATTTCGGCTGATAATTTCTTTCAGTTTTTTCTGCTTTGGTGCTGGATGCCTGGCTTTCTCAAGCACATGTCAATGGTTCCTTCTTCCCTTTCTGCGTAAGAGAATATAGACACAACTGTGTCTCTCTTTAAATCCTGGGCAGCATGCGTACTGCAGCTTTTTGTCATGTAGCCGACCGTAGGAAGACTTCTATGAGTTCAATTTCAGGAGACCCTGGGTGTGTGCAGACCGGCTGCTTCCTGCGTGTCCTGCTTTGCTTTCTTTTAGTGTGTTAAAGCTGTAATCAAAACAGCCTGGGGTGGAAAAGGTTGATTTAGCCTTCCAGGTCACAGCCCATTCTGTAGGAAAGTTGAGGCAGGGACTCAAGTCAGGAGCCTGAATCCAGGAACCTGGTGCAGAAACCATGAAGGAACACCGCATCCTGGCTCACTCTCCAGTGTCTGTTCTCTGCTGCCTTTTCTCATAAGGCTCAGACCCAGCTGCCTAGGGCTGGGGTTGCCAAATCAATCACCAGTAGCAACTCCTCACAGATATGCCACAGGCCAGAATGATTGGGGCCAACCAAGACCACTGCACTAACTCTCTGGGCTGTGTCGGGTTGACAGCAGAAGTTAGCCAGGACATTGTGCCACTTTGCTGGCTTTCTTTGTCAAAGAAAAATCTCCACTTGTCTGAGAAATCGAATCACAGCTTTTGCTATTCTTTTACTGTGTCTGAAGTCATCAGTAAACTCCACCTCTGCAAGCTGGAGAGACGGCTCAGCGGTAAGAGCACTTGCTGTCCTTGCAGAGGCCTCTTAGTTACTTCCCAGAATCCATGTGGGGTAGGTCACAGCTATCTGTACTGCCCGCTCCAGGGTACCTGACACCCCTTTCCAGTCCTCATAGGTACTTCATGTTTGCGGCGCACACTCAAATAGAGACACACATAAATAAATAAATAAATAAATAAATAAATAAATAAATAAATAAATAATCTTTAAAATTCACTCAGGTTCATCTTGGTGACTCATACTGATTTCTCAGCAGCATTTCTAGGACTTCACTAGTTTTTATTAATCCTTCCAAACACCCATACTTTCTCCTCTGTTTTTTTTTCCTGGTTACTTTATTTCCCATCTTTTTGGACTGTCACACAGTTAACATTACTCCTTTATATTTATTAGTTAACATCGTCTCTTCCTAGCTAATTAGGTGGTAAGTGTAGCCCTTCCCTGGAAGCCTCTTCTGGAAAAATATGAAGTGTGTGGTTCTACACAGGGGCGGTTACCCCTGACGGTTCAACAGCATCCTGCAAGTTGGATATTTTGTCCTTTGAGTTATATTCAGTTGATCTAGTTTTTTTTTTCCTTTCCCCTATTGATGTAGGAAGTCCTTCTGTACATGTTGATTTCATTGGTTAATGAATAAAGAAGCTGTCTTGGTTTGTGATAGGGTAGAGCAGAACTAGGCAGAGAAAACTAAACTGGATGCTGGGAGAAAGAAGACAGAGTCAAGGAGATGCCATGAGCCACCAGAGGAGAAAGACGCAAACTGTCACCTGGAACTTTACCAGTAGGTCATGAGCCTTGTGGTAAAATATAAACTAATAGAAATGGATTAATTTAAGATATAAGAGCAAGCCAGAGAAGTGACTTAAATAGTATAGTTTCTGTGTGGTTATTTCAGTTCTGGGCCTCCTACAACACCCTTTGACTTATACTTTGATGTGTGCATTCATTTGCAGATCTTTGGCTTAATTTCTAACCCATTTTAAGATATTTCAGCAGCCCTCCTGGTTTCTTAGCTCTTCCAGTTGTGATCCAAGCATACACCCTGTGCGTTTCAGTTCTTAGGAGGTGTACAGACTGTGTTTCTGTCCTGTTGCTGCTCTGTGCTGTTGGTGTTGACAGACAGGGCTGAACAAATGTTTATCTCCATGTAGATTTATCCTTGGGTTGTTCTAGCATTGCTGTGGAGCATCAGCAACTGAAGGCTTCACTTCTCTCAATGTCAATATTTATTTGTTTTCTCAGTTTTATTTTCGCATAATATTTCAGATTATGCTCTCTTCAGGACTTGGTTCTTAAAGGCATCTTGAGCTCTCTCTCGTTGACGCCACCAGTACCCCTGTCTGTAGCTAGATCTCCTGGCATTATTGTAATTTTATGTTCATGTTTGCCTGTCACATTGGTTTCTGTGCATTAAACTTCAGTCTCTATGTCCATATTTAAGCAGTGTTTCTAGAAAATTACACAGCTGAGAGTTGAGATTTTTCCCACTGAAATCTGGCAGCCTCTGCCCCTTATGTGAAATGTTTAATCTATTCATTTTTCATGCGGTTGTCAACACGGTTAATTTAAGCCTACCATTTTTTCATCATTCATTCCTTGTTTCTCCCTACCTCATTCTCTGTCCTCTTTTGGTCTAAGTGAATATTTTTGAAGTATTCCATTTTATGACCTCTTTCTAAGCTATCTATTTTAATCTTTATTTTAGTGCCACTTCATCACAGTAATACTTATCCTTAAATGACAGAGATGGCTTTAGCAAGCTTTTGCAAATGTAGTCTGAGTTTCCTTTGTAGGTCTGCCAGCTCCCCAATAATGACCCAGAGACTTAATTTTAATTATGAAAGCTTGGCCTTTAGCTTAGGCTTATTCCCAACTAGCTCTTATAACTTAATTAAGCAACATTTTGCCATGCAGCTCAGTTACTTTTTCTCTGTACCCTATGTTGGACTTACTTTGCATCTTGCTGGCATCTCTACACACCTTATCCTTTCCTGCTCTCACCCAGAAATCCCACCTATACTCTCCTGTCTAACTATTGACCATTGAGCTTTTTATTATCCAATCAGAAGGCTCCTTGACAAAGACACATCTTTACAGTATATGAAAGGATTATACTATAATATTTCCCCCTTTCGTCTGAATAGAAAGCAAAGGTTTTTAATTCTAACATAGTAAAACTGTATACAATAAGAACAATTATCAGGCTCCACCTAACCCAGCACCTGCAGCTGATTGGCAGGCAGTCTCCTGTGGTCGGGCTGCTTCACTATCATCCCCAGCTACACCAGAGGTCTCTGGAGGCATAGCCCCCACCTACACCAACCTGAGGAAGAGTTGAGTAACTGCTCTCTAGGTCCTAGGTCAGGGGCACTTCCCCTGCCCCTCCCCGACCCATCCCAGCCCCAGCAGCTAGTCAGCAGAGGGCCCCAGATGTCCTGGCCCCACAGACACAGACTGGAGGAAGAGTCCCAACAGTCAGTCAGCAGGCAAAGCCTATCATGGCCAGATCAGGCCACCACCAGACCCAGAGGTATCAGAGGAGACGTGGAGGCACAGGCTCCACCTGCACTGACTGGAGGAAAAGCAGCCCCCTAAGACGGAGATGCCACCTGCACCAATTAGAGGAAGAATCAGCACCTGTAACTATAATTACCCCCAACCCAGATGGGTAGAAGACAGTGTAAGAATACATGCAACAACATAAAGAGCAATATGGCAGCACCAGAACCTAGTGGTTCTACAACAGCCAGACCCAAACTTAACCAACACAGATGAAGCAGAAAAAAGGATCTTAAAAATAACTTTATGAAGATGATAGAGGCCCTTAAAGAGAAATTAAAAAAAAAACCTTAAAGAAACGGTGGAAAAGACAAACAAAAAATTGGAAGAAATCAATAAATCTCTCAAAGAAAGTGAGGAAATTTGGGTGATTGCCCAGATAGCTAGTTGTCTCTGTGGTTTGTTGCATGTTTTGGAAGTTGTTTGATTGTACTTCCTAATTACTCAGGTAACATTATTTCCCTTCTCGGATCTTCAATGGGGTTGAATACTAGATAAATGTAGTTACTATCCTCTCATGACTTGGCCAAGTTATTTATTATACAAGACTTAAGCTAGTTAGAATAGGATATTTGTTCTTATTGTATATAATTTTATAGTAGGTTTAGAACTCTCTTATTTAAATAAAAAGGGGGAGTGCTGTGGGAAGGTTACAGCTAATACCTCCCTGCCTACTGGGGCGTGGCCTCATGGACTACTTACCTAGATGCAGAAACACGTCCATCTGGCCCCTTCCTTCCTCTCTCTGCTTTCCCCTGAGCCCTGTTTTGGCTGTTTGGTTTGCTTTGGATCTGATCTTCGTCCATTGTTCAAGAAGAACATCCTGAGTTTGTAAGTCTACCCCTTAATAAACACCAATCTGTTTTCTAAAAAGAAAGAAAGAAAGAAAGAAAGAAAGAAAGAAAGAAAGAAAGAAAGAAAGTCAGGAAAGCTAAGAAAATACAATCAAATGCTGAAGAAAATAGTTCAAGACTTGAAAATTGAAATAGAGGCAATAAAGAAAACATAAACCAAGGGAATTCTGGAAATGGAAAATGTGGGTAAATGAACAGATACCACAAATGCAGACAGAGCCAACAGAATACAAGAGATGAAAGAGAGAATTTCAGTCATTAAAGATATGATAGAGGAAATCGATTCATTGGTCAAAGAAAAGGAATTTTTAAAACAAAACATTGTAACAAATTCTTATAACAAAACATTCAGAAAATCTGGAACACCATGAAAAGAACAAACCTAAGAATAATAGGGACAGAAGAAGAAGAATTCCATCTCAAAAGGACAGAAAATATATTCAACAAAATCATAGAGTAAGACTTTCCCACCTAAAGAAGAAAATGCCTATGAAGGAATAAGAAGTTTACACAACAAAAAGTAGACTGGACCAAAAAGAGTCCCTTAGCCACATAATAATCAAATCACTAAATGTACAGAATAAAGAAAGAAAATTAAAAGCTGCAGAGGAAAAAGGCCAAGTAACATATAAAGGAAGACCTATCAGAATTCTGCCCAACTTCACAATGGAGACTCTGAAGACCAGAAGGCCCTGGACAGACATTCTGCAGACACTAAGAGATCATGGATGCCAGCTCAGACTACTATACCCAGTGAAGTTTTCAGTTACCATTGACAGAGAAAACAAGGTATTCCATGACAAAATCATATTTAAACAATGCCTATCTACAAATCCAGTCCTATAAGAAGTACTAGACTGAAAACAACAACCCAATAATGTTAGTTATAACCACAAAAACACAAGCAATAGATAATCCCACAGCAGAGAATCCTAAAGAATGGAAACTCAAACACACTACCACCATCACCAACAAAACCAGAAAATAACAGGAATTAAAAGCCACTGGTCATTAATATCCCTTAATATCAGTGGACTCAGTTTGCCTATGTAAAACACAGGCTAAGAGAATGGAAACAAAAGCAGGACCCATCTTTCTGCTGAGTACAAGAAACACACCTCAACTACAAATACAAACACTACCTCAGAGTTGGGAAAAGATTTTCCGATCAAATGGACCTAAGAAACAAGCTGGTGTCACTATCCTAATATCTAATAAAATAGACTTCAAACTAAAACTATTTTATTTTGTTTTTACTTATTATTTTTTTTAAAAAACAAGCTATCATTTTTCATTTTACATACAATCCCACTTACCACTCCTTCCCATCCTCTCACTCCCCTCCCCCACTCCAATCCACTCCTTAGAGAGGATAAGGCACATTGCTTTGGGGAAGGTCCGAGATCCTCCCTACTATATTTAGGCTAAGCAAGGAATCCATCCAAAGAGAATGGATTCACAAAAAGCCAGAACAGGCAGCAGGAACAAATCCTGGTGCCACTGCCAGTGACCCTGCAGTCTGTCCCAGCCATACAGCTATTGACCACATTTAGAGGGTCTAGTTTGGACTTATACTGGTTCCTTTCCTGTCCAGTTGGAGTTGGTGAGCTACCACTAGGTCAGGTAAACTGTTTTTAGTGGGTACCCCATCATGGTCTTGACCTCTTTGCTCATATTCTCACTCCTCCCACTCTTCAACTGGACTTTGGGAGCTCAGCCCAGTGCTCTGCTTTGGATCTCTGTCTCTGCTTCTGTCAGTTGCTGGATGAAGGTTCTATGGTGACATTTACGATATTTATCAATCTGACTACAGGGCAAGTTTAGTTCAGGCACCCTCTCCTCTTTTGCTTAGGGTCTTAGTTGGGGTCCTCCTTGTGTATTCCTGGGAATTTCTCTAGTGCCAGGTTTCTTGCTAGGCCCATAATGGTTCCCTCAATCAAATTATCTTTCCTTCCTCTCATCTCTGTCCTTTCTTGATCTTCACTATCCTATTCCCTCAACTTCTCCCCCCCTCTTCCTCCCTCTTCTTTCCCTTTTGTCTTCCCTTCTCCCCCCACCCCTATGCTCCCAATTTTGTCAGGCAATCTTTCCAGGTGGATCTATGTATGTTTTTCTTAAGGTTCATGTGTTTCTTAGCTTCTCTAGGGTCATGGACTATAGACAGGAAGTAGCCTAGAAAACCATGCCCATATTTCCCCCAAAATGGATTATGGATGTTTATCTTTGTTTAGCATGTTGGTTACAAGTTGTTATGCCTAGTGGTCAGGGAAAAAGCTAAACAAAGGAAATTAGATTCAGATTTCTTGCTTTGAAAAGAGAAAAATAGGGGTAAGTGCTGTGGGACAATGCTCTTGTACCATGTAGAGATTTGTCACTCATATTGGTTTAATAAAAAGCTTATTGGCCAGTAGCCAGGCAGGAATTATAGACAAGGTGACCAGACTAGGAGAATTCTGGAAGAGACTGCTCAGTCTGCAGTCACTACCCAGACACAGAGGAAGAAGATGAAAATGCTGCACTGATAAAAGGTACCAATCCACTTTGCTAAACATAGATAAGAATTATGCATTCATTTAATTTGTAATTTTAAAAAGAAAGAATCCCAGGCTTTGGGAAAATTCATCAGAAGGATCACATTATTTTGGTTTGCTTCCACCTCTGCCTAGGGCATGTGGCATTCCTGGCCACACTCCATCACTGTCTCCCACAACTTTCTACATCCGTGTGGTGACAGATGTCTATTAGCTTTGTTGTTACTTTGTTATTGTGATGATTCTGACGGCTGCTCACACCATGCATAGAAACTCACCTAATGCTGACTGTTTGTGATGCTTCAGGGAATGGTGGAGATGGGCTGTGGACACCTGTGGTCATGGAGAACTGTGTCCTTTCCTGTGTGAACATATCGTTGGATACCAGTTGATTTCCATATGGACTTCTAATACTGCATACCTCATTAGGGAGCTGATCTTGTCACTCTGATTTCAATTTGTGATCTGAGGCCAGCTGCATGTCTGCATAGAAAGAACAAACCAACCACTAAAATAACAGGGCTTCAGTGTATCTGGGCATCTGTGACCACAAGCTATCCAGGCCTCTGTGGGCTACAGTGTATCCAACCCTAGGGCTGAAGTGTATTTAAGCCTCTGGGGGCTATAGTGTATCCAATCCTGGGGTTGCAGTATATTCAAGCCTCTGGGAACTACAAGATGTCCAATAATGGGCTACAGTGTATCCAAGCCTCTTAGGGCTACAATGTATCCAAGCCACTGGGGGCTACAATGTATCCAAGCCTCTGGAAGGCTATAATGTATCCAAACCACTGGGGCTACAATGTATCCAAGCCACTGGGCTACAGTGTATCCAAGCCTCTGGGGGCTACAATGTATCCAAGCCTCTGGGGGCTACAATGTATCCAAGCCACTGGGGGCTACAACAATGTATCCGACACTGTGGCTGTAGTGTATCCAAGTTTCTGAGCCACAGTATATCCAACCCTGGGGCTACAGTGTATCCTAGTCTCCCAGGCTGCAGAGTTTCTGAGCCTCTGAGGTTCCAGTACATCTGGGCCTCTGGGGCCCAGTGTATCCCAGGCCTCTGGGGCTGCAGTGTAGAGAGTAAATGCCAGGGGCAATGTTAAGGAACAAGCTAGAACCAGTGCACCTTGGAGGCACATGTCAAGAGATTATGAGGTGCAGAGTTGGCTATAAGAATTAGACTTTGGGGGGCTAGAAACGTAGCATGTATGATCTTCGTGTTTGACCACCAGCACGAGAATAAACAAACAAATAAGGCTTATTCTCCCAAGCTGCAAAGGGCAAATCAAATCTGTTCAAAGGACGTTTATTGAACGTGATGTCTTTCCAGGGTCTGGTTAGAGCAGGCTCACATTAGATGACGTTCCCTAAACTCTGCTAGCATCCCCAGGAACTGCTGAGGTGTCACAAGAATTGTCTCATCACAGTTTCATGACAAGGTCTCTAAAGCAACACTGTGTGCTTGGCTTCAGGTGGCTGGTGCATTTACATAGTGGCATAAACCAAGGAGAGGCTTCTATAGAAGCTGGTTTAAGTCAGAGCCTTTCTGATTACAAATGTCAGAAGCAAGGCACTCCCCATTAGACCATGTGCTGCTGAGATGAGGCACTGCTTATCTGACTGTACATGCAGCGTGAACAAAGACAATACTTGTTCTGTTGCTCTGTCTCTTGTGCCCAGGATAACATCTACACATTTGAGAGTCTTTGTGTATAGAGACAAGTGGGGAAATAAGTTTGTCAGAGAATGTTGAGCACCAGGGATACAAGGCTGAGTATTCAGCACTTTTGCCCTTTCCACAGCATGATAGTGAGGTGGACAGTCAGGGGCAGCCTACGGGCTCCTATGGGTGCAATGAAAAACGAGGCGCCCTGCTCTCTCCTCGCTAGCTCTTGTTTATTTGGTTGTCTGAATTGTAGTCTCTGGCTGTATTTTATTCCCATACTATGATTGACTCAAATCAAGGGGACTTGGTAGACACTATTGAATGAGAGTCAATTAAAGGAAGCAATGGGAGCCTTGTTTGACTAATGCAGGGGCGGCAGGTGGCTGCATCAGAAGAGACACTGCTTTCCAAGAAAATGGGCAGTGTCTAGACTGAGGGGTAGCAGAGAACACTGAAGTCTTGAAAAGACTGGGAGAGAAGACAGAATGGGGGAAGAATGAGGAGAAAGGAGAGAATAAAGAGGAGGAGGACTAAGAGGAGGGAGAGAAGGAGGAAGAGAACTGGAAGGCAGATGGATGGAGAGAAGAGCCTTGCCCTTATCCAGGTGCCTAATCGCCATGTCTGAGCCACAAGCCCTGTGGTCCTCTGTTGTTCACACATTCTTGTCCAGGTCAAACTGGTTTTAGTTGCTCTTCCTTTTGTGGCTGAAAGGATTTTAACTTTAAATTGGAACATTTCTAGTCGGTGGCCATATTTCTTAACCTATCTTCATAGCTGCTTCTAATGAAAGCTGGCAAGCAACCCACGCATGGTCCAGATCTGGCTAGGATCTACATTTGCCCAGCTCTGGACAAAGCATAAGAATGCCAAACATGCTTGTAAGTGGCAGAAAAGGAACAAAGCAAGGGGGTGACATATGGAAGTCCTAGGAAATTCAGACCTCAGTGCGGAGCCTGGCCTTGCTTTTCTGTGTTGTCTGTAGCTCCTTGGGGCTATAGTGGGAGGGGCAAAGAGACTGCGCTGTGACTGATGGCACCAGAGCTACTTCCTGTCTGGCTCCCCACAGTCCCAGAGTACATCCTACAGAAGAGAAGGCACTGGTGTTGGGGGGCCACTCAGGAGGGAACTGCAGTCCTCATGTTTGCTGCAAGATTAACCCCCAAACCCTGAGCCTTACAGCCTCTCTCTCCTCCTTTCTCCTTGCCATTTGAGCACCAGCATGGCCAGGCTCTATGGCAGTCATTGTGAGGGAAAACAGCCCAGGGGTGAGGAAATGGGCAAGGTGTCCACCTACCATGAATCTCATTAGCAAAAAAAAAATATTGAATTATTGACTAGGGTCCATTTCCCCTGTTATCCAGGAAGTCGCAGGTGGCCATGACACGTCTCTGTACCCCCGAGCGGCTGCGGAAGACTGCTTCCCATTCTTTCCTGTCAGGAGTAACTGAGATGCTCTTTGGCAAAGCGCTGGGCAAGCTGGACTGCACAGATGAAGGGGAATAAAATTTAATGTTGTAATAATGACCACAGGCCCAGCCAGAACCAAATGTCTTCCGTTTCATGCTTCTTACCCCCTTGCATGAGTGAATTTTATATTAAAAACTTAATCTATACACTTGAAAAATTTAGAATAGTACATGCACACAACAGCCAAACAGTGGAAAGTAAGACAAAGCATTCTTCCAAAAGGCAGGAGTGGCTGGCTACCGTCTTTACATAGTTCTGAAGTGCTCCCTCCATCTATACCTAGTGAATGCGTGGTATGTGTGTTTGTGTTTGTAGAGTGTATGAATGCATGTGTGTGTGTGTGCATGCGTGCCCCTGACCCTGTTTATGATACTTGTCCCGCCATTTGGCTCACCAGAGGGCACCTATATTTAGCAGATCTTTGCTATTGCCCCAAAGCAGAAGGACCTAAGCACCTGCCAGCAGGAAGATGACTGAGCACATTGGAGACCCTGTCTGTTAATGCGAAGGACCAAGTACAGCCACAGGCACCCAGGTGGGTGTGCTGCACAGGCACCTAGAGAGACAGGTGTGCAGGGGAGGGTCAGCACTGCAGGGGTTCTGCTGGAGGGAGCCGGGACGCAGCAACCCTGGGGAGACTGCAGTGTCCTCCCAGCAGATATGGGTGCTGGACCCCCAAATGGGTCCTCTGTGTAAGCTCATCACCTTGTTCGGACTGTTTCTGTAGGGTTTTCTTTGATAATTATTTTTTTTTGTTTGTTTTTGTTTTTGTTTTTTGAGACAGGGTTTCTCTGTAGCTTTGGAGCCTGTCCTGCAACTAGCTCTTGTAGACCAGGCTGGTCTCGAACTCACAGAGGTATGCCTGCCTCTGCCTCCCAAGTGCTGGGATTAAAGGTGTGAGCCACCACCACCAGCAATAAATATTTTTAAGAAAGTGTTTTGGAAATCAGTTCATTGGGCTGCCTTTTCCTTCTCTGTAGCTGTGGATATCTTTACTGCCAGGGTACCTCCTTGGCTGTACTCTCTGCCTTTGGATGTACACCTACGGTGTTTCCAGATGTTGGCCATTTGATGGATGAATTTCCCGGCATCCTGTTTAAATGGAAGCAGGGCTGTGATGAGCACACACCTTTCAGCAGGGAATCCCTTCTGCCCTGGGAGGCCAAGAGGCTGCTCAGCAAGGGCCAGAAAGGCTCCTGGTGCAGGGGCCTGACCCAGCCCGAGCCAACACCACCCTCCTGTGGGCAAACATATCAGCCTATGAACACCTTACCGCTAATGGGTATTCCCTGGACACGGCACTCTTATTTGCCTTCTCTTGCTGTCGCAAAAGCCCAAGTGGTCTGAATATTAATGAAACAATTTGCAGCCTCCTTTGCAAGCTTAAAATATTCAGCACCAGACATACTGTTTTGTTCCCATTTCAGCCAAGTTTAATTTCTCTTAACCAGCTTTGTTGTTGGAAAGTAAAATTAATGTGTGATTTCAGTGTTTAAATCTCAATTCTCGGCAATTCACGACAGATTGCGAGTGAGTATGATTTGTTCGTTAGCACCTAATGGGTTGAAATAATTTATGGCACAAACATTTTTTCCAGGAAAATGATGCCACTTGAACAAAAGCGAAGCAGGAAATGTTCCTTGTTTATCTAATGAACCACCCTAGGGTGAGCAAGTGGATTAGCATTGCGCAAACTTGGTGACTTATTCATCATCACTATTTATTATTAAAACTTTATCTGCTTCAACTTAGTGAATGGCTGCCTTGGGATACGCCGCCCGCAGCAGCAACAACAAAATAAAGTTTATGCAATTTGCATAATATTGTACAAAGAATATTAGCTTAGAACAATATGAGTCCCCGGATCATTTGTGCAGCCCTTTGGTGTTTAATGTTGGTAAATATTTAAATAACAGCAAGCCTGTGTAATTATGAAGATCCCTCTTCCACTCCACTCTGGAGGGATGACTGTTGTACATCAGCGGCAGGATCACGTGACTCTGAGGGGAGGACCTTACAGAGTGACGGAGAGACACTTCTTGTTCCGTTGGCAAGAGTGAGGAAAGTCCACTCAGAGGGAGGGTCTGAGACACGAGGCAATGTCCCAGAGACATGATCCTGCCGTTGTGACCTTTGATAGTGGTGCGAGTGGGCCACATGACTGCCTCTGGATGGGGCAGTGTTGCGGAGATGATACTCAGACTCTGGGTCCTTCTGCAGGCCGTCACTATTTGCATGTTAAGAAAAGATGCAACTCAAATCTCAGAACGTTCACACCTCTTTCTGCTTTCTCCCTCCGCTGCACCTGCTGGTTCCTCTCCTGGCCTCAGTGTGAGCCTCATTCTCCGCAGCCCCCAGTCCAGCTTGGCTTCCCCAGAATGAATCTTGGGTGATTATTTCCCCTTCCTAGCTCACTTCCACCAAAGCCTTCATTCTCCCTGGACTGGGGCAGGAGCTCTGTGTCTGTGGCAACCAGAGCTGTCATGGCGCAGTGTCTGACACTTGACAGATGCCGAGTCACACTGGTGTTGAGCGAAGGAGTGAGGGATGGGGTTCCTGCAGTGACCTGTTTAAAGCAATAAGTGTTGGATCAGTGATCACGGGCAATAGTTACTTTGGAAATTAAAAATGAATTGACAGGCTCATAGTCAGTGGGCGTTTAGGGATGTGGGGGCCTCAAACACTTCATGGAGACAGTTCAGCTGCAAGAGTTGGAAATCTGAATGATTATTATTATTATGCTTATTTTGATTCAACCAATATATTTACGGGAGCTCTCCTTAAAACAGCAGTTTGGGAATGTGTAAACACGCCTGACCCCCAGGGTATCCACTACACTGTTGTTTAACATTGTGGAAAACTCGAATGACTGAAGTGCTCGGCCCTGGAGGAGCTGGGGGAGTGATTTCTGTGGATGGGGGAGCGCTGGAGAGGTTGAAGCCAACTTAGGAATGCTTCTGTATGTAGGATGATGTTGTGGTTGGCTGAGGTGAGTGAGGCAGACGCCTGGACTCTCCTCCTCCGTCCCTTCCTTTCCTTCCTTCTTTAACTCTTCATGACCTCACCTTTCCCTGGATGACCATGCACTCACTGTGAAGCTGAGACTGGTCTTGAATTCCCAACACTCCTGACATTGGGATTGTAGGTAAACACCACTATGCCCAGGTGTTGTTACTTCATTTTCTATTACTTTAAGTAACAATGTGCCTCAAGGCTGGCCACTTTATTTAACATGGTTTATTTGGCTCATGGTTTGGAGCACCAGCAAGGACAGGGATGTGAAGACACGGCACGTGTGCTCAGACCCTCCGGTAAAATGTAGAAAAGGGAATCAAGGCAATGGGCAGAAAGGAGGCAATGGTGCTAAAGCTAAGCCTGAGCGGCACTGACCGCAGCCGCAGTAGAAAGCCGGCAGTGAGACTCGCCATCGAAGTAGACCTGAGCTAAAATGCAGGCAGCACACGCAGGGATCTCAGGCTTTAGCAGGAAGTCACCTTCAGAACCTGTCATGGACAGGATTACAACCAGACACGCCTCCCACCTTCCTTCACTTCACACCTTACAATGTTTTTCTTGGATGGATGGCTTCTGTTCACGCTGGAATTCCAGCTTAGCAAGGACGGTGCACCAGAGGACCAGAGGCCACCTGTGTCAGCTGCAAAGCATCAGTGGATTGTGGTGACCTCAGTGACCGCCGAGGTCACAGAAGGAGCAGGCAGACATTTTGTCTATAAAGGAAAGCACCTGGCATCCTTCATCAGGGTTCTTGCTAAAATACCGAACCTGAAGATGGAGACTTGTGCTAAAGACGCTGCAGGATGTTACCAGTGCATCTTAGCAAAAGGAAACCTGTGCCGCCACTGGCAAATGGCTGAGACGTGAAGAGGGGAGAAGGAAATCATGTATTAGTCAGCTTTCAGTGACTGTGACAGGGCATTGAGATGATCACCTTAGAAAGCGCAAGGGGTTGTCTCAGCACAGACTCTCAGAGATTTGGACGCAGGGGGCAGGCACAGGTCTAGCAAGGGAAAGTCTAGTTAAATTCCCAGTGTGGAAAATACAATGAAAGCAGTTACAATATTTGGTTGAGGATACAGCTTAGTGGCAGAGCTTAGCTTGCTCAAGGCCTTGAGTTCGATTCCCCAGCACTGCAAACATTCAAACAACAACACAAAACCGGAAGTGTCAGGGAAGGTTCTGTCTCCATTCACCCGGATGCTACTTGGTCCTGTGGTCCACAGTTATGGCAGAAAGGGACAGAGGAAGAGAGAGGAAAAGGGGAAGGGTGTGAAAAGCTAGAGGGAGTAGAGGGAGAGGGGGAGAGAGATAGAGACACACACAGAGAGAGAGAGAGAGAGAGAGGGAGAGAGAGAAAGAGAGGGAGAGAGAGAAAGAGAGGGAGAGAGGGAGGGAGGGAGACACACACAGAGAGAGGAAAAGTAGACAGTCTGAGTACCCACCCTCCTTCAAGGGCATTCTTCTAGTAGCCTGACGTCCTGCCAGGAGACCTCACTTCTTAGAAGCCCCATGCCCTCACTGTGGCACCGCTGGCTTCCTCTACATCTTCAGCATCGCGGGTGAAGAGACTGAAGAGGGGGCCTAGAGAGATGGGTCAGCAAGGAAGAGCATAAGCGGATCTTGCAGAGAGTGCAAATTTTTTGTTCCCAGCACCCCTATTGGGTGGCTCACAATTGTCTGTAACTCCAGGTGCATGGACTCTGATGACATCAACACACACACACACACACACACACACACACACACACAGAATTTAAAAATAATAAAAACCAGTATTTCATTTTTGAAAATAAAAAGACAGCAAGTCCAGGTGTAACCTTAAAGAAACTTCAATTTGAATAAACCAGGCTGTGACATTCACTGGAGGTTTGGTGGTTATAAGAAACGGTCATTGCCTAATAATATGGGGCTACTTAAAAACAAAAAACAAAACAACTTGTATTTTGAAGATCTGTGGTACTCATTTCCAGGAGAAGAGAGCTCAGCAGGATGCGTGGAACCCCTGGCCTCTCCTGGATCTAGCTGGTGTCTTTGTGACTTGGAGAGACTTCCCCCACTCTAGATTTCAGAAGCCTCCTGCTATCTTACTGATCTTTGCAGAAACACCCTGCAGTGCACCCTCAATTTGTAATCCTCTAGGCTATGTAAGGCAGCCTGAAGAGGTTATTCTTTTTCCATCATCAAATTTATCATTCTTGAATAGTCAAATAAGTGACATGAAGTTGATCCAAAGCTACCTACACCCAACCTTGGGCCACACCAGCAACTGGATATGGTGCACGGCTAGACAGAGGCAAGATGGAAGCTGAGACCTAAGGAAAGTGGGGCATGGGGCAGGAACCAGCATTTCCTCTTACCCTGCAGAGGGAAAGTGAGGGCAAGGGGCCTCAGAATTGCTGGAAACTGTTGGGAGTTTGAATCAGTCCCTTGAAAGCAGAGGAGGGAGCCTTTGCCCTCCCTGATCAGCTAGCAACTCCACAGCTGCCAATGTTTCCTGAGCCATCATGGGAAATATAGAACAATTGACCCAATTCAGACTAGCCAGACGCAGACCCCCAAGTGCACTGAGTGTGTGATTTAGGTCCGTGCTAAGCTCAGAGCCCAGGTAGTTCTAAACCACAACATAGAAACGCCCTCAGTGTCTGAAGTTGTAAAATCCAGCATGAACGGAGTTTACTAAAAAAGAGTTACCATTAATCCATTATAACTTGAGTTAGCATCAGTTTTTAGGTTATGTTTTCCCAAAAAGGTATTTTCTGAACACCGCCACAGGCCCTGGTTTTGTAAAGTCTGGTCATCAGTTACCAATCCCTAGCTCCAAATGTCGGTTCATTTTCTTTTTAAATAGTGGCCTTAGTCAGGGTTCTCTAGAGGAGAGACGCTCAGGGGATTCTTGGCCTGGTTGACGCGACAGGGCTGTCGTCCGACAGTGGTCATCTCAACAGGAGAAGCTGAGAACCTGGTAGGTGTGCAGTTCATAAGGCTGGGACCTCAGCCATCCCAGTGCTGTGCCGAAGGTCTGGGGCATTCCTGGAAAATCACTGGTTCTTGAAGCTGACTTGAAAGCTAAAGAAACTGAAGTCTGATGTTATAAGGTGGAGTTTGATGTCAGCAGCTGTAGTCTGATGTCGGCAGCTGTTGTCTGACGTCATCATGATGTCAGCATGTGGAATCTGATGTCATCATATGGAATCTGATGTCAGGGAGGATGATAACATAGAGAGCAATGGAAACTGCCAGGACCTGGAGTGAGCATGCTCTCTGTTGGGTGACGGCTGCTACTGAGTTCTAGTCCATTTCCATTGCAGCACGTGGGCCAGGGGTTTTCTCCATAGGGTTCCCAATAGAAACAAGAAGTCTAGAGTTACAGCTGGCAGTGGTGGCCCACACCTTTAATCCCAGCATGCGGGAGGCAGAGGGAGCAGGATCTCTGTGAGTTTGAGTCCAGCCTGCTCTACATGGTGAGTTCCAGGATAGCCAGGGCTACGTAGTAAGACCCTGTCTTGAAAAATCCACCTCCCAGCCCACAAATAATAAAGTCTAGAGTTTTACATAAGATCGAAACTTTTACTTGCATACTTTCTTTCATCTAATATATTCCAGGCTGGCTTTGAACTCAGTTTGGAGGAAAGGATGACCTTATACCACTGAACTTGCCTCTACCTCCAAAGTACTAGGATGGCAGGCATGCGTCACCATGCTCTGCTTATGCAGTGCTGCAAACTGAACTCAAAGCTTCATGCATGCTAAATGAACACTCAGCTCACTGAGCTATGAGCCCACCCTTCAAGTCTCACCCTGAAACACTGATTCCAGGCTAGGGTGTGCTTCAGAGGTCTAAGGACCTTGGATTTGACTCTGAGCTCCGGAAATAAAACAACACAACCAAAGCTGCTGATCTTAGCAAACATCAAATTCCATGAATGATGGATAGCCGGTGTCCACGCTGGCCAGGACTACGGATACTCGTGAGTGCCACTGCAGAAAGCTCTTCTGAGCGTTTTCCTTCCCATTTGCTGGGGGATTTGCATGTTCACACTGTACACACATGCAAACAGAAGATGGCACACGAGCGGGCCAGAAGTCAAAGGAAACAAACCAGAAATAAAACAAACAAACAAAAAAACCATCTTTAATTACAAGTCCTCTTGCCTCCGAGCTCTGAGGACACAAATTAAACACAAGTGTATGAGGCCAGCAAACCTTCTCAAAGCTCAGGTTCAGAAAACAAGCCTGGGAGGAGTCTGACTGTAGTGCTTGCCTTGCAATTGTGAGGATCTGAGTTCTGTTCACACAACCAGTGAAAATTGCCAGGCGTGGTAGCATGAGCTTGTGATGCCGGCACTGGGGTGAGGGTGGGGTGGGAGAGGGTGAGGAGTGGGAGAGATGAGGATCCTCCAGCCAGTGTAGTGATCAGTGAGCTGCAGGCCGATGAGAGACCTTGTCTCTAAGAGAGGTGGGTGGCATTCCCAGGAGTGATACCTGAGGAGGCCTTCTGGCTTCACATGCGCAATGACCCCCACAACACGCGAGCACACATGCACGCACGCACATACACAGGAAGCAAGCGGAGGTTGACGCAAATACGCACGCACGCATGCACGTACGCAGGAATCAAGCCGAGGTTGGATTCCTCCCCTCGTAACAGTGACTCCCCAGTCAGAAGGTGGCTTTCTTGCAGTCGGAGGAGCGAGGAGAGAGCTGCCTTTATGCCTCTTCCCCTGCTTGCTTGTGGAAGCACTTCATGAGGCTTAGGACATGATCGAGCACTCTAAAGGGATTCCCTGGAATTAACCTGCGCATTAGATGGAGGCTCAGAGCAAGTGTGGGTTATAAGCAGACCCTCTGGAGTCAGGGGTGTGACTGGTGTCCCACCTGCTGGTCTCTGCACAAGGTCACCTGCCTCTTCCAGGCCCCTTCTCAGATGAAGATGACAGGAAGCAGCTACCTCACAGGGTGCTGAAGCCCTTGTGGGAATCTGAATCTGTCTGGAGTCGTGGGATGTAATGCATTAGCTCACCAAGAGACTCTTCCTGTGTGAGCAGCCGCAACTTGGCTGACGGGCATAGTTTCTGAATGGACTGAGGAGTCGGGCTGGGGTCTTTGTTTTTGTTTTTGTTATTATCATTATTAAATGGCATTGGCTGGCTTTGAACCTTTGATCCTTCTGCCTCCACCTCCCTGGAAACACAAATGTTCATGATCATGCATGGAATCCAGCTCAGGGCTTCAGGTACACTGGCGAGCACTTTCAGAAATATGCCATATCCTACATTCCCAGCCTCAAAAAGTGTTTCTTATGGGGCCCCTACAGGGAACAGCTCAGACTGCCACAGGGTCAGAGACCTGAGGAATCCAATGAGAATCTAGCAGTTCCCAAAGCCCTTTTGCCAGCACGAGGCGGATATTGCCCCCGGGAGTCATTTTTCACTGTGGAATTGGCCGTTTCCAGCAGCCTTGATGGTGCTGTAATAAGAAAAAAAGTCCATGGTCCACAGCGCGCCATGTGTGGGGTAACACAGAGCCTCCTAGTTACTCCTGAACCAGTCATGAGATGCTGTGTTCTGTCTTTAGGTGGAAACCCATGGCTCTTCACGCGAGGCTTCTCTTGGGGACTGCCATCCACCTTTTCTCTCTGCCCTGGTGAGAACTCTCCCTAGAAGGAGATCCCTGTCAGAGTCAAGCTCTCCTGAAGAAAAGACTGTTGCCCTGGGGAAGTGCTGACTCCCAGAGTGTTGCATTGCCATTACGGCTTGAACCCTGTGTTCTCTCTCTCACACACAAGGTCACATATGACCTGTCTCATATGAGGAAAGAAAGCACGGGGTATCTAGGGCTTGCCTTTCTTCTGTGTGCAGAGTGGGAGCCGTAGTGAGGACAAGGGGTTCCTGCCTGGGCTCCCTGCATCTTGGTGGGGGAGGCTTTGTCTGTGGCTCTTTTGCTGCTTGTGAGTGAAGAGGGGAAGAGAGGCTCATTTATCAGCCCTACAGTCTTATCATCACACTCATGTGTGTTGTTTGTTTGAAATTAAAGGTGAGACTGTTGGGGAGGGAGGAGCTTGTGCTGGGATGAAGAGGCAAGGAAGGAGGTTCAGTAGGGGGGAGGTGGCACCGAAGCTTTCTTCCCTGGGTGGGGAGAAACTCATGGCTTCCTTTTCCTAGTTCCTCTTTCTGATTTCTCCTTAGCATTTCAAACTTGGATTTCTTCATTCTCCAACAGAGGAGGGGCAGTTGGGGTACAGGAGCAGGAGGGAACTCTTTGAACTCACAATTGAATACACAGCCCTTCAGAGTGGCCAAAGCTACAGAAGCAAGCCTTCATTCAGATTGCGTTTGATCTGGTGTAATTGTTTAAATGCCACTTACATGGTCAAAGCAGCCTCCGTTTAGCTAATAAATTACACGCTTTACCCCGCATGCTGGCTGACCTCGTCACCCTCCTGGAGAGGCACCGAACAAAAGGAATGTAACGAAGGCCAGATGCGAGTTTGCACTTTCTCACAGTCCTACTGAAACTAAGAGGCAGAATTAATTCTGATGGTGCAGTCTACGGACAGAATATATGCATCGCGTGTCCCTTCACCTGCACTCAGAAATACAGAGGAGCTCGCCACGTCAGGTTCAAGGATGACAGGCAGCAGAGAGTGGGGAAAACAGCCCCTTCCTGGCCAGTCCTTCCTCAGTCATATTTTCTGAATGCTAGCATATTAATGTCTGGAGTCATGGCAGAGAGACGCTGCAAAACTGTACTTCTGGAAAGTAGAGGCACAGAGAAGCTCCCATATTAACCTGGAGTACTTCATGGAACATTAATATGTAAATATGTAGACATGCTGCGGCTTGATCGGGGTGATACTGTACAACATCAAGCACAATATGTATGTTCAATAGCTATGGTAAGGGCTATTCAGTGGCCCAGGCATGATTTTAAAGTAACCAATCCTAGCATCCACTGCCAACTTCAGCACTTACTGTTCGTTCCTCCTGGATGGCTGCTTTGCAGAGCCTCTGCCCACCTTCCCCAAGTGATTTGCATATTTCTCTATTAAACATTGTATCTTTTTAAATCTTTTTTTGTCTCCCTCCCTCCCTCCCCCCCTCCCTCCCTCCCCCCCTCCCTCCCTCCCTCCCTCCCTCCTTCCTTTCTATTTTTGAGACAGAGCCTCATTACGCAGCTACGACTGTCCTGGAAATCCCCATAGACCGCTGCCCTTCAACCACAGATTAAAGGAAGGTGCCACCTCACTTACGCTGCAGCTCTCATCTTTTTTTTTTTGTTTTGTTTTGTTTTTTTGTTTTTCGAGACAGGGTTTCTCTGTGGTTTTGGAGCCTGTCCTGGAACTAGCTCTGTAGACCAGGCTGGTCTCGAACTCACAGAGATCCGCCTGCCTCTGCCTCCCGAGTGCTGGGATTAAAGGCGTGCGCCACCACCGCCCGGCAGCTCTCATCTTTAAAGACAATCACAAATCAGAATCCAAGCAAGGGTCATGGTTTGCAGCCACTCGCCGTCTGTCTCATCTATATTTCTTATCCTGTAGGTTGTTTGTTCTGAGGCATTTTCTGTAGTCTGGATTGTGATGCTCAAACCCCTAGGGAGTTATTTCCTAAGCGTACTGTCTCTGTGTGCCTGTAAACCGAAGACATGCTGGGGTCCTAAGGAAGGGTAGTTGACAGTTCTGGGGTTACTTCCACCAGGAGGCAGGAAAACTGTTATTTTTTGTTTTCCCCTTGGAGAGTGTGTGGTGGGGGTGTAGAATTCCCCTTATGACCATCATCTAATTCCTTAATTCAGCAGGAGTGACAAGGACAGAGTTCTTCCATCTTGTCTATTTGTTGGATGTTCTGTTTCCCCTCCCACTCATGTCCAGGTCACTCAGGTTCAACTCCAAATATTTTCCCTTTCCTTACCAGCTTCCAAAATGTTCCTTGTTTGTTCCCAGCTGCCTGGTTAGCTTAGACCCAATATAGTCACACAAAAACTCTATTAGTTAAATCACTGCTTGGCCCATTAGCTCTAACTTCTTATTACATCTTAATTTAACCGATTTCTATTAATGTGTGTATCACCACATGGTTGTGGCTTACCAGCAAAGTTTCAGCATGTCTGTCTCTGACAGCAGCTCCATGGCTTCTCCCTGACTCTGCCCTTCTTCCTCCCAGCATACAGCCTAGCCTTTCCCTGCCTAGTTCTGTTCTTCCCTGTCATAGGCTCAAAGCAGTTCTTTATTCATTAATGGTAATCACAGCACACAGAGGGGACTCCCACATCATTTCCCTTTTTCTGTTTAAATAAAAGAGGAAGGCTTTAACTTTAACATAGTAAAATTACATATAACAAAACAGGTATCAACCAAGAATTGCAGTTACAATATTTATATCTACTTTATCTTTTCTCATAACTAAGGTAAACTATAACTATAAATTCTTCAACTCCATCAAAGACTCCAGAAGGATATAATATTACCTAAGTTAACAGGAAGTGCATTGTAAACAACTTCCAAAATTCTAGAATTTTGAATTGACAGAGACATTTGCTTTCCAACATTTTCTGAAGGTGACTGGTGATCTCCTTTCCCTCCCCACTCTTTCTTCTGTGCTCTCACTCACTCTTCCTCCCCCTTCTTCCCCATTTTCTTTCTGTCCCTCCCTCCATCATTCCCTCCCTCCCTCTCTCCCTCCCTTTTTCCCTTCCTCCTTCCCTCCCTGATGAAATAGACACTGTCTTTATGAGCACATGCCTCTGTACTGTCAGTGGCCTTGGGTGTCCTGACATTTAGACTCACCTTGGCCATTTCTCTTCCTGGGATCAGCCACTCCCCACAAGACAGTTGAAGATAAGCAAACAGAGGCTCATTATGTAAAACACTTGCCAGCACTGAACCCTCACACCCACTGTGATGAGCTGGGTCCTCAGGCAGCTTGGGTTGTAGGGTAGCCTGGATTTGGCTGGAAGTTTGATGTGGGCAACCAAATATCTCCATGGGAACTAGCCCTTGCCTCTGTCTTCCTGCAACCCTGTGCTCTGCACTTGCTGAGGTAGGAGAACTCTCCCCAAGCAGGTGCCGATTAACCAGAAGGAGCATGGGTGGCAGTGCTGAGCAGCTCCCGAGCATCTCTGTCAGCTCTAACTCCATAGATGTGGGGATAGCAGAGAAACGCAATGGGGCAGGATAAGGACCAGCATGGCACACCACGGCACTGCGGGGGTGACGAAAAATGTGGATTAAACTGTGCTGGAATCTTGAACTTCAACTCAACAGGCACAGTTTACAGAGCCATGGAACTAAGAGAAGGTAACTTGAGGGCGCTTGGGCCCCAAAGAAAGGCCTCGTAAGTGAACTGGTTCACACTGTATGGCTGGTTTTTGTCATTAAGTGACAAGGTTGTAAGATTCTTGTGATTTCTAACCGTATTGCCTTATGAGATATTTACATTCTGTTTCCCTTTCACAGGACACCGGGGAGTGGAGAATGGGAAGTTCGGGGTGGGAGATTCACTTCCAAAATGAGGAGCCAGGTCTTTACTGGAGCCCAGCTCACAGGAAGTAAGTTAGGTGCTCAGTCAGGCGGGCTTCATGGACCCTGAGACAGGAGCAGGATATTTCACCAACAACTCTGTTCCTGGTTTCTGGTGGTCATGAACTTCTCTCTGCCAGGGCCTGGAACCTGGGCTGAGGCCCCACGTGGTGCCCTTCCTAGCTCTTGCAGTTCCTACCTGGCTGCAGCCCACACAGGCCTGTCCCTCCCCTGCCCTCCACTCTGTTTCCCTCCCCTCCCCTTCCCTTCCCCTTCCCTCCCCTCTCACCCTTTGCACTGTTCAGTGCAGGGGACACTACCTACTCACCTGTGTTCCTCTTGATGGACATTAGTGTCATATTAATTGCCCATTATAATAAAGTCACCATGTGGGCTGGCAGGATGGCTCAGTCAGTGAAGGTGTCTGTCACTAAGCCTAGTGACTTGAGCTTGACACCCAGAACCCACTTCATGGGAGGAGAAGCCTGACTGCCAGAAATTGTCCTCTGACCTCTACACATGTGCCATGGCATGCACACCCTGCACCATGCGTGCAATAAGTATAAGTACATGTATGATATTTTCAAAGAAAGTTTAAAAATCACTAGCTTTTTGAAAGTGGCTACAGCTACTCTGCCAAGAGTCTTTCTCCATCCAGGTAATTTTTTTAACATGCGCATCCTTTCCAACCTCAATCCCCATCCATTTTCCTACCCTGAAGAGGCCACTCCCAGGGCCCCCCCAGTGATGTGGTTTTCCAGGGCTGGTTATCCCTGCCACACAACCCCATACTAGAACTTTGTGCTTCCTATGAAACCAACTGTGATTCAGAGGCTCCCAGCTTCTGGCGGCAGGAACTGGCTCCTAGACGTCGGTGCCACCTGCCAGGTAGATGCGGAAGATAAATAGGTGGGCAGTTTGACAGGGGATAATTTCCGATGATCACTTGCAGGGGACACTTTCACATTGTTTCAGCTCTTTGTTCTTGAGTAAGCCTTGGGACTGGGGCTGAGTCCACAGCCCAGCTAATAAGACCTTCTTGCATCTGGTTTGAAGTGTATCCCTGTAGCCAATCCCTGACCCTGCCACTTCTGAAGTCTTTGATTAGTGCTGCATGTCGGTGGCAGGGGGGTGGTCGTCACTGGAATTAAGGAAGGCTGGGTATGATTTGAACTGCGGGAGCATGAAGGTCTGCTTTAAGAGAGATATGCAAAGCCTGTGGTTAGAATGATTACAGCCAAACATCAGGACGTCTAGATAAAACCCCTGACATCCCACAGTGGGGGACACACGCTAAGAACCTCGCTTTAATGAATATACATTTTGACTTTTCAGCTACAAGGGAATTGGGGCAGAGCGTCTACTCTGCACTTTCTAATTAATAGCCCGGATGGGTTACCCTCTCTTTGTTTTATCTATTGATTTTATCTCATTAAGGGGGAGTGAAAATTGGTTCTATTTTCTCTTCTTTGGTAAACTTGTCTTCTCATTATAGGCTGGTAGTGAGGACACACGGGCCAAAAACTTGGTTGCTACAGGTGGGGCTGCATGTAGAGGCCTTTTTTTCTGTGACAAAATGGGTGTGTGTGTGTGTGTGTGTGTATGTGTTGTGTACGCCTGTATGTGTGTTGTGTATGCCTGTGTGTGTGTTGTGTTTGCCTGTGTGTGTATGCTTGTGGGGGTGGGGTGAGGGTGTAGTAATGCATCGTCTGGAGGGTATCATTGCTCATTCTTTTCAAAGTATCTGAGTTTGTGCTTGGTGAGCTGGGCTTTACTGAGTTCAGATTGCATTGGAGCAGCCTGGGTAGGTAAAGACAAGTCTCTTGGAGGAGGTCAAAGGTGGTTGGCTGCACAATGGGAGAGCTTGCTCAGAACGTGGAAACCCTAGGCTGCACCCGACAATGCTGCTTTTCAAGGTCAGCAAAGACTGGGCCTTGGCCCTGGATGCTACTGGCTCCTGCTTGTAGGACTGTGTTCCTGTTTATTTATGCCCCTCCTCCTGGGGAACTCCCTCCTACCTCAACCTGGACCTGCACAGCTTTCCCTGTGATTCTCTTGATGACCCTCACAGAGGAAGATTTGGATCTGCGCACATAGGAATAAGGGAAATGCCAGATGTGTCTGCTAACCTACTGAAGCAAATGTGCCTGAAGGGCGTGACTGACTGACGGCAAGTTCAGCCTCAAATGCTTTGGAGTCCCGGTGACTTCCTTTGGGACAGAAAACCCCTGCTTTTGGGGGGTACATCTGGGACACTCGTGACCATGGACCCTATATGGCTGCCTGTGTGCTATTTTTCTGGTTGTCTGGGAACTTATGTCTTCTCGCCGTCACCAGCTATTATCTCAAAAGAATATCTCATTTCTTGTTTCAAAAGCCTCTTTCCCACAGTGCCCCTCACCCCTGAGGGAGCAGATGCCTAAGAGGCCCCAAGTGAGCCTTGTAGGGTCCTGGGCTCCCTGAAGCCAGCTGGGCCTTTTGCAGTCACTGTTGCAGCTATGGAGCCTGTGCCTGGTTTCCAGGAGCCCTTCAACCATTTCTGAGAGGGTGATGGAGGTGAAACTGCCTCCAGCAACCAGACTCACAAATTTGGGGCTCTAGGCATGACCACATCCAACTCTTCCCCAGACTGCTGGCAGCCAACCTAGGTAGGGGACCTGCTCCCAAGTCCCATTTACCCTTTTCAGCAGAAAGAGACCCCAGGGAAAAAAGCGCGTAGGAAATCTAATAAGGAGCATGCTGAGAACTTGCTGCCAGCACTACATTTGCATAATTTATGACTGAATATATAAGAACACCATTTCTTTTTAGAGACATATTTTTATTATGACATGCATGCATATGTACATAAATATTTTTTATGTAGCTAGTGGGTCCTACCTACCGATGTCAGAGGAGAAGGCTGTATATAAGCAATGCAAGCCCTCCCTTCTTGCCTGCCTGTCCTTGTCCTCGCTATGGGCTCTCGAAAGGGAACCAGAATGGAAGGTCTGTAGTTCAAAACCCATGCTAGTGGTGGAAGGCAGCAGAACCAGACAACTCTGAGCACTGCAGAGTGTGTGGTCACCTTCTCAACCTCTGTCTGTTCCCTGCTTAGAGACTGGCAAATATCAACGCCAAGCCTGGAGCAGACGGGGAACTCTTTCCTACAGCACCTTCTCTCGGGGCCTCCCTTGTCTGGTCCCAGGAGTCTTAGTGTCCTTGAATGTGGTTTTCACTCCTCCCCCAGCTTCTGGAGTGCTGTGTCTCCTGCTTGGCCTTTCTGCTCATCCCTTCCTTTCCCCCACCCCCCCCCCCCCGAGGTGCTTGCAATGTCCACAGCCTCCAGGCGAGAGCAGTGCTCAGTGCCTGCTTCACCTAGACATCACCTTCCTCATAGGTTGTTCCTCACTGCCTGCTAGTTCCCTCTTTAATCTTGAAAAATCATTCCCATTTAGAATTCTGCTGTGTGCAGAAGCATTTTATCTAGTTTTTTTTGTACTAGAAGTAATTTTTTTTTTTTTTTTTTTTTTTTTTTTTTTTTTGCAAGCCGGTTTCTTTGTATCCCTAGCCAGACGACAGCTCAATGCCCCCATCATCTTGGTCACCTGACTTCCCACTACAAAATCACAGCTTACACATGTATCACTTTTTGGTTATTTGTTTTGCGTGATGTGTGTGTGTGTACAGTGTGTGTATGTGTGTGTCCATGTACGTGTGTACACTCACATGTGCAACGTGGAGTTAAGAACATGGACACATCACAGAAGGCACCTTGGCATGGTGATCTTTCGAGTTGAGAGAGCTCTCTAGAAACAAGCAATCTCTCAGATTAGTTGCCCCATGCTCTTCCTCACAGAAATTCATAACCCCCAGAAGTGTTCACATCATGTCCTGCCCCACCCCAGGGACCTGCTGAGAGCTGTCCTGGCCAGCACGGAAGTTGGACAGATGTCTTACAGACACAGGGACTCCTCACAAACAGACCTTACTGAGTCTTCTGCGCGCATTGTGCTCACACCACACCCGGTCCAGTCGCCTTTCCGCACATCCCTGCACGCCTATCACAACTAACATAAACATCCTGTTTCCCTGAGCCTTGGGGACAGTCATCCTATACAGATTCTTGCTTTCTAAATGGAAGTTTCTGAGGTTGGCCTCTTTCACACAGCATGGTGCCCTGGGAATCTGCGTCTTGTCTCACAGCTAATGCCGTTGTGCTGCTGAGGGATGGGCCACGTGGGCATTTTCTGGAGATGCAGGAATGCTCTGTGCATGCACTTTGTGCAGAGGGCGTGGCACATGGGACATCCAGTAACGGGGACAGTGCTGTTCCATGTTGGCAGGTGATACATTTCTCAAAGTGGGGTTTAACTGCGCAGTCGTTAAACTTGCAGAGTTGTGATATTCTGTTTTTATGGACGTGTGGCGCTGAATGCAGTCACCCTTACCCACCCTGCGCCTTTGCCACCTAAAGGAAAGTGCGCTAGGTTACACTTGCTTCCCTGTTTGTGACAGTGTGACGGTACAGGCCATCCTGCAGCAGGCACGGTGGCAGGAGCCGGAGGCGGTTGGTCACATGACTTCCATGGTCAGGAAAGAAGCAGAGAGATGAACACTGGTGCTCTGCTCACTGTCTCCTTCCTATTTAGTCCAGGACTCCAGCCCATGCAGGATGGAGCTGCCACATGTAGGGTGGCCCTTCTCACCTCAGTTGAACTTTCTGGAAGCAGGCTCAGGGAGCTGCTGCAAGTGTGTCTTCTGGGGAGCCCATTGAGAGCGATGATGAAGAGAGCAGGACAGCTGGGAGGTGATCAGAGAAGACAGAAAGGTCAGGGCCTGCCTGGGCCTACTCACCTACCTCTGCCGAGCCTATCACGCAGGGACCCAGCTGGTAAGTGCTCGAGTTCATCCAGATGGGTGGAGAGAGCTGCAGAGATCATATCCTGGCCGAGGTGGCAAATCCCATCATACCCGGTTCAGCCTCTCAGGCCGATGACATTAAGCACTCAATCCCATGACTCCCCTAAGTCTTCCAGACCGGCCTGGCTCTGGCAGGCTGTGTGTGATTATCTAACGCATGTCTGCAGGAGATAATTCAGCATCCGCTGGGATCTCAGCATCCCTTGCTCAGTGGGAGTTCATCCCCCATTCTATAACCAACACGGTGATCCTCCAAAGATGATTGTGTCCATGATGACAGCAGAGCTCGGCTGTGCAGGGGCAGGACTTCCAGTCACCAGTGCACTAGTGGGACACTCCGCCATTTATCAGGCTCCTGTTCTATGGCAGGCTATCCCTGGAGCCTTCCTCATGGGCAATCTGGTATAACACCCAGTCCTGTGGGCTAGGTTCACCCGTGACCCAGGGTTTGCAGACATCATAGAGATGTCTGTCATGCATGTTAACATACAGCTATGAAGAGGTAAGGCAGAGACCTGAACCAGGGACACTCAACTTCTTATTCCAAGTTATAAACATAATACAGAACCGAGTCACCCAAGTTAAAATCCAGTTGCTTGCATGTTACCTGCCGCCATTGAATACCTGGCTTGCGTGTGTTCCTCACTGAGAGAGGGGTAGCATGTGGTTTGTAAAGCTGGTTACCACCTTAGGCTGAAGGGTGGTGGGGCCCAGGATGACATTCAATGACTTTATAGAACTGTGGCCATTTGGACTAAGGCTTTACTGATCGGATCAACCTAATGGGTTCCCTCTTTGTAGGAGATACTCACTCAGAGTGAACACGAAAGTGAGTCAATTTCCAAAACCCAGACGATTCACAGCAACCAAGCAGCAGTACCCAGTCTGCCATCCCTGAACAAAAATCTCCCCTCTGTCCCCTTGGTCATTGTACTGCAATATTAGTGACGTTTTTTAGGAAGCAAACTGGGGGAGGAGGGTTATGTTAGCTCACGCTGTCATGGTGGAAGAAGCATGGTGGTCAGGCTTCATCCTTGCGCTAGAGCTGTCCTTGTGCAGGAGCTCACCGGAAACAGAGAGATCGCCGTATGGCAGCCCCAGCGATTTTCCTCCAGCCATGCCCCTCCTGGTTACATCTCCAGCCCTGTCCCCATTTTTAAATTTATTTTATTTGGAGGCAGAGTCTCGCTGAGTTACCTGGCTGGCAACTTGAACTAAGGCCTTTGAACTTAACACCCTCCCATCTCCGCTAGAAGCAAAGGCCTGAGTCACCTGGTCTACTTTAAATCTAACTATCTTAAACGACAGTGACGGCAACCCCCAAATTTAGAGCCATCAGTTTTCCTCCCGTCACCTTAAACTTCTACACCATTGTTTTGTTTTGTTGGGTTTTTTGTTGGGGGGGGGTGGACCTAAAAATCTACCACAAAACCAATGGGAGTGAATGGGTTTTAATCGGTTTTTTCAGCTGAAACCCGTATATGCAGAACTTGCCCTAGAAATGCCCCAAGAACGGAAACAACAGGCTGGGGTGTCTCCAGAACTTTAAGAAGGCAATGTTTCGTCAAAAAGAAAGGCAAAAGAAGATGAAACAAGTTCAAAGATATTTCAGAAGGAAGGACTTCAAATGAGAAGTTTGCGAATGGTTTCTTTTGTCCCAAGGACAGGATATTTGTGTAGGCACCAGCTGGAGGTGCCTGTACCCTGACATCCGTGAATGGAGCTGAGGAGGGCAGAGGGGGTCATCATGGTCGTGTACATATTTAGATCAGCCAGAGACAGTGGCCCAGACATTCTGTCATAAATAGCTGCTTAGAATTTAGACAAACCTTTGAAATCATCCCGAGTAGGATGCTTTCCTCATCAGGACACAACAATTTCAGTGTTCCTAGTGTGATGTCCCAGGGTGGATGGATGGCCGAGTACTGTCTGCCACACCCTGGCATATCTGTAGGCTTCATGAGAGAGAGGTCGGGGCAAAGGGCTTCGAGCTGTGAGGCAAAGGCATGGAGGGAGCACATGTGGAAAACGGTCTCCATGTTTCCATTCTTGGGTGGGAAAAAAATCAGTCCTGCTTGCTTTTCTAGGGAGGAACTGTCCTGTGGTCTCAAAATGGATGCCTTCTGGACTCCTTGACAGTTGTATATGCCAGCAGTTCAGGGTTCCCAGAGACCTAGCATGAAGGAAAATACCAATTTAGAAGGTCTAATGTTTTCCCCAACTTAATGGACAGTGTGCCCTTTGATCCACAGAATCTGTTCTTTGAAAATGCTCACTTCCTGTCTTTTTAAGTCACCAGGTGGGATCCCATCGAAAAGGAAAGACCCAGATGCCACAGTCTGTGGTAGAGAACCACGGAAGCACAGCCACTCTATTGAGAGACATCACCACTCTGCAGAGAGAACACAGCTCCAACGTGTCAGGCAGCATCTTTGAGGACCAAGCGGTCAGTGAGGGCATTGGCTTTAAGCAGGTGATGTAACCTGTAGACCAAGGTTTCTGTCCCATCAGGTCCCACATCCATTTAGTCCCAAATAAATACAGAGGCCTACATTAATTTTAAACACAACACCCAACTACTCTTTTTTTTATTTTAAGGAATTTATCCTTTTTCTTTCCTCTCCCAAGTCTACATATATTTTTAAATACACTATAAATTATTTAGAGGTTTTCTTTATCTGAATCTATCTTTACTGTATATCTCTCTTTTTCTGACCACATGAGTCTTAATTTTGCTAAGCGATATGGCTAGAATTAAAGCTGTGGCTTTAATGGCTGGATCTACCCCATTCCTTAGCTTTCTGAGTGTCTGGCCTCAAGGCAGAGGTACCAGCTGGAGCCATGTTTATTGCCACAACTCTATGGAGTTTCAGAGTCCCTGCCACCACCAAGAAACATGTTGTTTGCAATTCATAAACACCATTTAAGTGTTTGGTGGCAGGGCCTCTTAAAAGAGCTGCAAAGTTTAGCTGCTAAAGCTGAGTCAAGAAGCCTCTCTTAAATGTGATGTGCTTGCCTATAGCAAAGAGAGCAAACCCGAGAAATTGTTGTTACCAAGAAGCCATGGTTAATGTTGTTCATTTTTATCTAGAATTATTTCCCAAACTCTCTCAGGTTGTAAGTGGATTTAGCTATCCATGTTGGCGTCATTTGTAGACTGAGGTTTCTGTCCCACCAGGTCCCACATCCATTTAGTCCCAAATAAACACACAGAGGCCTACATTAATTATAAACTGATTGGCCTATTAACTCAGGTTTCTTATTAACTCTTATAACATATTAGCCCATAATTCTTGTCTGTGTTAGCCATGTGGCTTGGTACCATTTTTGGCGAGTCAGTCACATCTTGCTTCCTCTGTGTCTGGATGATGACTGCAGACTGAAACTTCCCTCTTCCCAGAATTCTTGTTGCCTGCCTCTACTTCCTGCCTGGTTGCCCTCCTCTACTTCCTGCCTGACTATTGGCCAATCACTGTTTATTTAAAATACAAGTGACAGGGTACAGACCATTGTCCCACAGCAGTAACCTGGTCCAGCAAGGCCACTTAGCTCCATCCTACGTAGGTTTCAACAACACAATCAGATTTCATATGCCCCTTGTCTCCAGGTTTAAATGAAATCTGGATTGAATTGTATTTAAAAAGAGTAAAGAAATCAAACTAACTTCAGATGGGTAGATCATGGGCTCTGATCACTTGAAGTCAAATGTCTAACTGGCTTCTCCCTGATTGTGTTAGCCGTGTGTCCTGAGGGTCCTTGCTAACGAACAACAGAGGATAGCCCCCACCAGCACTGCTGGCAGGTCCTATATCAGCTAAGCTTCTTTCCAGGGAAGCAGCCCTGTCTAGTGAAGACCCGAAGCTTCAGTTATCTACACATGTCTGCTTCTCTGCATTGATTCCCATGACTGTAGCTGAGACACGGGACCCATTTTAGAACTGTGCAAACCCTACAGTTTGAGAGTGGGGAAATATAAACGAGATGAACACACACTTCCAGCAAGGGACTGGCTGGGAGGAGAGAGGTCTACTACGTAAGGCTGGGAAGCAGAAAAAAAAAATAGTGTAGGAAGTTCCAGAGGTGGCCAAGTAATTGGATTCCTATCCAGCTGGAGTTCCCCTGAGGTTGGTGCTCAGTAGAACTTGATTAAATACATTGAATGAGAGAATGATTTAAGAGAAGCAGCCTACATGTCAAGATAGCAGACTCTCAGGAACGGACGGAGGTGTTGGCCGTTTTCCACATCACTAGTTTGAAAATCAAGTGATGTGACACTGAGGGCGAGAGGGGGGGGGGCAGAGTCTCAGTAGAACTAAGTAAAGTTCCCAAAAGACCTGTAGCAACCTGACACTGAAAACTCCAGCCTGCACCCTGCCTGCCTCTGCCTGCCCCAGCCTGATCCAGCCTATCCCAGCCTGTCTTCTGCCTGCCCCAGCCTATCCCAGCCTGGCCCATCCAGCCCCAGCTTGCCCCAGTCTGCCTCCTACCTGGCCCTGCCTGTCCAAGCCTATCCCAGGCTGCTCCCAACAGCCCCAGCCAGTCCCCTGAGTGCCCCAGCCTGTGCCCTGACTGCCCCAACCTGCCCCAGCCTATCCCAGCCTGCCTCAGACTGCCCCGGTCTGCCCCTGGCTCTACGGGGCTTCCATACTGGAGGTAGCTCCTTGAGCATAGAATGACCCTGACGGGGGAGATGCATGCATACACTGCCAGCCAACTCTCAAAGCTATTCTGGGTAGAAAGCTCTGTCCTCAGAGAGCTTCATCCCTAGGTAGCTCTCCACCCTCAGCTATCTCCATCCCTTGAAAGCTCCATTCTTAGATATTGCTATCCCCAGAGATCTCTATCCTCGAAGCATTCTCAGAGAACCTTGCCCTTAACAGTCCTTCTCCAGACAGCATCATCCTAAAACAGTTTAATCCCCACATAATTCTATCTCAAGGTAGCTCCATCCAAGATGGCTCCACCTCCAGATGATGGCTCCACCCTCAGAAGATGGCAAAGCACAGTAGGTACAGCGATACAACTGAGGGTCACAGCCTGGGTGTGTGCTGCTCACGTGGCTCATCGGAGTTCAAGAGAGGCAGGTAAAGGGTGCCACATTTTCCTAGTGAGCTTGAAACTTCTCTGTTCTGGGAAGTTCCTGAGCTGTAGGTTGAGGATCTCCCACGTTCCACTATTGGTAGACTGTTTTCCTCCAGTCCGAGAATGTCTTGGCAATCCAAGAGAGAGAAAGACCTTGAAGGGTAAGGAACCCAGAGGTCCAGAGCAGGATGGTGGGGATGCAGCGATTCAAGACAGGCATGTGGGGACCATGTGCTACTCAGGGAAGTTGGGCAGAGTTGGTAAGAGAGAACTTGGGACGCTAGCAGGGATATATCAGTGACAGGGAGCTAACAGAGCACAGCTGCCGCCAGTTCTAAGTGCAGGTGAGCACAGACAGCTGTAGTGAGCTGCTATGTCTGCTCAAGCCCACTGGCTTTGCTATGCTGGGGCTCACAGTTGACATTTCTTCCTGTCTCTGGCACCCTTCTGCTCCTGACAGCAGGCTGAGGCAAAAATATGACTTGTCCTTTCTGTCTCTAGGTTGTTTCTATACTTTCAGGTGAAGACCACTGTGCTCCAGCTCTGCCTACCCCCCAGGCCAGGACCCACCTTCGGGAGCTGTAGGACTCCAGAAACACCAGGCCTCACCCGCTTCTCTGCTCTCAGCATTTCATGTTGCTGGCCAACCAGAGTCACTAGCTGAGTTAGAACTACCCCATGCAGCCACGCTCACTCTATCCTGTGGGTTGTTTTTGTCCCATGGTACAAGGCAGGTCTCTCTCTTTAAATACAAATACTCTAAAATGTAAATACATTGTCTTTTTTGTTTGTTTGGTTTTCCAGACAAGGTTTTCCAGTGTACCTCTGGTGGTCCTGGAACTTGCTCTGTAGACCAGGCTGGCCTTGAACTCAGAGATCCGCCCCTGAGTGCTGGGATCAAAGTGTGTGCCACTACCACCCGGCTTAAATATATTAAACATTATCTTAAGAGGGTATTTGGTGTTGATAGCCACATATCATTGTCACTGCTTCACAATGAAGCAAGTTCTTGTCCTTGCGCCATCTGGAACCTTCCCCCACCACCAGCTGGATTGAAAGGCTGTGCGTATTTGGGGTCTGCATGGAGGCATGTTTTAGAGAGATGGCTGTCAGTATATCAAGGCTTTTGAAGTTGCTCAGAGGACATCTAGGAAAGGTGTCCTGGACCAGAGTCGCAGTTGCTCAGCTTTCAAGCCCGCACCTCCCACCTCATCTCCACTCACAGGGACTCCACATCACACAGGCTTGGAGTACTCTGAACTGTCCCTGGTGGAATAGACCACGTTCCCTAATGAGTATAGCTGGTTTGAAGAACCAAGGACACCCAGGGAGGAAAAGGGAGCCGAAGTCCAATTGCATCACACATTAGCTTAACAGGATATTATTTATTGTAATTTATGGAAATATATTAGTGAATTTTCCGATGTAACTGAAAAGGTTTAAATTATATTCAAAAGAGAATATTTAATGACATGTTAGCAGGTACTATATTTGAGAGCTATTTGTTAAAGTGCTACCAATTTTGACAAACATTTGTAGAAGTGATTTTTTTTAATCTTGAGGGAACAGAAATAATGTATGGGTAAAAACATGGAGTACTGTTCACAAATGACATCAGGATAAATAAGAATTCAGCACTGGAAGTGTCTCCTCTACCTTGCCTAGTGCTGGTTTGCATGCATAATTATCAGAGCTCATTTTAATAAAACCAATAAAGAATGCTAAGTCGGGAGTTTCGTTACAATATTAAGCTAAACAGATGGGGAAAAATTCTCACTGGTGCTGATTCATCTAATAAAACTCAGTATACGTTCATCTAACTTCCTAAAACCAAGACAAGTGGAGAAACTGCTGAAACATAGTATTCACCTGTCATCCATCTGCCTATCTATCATCTATCTATCCATCATCTATCTATCCATCTATCATCTATCTATCTATCATCTACCTATCTATCATATCTATCTATCTTCTATCTATCTATCTATCTATCTATCTATCTATCTATCTTCTATCTATTTATCTATCCATCTGTCATCTCCTATCATCTATCTATCTATCTATCTATCTATCTATCTATCTATCTATCTATCACTTATCTATCTATCTTCATCATCATCATCAACATGTATCAATCTATCTTTTATCATTTATCTAACATCTATATATCTATCATCCATCTTTCTATCTCTCTGTCATCTATCTATCTATCTATCTGTCTGTCTGTCTGTCTGTCTGTCTGTCAGTCTGTCTTGTAGCATGGATTCTAATTGGTTTTAATAATAAAAATCCCAAGTCAGATATAGGGGTTAATAATTGAAAGGTTCTTACTTCTACCGAATCCTCATGGATACCAAATGGGCAATCCTGTCTCTAGGAACCATCAGACTGAATGCGGTGAGCTCCTGGCTCCTCCTGCCTTATATTCCTCTCTCCACTTAGTCATATCCCTTCCCGTCTCTACCTCCCTAGTGTTGAGATTAAAGGCGTGTGATCTCAAGCACTGGGATTAAAGGTGTGGGCCATCACTGTTTGACTCTGTTTCTCTTTGATACTGGACCAATCTAGTGTGTCCCAGTGTGGCCTTGAACTCACAGAGATCTGTCTACCTCTGCTTCCTGAGTACTGGGATTAAAGGTGTGTGCCACCACTGCCTGGCCTTTATGGCTAACTAGTGATTTAGCTCCATCTTCTGATCTTCAGGCAAGCTTTATTTGTTAGATGATAACAAACAAAATATCACTACACTATCATCCATTTACCTACTATTCGTTATGTATATATATAATCTATCATGCATCTATATACTTACCTATTACCTAATTGTCATCTATTATCTATCTAACTACCTATCATCCTGCATATCTATATACCCATCATATATCATCTATCTATCTACACATCTGTCATGTCCAAAGAAGTCCTACGTTCATTCAACAGCATCTGTACCTCCTGCTTCCCCCAGTCTCTCATAGCTTCCATCCTACCTGCTCCCTCTGATTTGCTTGTCCAAGCCCACATCTAAGAGCAATCGTGTATGCGATGCTAACATTTTCCGTGTCTAACACATTTTGTTGGCCTGTCTTTGAGGTTTGCCCATGTTGTAGTGTTTATCTGAGTTGCATTCCTCTTCAGCTGAGTTCTATTCCATCTCAGATATGCGCCATGCTTATCTGTGCCTCCACGCATGGATAAACACATGGGTGGTTTTGCCGTGACCACTCTGAGTAGTGCAGCTACAAGCACCAGCATCCGTAGGAGTCATTGCTTTCAAATTTTTATTGTACAATGAAGAGTGAAATTACTGTATCGTTTGATTTTTTTTTCTGTGTTCAACTCTTTGAAGCATATTTTTTACCATATTTTTATGTCAAATGATTCATTTTAAAGTTTAATTTGCCTGTGCTGTGGAGAGGGAGATTCCATTATCTTGAAGTTGAATTCACCTGTGCGGTTGGGCGGTGCTGTTATTTGTTTCATTAAAAACCCAAAGCTTCAGGTTTGCGGACCTTGTTCTAAGGTAGAGACAGAAAAAAACACATGCTTGGGATATCATAAACAAGGGAAGTCTGGAAAGAGAGCAAAATGGAGCCATCTTGAGGGCCCTGCCATGGCCAAGGTGGCTGTGGGAGAGAAGACAGCAGCAGTGCACAAAATGCTTGCCTGGTGAAGCTGGAGGGGAGAATTGCACAGTGCCTTACTGCCAGTGTGTGGGGGGGTACCTTTGGGGGATGTTCAAGGGCAGTAGGAGTTGGGGCAACTGCAGGCCCATATGATGAGGAGATGGGGGAGGGGAGGGAAGCCAGGCATAGCATGGCACCCCGCAGCCTCCTGCAGGCTCCGGATTTCAGTTTAAGGATAATGGGAAGGTGTTGTGGAATGTAAGGCCCGGAAGTGGTGGGCTCAGGGTCTCTACCAGTTGGCGGGCAGGAGAGGTGGTTGGTGGAAGTGGAGAAACTGGTACATCTGTATGGGAAGCTGCCTGCTCTCTCTTTTCTCTTGGCTGAGGCGGCAGTGTCTTGATAGGAGGGAAGACCCTCGTAGCGTCTGCACCAGGAGGGACAAGTCACCCTGGGCTTCCAGCATTTAGTCAGGTTGTCACAGCGTTTATGCACAATAACCAGATAAAGAGCAAGTGGCACGGCATCCACTCTTCTCACCAGGCTGTCAGATGCTTCCCCAGGAAGGCTGGGTCAGAATGCTCCTCCTCCTGACCCCAGGAGACCACCCTGTAAGATGAAGCTGGCGTCCTCTTTCCTGGAGCATCTCTTAGGCCATTGAGAGAATAATGAGAAGAGAGTGGAAAGAATTAAGGAGTCTGGAGGGTTCTCCACGCCCAACACGCTGGGTGGCAAGGAGCATGCTCTTTGCTGTAATGGGAAGGACACCTGGGGTTATGACAACACAAGAGGAAAAGGTTGCAAATGCTTGGCTTATTCCGTAGGAGTTTGTAAGCACAGCAGCCAGATATTCTCTCAAATTTGTTGGCAGGATAGAAGTAGAGGAAAAAAAGAACACAAAAATTGGTCCATTTTAACAAATGAGTTGTTGCCAAATCTACTGCAAGGCACTGATGACCAAATATTTAACATTTGCATTTATTTAGAGTCACAAGAAATATTAACAGGCGCAGTTTGTTTTCCTGTGACCTTCCACCTCCCTGGGGAGGCTGCCTCCCTTGCCCTGTGGCGGTGCAGGTAACGGGAACTAATCCTAAGTCAGGGAAGAGAACTAGCCACAGGAGCGGGATTCCTTCCTATATGTCAGATCCCTCACACATTACATTAAAAACAAATACAACTTAAAATTCCAGCCATTCATGTCCCCTGCAGGGGACCAGACAGCCTTGAAGACAGGAAGGAAAGGGGCTGCAGGATACTGAGGGCAGATGAGGAGTGACAGGATTGAGACAGAAACCCAGAGGACAGGGCAGAGCTGGGAGGTGCAGGAGGGGGGGCTTCTAGGGCCTGAGCTGAGGGAGCTGAAATTACAAGGGGTCGCTCTGTCTTATGATTTCATGTCATACAGCAGTGCCTTCGCCTGGGGCCAAAGCGGTTACTGCAAGCTCTGGGGTGACAAGATGGATTGTCGTGACCTCAGGAAAGCAGGATGGGGGAGGGTGGGCTCCGCACCCAGAAAACAAGATCTGTCAGCTCCTGGCAGAAAAGCACTGGGATCTAAGCAGAGAGTCGCAGGGCAGCAGACACTTGAGGAGTGTGATAACCAGAATGCACGTGGGACACCAGATGCAACAAAGCTCCTGCAGCAGAGCTAACCTGCTGAATAGAATAAAAGGAGCAAAGAGAGTTAGACGCCTCTGAGAGCAGGCAGACTCAGAAGCCAGGGAGTTAGAAATGGGATCGTCGAAATTCAGAGCTGATCTGTGGGCAGAGGGCAGAGCAGATATAGGAACAATCTTCAGAACACTTTGGGAATGCAATGGGGACTTTAGACAGGACGAGAGGAAAGCCCTGTGGAGAACAAGCCCACAAGATTGACACCTCGTTAAAGAATCCGCGAAGGAGAGGAGAGATACAGAGAACAAAGGAAAGGAAGATGGGAGTCATGATGTGGAGAGGAAGAGACACCCACCCTGGACACGTCACGTGGACATTTCAGAAAAACAAAATTGAGCAGATTATCAAAATCTCCCAGAAAGAAAGATGAGATTTCTGGCTTAGAGGCAGAATTCCAGCAGGGTTCCACATCTTGCTGCCAAGAGTAGATGCTGGGAGACAGTGGAGACATGGCTTCACAGTTCCAGGCGAAGCTGTTTGCATAACAAATCTTGCACTCAGCCCAAATAACACCCGATTTGTCAGTGCAAAGATGATTCTTTTAAAAGACATTCAAGGACTAGATATTCTGCCTTGCAGAGGCCTGGGAGGAGAGCTTGACTTCCTCCTCCAAGAAAGGCATTTCCCTCTTCACCCGTCTTGGGAAGGCTACTGGAATGTCACAGCATGCAACGCATCCCACCATGTATGCCCATAGACATGTAGCCATGAGCTCAGGGGCAAGCATTGTGGTTTACATGAGCACACACGCTACAGAAGCTATGCAGTCCACACCAGATTAGCCAAAGCTGCTTCCTTCTCCTCCTGGTGTCCTCCTTTAAGTGATGTTTGCATGAGCCTCCCCTGCCTCAGAGGCCGTACCAATCTCACCAGGGCTCGTTAATAAGCCCAGAGACGGCCTATGTGTTTCACTACTGAATGCACACCACAGGGAGTGTCCCTTAGTCTTTTATTTCTGCATATGAGTGATATTTACCCAGGTGGAGGCTCTAATGCAGGAATAATTATAGATAAAAGAGAACAGAAAATTAGAAACCTCACATATGTAGCTACCCCCTCCATAGTAATCACTGCACTTATTTATTCTTCAGATAATAGAACTCCACACTCAGCTCTCCCAGAAATGTGTGTGTGTGTGCGCGCGCGCGCGCGTGCGTGCATGCACATGCGTACAGCGTGTGGGGGGTCTGTACTTGATGTGTGTAGTGTTTTTTTTTATGTGGTATCATTGTGTGCATCTGTGTATATGCATGTATGGGGTATGGGGTATGTGGAATGGTATCTATAGTGAGTTTGTGTGCATGTTTATGTCTGTGTGTCAAGTGTGTTTGTGAATATGTATGTGGTGTGTGTATGTTGTGTGTACATGTGGATGTGTGTGTTTGGTATGTGAGTATGGATGTACATCGTGATATGTGTATGTGGTGAGTGTGGCGTCCTTTTGTGCTTGTGTGTGATGTGTCAGTGTTTGTGCACAGGTAGTAAGGGGTGTGTGTTGAGAATACATGTGGAACGTATGAGTGCTGTCTCTCGTTTTGGCCTAAACCGAGGATGCAGCATCCTGGCTGGGCTCCTGCACTTCTCCTACAGATGGCGCTGTTGCCTTGCTGTCCTGTTACTCGGGCCCAGGAAAGCTGTAATTACAAAACAAAAAGAAATTACAATGGGCACAGGAGGGCTGCCTGCTTTTGTTGTTTGGGCAGATTGGGCCAGGATCTACGCTTCGAAACTTCCTGGCTGTAAAACTCAGATAACTTTGAGATGTGCTGTTCTTCAGAAAGAAAAAAGAAAAGATTATATTTGACCATCTTTTTTGAAATCTTCAGAAATAAGCCCTTTGAAAATTAAGTCTTTGAGAACTTCCGAAGGTGTCTTTACAGCCAGCACAGTTCAAGGGATACCAGCCATTTAGGCTTTGGTTTGGAACTTCTTCATTCTCTTTCTCTTCCAAGCAAACTCATGCAAATACCCTGTCCAAAAGGGAGGGGCGGAGAACTGAATCTGACAGGCTGGCCGAGCCCAGGGCTGATGGTGGCTCTTTGCTGTGTCCACCAGGGCTTTGTATCCAAGTTCTGTGTCAGGCCGGCAATGGCATATTCTGGGGAGAAGAGCCACAGGGTCGTTTGTGGACAGGAGCGTGCACCGTATGAGCATGGAGAAGGGGCCAAGTGGGAAAGAGCAGAGAGCCTCTTCCTCGGGTGGACATTGTGGGCAAGGAGGAGTGAGCACTCAGGCTGACATCAGGTTCCTGGATTGTGTCCATGGAAGTCATTCAGACATGTCTGGGGCTGGGATTTGGGTCCAAGTGGGGAAAAATAAGCAAGCCGTGCTGTCTTAGCCCAGGCCGCTCTCTCTTCTGCTGGAAGGAACTTCCAGCTATGCTTGTAGGCTCACGATCCACAGACTGCTGAGCCTGGATATGGCAGAAACTGGCTGCTGCATTTGGCTCTGTCTCCTTAGGGCTTAGGACGTCTTGCATCCCCTTAGAAGTGGACAGCACCATGTGGTCCTCTTGGAATGAAAGATACAGGGATGCAGTGACCTTGAATCCCAGTTAAGACACTGAATAACTTAGGGGAACGGAAGTCAGCTGCCGAACATATTCCAAGCAACTCAGCTTTCAGTCTTCTTGGAACACGTGATAGTGACCTTTCCAGCCTGCCAGGCTCCTGTTCCCAGCTCCTGGTCCTGAAGCTTCCTGTGAGCATGGCGGTGGAGCACTACTTACCAGCATTGCTGAAGCTTTCTCGTGTGGCTGGCTCTCCGTTCCACTGGCACGGGGCAGCTAAGCTGTTGATATTGTAGCTTTCACATAGGCAGAGAGAGTTCTCTGAGAGCCATAAAACCACATAAGTGCCTCATGCATTACCAAATGAAATCACAGGAGAGCTGGGTGGGTTTCCGAGGTGGCAGGGCTGTGTTTGCAGAGATAACAGGGCTGACAACCGTGTGAGATGGGAGGCCTGACTCAGGCTCCTTCAGTACCAACCGAGGTTTAACAAAGGCAGGATGCTCCTGTGTGTCTGGCAGAGCTGATACAGGTTAACCCGGTTACTGTAAGTGCTTGCTTGCCTTGTTGGAGGATCCTGAGCAGAAGTCATGGAAGGAGTCTTGGGGCTCCAGACATCCAGAGGCCAAGAGCAAAGTATCCATCTGAGACGGGAGGACATGACCAAGGACCCCAGTCCCCATCCGGCTTCGATTACAGTCCAATTCCTGAGGCAGCAAGAGGCCCGTAGAGCCAAGAGGGAGGGGCACTGAGGTTTCGGGACACCAAGGGCTCCTGAGGCGAGCAAGGAGGTGGGCAGCGTAGGATAAAGCTGCCAACTTGCTTCCTGCTCATGCACGGTAGGCCCCCCTGGGCACTGGACAGAAGTTAACATATTCTAGATGTTGGAGTCCAGGTGCGCAGACCCTGGAGCCTGTGTTTACAACCGGTTCTGTCACCCTTGTCTCCTATATCCGGTGAGATTTCAGGATAAGTTTGGTGTAGGGACTGGGGCCCCGACCCCCACCCGGGCCACCACTGCCGATAGGATAGGAACTGGGGTCCAGACCCCCACCCGAGCCACCACTGCCCTATAGGATAGGAACTGGGGTCCAGACCCCCACCCGAGCCACCACTGCCCTATAGGATAGGAACTGGGGTCCAGACCCCCACAGGGCCACCACTGCCCTATAGGATAGGAACTGGGGTCCAGACCCCCCACCCGGGCCACCACTGCCCTATAGGATAGGAACTGGGGTCCAGACCCCCCACCCGGGCCACCACTGCCCTATAGGATAGGAACTGGGGTCCAGACCCCCACCTGGGCCACCACTGCCCTATAGGATAGGAACTGGGGTCCAGACCCCCACCTGGGCCACCACTGCCCTATAGGATAGGAACTGGGGTCCAGACCCCCACCTGGGCCACCACTGCCCTATAGGATAGGAACTGGGGTCCAGACCCCCCACCAGGGGCCACCACTGCCCTATAGGATAGGAACTGGGGTCCAGACCCCCACCTGGGCCACCACTGCCCTATAGGATAGGAACTGGGGTCCAGACCCCCCACCCGGGCCACCACTGCTCCCACACAGGTTCCCCTCCCCAGACCAGGCTGCTCTTCTTCTCTGGCTGGGATCAGCTTTAGGAGACAGAGGCTTGGGGCTCTCCTGGCACTAAGCCTGTCATCTCTCAGTGCACACCCCCTGCTCCTGCCTATGACAGGTTTGTTTATAGGACAGTCTTGCTCTGCATGGCTCTTCCCCTCAATGTCATCAGAGGACCTGGCACACCTCCCTGCCTGTCCTCCTTTCCCCACTACCCATCCTTATCCTCAACCTCCAGCCATCCATTCTCTCTGCAGACCTTAGAGAGGATTCCCACAATGGTTTGTGAACCGAGTACCCCTCTCCCTTCAGAGAGCAGCTGCGATAGTCCCCATGCCCTGTGTCCACAGGTGGTCTCTCCTTACCTATTCCAGCTTTTGGGGTGGCAGATTCTTGGAGCTCCAGTTGGAGAAGGAGCCCAAGGTTAGGTTGACATCTTTGGAATCTAGGGTTTAGTTTGGTTAGTAATATCTGCCAGTTTCACAGACACAAGGAATAGTGGTATGTGTTTGCGATCTCTGGGTCTGAAGGCAAGGACTGATTATTAATGCCTTCCAGGAACACAGACATAGTAAGTAAAGGCCTGTGTAATGTATCTCTCTTTGCGTGCCCGTGGTGAGTGGAACACGCTGTGCCACCAAAGGGGTCTGAGTTTTGTAAGCATTACTCTCTCTTTGCGAAGTGTTGCCCCTTTTGAACTACCTTCTGAAATGCTATTCTTTGGAATTCATATCCTGGGGGCTTAAGCTGGCCCAGTGAAGCAGTGTGTCCATCTCTGTCCTCTAGTCCTTCCACGGCCATCACCTCAGTCCCCTCTCTCCTGTCCTCCGTTTATGGAGTCCTTGAGAGGAGCAAAGTCTTCAGAAGAGGTGTATTCTTTGTGACCGGCACACAGTCAATACAGGTGAGTATTCAGTTTGCTACTGAGTATTCTTTCTTCCTGCCTGTAGTCAGAGACTGCTCATTTGTTTTTCGGCTGCCCAGACCCGAATAATCACACAGAACTGTATTAATTCCAACACTGCTTGGTCAATGATGCTAGCGTTTTCCTAACCAGCTCTTACATCTTAACCCATTTCTATCAATCTGTGTATCGCCATGAGGCTGTGGCCTACGGATAAGATTCCTAAGGTTCCCAGCACTTGGGAGGCATAGGCAGGCGGATCTCTGTGAGTTCGAGACCAGCCTGGTCTACAAGAGCTAGCTCCAGGACAGGCTCCAAAACCACAGAGAAACCCTGTCTCGAAAATCCAAAAAAAAAAAAAAAAAAGATTCCTAAGGTTCTGCCGCATCCTTCTTTGGCAGTGACATGGTGTCTCCATAACTCCGCCTACTCTCTCTCTCTATTTCTTCCATCCTGGCTATATTCTGCCCTGCCATAGGCTGAAGCAGCTTCTTTGTTAGCCAATGGTAATAAAACATATTCATGGCATACAGAGGGGAATAACCTATCTGCCTTTAAGAACAGCACAAGACTGCACAATTCAACGTAGTATCCCCTTAGCTGTACAAATGAATCGTTTCATCTGACTCAATTTTAATGAGAGAGTACAGGGAAGAAGTTAAAATACAAAAAGGCAGGCTGTGGGGAGGTCTCAGTGGTGCTTCCTGGCAGGAGTTCAGTTCCCAGCATCCACAGTGGGCTGCTCACACCCACTTGCAACTCTAGCTCCAGGGATCTGATGCCCTCTTCTGGCCTCTGCAGGCATTACACTCATGTGCACATACACAGATATATATGCATTATTATTATTAAACAATAACAATATATTATATTATATTATTTATTTATTTTTGGTTTTTCGAGACAGGGTTTCTCTGTAGCTTTTGGTGCCTGTCCCGGAACTAGCTCTTGTAGATCAGGCTGGCCTCGAACTCCCAGAGATCCGCCTGCCTCTGCCTCCAGAGTGCTGGGATTAAAGGCGTGCGCCACCACCGCCCGGCTAACAATATATTTTAAAATACAGACATAGTGGGCTTCATTTAGGGAAAGAATATGCTGTCTTCAGCTTCTGATGGTGTCACCCACATGGTTGTAGGGGTAGGAGCGGTGAGTGTTCTTGATTGTCTTCATTTGGAGGTTGGATGATACAGTCTTCACTGTCTCAGGGTTCCAGCATGATGGGGGCACTGAAACCACATGGTGCCAGAGAGCAGGAATGCATGGCACGGTTTGAGAAGCCATGGTGAGGTGGAGAGGCTGGGTTCTACTGTATTCAAGCACCAGCTGGCTCAGGAGAGGTTTGGAAGAGATGGTAGTCATCTTGCCTGGTGTTTCCAGGCAACCCTCTGTTTCACCTGTTAGGCCTTCCCGGGTTAGGTGCAGATAATCCCATGACAACTCTGGCAGGCAGGTGTCATTGTTAGCACTTTGCAGACACTTGATAGAGGCCATCCTGCAGATGGGGCTGACCTACTCTGCCCAGGGAGTCTGAGAACTCAAGGAGATGCCCCGTGTGGAGGGGCCTTGAAAAATGACCTTGGAGAGTGCCCAGTGATCACTCTCTTTATTCTCTTGGTCAGTGGACAAAAGTCAGATTTCCTCTGCTGGGGCCAGGTGGGCATCCACCAGGTGGGGTGCAGAAGAGGTACCCTCCGTGAGCTTGGGGTCCACAGGACTAAAGGAGATATGCACTCATTGGCTTCCTTACCAGGAGACAACCTCTGCCCCGCCCTCACTCTGTGCGATTGCTGTAGTGTTTACCAGAGTCTGCCTTCTCCAATATTTAATGCTGTGCACATCTGTGTGCACAGGAGTGCAAGTGCTGTGGAAACAAGGGCCATATGGTTTTCATCTGTCCCCGTGCCTGCCGTGGGACTCTGCCAGCTACCAAATGCAGTTCCATGAGCAATCGCAGGCAAGTTTAACTCTGTCCTTGCCGCTTTGATTTGGAGGCACTTCCCAGGAATTCTGGGTTCTCCCCCAGTTCAGTCGATTCCACGTGCATTCAGTAGGTGCCTACAAGCGTGCTGGCTGGTCTTGAGGGCAGGCAGGGAGCTGAGGGAACTGTCACCTCTGGCCCTGGAAGGGAAGGTGAGTGACAATTTCAGGCTTTGTCCTGAGCTGCTGCTATGCTCCAGGCCCAGTCCGTGACTTGAATCCGGACTATCAAAGGCAGAGCTGTCCACTCCCAGAGGCTCCTGAGAGAGCCTGCCATGGAGCGGGCCATGGAGAGGTCACGTGACAGAGAGCATGATGGCTGACAGCATTCTGGTTCTCCCTCACCCTCACCCCAGACACCAGTTCCTCTGCTTCAACAGCTCAAACTGGTTGCTTAGCTCTGGGTAAGTAGGGCTGAGGACAGAGTCTCAGGAGAGCCCGATGCCCTGACAGTTGGATATCTTCATTACCGTGTTGTACCAAGGTCTGCTAAGCTGTGGGCAGGGCTGGGCTGTCTGTCAAACCACACTGGGCTGACCTCATGATTGCTGGGGAAATTTCACAAGACTCAGACTTGAAACAAAGAAAAGACATCTACAGCTGGATGTGGGATGGATTCCAAGTCATACAGTTATTGGTCAAGCATTTATAAGTAATATTAAGCCTCTGTGTGGTCATTTGGGAAGTGGCTGCTGGGTATTTGGGACCGAGTGACTCCAAGACAGGAAACTTCCATCTACACATGGTCTCCAAATGTTTGGCAAGGATTTCCACATAAAGCCTGAAAAATTTTTAGAAAGAATTCTAAACACACAAAAACCAAGTCAACTCAGCTTCTAGGTAACTGCTTTCTCTTGGATAGGTAGGTTTGTTTGCTAGTAGCAAGCAGAGGTGGGGCTCCTTTAAGAGACAGCTTCCTGACTCAGCTTTAGCAGCAAAAACCACATGGGTCTTTTAAAAGGCCCTGCCACTAAACAGTTAAATAGGGTTTATGAGCAGCAGGTGACATACTACTCCTTAGCAGCATGGACTCAGGAACTTCCCAGAGTCGGAATGGTAAACATGGCTCCAGCCAGTACCTCTGACAAGGACTTGACTCCCAGGAAGCTAAGAAATTGGGAGGAATGATCTGACAAACCGAGGAGGCTTTGGTTCTAGCCATGTTGCTTAGCAGTTTAAAGGCTCAAGTGGTCAGAAAAAGATAGAGATATGGAGTGAAGACAAATTCAGATGTAAAGAAACCTCTAAATGGTTTATAGTCTGTTAAAAAATATATGTAGGCTTGGGAGAGAAAATAAAAAGGATAGAAAAAGTCCTCAAGTTAGGAAGAAAGTAATAAATTATAAGTCATATAAAGATGGATAATACACAGAGAGTCCGGATGATGTATATCATTGTGTTGTCTTTAGACTTTTTGACTGTTAATGAGCAAATAACGACCAGTGAGAGACACTTGATTATGAAGCTGCTAGATTAAACCAACCTATATATTCTAAAAATATCTTGACCTCAAAATTTAAGTCAAAAGATATGTTACTTTGGGAAAGAGTTTCTACTTTTATTTCTACAGGAAATGAGAGGCTGTGGATTCATTTTGAGTTAAGAAAAATCAGATTTGGCCCTGCCTTGGTATCAGGCCATGCTGGGAAACAGCATGGCTATGGTGACAGCAGAGGCCTCTAGAAGCTATTCAACCACCCGAACCTCAGCCCGGCTTGCATTTGGAGAAGTGACCACTGGAGTTGTGGCCTCACCTGAATCTAGAGGAGCAACCATCTGAGCCTTGGGTCCATCCACACCTAGAGGTGTAATCATCAGAGGCTCAGCCCCCAGACACACCAATTGAAGGAAGAGGGACCCCCTTAAGCAAGGCTCCACCCATACCAATTGGAGGAAGAGATGGGTAGACAACAAGGTAAGAATACACTAACTAAAACAAAGAGCAATATGACAACAACAGAAACTATTCATTCTCTAACAAAAAGACATGAATATCCCAACACAGATGAAGCTGAATAAAACAACACTAAAAATTTAAAAAAAAAAACAAAAAATAAAAATGTGTTACGAAGATGATTGAGGTCCTTAAAGAGGAAATGAAAATTTCCCTTAAAGAAATGGAAGAAAAGACAAACAAAACAATTAGAAGATATCAGCAAATCCCTTAAAGAAAACCAAAAAAAACAAAAAAACAAAAAACCCAAAAAAACAAAACAAAACAAAAAAAAAACCCAATCAAACAGGTGAAGGAAATAGTTCAAGACTTAAAAACTTGAAATAGAGGCAAAAAAGAAAACACCAACTGAGGAAATTCTGGGAATGGAAAATCTGAGTAATTGATCAGGAGCTACAGATGCAAGCATAAACAGCAAAATATAAGAGATGGAAGAAACAAAATTAGGTGTTGAAGATACAATGGAGGAAATAGATTCATCAGTCAAAGAAAATGTTAATCCAACAAATCCTTAACATAAAATATCCAGGAAAGCTGGGACAACATGAAAAGGCCAAACCTAAGACTAATAAGGAAGTCCAGCTCCAAAACACAGACAATATATTTAGCAAAATCATAAAAGATAACTTTCCCAACCTAAAGAAGGACATACCTACAAAAATATAAGAAGCTTACAGAAACCAAATAGACTGAACCAAAAAAGTCTCCTCATCATATAATAATCAAAACACTAAACATTCAAAATAAATGAAGAATATTAAAAGCTGCAAAGAAAAAATGGCAAGTAACATATAAAGTCAGAACTATCAGAATTACACCCAACTTTTCAGTGGAAACAATGAAAGTCAGAAGGTCCTGGTTAGACAGACACCAAGAAAGCATGGATGCCAGCCCAGACTAATATACCCAGCAAAACTTTCACTCACCGTAGACACAGAAAACAAGATATTCCATGACAAAACCAGATTTAAGCAGTACCTATCCATGAATCCAGTGTGTGTGTGTGTGTGTGTGTGTGTGAGAGAGAGAGAGAGAGAGAGAGAGAGAGAGAGAGAGAGAGAGAGAGAATTCCAACCAAAGGAAGTTAGCTACATCCACAAAACACAGGCAATAGATAATCCGGCACCAGCAAATCCCTAAGAAGAGAAACATACACAATAGCATCAACACCACCAAAAAGAAAAATAGCAAGAACTAGTAATTACTTGTCATTATTATCTCTTAATTTCAATGGATTCAATTTACCTATAAAAAGACACAGGCTAACAGAAGGGATATGAAAACAAAGTCCACCCTTCTGCTGCATAAAAGAAATATATCTCAACTAAAATGACAGATATTACCTTAGAGTAAAGGATTGGGAAATGAGATTTTTCAGTCAAATGGTCCTAAGGAACAAGCTTGTATAGCTATCCTAATATCTAACAAAATAGACTTCAAACTAAAATTAGTCAAAAGACATTAAGAAGATCATTTCATATTCATCACACGAAAAATTCATCAAGATGAAGTCTCAATTTTGAACATCTATTCCCCAAATACAAGGGCATCCTCATTTGTAAAGAAAACATTATTAAAGCTTAAATCACACATCAAATCCCACACACTAATAGTGGGAGATTTCAATACCTCACTCTCATCATTGGACAGATCTACCAGACAGAAACAACAGAGAAATAAAAGAACTAACAGATGTTATGACTCAAAGGGGCCCAGAAAACATCTACAGAACATTACACCCAAGCACAAAATATATCTTCTCCTCGGTACCCCATGGAACCTTCTCTAAAATCAACCACCTACTTGGTAACAAAGCAAACCTGTACAGATACAAAAAAAATGAAATAACCTCCAGTATCTTTTCAGATCACCATGGCTTAAAGTTAAAATTCAACAATAACACTAGTTGCAGAAAACCCATAAACTCATGGAAATTGCACAGTGCTCAACTAAATCACAACTAGGTCAAGCAAGAAATAAAGAAGAAAATTAAAGACTTCTTAAAATTCAATAAATATGATGGCACAACATACCCAAACCTGTGGGACACTATGAAAGGGGTGTTAAAAAGAAAGTCCATAGCACTAAATGCCTACGAGAAGAAACAAGGGAAATCCCACACTTACAAATTAATAGAACAATGGAAAGTTCTAGAACAAAATAAGTAAACTCATCCAGGAGGAGTAGATGGCAGGAAATAATCAAATTGAGAGCTGAAATCAATAAAATAGAAAACAAAGAAAACAATACAAAGAATTAATGAGACAAATAGTTGGTTCTTTGAGAATATCAACAAGATAGACACACTAGCCCAAAGACAGAGATAAAATAAAATGAATGAAATGTATGCCCTGGCAATGCTGAAGCATACATAGACAGCCCGTATATGGCGGTTCTGTTGAACTTGTCAATATTGGGTTTCATGGTCTAAGTTAATGAGGACGATTGACCAGGTCTCTTCCTCAAGAGGGCACCAGACCTTATTACAGAAGGCTGGGAGCCATCATGTGGTGCTGGGAACTGAACTAAGATCTTTTTGGAAGAACAGGCAGTGCTCTTGACTGCTGAGACATGTCTCCTGAGTTCAAAAGACAGACTATCCAAATTAATAAAATTAGAATGAAAAGTGGGATATAAGAACAGGCATTGAGGAAACCATTGAGAGAATCACCAGGTCATACTTTAAAAACCTGTACTCTACAAAATTAGAAAATTTAAAGGAAATAACCAATTTTTTGGATAGGTACCACAAAACAAAATTACATCAAGATCAGATAAATTAAATAGACCTATAATCCCTATGGACATAGAAACAGTCCTCAAAAGTCTTCCAACCAAAAATGTCCAGGCCAGATGATTTCAACACAGAATTCTACCAGAACTTCAAAGAAGAGCTAATGTTAATACTCCTCAGATTGTTCCACACAATAGAAATAAAAGGAACAATGGCAAACTCTTTTTACGAGGTGACAGTTACCCTGATATCCAAACCACACAAAGAAGCAGCTAATATAGAGAATTATAGAACAATCTCCCTCATGAACATTGATGCAAAAATACTCAATAAAATACTGGCAAACTGAATCAAGAACACATCAGAAAAATCATCCACCATGACTAAATAGGCTTACTCCCAGAGATTCAGGGATGGTTCAACATATGAAAATTTGTCAATATGAGAAAGATATCACCATGGGGCAGAGCATAAATAAGGAATATGGTTAACTTAAAATGTAAGAGCTAATTAATAATAAGCCTGAGCTATTGATCATGCATTTATAAGTAATATTAAACCTCTGTGTGATTATTTGGTAAGCAGCTGCCAGGCATTCGGGGCCAAGTGTCTCTGAGATAGGGAACTTCCACCTACATATAACAAGTGACAGAGCCTTGCACTGCTCAGTGTGGGAGACTGGAGAGATGTGCACACAGACCTTCTGGAAAGTTCTGTGTGGCACTGGCCTCAAAGGGAGCCCACAGACAGGAAACAGGAACTGGATGTCAGTGTAACTGCTCCTGCTTTACTTTTATTATTATTTATTACTTGAGACAGTTTCTTCTACCCTCTACTCCTGAGTGCTAGGATTATAGGTATACACCACCATGCCTAGTTTATGTGTTAAAGGGGATTGTGCATGCTAGGCAGGCCCCCTACGGACAGAGCCACATTTCCAGTTCTGACTTCTTACCTTCCTAGCTAATAGAATCTTCCAGGAAGAGAATGGGATGTAGTATTTTGAGGCTCATTCTTTGAACAACTGAACTTGAAAACTGGGTTCAGGATACATAACAAGCCAGTGAAGACTGTAGATTAGGGACCAGAAGTCAGAAATCCTGGATTTCAGAGGGGGCTGCTCCTCAGGCCTGAGATCCTAAGTACCCATTTCCTCCCAATTTCAATGATGACATGGGACATTCACACAGGTACTCACCAGTGATGACATGGGGCATTCACACAGGCCATTCAGGCAGGTGCTCACCAGTGATGACATGGACCATTTGTGTGGGTGCTCACCAGTGGTGACATAGGTCATGGGATTCTTGCTGTGGGCTGACCATGCAAACCATTATGTTGAGAATCACTGGGCCTCTACCCAGTGAATGCTATCTGCACCCCTACGTGTATGAATTCAAAAAGAGTCCTTACCATCACTAAATATCACCAGGGAGAGAGAGGGCAGTCTTCCTGCCTGGTGACCCTGCCATGGCCCCACCAGTGACGCACAGAGAGGACAGTTCGGGGATCCAGCAGTCACATTTTCTTACCCTGCAATCCTACTTACGTAGCAAAGCCTGAGCTTTGTTTTTGAGCCCGTGTGTATTTTCCTTCGTAAGCAAAGTGCAGAACAGACACACTTACTCAGCTCTACAGTCTGATAATTATTATTAACGTGTGACTCTCACACGCAGAAAACTGCAAACATCAGGAGCTCCTAGCCCCAAGATCTGCTCACAAAGTGAGTAACCCGAGAGACAGGATCCAACACCACAGGGAACAGCAGAGCTGGTGGGGGCTGTATCCCACATCCAGGCGACAATGTCAGCCAGGTGCCACCCGGCTTATTCATCCGTGCTTGGAGGGAAGTGTGAGGGTTAAGAAAAGACAGATAGAAAAATAAATAAAGATGCAAAAGAAAAGACAGAGACACAAGATAGAGCTGGGAGGGCAACCCAGTGAAAACTGAATCTGCCCATGTTTATTTCTCATAGACTTTATATACACTGATCCAAAGAGGAGGGGGTAAGACAAAAGACGCTTTACCAAGATGCAAGGAACAAACAAAGTGATCACCTTCTCAATACCCAAAGCATCAAGTAAGAACACCCTAGGTCAAAACATCCTCTGAGTAGCCACACCCTGGGTCAAACCTCCTGTCATAACCTTAAAGGAGCAAGAACAGGCCTGAACTCTCTTTGGCCAAGGTGCAACTAATTCACATCTTTGGGCTCTCACAGGTGTGTATCTTTCTTAATCCATCTGACTCCTGTGCCCATCCCCCATCCAAAACCAACTAGCTCCTGACCCTCAGGATTCTGTTCCTGGTCCTCCTCTTTCCCCATCATGGGAGCCAGGTCTCTTTGCTGCTGACCCATGAGAGACTGGAGGTCTCCAGTCTCCCTACCCCATGCCCCAGAAGGGATCCACTGCGATTGTAGACATTTGTGCTATTGAGTTTGGTTTATATGTAGGTTCTGGGAATCCAAACTTAAGTCTTCACACTCGCACACAAATAAACTCAACAAGACACAGTCATGGTGAAGCCAACTGCCTTGGGACAGGTGTTGACCTGTGGCTTGGCCTCCGTCTTCTGCGGGGGGGGGGGTGAAGGAGAGGCTCAACTGTAAGGGAAGTGGAAGAGCCTCGCTAGAGGTTGGAGTACTGACACTACAAGCCCCAGCTTCCTTTTGAGCTCATTGTCCTGGGGTTCCAGGCAGGCCCATTTCCCACCAGAGAGGAGAGAACAGACCCCACTGATCTGTCCTTCATATCCGTGTTGGAAACCCACATCTACAGCACACTGAAGCCTGTGTCCATCTTGTCTACCTATGACAAACACAGGAAAAAAGGCTCTTGTTCCCAGCTGCTTCCTGCTTCCGTCTGGTCACCCACCTGGAGTCTAGATGTTCTGATTTGTCCTGACCAGTTCACTCTGCGATCCACATGGCTGACGTACTCCTGTCTCTGAGTTCACTGACACGCTTCGCAGTGGCTCTGCCATCTCTTCCTCGCTCTAAGCATTTCCCTTCCCATCTTAGTCTTAGTTTACCTGCGACTGCAGTAAATATCCCCCCCCCCCCCCGATGCAGGCCACTAAGACAGAAAGGGTTTATCCTCGCTCACAGCACAAGGCATGGTCCCTCATTGCGGAAAGTCCCAGCAGCAGGGGCTTGGAGCAGCTGATCACACCTGATCACACCGTGTCCACAGTCAGGAGAGCGACGAGGCATGCTCAGCTCACTCTCCATTTTACACGGTCCAGGACCCCTGCCCATGCGATGGCTACGTGCACAATGGCCTGTTCTTCCCACTTCAGTGACCATCCCCTGGCGTGCTCAGAGGCCCTCTCCCAGGGAAATCTAGGTCCTGTCTACTTGACAACAAGTATGTTGAGCCCATCAAGTGTTATCATAGCTTTAAAAACTTCCCCCAATCAACCAGGCAAGAGAGTGCTTTGGGTGAATTCCTTTACTTTTTGTTCACTTTAAATATCTGTATTTTCTTTCGCGCCTTGCCTGGTCATCCATATCTTTTAGCCATCCTTTTAGCAGGACGCTTTTCATTTTCTCACTTGGGAGACTGCAGTGTGTCAAGGAAGGAATTTATATTTGTTACTTTTCTGTTGCCGTGATACAATAACCCGGAAAAGTCAAGTTAGGGAGGAAAAGTTTTGTTTTGGCTTACAGCGCCAGAGGGGACACAGTCCCTCATGGTGGGGTGTGGTGGGGGAAGGCGCGGGCAGCTGGAGCTGGTGATCAGGAAGAGAGCAGATCATATTTCATGTACACATAGGAAGGGGAGAGAGGGAAGGAGAGAGAGAGAGGGAGACGGGAAGGGAGAAGAAAAGAGAGAAGGAGACAGAGAGAAAGGGAGAGAGAGCAGGATATGAACCATGCCATACAGCTTCAAAGCCCATCTCCTGTGATTCACCCCCACCTAGTCTTCCTCCAGCAAGGCTCCCCTCCTAAGGACTCCACAGCCTCCCCAAACCACGTCACCACCTGGGAACCAAGCGTTGAAACACACGAGTCTGTTGGGAGCATTTCTCATTCAAACCCCAGCAGAATTCATATAAACACTGATATCTTGTCCCCTTCCTGCTCTGCTCTGGGATTACTAAAATGTGCAGAATGTATTTTGGTGCAAGAGACAATGTTCTGGAATGCTGGTTTTCTTAGACGCTCACACACTTTTCCCGACCTTCTCCAGCAGCAGTGCCTTCTAAAACAATTTCATTATCAATACTAATAATAGTGAACATAATAGCATTCTTAGTTGAGAAATCATGTAAGTATTCTAGGTATGTAATATGGCGCTTTGATAAACATACAGTATGGAGTGATTAAATAAAGCTAAGGTCCATCACAACACAGCATAAATTTAGATGCCATTATTCACACATTCTAAGTTTGTCTCTAAATTTTGGTTCTAGCTTGACACTCTAATTATTTCTAGGTAATGAAATTATTTTATCTCTGTGTTCCAGTTCTGTGGAGACAAGTCACCTGTGCTACCCTTTCCTTCCCACCTGTGCACCCTTATGCTCCCCTCCCCTCCACTCTATCCCTCCCCTCCTCTTCCCTCCTGTGCTCTTTTCTCTCTTCCCTTCTCTTCTTACCCATTTTTCCCTTTTGTTCTCTGTTCCCTCCTTATCCCCTTTCCACTTCTTTCCTTCCTTCCTCTATCTCCCATATATATGTATATATCATATATCCTCTTTGGTGATAGTATACATTTATCCTTCTCAATACATTTTAAAATTATATCATAAGACTTTAGAAAAACCTCATGCTAGTGTTCTGATTTCAATCCCATTAAATTTATAGCTTCCTTTGGAAGGTTTTGGTGTTTTAGAGCTGCCTTCTCATTTAAGAATACAATGTATTTTTCCATTTTGTCATCATCTTTTATCTCTCAGTAAAGCTTTACACTATTCCCATGAATGGTGCTTGCTGGGATTAATCCGAGGCAGATTTTGTGTGTGTGTGTGTGTCTAAGCTTTATTTTAAATCAGAAGTATATGTGTGTGTGTCCATAGTTGTGTATGCACAAATGAAGTGCCCAAGGAGGCTAGAAGTGGGAGCCTCTGGAACTGGAGCTCCAGATGATTGTGAGCACCGTGGGTGCTGGGAACTGAACCTGGGTCCTCTGGAAGAGCAGCCAGAGTGACCACCACTGTACCACCTCTCCAGTCTGCCTGTGCATGTAGTTACTGTTTATAGAATTATAGTCATATTTTCTAGCTCCTCACTGAGTGTGAAAAACTTGTTACTTACTGTTTATAGGCAGATCATTTAGTAAATAATTTTTAGTACCTCAGGAGTTTTTAATCAATCTTCCCTGCTTCTTCAGGAAGGCTTATCTGCTGTAAAGATAGCCATCTTTCTTGGTATTTTTCTTGCACTTCACGGTAGATGTTCGCTGTGCTAGGATAGCCATCAGTCACCATTTGAAAATTTGTTTCAATATTCTAATATAATTACCTCACCCCCTCTCAGTTTTCTCCATTTGAACTCTCCCACACTCCCTATTTGCTCGCTTTCAAATTCACTGCCTCCTTGTCTTTATTCGCCGTGTGTACGTATTGCTAAGTTCCACCTTTTATCAGGTGACTCTTGGTGAAGGGGGTTCACTTTCCCACCACAGAAACTTCCTTTGATGCCCAATTGTACTAGGAACTGTGGTCAGAAATGAACCCTTGGCTTCTCCCTCGGCTCCTCTGAGTCTCCATCCACGCCGGACGTGGTAGGTAGAACGGTGCTTTCTCGTGTCACTTCCAACATCTTGGGGCAGGTGTGCTGCTGTTAGCGTACCTCATCTTCGTCTTCTTGTGATGTGTCTTTTACAAACGTCTAGTTGGGTGTGTGTTGAAATGAAATGCTGCTCCCTTCAATGGAAAGTTTGAACTATTCCTTTTCCTAAAGGACTGGATACACAGTCTTTCTGTCATCCTTTCTGCATCTTGCATTTATCTTTTCTTGCCTTATTTTCTCCTTTCTTCCATGGCTTGTTTGGTTTTTGGTGATTTTCCTAGCGATCCAGTATGTCTATGCCTATCTTTCATTGTCGATAGTGGTTACTTAAGGCATCAAACACAACTACGTACACCTTCCATTGTCCTCATACCGGAGCATGTCCTTCTGCAGCCAGCACTGTCAAGAGGACCAGTACCCATGTGTTCCCTTCATACAGCACAAAGTGCTCAGTTGAGCTAGATCCTAACAAAATACAGAAGCTGTGTTAAGTCTGGCTAAATGGCTAATGAGTTATTTTCCAAAATTACAAGAAATATGAAGACAAATTTGACTTTGTGTCAGTGTCCTCATAGAAAAGTACCCTCCTTCTTTATAAACCTTTTCCTCATGGCGATAAAGTGACAAAGGAGTATCGGCAGGAAGGGAGGAAGTGTGGGCAGGAAGGGAGGAAGTGTGGGCAGGAAGGGAGGAAGTGAGGACAGGAAGGGAGGAAGTGAGGACAGGAAGGGAGGAAGTGTGGGCAGGAGGGAATTCAGGGTCAACCTCTGAGACACCAGCAAATCATTTGTCCAGTTGTAATGCCCTCTGTACGTGTGTTTCTGGGAAGTAAATATTTCACTCTGATATTATAAGATCACTTATAGGCAGCTACTTAGGCTGCAAGGTGGTTTTGAATCTCCCCAGTGCATAGTAGGTGGCCACGCACATTAGCGGAGCTACCCTCTTCAGCTTATTCACGAATCACACCAACCCGAACGGCTCTGCTTAAATTGCCAAATTCCATATCCTTTATTCTGTGATCTCATTTTTTATCTACATTTCATTCTGACATGATTACCTTTTCATATTCCGAGTAATAACAAAACACATTTTCTTTCAGATAATTTGTATCAAGTTATCTGTGAGAAAAGCTCCTTCAATAAAAAACACAGCATAGCAAAGACTGTGGCAAGCGTCGGGAGTAAACAGATAATTATCTTGGCTGGTTCGGCTCTCAGAGTGGCCCTGCTCTGTGTCGAGAGTCCAGGCTTCTCCTTTGTTCAAGTCATCCACGGCTGTGCAGCCTTTGTGCAGGCACAATGAGGGTTGGGGAGTACTGCAGTGGTGGGGTGCTGCCTGAGAGGGCCCTGCATTGTTCCCAGGCCACTTTCGTTGTGACTGATGTATAATGGAGTGTGCCTTGTGTCAGGGTGGCGATTTCTCTGAAATCGACTTTTATTTATGCTACAAAGTTTGTATAATTATACACTGTACAGCTGGCTAGACAGAGCTGGCAGACAGTACTCCCCGAGAAGAAGTGTGTAGAAGAATTCTTTTAAGGAATGGGATTGAGGGGCACATCTCTGTGATGCCTCTGAGCACACAAAGAAGTTGAGCCCTGGGGCACGGGCCTGGTCCTCTGCCTCTTAGATGTGAGATGTGGCTGGGGTGCAGGTCTGGTTCTATGCCTCTTGGTTGTGTCTGGGGTTCAGTCCTGGTCCTCTGCCTCTCAGGCTGTGTCTGGGGCACGAGACTGGTCCTCTGCCTCTCGGGATGTGGCTGGGGCACGGGCCTGGTCCTCTGCCTCTCAGAACGTGTCTGGGGCACGAGCCTGGTCCTCCGCCTCTCAGAACGAGGCTGGGGCACGGGCCTGGTCCTCTGCCTCTCAGAATGTGGCTGGGGCACGGGCCTGGTCCTCCGCCTCTCAGAACGTGGCTTGGTCTCCTTAGTCATTCACGCTAAGTTTTAGTTCATGAACCTTATAAATTTTTATAAATTCATTTATAAAATCAGGTTGATATATTAGAGGATTATTGGGAGGATTAGCGATCCCGTGAAAGGGTTCAGAATGCTAAATGAAAATCCCCCTTTCAACCTTGCATGTCTTCTGTCTCCGCAAATCTTCAACTCCACTTTGGTTTAATAATTAACGTGGAAACTTAACTTGGAGAAAGCCCGTCTCGCTCAGCTCTGTTTGTGCGAGCTCTGTGAGGGACGTGATTTCTTTTTCTTCCACTCTTCTTTTCTTCGGGGATGTTTGAACCCAGTAAGATGGCCATGGCACCCTCACATGGCCTCTTTAAAGAGGCCATCTCCAGATGTCCCACCTGGGCAGAACCGCACACCCTGTGTCTGCATGGGTGTGAGGTAAGTGTGCACAGCTGGAAAGGACAGTGAGCCTGGGTATGTGGAGGCACTGCCTGGCTCTGCCCAGCAAGCATCTAGAAACCTAAATACCAGAGATCATCCTAGGGTTGGCTCTGAAATTTCACTGGGGGTCAGATGGGCTGGGAGTCAGAGGTACCTTGGTGGAAGCCCTGTTTATGCTCTATGCTGTCAGAGGATCATGGTGCCATCTCTCCAGTGTGAGTGCCCTGACTCTCCCATTGCCCTGTCTCCTCCCCTTGCCCTGACTCCTTCTCCTCTCCCTGACTCCCCCCCCATTGTTATGATTCCCTTATTGCCTTGACTTCCCCTCCTTGTCCTGACTCTCCCTCCTCATCCTGACTCCCCCCATCACCCTGATGTCCCCTGTTGCCCTGATGACCCCATTGCCCTGATGCCCCCCATTTCCCTGTACCCTCCTCTGCACCTTTAGCATGCTCTCTGCTGTGCAGCTGCTCTCCAATCAGACTCCAAGCTCTCCTCATCAATCCCTTTCTGTACCACCCCCCCACCCCCGGCTCCGAGTGTGTTTCTTCCCACGTCCATTGGCCCATCCCCCCTTTCTGCCATTGATTAAACTCTTATTGGTGATCTCATGGCTAGACAGCCAGCAGAGCTCCTTCTCTCTGTCTGTCCATCACCCAGCCATGCTCTGTCTCCACTATGTGTGCCCACCTTTCACGGGTTGACTTAGCCCATGGCGTGGGTCTCCTGCACGAGCCAGGCCTTTGTTCTGTTCTCTGCTGTATCTCTATTGGCTGAATAGAAGCCTGGCACATAAAGCAGCTACTCACTTCACACCTCCTGAGTAATTCTTAAAGGAACAGGAATATGGCTGTTGTTGACCAGACAGGACTGCAAACACAATCGATGACATGTTCATTGTCCTGGTGGCCTTGAACTAAGGGGTCTGCAGGACACATCCTGGACAAACCAGGAAAGGCTGATCCTCCGAATAACACCCGCCCCCATATCTTCAGTTCAGTCAAGATGCTATGGGAATCGGCTCAAAGAGTCTTGAGAAGCCAGTGTTTGTTGTCCCTGCCTTGCAGTGGGTATGGGCAGGTTCCAGGCTTCGGTTGGCAGCCATCTGTATCCCAGTCCCCAGAGCTTCCATTATTCCCCAAGCACACAGGATGAGAAGGGAGGCAGCGGTAGGTTGCTGTCTCCACGAAGGGAGAACTATTCCAATGAGCTCCTTGCAGCACACACTGCATTCTGACATTATTCAGAAGACTGGTGGCTCTGTGATTCCTCCTTCTCTGTCTCTCCCGAGCACTCTGCAGGGATGTCTTTAAGCCCCGAGCTTTGCAGAACACTGCACATATGACAGGCTCCCAACAAGATCCAGAGGACAGAGAAGGCTCGGTGACAGCCAGAGACAAGGCATGGTGAGCCGGCCTCCCTGGGCTACTACACACAGGGAGGGCTGCGACCATGGCAGCGGCTGCTCTGTGAACTTGGCGGTGAGGAGACATGACACCCTGTTCTGGCTCTTCTTATCCAGGAGTGGACAGGGCAAGTTGAGTCCTTTTGCTCTGATGAGTGGATAAGTAAGGACCGCACTTAAATTAACTCCAGTGGAAGCTGCGGGAGTTCAGAGCACTGATGTGTTCAGAGTACATGTCCTGAGGCTTTCTAGGAGGAAGGTGTCTGTCACCCTTGGAGCTATTTGGCTCCCCAGGATTTGCTTTGGCATAATTCCTGCCAATACAGAACAGTCTCCTGCAGAGCTTGCTAGACGCCTTCATCCCAGGCTGTGCAATGTGGCCCCACAAACCTACAGCAGGATTTTCAGACCCTGCAAATAAAGCAAAGCGACATTATCTGTGTCCCTCAGGGATCCACCCCAAGCCACGGCAACGCCTCTGCTGAGTGAGATGCCTCCCAAGCCCAATGCTTGCTGTTGTGGGTGCCCACATCTGCTAGCACCGGCCAGCTCAGGGGCGACCACCGTCACACTTGGATGACTTCCTCCCGTGTCCCCAGAAACAACAGTGGAGGACAAGGGGGTCTCTAATTATCTGTGCTCATTTTCTCTCTTTCACACATAGACAATGTTCAGCAATTAATGGCGCATTTTAAATATGCCAGGGAGATTTTAATTTTTTTTCTCCAAGGAAGAACAAAATGACAGCACACACATAAATTTTAACCCCAACTTGGAGCTCCTTCTACACCAGTGATCTCGGACTTGCCACAAAGGTGTGGAGATTATTTTGCCCTGCTGAGAAAAATCCTTTTTGTTCAAGGGGGAAAAAGTTCCTGACAGCGTGTGTGGCTGCAGAAGAATCTCAGCAAGTTCTTTTTGAAAATTTATTTCTCGTCTTTTATTAATGAGATTCAGCTTGGGAAGATGAGCTTCAGAATTAAAACTCGCCTTTGAAGCTGGAATCCAGGCTCGGGCTGGGATTTGGTGATGAAGACTCAGCGACTGATACTGAGCTGAGCAGGAACTGTGGTGGTGACAGTGGAGGAAGCCCTCATCAGATGTCCTGCGGAGGAGAAGCACTCATACCGGGCTCTCTTGGTATTCCAGTTGTGTGGTCCGCAGAAGAACGTGGTCTTTGGAGCCAGACAGAAGTTTTATTACTTGGCTCCTCAATAGAGATGCCCTGCTTCTCCCTTTGGAGTACTTGGACAAAGCCATGTGCCACCACTCCCAGCTGTGGGGCATTTTCTTGATTGCTGGTTGATGTGGGGGTGCTTAGCTCATGTGGGATGTCCCACTCCTAGGCAGGTTGTCCTAGGCTGCATAAGACAGTTAGCAATCATGAGCCTTTGAATGATCCAGGAAACCAGCTAGTCAGCAGAATTCTGCCACCGTCACTGCTTCAGGTCCTGCCTCCAGGTCCCTGCCTTGAGTTCTTGCCCTGACTTCCTCCCACCATGGACTGTTACCTGTAAGCCAAATAAGCCCTTCTCTTCCCAGGTTGCTTTTGGCCATGGTGCTTTGTCATAGCAACAGAGAAGTTAGTTAGCAACAAGGGCCATAGGAGAGTGGAGGTCTTGTGGATGCAAAAAGTTAAAACGTTCCTTTGGGGATGCTGAAAATATCTGAAAACCAAGTCAGTGCAATGGCTGTGCATGCGCTGTGGGTTTTACACGGGTGAGCCCTATGTTGCATAAATTAGATTTAATAGAGCTGTTAGTTTAACGTAAGTTAGTTTAATTTATATTATTCAGTGTCCTGTATGATGTGTGCTATACCATGTACCATATATGTCCATACTTGCCATGTGTAATGCACACACTCATGCTTCCTGCATGTCATGTGCCCAGTCATCCATGCTACATGTCGTGTGCTAACGTGTGCACCATAGGTAATGCATGCTTTATCTACCCAGGGTGTGGAATCTGAGGGTGATGCCTTGATATTCTTAGAAGCCTCTGATTCTGTGTGCCCCACCTGGTTTTAATGGCCCAGAGAGAACATGGGCAGCTATCTAAACCAGGCTGCATATGGTGCCCTCAGCTGTCGCAGGTGCATGAGAGCCCAGCTGCTTCATGGGAGCCACCGACAGCTTTGTGTCAAGGCTGGTTTCCTAGGCTTTGTGTCAAGGCTGGTTTCCTAGGCTTTGTGTCAAGGCTGGTTTCCTAGGCTTTGTCCCATCATGGAGCCACTAGGGATTGAACCCTGGGCCTAATGCTCAGCAAGCCCTCTGCCTCAGAGGCAGCCTTCTCTCCCCAGACTCTTCGTCTTGATTCTGGTTTTGATTTTGTAAGATGCCGTGCCAAGGGTGTGAGAGACACCTCTTTGCTCTTTTTGCAGCTTTTCTGCCTGTATAAATCTTTCCAAGAATACTGAATTTACCTCTATAGCTCCATTCCCAAAGGAAAACCCAACAGACATAAGAAAATAGGGACAGAGAGAGACCCTGGCAAAAACCCAAACCAAGAACGCCTCTTGCATTCTCAAAATGCTCTACTCCAGAACTCTCGCTCTTAAAAATTCCTTCTGTGAAGGAGCAGTGGAGGCAACCTGCATTTATTATCTCCACTTGATGGCATGAAAGGTGACAATTTCTGTCAGCGCTCCAGGGTCAGAGTGGAGGGCAGCCCATCTTTTGTCCCCTTCTCAGTCAACAGCTCCACAGGAGCCACTGGCTGAAGTTCTCCCAGGGAGCCAGAGGGGATACACACACAATGCACATGCACACACAATGAACATGTACACACACATATGCACGTGCACACACACATGCACACACATGCACAGACACATGCACACTCATACACACATGCACAGACACATGTGTGCACACACATGTGTGCACACACATACACACAAGTGCATACACACACACAGAGATACACATATATACAGGGACATGCAAATAAAAACCCTGTGTTTGTATATGCACATAAGACACACATGCACATACAACCACATGCATACATCCATGTGTGCATAAAGACATGTAATTGTCTATCCTGGGAAAACCCCTGCCTCAATTTCCCAAAATCACTAACCCCCTACACACATATGCTGCTTTCCAGTTCCACCTGGTTTCCCAGTCCTACTCACTTCCCAGCCCATTTCTCTCTGGTCTGGCCCCAAGGTGCTGAAATAAAAAAGCATGTGGGTTTTAAAGTTCAGTTTCTGGGGACCACAGAATACAGCTGAGGCTGAAATAGGGACTAATGGACAGACTTCCCTGGTCAAACATTAGCATGAACACATTGCCATGTTAGACTCGGGATATATGTTCCTACCTTGGGCTGTCACAGCAAAGTACACAAACCAAGTAAAGCCAGACAGCTGAAAAGGGGTTAAAAGTCAGGTGATTTCAGAGCCTTGTTCTTTGGAAGAATCTATGGGAGGGGCCACCCTGGCCTCTTCTAGCTTCCAGCAGATAAAAGCAATCCATGGCTCTCTGGGTCCAGCAACTACAGTTACTCACTGCCTTTGGGCAAATGGTGTGTGCTTCTCCTGTGTGTCTCTGGACACATGGAGCTCTCTGTCCTGTGTTTCTCTGGACACATGACACTCTCTCCTGTGTGTCTCTGGACACGTGACACTTTCTCCTGTGTGTCTCTGGACATGCGGAGCTTTCTGTTTTGTGTGTCTCTGGACACATGACACTCTCTCCTGTGTGTCTCTGGACACATGGAGTTTTCTGTTCTGTGTTTCTCTGGACACATGACACTCTCTCCTATGTGTCTCTGGACACATGGAGCCCTCTGTCCTGTGTTTCTCTGGACACATGACACTCTCTCCTGTGTGTCTCTGGACACATGGAGTTCTCTGTTCTGTGTGTCTCTGGACACATGACACTCTCCCTCCAGTGTGTTTCTGGCTCCTCCATTGTGAGACACCAGTGATGCTGGAGAACCTTGCTTTTCTTTAGCTCATTACACCTGCAGTGGCCCTACTTCCAAACAGGATCATATCGTCAGACACTGGAAAGGTCATGAATCTTTGCACTGTTCTATCCAGTACAAATGCAAAGAAGGCAGACAGACAGACAGGCAGACAAGATATTTTCATGGAGGAACACATACATGGGTATATTCCCGCTGACTTTACCAAGTCAGACAGTCGAGGAAATGTTTTGTAGTGTCATCTAAATTTAAGTTCTCAAAGTAAGCAATCTGACCGTAGGAACTGTGGAGGGGAGAAGGTCAAAGACCCTGGGTAAAAAGCAAGCACTATGGGGTGGGCAGGGGCTCGTATCGCCACCCTGTGGGAAGGTCAGAAGTATGTTCCTGCTTACTGTGCATGGCAATTGTTTCTAAAGCTCCCCAGTGGACCAGGGCCACAGAGGATCTGGCACATAGAAAAGAGAGAATGTGGGTCTTGGTAACAGGGTGGATGAGGAGGAAGAAACACTCTGTTTAATGGCCTGCAGACATAGCAGACAGGGCTCAGGGACATCAAGGACAGTCTTGAGAGGCACCCACCTCTATACCAGCCCCACATTGGTGCATGCATAGAGTCACAGGAAGACACACGTTCAGGGAAGACCCACAGACTTTCTGCTTCTAGTTCAGAGAAAAGGGAGTGCAGTGGAGGGGAGGAAGGTCAACAAGGAGTAAGAGCGACAGCAAGGATCATAGCTAGAGAGAAGCTGGGGAGGTGGGGGTGGGACAGAAGACGGACTACTGAAGACGCAGGGAATGAGACAAGGAAAAGGAAGGCTCAGTGGGAAGGGAGGAGAGCCATAGAGTGGAGGAGTGGAGACACGAGAGATGGTGGGTTAGAGAAGCAGAGAGATAGTCAAGGACTCTGGCCAGCTTGAGTGTGGCAAACGTGGCTCTGGCAGGCCTTGCCCTTCTCTCCCATCCCCTCTGCCTTGCTAAAAAAGATTACATTTCTAAAGTTAGCCACCAAAGTCTATTTTTTTTTAATTTGGCTACTTCCTCCTCCTGAAGCTGACTACGAAGGTCCAACTATCAAAGTACTGAAGCCCACCAATCAAAAGCCCCCTTTGACTCACCTAATTAACATGATCAATTAAAATTAAACACCTCATGCTAACATGGGGTTTTCTTTTATCTTTATAAACTGACATTTTCTTCTCTGCCATGTCTGTCTCCTCTCTGTCCAGAGGCAGTTCTTTTTCCTTCCAGGATAAATACCCCTGCTCTTGTTCTGTTGTAATAAGAGCGGCGGTGGGGCTGCATCCCGCCACCCTGCTAGTTTTATACCCGAAATAATTACATGGAAACTGTATTCTTTTAAACACTGCTTGGCCCATTAGCTCTAGCCTCTTACTGGCTAGCTCTTATATCTAGATTAACCCATTTCTAATAATCTGTGTAGCACCACGATCTGGTGGCTTACCAGGGAGATCTTAACCTGCCTCTCTGTCTGGTGGGCGAATCATGGTGACTCACTGACTCGTCTTCTTTCTCCCAGCATTTTGTTTTGTTTACTCCACCACCTAAGGGTTGTCCTATCAAATGGGCCTAGGCAGTTTCTTTATTAATTAACCAATGAAAGCAACAGATAGAAAGATGACCCTACTCCATCATTTCCCACGCAGGTTAAGATCTTTCCTGGTAAGCCAGCTAGTGGTGCTACACAGATATTAAAAATGGGTTAGATCAATATGTAAGAGCTAGCCAATAAGAGGCTAGAGCTAATGGGCCAGGCAGTGTTTAAAAGAATACAGTTTCTGTGTAATTATTTTGGGTAGAGCTAGCCATGCGGGTGGCCGGGTGGTGAGACGCAGCCCACACTTATCACTACATTGTTTCTTTCTCATTTTCTCTCATCCCTTATCTCCTATGTCTTTCTCTTATTTCCTACCCTCTGTTCCTCTGGGGCAAATAAATATCCTTTGTGCTGAGAACTTGGTCTTGGGGGTCCTGGGACATTGCTTTTCCTTTCAGGTGGGAAAAGACAGAGGGAATGAGATGGAGGAGAGAGAGAGGGAGGGAGAGAATGGAAAGAGTGAAGAACAGATAGGGAGAGATAAGGAGATATGGAGGGAAAGAGATGGAATGGAGATTTTTTTGAGACTAGCAGAGGGAGCTATCTTTAAATAATTTAGAAGTATCCTTCCCTTCCCACATGAGAAATGGCCTGAGAACCCCTGGCCAAATATGTTTTAAAAGGAAACTAGCTATATAAACAAATAATTAAGACCCAACAATATACTGTCTACAAGAAACTCACCTCACCCCCAAACACATATACAGAGAAACTGAAAGGAGAGGGTTGAGAAAGATACATTTTGTACAAAACCCAGATGAGAAGGGAGCTGCACTTACCCCTGACCAAGGGATTAAAAAAAAAGAATCCCGTTTTATTTTCTGAAAATGTTATCAGTTCTAAAGTGGCAGAGAAAGGCTAATGTGATAACTGTAAATTTCACTCACCATTTACATCAGTACATGTCACTTACAGGTTCTGTCATCCAGGACGCAGAATACACATTTCTTTCATCAGCACGTGGAATGTGCTGTCGAATATACAGTGGATACGGTCATGAAATATGTCTTAACAACTTTTAAAAAATGAAATCATGCTCTGTGTATTTTTTCTGAGCACAGTAGAGCAAAGCAGAAGAGTGGATGGCAAAAGAAACTTTAGAAGTCAGAGAAAAGCAATGGAAAGGAAGTTATACTCGCGAATCTTGAATAGAAAAGAGATCATAGACGAAATCAAAACGGAAACTCAAGAAATCGTCGTTACAGAGGAAAGCAAACACGTCACACCAGAACTGTGGGAGTACAAAAAAGGCTGAGTGTGCACAGTAACCACCTGCCTCAAAAGGGGGGTTTCAATTGAATAACTTAACAAGGAATTCCACAGGCCTGCAAAGCAAGAGCCAATCAAATCTGAGATTATTAGCAGAGGAGATAACAAAGAGCACGCATAAAGAAAAACAAAAGACTAAAATGAAATAAAAATCATCGATAAAAAGAGGAGCTGGGTTTTTTGTTTGTTCTTTGTTTTAATGATACACAAGTTTGACCAGTCTTTATTTAACGTAAAATAAAAAAGGAGTCAGATAGAGCAGCAACCAGGAAAAGGAAATATTTCAATCACCATTGCAGCAGCACAGAGGTTCTGATGTGGGTGATAGGCTTCAGGTGGAAAAACAGAAGTAGACAGATTGCTAAACACGTGAGACCTGCCTGTGTTGCACTACTGGGAACATAGAAGCGCAAATAGACTCACAAAAGGAAGAGAACTGAACCCGGGAACAGTCTCACAAAAACAAGCCCAGGCACTGATCTCTTTACTACAAGATTGTTGCACAATTTCTGATTGATCTTATTTTTAAATTATTTATTTATTTATTTTGGATTTTCAAGACAGGGTTTCTCCGTAGCTTTTGGTTCCTGTCCTGAAACTAGCTCTTGTAGACCAGGCTGGCCTCGAACTCACAGAGATCCGCCTGCTTCTGCCTCCCGAGTGCTGGGATTAAAGGTGTGCGCCACCACCACCTGGCTCTGATTGGTCTTAAAAATAAAAACCCGGAGTCAGATATTAGGGGTTGAAATCTGAAATATTAGGGAAGCAGAGCAGCCAGCCACTAGTTCTTACTTCTATGAAATCATCAGACCAAATGGGGTGTCCATCTCTACAAGTCCCCAGACTGAATGCAATGTGTGTCCTCCCACCTTATATTCCTCTCTCCACCCAGCCATATCCCTTCCTGGCTCCACCTCCCTAGTGCTGGAATTAAAGGCATGTGACTCCCAAATACTGGGATTAAAGGTATAAGCCATCACTGCCTGGCTCTGTTTCTCTTTTAGACTGGATCTTGTGTAGCTGAGGGTGGCCTTTAACTCACAGAGATCCAGCTGCTTTTGCCCTCACCCCGAGTGCTGGGACCACAGGTGTGTGCCATCACTGCCCGGCCTCTATGGCTAACTGGTGCCTTAGCTGTGCACTCTGATCTTCAGGCAAGCTTTATTTGTTAGATCACAAGCAAAATGTCACCACACAGGATTGTATCAACCTACAAAGAAAAGCAATGGGGGCATTTCTCACACAGTCCCAAGCAGTCAAAAGAAAGGAATGCAGCCCATTTCATTTTCCAAAAATACAATTACCCTGTTACCAAGCCAGACACTGATACACCAAAAGGCGAAGTGTCCAATGAGTCACAAATACACACAAAGGTAAGGTTCTCAGTAACATGCCAACAAACTGAATCCAACAACACATGAGAAACACAAACAGTCTCATCATGGATTTAGCTCAGCGACACAAATTTGGTTTAGAATTTGTGATCCAGGATGCATAGTAGAGCCTAATCCCAAGAGGAACCCAGAGCAAATTACACAAACCAACAAGTATCACACATTGTGTCAACAGAGTGTGTGACAGATAAAAATCACAAGATCCTGTCAGGAGATAAAGAAAGAGCGGGGATAGAATCCAAACATCTTCAAGTTAAAAAGCTCACGCCTCCAGACAGCACCACACCAGATGGAGAAAAGACGGATGCATCTCCTCTACGATTTGGAATAGGTCAAGACTGTTTCTTCATCTCCCGCCCCCCACCAGGGTTTATTTATTTTATGTCTACGAGTGCTTGCCTCTGTGTGTGTCTGCATCGTGTTGGTGCGGTGCCTGTGGAGGGCAGAAGAAGATGTTGGGTCCCTGGGAACCAGAGTTATGGATGGTTGTAGGGAGCTGAACTCAGGTCCTGTGTAAGAGAAGCCAGCACTCCTAACCGCTAAGTCACCTCTCCAGTCCTTCCCCTCACTTCTTATCTAATAGTTCTTGACAATTTGGTCAGAACAATTAAACAAGGGAAAGAAACAGCATCTACAAGTAGGAAAGAAGGAAGTTGATATGTCGCTGTTTACAATATGGTTCTGCGTCTAGAAAAACTTCTACCAACAGACTCCAGAACTGATAGACTCAATAAAGTTACAGCATTCAAACTCAGCATGCAGACAGTAGCAGCGTGTTGGGCATCAGTGAGTAATTTTCTTAGAAAAAATTCATGAAGTAAACCCTGTTCACAACAGCTACAGAAATAATAAGAATCTTAGGAATAAATTTCAATAAGTAAACAACAAAGACCACTCTAACAACAAAACAAAACAAAACGAAATGAAATGTGAAACCTGAGGCAAAAAGTTGAAGAAGAGACACACACACACACACGGAAGATTTAATACTATTACAATGTCCACAGGACCCAATGTGATTTGTGGGTTCAATATAATCCCCATGGAAACACCAACAGTATTTTTCACAGAACCAGAACAATCTTAAAATCCACAGGAAAACATAAAAGGTCCTGAATAGCCAGAGCAATGTTTAACAGAAGGGGTGAACGGGAGACAGCACAACACCTGATTTCAAGACACACTGCAGAACCAAAGTGACCCCCACAACCCGCGACTGGTGGAAAAATGATCAAGTGGACAGTCAAGCAAATGCAGAGTCCAGAGCAAATCCACATGGGCACAGCCAGAGGGAGCACCTCAGAGATGCCCAGAACATGCACTGGGGAAAGCACAGACAGCTTCATAAATGGTACTAGGAAAATTGGATGCTCACGAGGAAGACTCGTAATTGATCCCTAACCCTCACTGTGTAGAAGTCACCTCAAAGTGAGTCAAAGACAGAAACCTAAGATCCAGAACTCTGAAAATATAGGCAAAGCCTTTAAAGCCTCAGTCCAGGCAATGGCACTTTGGGTATGCCCCTCAAAATACCAGAAATAACAAAAACCAGACAAATGAAATTAAACCAAAAAGCTCTGTGTAGCAGAGGAAGCAATCGACAAAAAAATCAGAAGTAGAGAATGGGAGAAAATGTTTGAAAATGATTTATCTAACAAAAGACAAACAAGCTAGCAAATGACTGGGCCAGACAATGCTCAGTCTCTAGCAGTCTCCAGGGAAGGAAAAATCAAAATACAGCAAGGTATCCTGTCAGCCTAGTTAGAAAGATCGTTGTCAGTGAATCAAAGACCAAGAGCAATCTCAGGCACCGATGAAGATGCAGAGAAAAAGGAACCAGCATCCCCTGAAGTTAGCATTGTAAATTAGTACAGCTATGGAAAACAAGAGGGAGGTTCCTCAAAAAAATAAAACCAAAATCAAGAAAAAATCAGGGGGCTGAGGGGTTAAAAGCACCCTGTTCCCCATCACACTGGGTTCCATTCTTCACACTCACATGGCTGCTCACAGCCATCTGTATTCCCAATTCCAGGGGATTTTTTCTGATGCCCTTTCTGGCCACTGTGGGTACACACACACATACACATGCATGCACACACACACGCACATACACACATGTACCCACAAAAATAAATACGTAAAGATAAAAAGGGAACGACTTCATCATTCTACCCCTTAATATACAGCCAAGGGAAGTGATATCAGAGTACCAAGGAGCTAGCTGTGTGCCGTGTGCCGAGTGTCGGGTGCTGTGTGCTCTGGCGTTATGATAGGGGATGTGCTCAGGTGTCTATTGAAAGGTTGGGGGTTGAAGAGCATGCGTATGGAATAGAGGGTCAGCACAACATGGGGAACTGTGTTCAAGGGCCGCAGGGATAGAAGGCTGAGAACCACTGTCCTGCACCATCTTAATTGATCTCCTTCAAAGTGCATTACGTTTTTACTAAAAGAAAATTTACTCATCTGTAACACAGAATATATATTTAAAATACATGAATATACAAGAATACACATTTTAAAGTTCTACAAATGTTTGTATTTCTTACATTAATTTTTATGCAAAAAATACCATATCTAGAGAAAAAAGAAACAAGTGTCTGTCATGGTTTGCTTTCTGTCACTGTGAGAAGGAGAGGGGAGTTGTTTGGCCTACAGGTTACACTCCATCATTGAGGGAAGCCAGGGCAGAGGTGTGAGGCAGGGGCTGGGGGCAAAACCCACAGAGGAACCCTGCTACACTGCTACAGGCTTGCCCCATGGCTCTCTGGTCATCTGGTGTTTTTATTCAGCCAAGGACCACTTGCCTAGGCAGCGCCCCCTAAAGCAGACTGGACATTTCCATGTGCCTCCCAGGCATGGCCTCAGGTCAATCTAACATAGGCAGTTTCTCAGTTGAGGTCCCCTTTCCCAAGCACAATTGACAACTAAGACTCCTGGGGTCCCTTCTTGACTTTTAGATGACTCCCATGAGGTTGGAGGCCATGCCAGAGTCCCGATGAAGATAGCTACTCAAAGTTCAGTGGACCAGCACTGGGGAGCAGGCTAGGAACGCTCGGATGTACATCGTGCCCGGCTTTATGGACGAGCCCAGGAGTCCATCTCCACTGGTCCATTCGAGTGCACGATGTGTGTTCAGAGGCCGCGCTCAGCTGTCACTCAGCACCACACACGAGTGGGTTAAGATGTGCATGGCATCAGACCCAGCTCAATCACTCCATCTCTCAGCTCTGTGCTGCCAAGTGAGACATTCTCGCCCGTGTACATCAGGAAATGGAGCATGTTTACAGCGAGACTGAGAGAGAGGCATGCCTTGGGTGGCTCACAGGCCTGCATCTTTTGTCTTCATTAAGTCCAGAGGCCTCCCTTCCCACCCTTGTACTATACTCCTGTCAGAAAGGTACCTATGAGGTATAAGACAACAATAGTTTCACACACGGACTGCTGCGAGTCTAAGAGAATGTCTCAGTAGGGATGGTTGCTTGTAGTGAGAGTTCTAAGGCCCTGCAAGCAAGTAAACTGTCGGGTTGGGATGAAAGAAGTCACAGGACAAAGTATCAGGCTAAGGAGATGAGGAAGGAGGGTCAGTTTCAGCAGTCATGGGATTGGGGTGCTTAGGAGGGCCTGTGTTTCTACTGTGTGCACTGTTGACAGCCATTCTGTCACACAGGTGTTTAACAGAGCAAGACATCACAAAGTCAGCTATGTATCTCTCAGCCTTGACTCTGCGCAGTCTTTTGTGGTGGTCTTGGTGAATAGGACAAGTCAGAGGGAAGGCTGCGGTGCAGGGATGGGAGGCTCCATGCCCGGGTTAGACAGCTGCTGTCTCTCCCTGAAAATGCCGTTCCGGAGTGGCCATCCTAGTGTCTGCCCGCCTTGGCGCTCAGCTGGAGGCTGTAAGAGGTGGGGACAGGGGTTCTGTGGAGCCCGGCTTCCTGGCTTCCCAGTGCAGCTATGTGACCCCTGAGGGAAGAGTCATCCGTGTGACCCAGGTACAATACCATAGAAGGGCTCATGAGAGAACTGAGGATGCCTTCTGGGTTGTTTTTAGATTATTGACTTAACACACGTGCATTAGCAACTGTTAGCTGCACTTCCAATACGGGGCTCCTTACTGTGGGGCTGCAGCCATAGTCTGTACCTCCTACTCTTCAGTTTGTGGTCAGGACAATGCCCAGATCACATTCCAGCCTAGCCCACAGAGAGATCCTTCCCAGAGTCCTTCCCAGCATTGAGACACTGACTGCACCATTAAAGCAGGCCGTGGTCTAACGCAACACGGGCATCTCTAAACCTCTCAGATGTGTGGAGAACCGTGGCTGATGAGCGGTAAGGCCAAAACCCTGTCGACTGCAGTTGCTTGTTATACACTGTGTATGTGTTCAAGATCCTTGGGAGAGCCCCGAACTAGTATTCATACTGCAGAGAAGGGGAAGGCTGTCTCAGAGGTCTGTGGGTGGTGATGATTGCGATGCTGATGATGAGGATGCTGGTGATGAAGGATGGTGGTGGTGATGGTTATAATGATAATGACAATAGCGATGGTGGTGGTGATGATGATGGTAACAGTGACATGGATGGCGGGTATGGTGACAGTGATTTTGATGATGTTGCGATAGTGGTACTCACCAGGTACCAAGGTCTCTCTAAAGGACCACATTACTTGGTCCTCGAAGCAGCCCTATGACATGGGTCCCACTGTCATTCCGCTTTGTAGGTGGGGATCATGAGATGATCCAGTTCTCTTAGTGTTGCACAGTGGCTGTGTGACTTCAGGATGCTCACTGTTAATGTCTCTAAGGACTGTTTCCGTGCAGGCTTGTGCTGTATAAGATGCCTGCAGAGGATCTGAGCACCCCATTTCTGCTAGTTTGAAGCTTGAAACCTTCACTCAGTCCATTTCATGAAACGACCTACAGTGAGAGGCAGACAGGCAGGAAAGCATCCACATACATCCTGGTGCATGTGGTGGGGAGCGTAAGCGGCTCACTTTGGGTGAAGCTCAGGGCACACGGAGCAGAGGTCAGATGCAGTGGGGCTTGAGGTGTGGACTGAGACCTGGAACATGGAACTGGGCTTTGATGTAAACAGTGTGGAGTCACAGTGTGTGCAGACAAGGGCAAGGTGAAGTCCACCTGCAGGTAGTGGGGGCTGCTGCAGCGGGAGGAACATGTGGAGAAAGCAGTGAGTGTCTGTGGGTGCCCAGGGTGCTGTGGCCTGGGAGAGAAAAGGAGAAGGAGCTGCTGTGTGCCATCTGGATGAGGCAGTGTCTCAGCAAGGCTTCCACAGGAGGACAGAGAGGAGGACTGAGCAGAGCCAGGGCCTCTGCAGTGAACACAGGGGCGAGTTTGGAGAGCATGGCAAAGTGGCTCCCTTTCTCCCTCTACTCCTGAGTCACTCCATGGAAGACCCTGGCATGCGAGGGGCGATACCCAGAGATACTGTTTGACGGCCCTGTGCAAAGACTGGCACTTTCCCAGTTTTCCTCTAAACAGCCCACTGGAACTTAGGAAAGAAACACGCTCCCTCATGGAACCCATGGCACACTACCTGGTCATAGTGAGGACATTCTGTGTCCTGTGCGTTGGCTGCATGGTGAAGAAACCAGAACACCAGAGTGGACAGGTAGACCTCTTGGTACAGAGGTCGCAACCACAGAAGCACCCTGACCTGACAGCAAAGAGTGTCAGTTTGGATGGGATCTGATGGACACCCTTTCTTCCAGAGCCCAGAAGCCTCCCTGGCACAGAGCGATGAGAATGTGTGCTTAGAGCCAGACTGGCTGGCTCCACCAGACCCACCGGCTTCTGATCTCAAGGCGTTGCTGTCGCTGGCCTGGGCTGTGTGGTCAGGACACTGGATAAGTGGGACTCAAAGGAGACCCAGGAAAGGGCCTTCTTTGGTCTCATCTCTCAATCTTCCCTGTGAGGGGAGGCAGCAAAGGCACACCCGACAACACGTCTGACCACAGAAGCCCTCTCAGGACCAAGCCAACAGGACTGTTAGCAGTTGTTCAGGGTGTTTCAAAGAAACGAATTCCTCTGTGCTCTATGCGCTACCATACAGTTCGCAAGCTTTGGGCAAGGGGCTGGAGATTGAAACACACAGAGACAGACAGACAGACAGACGAGACACGGACCTCTAGTCACTGGTAAGAAGCCCTTTATTCAATAGCACCCTGGAGGCTCATATACCCAACAGTCAGGTGGGCCAACAGTTGAAAACCTCATCCTCTGATCCTCAAGGCAAGACAACACGTGCTCATGAAGCGGAGCTGGTAAACAACTTTGACACAGCTTTTAGTAACTCAAATAAGAAGGAAAGTAAAGATCTCTAGCAGGGAAGAACAGCTGGAGGCCAGGACTCCAAATGGTCCCAACACTCAGAAAAGCCCTTGAGTGGAAAGAAGAGCCCTGGGTGACCAGCCTCACCTCCCAGCCGCGAGCTCCTTGTAACATGAGGACCTGCTTGGCACCAGACAGACACCAGCACATTTCCTAACCAAAGAAACCGTTCAGCTTCCCACAAACTTAAAGCCATATTGGAAGTTAATATTGAATGTGAGGTGAGTTTGGGGCAAATTAATTTTTAACCCCAACCTCATGCAATAAACCTGGAGCGGAACTTTGCCCCTTTTGAGGAAATAGAGACATTGAACCATGAAATATTACTTTTCATCACTAATATTTCTAGAAAAGTAATAATCTCAGCTTAACACACATTGAAGTTTTTGAATGCTTTTTGTTACAGGGCCTAGGCCAATGAATGCTAATCTAGAAGGTTTAAAAAGGACACGTGACCAAGGGCCTTGTCTCTGTGCTATCAAATAAGATTGTGAGCACACACACACATATGCAGGTATATACACACATGTATACACACAGATATACACATACACATATACACACACCTACATGCACATGTACAATAGCACACATACACACACTCATATGTATATACACACCAATCAATCTTCCAGAAGGATGAACAGAAATGAAAGAACTTTCTCTTTTCATTGCCTGAGTTCTTTGCTACTGGCATTATTCATTTTAAAATTCTGAAAATGTAATAGTCATAGTCTTTTGTGTGTGTGTGTGTGTGTGTGTGTGTAATAAATGCAAACATGTGTATAGGCGGGCCCACCTGCACATACAAACACAGGGGTCAGAGGAGGATGGGTCTGAGTTTCCCCATCACCTTGCTTTTTGAGGCAGGGTCTCTCACTGACCCCGGAGCTTGCCATTTGAAGTAGATCAGCTGGCCAGCCAGCTCCTGGCATCTGCCTGCGTCCCCTTCCATGGCCCCGATGAAGTTAGAAGCACACTGGCTATGCCCGGTTTTAACACAGCCTCTGGGGATTATTGGGGTCCTTTTGCTGCCACAGTGAGGGCTTCTCCCTGCAGCACACAGGGACATCCACGCAGCCCTCCTGGTGTGGTTCCAGCCACAACGTTGGTTCCCTTGGGGAAATCCCCTTTGGTTATTTGACTTCAATTACTAAAAAATACCATCTTCTCTGTGTTCCCTCTCAAATCCTGAGTAAGCTTTTATCTTACTAATTGAAACATTTTTATAAAAGATTCTTCTCCTTCCATTATCCGCCTCAAATACATTTTTCTCTATGGAAACCTCTCTACATTTCTCCTTGTATTTTCTGTGGCTTTGGCTATGGCTTGAGTATCATAGTCTTTGGCTGCGGGTTGGTGATGGCAGGAGCCCCTCCAGGACCTGGGGCTCTCAGGGGGAGTCTGTTCCTAGCAGGATATTTCCATTCTGGAAGAATGGGTGACGAGTGTCAGAATGTGGCTCTCTCATCTTGTATAAAGGATTTCAAAGCCTTGGGTCTTCTCAACCGAAAACTGAATGTTGTTACCCTGCAATCAGACATGATTAGGAAGGACTGTAGGATTTTGCTGCTTCTCTCTCTCTCTCTCTCTCTCTCTCTCTCTCTCTCTCTCTGTGTGTGTGGTGTGTGTGTGTGTGTGTGTGTGTGTGTGTGTGTGTGAGTGACTCTCTGGAGACAGCTGATGGGTGAGATGACAAACTTTGCATCTTTCTGCTCCTGGATGAGGTCACAAAATATGGCGTCCCCTAGGCTTAGCATAATGTCACCATGTCAGGAGGTTAGCCTTTTAATTTAATTTTAAAGACGATTTATTTTATTTTATGTGTGTATGTGTACACACCTGTTGCCCATGGAAGCTAATGGAACCTGGTTGGTTTAAGCCACCACGTGCTGGGAACTCAGCCCAGTCCTCTGCGAAAGCTGTGTGAGCTTCAGCTCTGCCTTCACCATCGCTTCACAGCACCACACAGACAATAGCTGGCAATGTTTTCATCACAGAGAAACGACAAATGTTTATAGTGTGTCGATCCCTACAATTTCATCATTACACAATGCACATGTGTATCAAAACATCGCAGTTCCCCATAAATATGTGCAATTATATGTCAATCAAAAATAAACAAGAAAGCGATAAACCTAGTAAGACTGGAGTGCTGGTTCAGGCTACCTCACAGGTGCTTACCCATCGACCATCATTAGCTCCAAGGACATGAGGTGTCAAAAATGGTTGAATTATAAAAAAGAACAGAGAACAAAGAGAGAGGGGGAACTGCTTTGATGTTTTTTGACTTTTTAAAGCGATAAACTGGGTCAGAAAGAAATATAACTTGAATCTGTATTGGAAGCTAATTCAGTTTTTAAGTCTTTGGAGATACTTTTCATGTTCATTGCTATAAAAGTTTAGTATGGCCGGGCGGTGGTGGCGCACGCCTTTAATCCCAGCACTTGGGAGGCAGAGGCAGGCGGATCTCTGTGAGTTCGAGACCAGCCTGGTCTACAAGAGCTAGTTCCAGGACAGGCACAGGCTCCAAAACCACAGAGAAACCCTGTCTCGAAAAACAAAAAAACAAACAAACAAAAAAGTTTAGTATGCTGAAAATATCCCCAAAACAGTGCAATTTCATTAGAAGGTAATGTGTAAGGCCACGCCTCACTTCTCGGAAGGAAAGGGCTGCGGAGGGGGAAAGCACAAATGTATTGCTTTAGAGTCCCACTTCCAAACGTGTCTACTCTGTGACATTTAAAACAGCAACGATCAACCCTCAGCAGCTACAATCGTGCAGAAAGCCATGAGCCAAGCGTGTTGACATGGGAGCCTTTCTGTAGTCCATGGTTAAACTTGAAGTTTTGGCATGCGTCTGTTCCCCTGAACACACAAGTCCTTCTTCAGTGGCTGGACGTGTGATTTCTCTTCTGTGGCGACACTCCATTTCACACGCAAACTCTTACCCACATGGGCTGTCTGCTCTGATCCCTGTCATCTGGGCAGACACAGAAGCTTAGAGTCTCTGGGACTCTGATTCTACCCTCTAGAGGCAACTCCCGTGTGGTGTGCCTCAGTGTCTTCACTTGTGGGATGTGTAGTGGTGACATTTATAATATGTCCCTCCAACAAGCTCAGGAAAACATGTTCCCACCGCTGCCATCTTGGCGTAGAGATTACCGTGTTCCTGTAGCCATGGCAACTAATTCAACAGAGCAGCGGTGAGGTCTATAGTAATGGCAACAGCAGCGAAGCTGTTTATTGATACTCCCAGACGACAGGGAGGGAGGAGAGGGCCACCGGAGCTGCCTGGGCTCCCGCACTGTTTCTGCTTCCCTCTCTCTAGCTCACGGGGTCTGTGCTAAGCCGGAGTGTACAGGATTCAGGCTAGCAGAAGAAAGGGGGTCTCTATGATGAAGCTTTTATGAGTTCGTCCATGGTAGGATGGGATGTTACTGGGATGCAGGTGGAGGTCACCCACACGCCTGTGAGTGTAGTGACTCAGCCATGCTCTGTAAGGAACTCCAAGAGACTCACTGGTTCCCCAAAGTGGACTCTGGTGGATTCCCCACTCTGGTCTCTCCTTGTGCCTTATCTGAGTCACGCCTTGGGGAAGTCAAGGCAGCAGGGACTCCGGAAGCAGGCTGACCAGCAAGGCTGTGGGAGGGCTCTGGGAAGCTGTCAGAGGGAACCCCTGCTCTGCAAGCAGCAATTGTTCCTCTTAGCAGTCTGAGTGCCTGGCTTCTGATGCAGGCTGGTGTTGTCCATTGCCCATCTCAGAGGCCAATCAAGAGAGGGAGGGTCTATTTTGGCTTACATCCATCATGGTGGAGAAGTCAGACAGCTTTCTGAACTGCATCCACAGTCAGTGAGCAGACGCTGGATGGTCAGTGGGACCAGTTTAAAGAACTTCCAAGGCCCACATTCAGTGACCCACTTCTCTTTCTAGGTTCAGCGCCACCATCTGGGGACAGAGTCTTCAAGCACATGAATGTGTGTGTGTGTGTGTGTGTGTGTGTGTGTGCGCGCGCGCGCGTGTGGCAAATAAACCAGAGCCATCCCAGCCTGCAGTCACCCTCTCAGCTCTGTCCGCCCGGCTGTCCAGGAATTGCTGCCGGCCGCTAGCAGGGTGAGAGAATTTTAAGATCATCATCTGTCCTGATCAGTGACCTAAATACCCAGGGTTGAGAGCTGTCTCAAACCACCGATGCACGGTAATGGAGTCATTCTGTATTTATTGATACCATTTTCTAACTCACTATCCCAATAACAATGACCATTGCGACTCCAGGCTGCTCCCTGAGTTTTAATCATCATTTTTACCATCCATTGCCAGTGTCATTAATAACGCATGAGGGTCTATTCATCATCTGTCCTGTAGCTTCGAGCCACCTGCAGCAATCACGGGAGAGCACGTGTACTTAGGGGTCTGAAGGGGCTTCGGAGACCGTTTTCTGCAACTCTCTTTGAGATGGATGGTTTCTATGACATCCTTGTCAGCTTCTGACTCATGCTGGAATTGTCACCTCCTTCTGTCCAGGAGCTTCTGAGCAATTCTCAAAGTGTGGGACATCTCTGTCCTGTAGGGAGTTCTTAGGACTTGGTATCTCGGCTGAGGCCAGCCTGGTGGGGAGTTACATCCTTGTTGCTGTACCCAGGCCAGCTGAATGTCCTCTGCCACATCCTTGGCTGCATAGCCACTGATGACTTGTGAGCGCCTGCTACATGGGGTGCAGATGTGGGGCCTGAGAATTTGGGGTTCTGTCCTCTACAAAGATTTTTATGATTGTGGTAAGCAACAGGTTAAGCAGGGGAGACAGGCAGGGCAGGATCATCAAGTCACTTTCACAGGCTGTGGAAGGCTGTGTCTCTCACTGACCTCACCCAGGGGCCTCCAGGAGCATCCTGAACAATCAGGGCTGGGGCTACAGATGTGCATGAGATGCTTGCTTCAGAGACTGTGATCCCTCCTGGTCCAGGGACCGCCATCCCCCTGCTCGGTTTCTCGCACTCTCAGGAGTTGGGGCTTGATCTAGTAGTGCAAATTTCCACTAACAAAGAAAGGGAGACTCTAACAGAGTCTGTGGACAGGAACTTGGATGGCAATTGTTAACTATTCCCTGCCCAGAGACAGCAAAGAAAAGAGAGGAGAAGCTGATGGGACCCTTCCTAGAAGCTCTGTGCTCTGATCCTATCTGAATGTCAGTGATGGGGAAGACACACTGGAGGAGCCGCATGGGCTGAGGAGCTCTGCCCCTTCGTGTGAACGGACCTCAGCCAGGCAGTGGAACTGCTTAGTGAAGATGACTTGGGCTGTAAGACATAGAGGGACCACTCTGGAATTGACCAGCAAACCCTCATTGCTGGGTAGCTTGCACAGTGCCAGAGGATGCTACGACATTTGCTGGGGAGAAAATGTCATCAGTGGTCTCACCAACCCGCAGACTCCACAAGCAGCGGTGCCAACCTGCCAGGCAAGATGTGACTTCGATACAACAGAGGTGTTACTGGTATGGAGGTACCTAGCACTTTCTGACTGGATTTGGGGCCTGCTTCACAGGAGGGAATTTGTGTCTGGTGCTGTAAACATGGTCAAAAGTCCATGGGTGGGGAGATCTTAGATCATGGTTGTGTCATTAGGTTGGCGTCTAAGTATTTGTGTTGGTACTTGTAGGTTCTGCTGCTCGGAGTTCCGTCATACGAGCTTGGTTCTGCAATGGGCAGAGTTTATGTGGAGACTCCTAAGGGGTCAAAGAGCTGAGAATAACTGACTGTTGGGTATTCAGCCATAGACGGGACACTTTACCAGCACCCTCAGCTCCCCAGGACTCAGAGAACATTAAGGATGTGGAGGTGGAAGGACTGTAAGAACTGGGGGACGGAAAGGACAGATGCCAGGTGCTGTTTGCTGGACACAGTGCTGTGTGGTTCTCAGGAGCTCCCGGCAGCTGCGCTGGCCTGCCAGTGGCCTGCACAGGATGGGGCTGGATCAGGCTAGATCAGGCTGGTTCGAATTCCAGTATGGGTGTGGAAGGGGCTTAGGAGGCCCCACCCCTGAGAAGCAGTTGGTAGTTGATGGCTGCAGGGGAGGGCAGATCATTTTTCCTTGGAGGTGTGGCTTTGGTAGGTTGCCCTTGTTCTAGTGCACAGCCCCACACTCACGTGTATACGGGTGACCTTAATTGGACTACGTGAGTTAGGAAAAATATAAGACATAAAGATGGAGATAACAGGAGGAGTAGGGGGAAATGAATAAGTATAAGATGCTTAAAGAATAAATCTGATATATTATTTGAAAAGAATGTTTGGTGAAGAGATCAGGGTTACTCACAGTAATGGGGGTTTACTGTAATCAATTTTGGATTTCCTGGGGTTCATACTGCTTGTGTGGGGTGTAAAGGACTAGCCTGTTCTGAGGACACATGCAAGAGCGATGTTGACAGGTGCAGCCTGTGTTGCCTGCTTGGAAACAATTTAGAATCACAGAGAAATGCACCGCTTGCAGACACACACATGCACCATGCATGCACGCATTCACATGCACGCATTCACAAACATAAAATTTGACAAAATATTGAATACCTGCCAATCTTGGTAAAAGGTAGAGATCTTTGTATTATTCTGGCGAGCTCCTTTATAATATTGAAAATAGTTCTAAAGTCAACCATTTTTAAAGAGGGGGGTTTGAATTGCACTTTAATCAAATCTTAGTGTGGTCTAGAACAGGACATGTCACACGCGCACACTCAGAAAACCAATCAACCGGGGCTCTACAGCAGCCCCCAGCCTGGCCCTCCTGCTCTGGCAGGTTCGAGGTCACCCCTGGGGCTCTGAGAAGCCTCCTCAGCCTGAAACGTCAGTCGACTCCAGAGCTCAGACTTGGACTCTTTCTTAAAACAGCCCGTTCTTCACTTCAGTTCCCACCGTCCTAACCCACACACCTCTGCCTGATGGCTTCTCCGGAGTTGACACTTGGTGTCTCTCCCAAATAAATCTTGAATGTGCAGCACTGCAAGGCAGACTCTTACCTGTTCTATTATTTACCCAATCTGTTCAACGCGAGGCCACAGTGGGTCCTTATTCCTCTGTTTTTGTGAACTGGACGTGGTTGTAGGGAGAGCATGGCTGCCCAGAGACCCTCCCTTAGGGAAACCAATATCCGAGGGGCAGAGGGCAGGACCGTGGGCCACTTTCATTAGAGAGATGGGCAGGCATGGTGGGGACTGACCCACAGACCCAGTGACACTGTCCCCGAGGAAACTTTATATTAGAAAGTGACAGGGATAGAACCCTCCGAGGGGGAGCACAGGGCTTCACCTTCTGTCATCAAATCAGCTGCTTCAGAGTCTTCTGGTCCCTATGTCTTGAAGTTAAGGAGATTGAGAAGTTTGGGGTGCGTGCCCCGTATCTGTAGAGGTAAGGGATGACCTGTGGTGCAAATCAACCCTGCAGGGCTTCTGCAGCGTGAGGCTGCATCAGATACAAAGGCTGGAAGAGAGCTGTCACACCAGGGAAGAGCTGATGTACAGCAGGGGGCTCTCAAGTGACCCAGAGAGGGGCGCTGGAGTGGATTATCACAAGTCATCTCCGAGAGCGCTGACCGGGCATAAGTGACTCGCCATTTTATATTAGCCTTTAAAACTTTAATAACGTGCCTCTTAATGTGTAAAGCCAATATTTTCCTTTCTCCGTGCTGGAAAGGGCCGTGCCTTGAGGACCAACCAGGTCTGTCTGTGAGTGCCGCAGTGTCTCACGTCAGCAGGCTCCTAGCAGGTGGAGCCCTCTGCAGAATCAAGTCACACTATGGGCTGGTCTGGGTGTCCACATTCCTCTTCCTGTCCCAGGGCAATCTAACCTCTCCTACTCTATCATCTCGTTACCCGTTACCCACCATGAACTGGGGCTGTGGATGTGAGCGCTAACCACAGTCCTTGAGGGGGATTCTCACTCCAGCTGGGAGACAGAGGAAGGAGTGACCCCTCAGTACATGGGGCAGGCTGATGATACAAATACAGACAGTAAGAGGCCCGGATTGCAGAAACCGCTTAAAGCCATGTCCACTCAGCACTGGGAGGGGAGAGTTGAAGGCTCCTGTGGCAGGAGCCGTCTGGGAAGTCCCTCCGAGTGCTTGCTCTCCCAGGACACATGGACTGTGACATCACTGCTCTGCTCCTCCTCAAAATAAACCCAGGCATAGGCCGGCCCCACTGGACCGCATCAGGTCTGCATCCAGGAAACTGCCAGGTAGCCTGACCAGGCTGAGGGAGTGCTCCCTGGAAACTGTAGAGGAGGAAAGGTGCCTGAAGCACCTCTTCCAGAAAGCCTACCAGGCCTGTTCCCAGGAACCTCCACAGTCTCGGATGGAGCTCTTGCACAGGAGAAGCCAGCAAGTAACCAGGTGATCCGCAGTGACCCACCGCTACTACCGCATCCAACAGATAGTCATGTGTGATGTGCGTGGTGTGGATTTTCTTACACGAACTCAACCTGCTAGACCTGTGGAAGGTTCAAGGTGTGCATTGCTGTTCTTGCTCGACCATGTCAGCATGCTTATGCAATACTTGTCTGACAAGAGGGTCATGCACCAGGATGTGTGGGAGCAGCCAGTAGAGAGACTTTCGGGTGTGGCTATAATTAAGTTCATCCTGAGGGTCCGCTCGACAGCAGTGAAAACATCCAATGTTCATTCTGTGGAGCACACTTACCTGAGAGAGACGTGATCCTTCAGGTGTCTGGCAATGTGGGAGGAGCTGATTTCCCGAAGGGAGTGCTGTCAATAAGTCACGCCATGGAAATCAAAGCCCGTATTCTACCCCTTAGAGATAATGTGGTCCTTCCCTGTAGGTAAGGAATCCAAGGACAACCTCAACCTCAGCCTCCTCCTGAATGCCATGGGGACTTGCTGCAGCTGCAGTGGGAGCCAAGAGTGTATGCTTCCTCTCCTTACAACGCGCATTCACCCGACCCTTCTGTGTGGAGACCGTGCAGATCCTTCCTCCTCGCGGCTCTGAGGGCTGGCTTTGGAGCCGGATACAACTCTGGAATCATTTGCTATCGTCCTGCCCCTGTGTGAGGTGTGGAGCCTGTGGGCTGGGAGGGGAGGAGGTGGTACAGAGCTGGAGTGAATGGCTAGTAATGGCTACTTGCCCGGGGTGCTGATCAAATTCTCCTAGCAGAAAGTCAAATCACAAAATCCCTTAAAGATCTGAAGATTTGTCCCATAACCCACTTCTTACACCCTCTCAGGAAGGGCTCAAAGTGAGACTGGAGAGGGCAGAGTCTGGAGTCACTTTGCTCTCTCTCTTTCTCTCCCCGTCTCCCCCTCCCTTCCTCCCTGTCTCCTTTGGCATCTTCCTGTGTCTCTGGATACCTCTCCCTGTCTGTGGAGCCTGTCCCCCCTCTCCTTTTCCGTCTGTCCTCTCTGTTTTAGCTTCTCTGTTTCTTTCTTCCTCTCTGAATATTCCTCTTTCCCTCCCTTTTGTCTTCAAGCTCTTGGTTCTCAGCAGCAACCTCTTTAGCACGTAGCTTTTTCCCTTAAGGGAATTGGTGAAACCCTGAAGCTCTGTGTCCGTTTTATAGTAACTCCTTAGAAAGTGGCAGCTGGAATGGGAGGCTGTAGGCTCTGGACAGGACCTCTGCTCTGCGGTCTCCTAGTGACAACCAGCAGCAGGACCTTGTCCATGAAAGTGGGACTTGTGACCTGGGCCAGACTGCAAGTCCAGTGTGTGAGGGCTCATGTGATTATTAAAGGTTGCCTGTGCACCACACCGAATTGCAAAGCTGGGACACCAGAGACTGTGGCTCACAGTGCCTTCCTTGACCTTGTCAGGTCACCAAGCCCTGCTGAGAGGGGACTCTGAGGCACCCACGCCTTTCCCTCCTTCCCAGGTCCCTTATCTGTTTCATTCCTATCAACACCAGGCAGGAAGAACCCTGAGGCGTCCATTGTCTGCTTCCTGAGAGAGACTGGCACTTGCACTGTTGGGGAGGGGTGTACCTGGAGTATGCCCCACCCCACAATCCCCATTGAATCCTGCTGTAGGAGATGTTCCCTTTGACCCTTCCGGCACCCCACCAGAAACGCCCTCTTCAGATCTACCCGCCTCTACCACTTTGGCCGGACTCCTTTTCTCCTTGTATTTCTTCAGCATCTTTTCTATCCACCCATGTGGCAAGAGGCCCCTCTAATTTTCTCCCATCACAGCCATGCTCCATGGGGAAGCCAGATCCATGGCCACAACAGCAGGAACGAGCCTCCTGCTGACAGAGGTTGAGACGCTGCCTGCCTGCCGTCCCTGGGGGTTTAGAGCCAGTCTTGCAGCGGCCATGTTCATTGGGATAATTTTATCAAGATTTCCTTCCCCCCTGCTCTATTGCTCGCTTCCTTGGTTACTTTATTAAAATTTAAAATTACTTATTAAAGTTACTTTTTCTCATGTGACAAAAGTACAGCTTTTATAACTTCAGCCACAAAGCGTTGGTGAGTCTTCCTAGGGGACTCTAGGGGTGCAGGGCAGAGTGGCAGGGAAGGCTCTTACCCTTTAATGCCTCTTTAAGGCTTCAATTATTTAGAACCATCATAAGCTACCTTAGTGAGTTGCTTTAGCCCATAAAGGAAGATTTCCAGTTCTCAATGTTATTTTTCTTATAAACTTTATATATATATTATATGTATACATATATAGTTATATATAAATATATAATTCAGAATTTATATAATTCCCAATATACATAAATATATATAAATTTATATATTCAGAATTTATATTTAATTCTAAATATACATAAATATATAATTTAGAATATGCATAAATATAGATAATTTAGAATATATATGTGTGTGTATACTTTTTTTTCCAAACAGGCAATGCTTTTCAGGGTATAAGGATTTAGTATGCCTTTTACCAAATTTTAAGAAATATATGTTTAAAAAATGATTCACAGCAGTGCCCTCCAATTCAGCCAATGAATATCTAGCCTGGAAGTCTAGAATATGATGTGCCAGAGATTTTTAAGGCTGCCTGGCCTGAATGTGTCTCCAGATCAGGTGAGAGTTTTACTAGATTATTCTTTGATGCCCTGGTCAAGCTGCCAGCTCTGGTATCAACACTAGACTGTCACCTAATGCCAGCAAATGACATCCCATCTAGCCATTGCCAGAAGCCACGTGGAATGACAGTTTATAAGCCCCAGGAGGCTTTTTGATTCCATCGATCATGGCTGTCATTCTGAAACAGGGCAGAAGCAGGAGCACTTGCAGAAGACCCAGATATCCAGTGGACAGGGGCCTGCCAACTGCAGACAGGCAGGTAAGCCTATGAACCGGCTCGTGGGTGCCTTGTGGGCTCCTTGCAATCCCAGACATCCCTAAAGGATCCTAGCCCAGTCCCTCTCCTAACTTCCCACTTTCTCTTTCTTGTCTGCTCTGGGAAATTCTGGTTTCCTTGACTTCTAAATCAAAGAAATCCTTGAAGTTGCAGGAACCTAAGCATTCCAGGTCTTCCCCCTCCTCCACCCCCAACACATATCAGACGTGAGTTTCTCAGCTGAGAATATAAAATTAATGCACACAGGCTTGTGTCCTCAGGGAATCCTGCAACAATCAGCAAATGTCAAAATGTTTTCTCCGAACTTCTAAATGAATGAAAAATAAAACAATGTGATTTCCCTGGGGAATTACTTGGCCGTCCATTTTCTCTAAACATGATCAGTCTCTTTGTTTTTCCCCAGAGTGAATCCATTCGGGACTGTGGGTTGTTGCAAGTCCCCGAGCTTAGAGCCAAATGTTGTTACATTAGTTTAAACAAGAGGAGGTCCAAGTCCTGGCTTCCTGGGGTGGCCCAGAAGACTGTAGGCAGATTCTTAGCTAGGCTTCCAGATCTGTCTCTTCATGAATGGAGCAATGACAGACCAGCAGCAGCACATCCAGACCCAGGCTCCTTCTCTGGGTGGCACTGGTTAACCTCCAGCATTGAGTGTGACCAGAAATCCTCATTGGAATTACACAAGTCATTGCCCTGCTCACTGCATTAACGCTGCCCCCGAGCACTCTTGACTGTGCTGCGGGAATGGAGTGCCTCATCAGTTGGAACCCAAGCCTCTGGGTCTTAATTAGAGATGCACCAACATCCCTGGATGTAATGGAGGAGGCTGGCAGACAGCTCTCCCTGCCCCTCTTGCCTTTAATGACCCCGCTACTGATGACTGTCCAGAGCGATGTAGAAATTCCCTGTGTCCCGCGGGGAAGAAGAAAGTGGCCAAGCTGATCTTGGGCAGGGCAAGTTCCCATGAAACATTCGCTTTCTGGAAGGTGGGGAGAGTCAGGGTGTGGACTGTCTTCCACAGACTCTCCCCATCCACAGCCTCGCCAGCAGCCTGGCTCTGCAGTCCAGGAAGGGCTGGACCTGCGGTGGGAGCCTGAATCATTATTCACGGGCTAGCTCCCAGCCACAGATAATTCAACACCTTCTTAATAATCTGTTCCGGCGTTACCTGCACTCACCCTCCCATTCTGAAAAGAGGTAGTTGTTAACTCTTGCTCCTGCTCCCCAACTAAATTGGCAAGACAGAAAAATAATAGGGGTAGGACGGCAGAGTATTCATCTGGGCTTGTTTGCCCTGATTTAGCAGCAATAGCAGCGCAGACAGCCCCAGATCTCTGCACCATGGTAGTCCACTCAGAGAGGCCCAGTTCACACCCGCTCCCTCCTACTGACTCCTCCCCTGTGCAAGCTCCTTAATGGCTCCTAACAATCTGTCAAACTGCTTGAGACATTGACTCTCAATGTTACTGGATCCGTCTCTTTCACTGCAGAACCAGAGGACATGCTCGCATGGAAATCCTGGTGGCCTCGTCCTCTCTTACGCTATAGAAGGTGAGAACATCCCAACCACTGCGCATATATGCTTTGCTCTGTGTATCCGCTAGCTCAGAATTCCTCAGGCTAAGCAACAGCTTGTACACACGGTCTCAGTGCTAGGAAGAAATTCTGGTCACAAGACCTCTTGGCAGGAATGAAATAGCCCTGAGTCCCAGTAGAAGTTTTCGGAAAGAAAAGCCGCACCGGTGTTGAAGAAATACGATGCAGACTGATTAGAATGTCCCTAAAGTCTCCCGCCCTGCACAAATGGCCTTGCCTGCTGGGGAATGAGCACTGTCCCTAGGAGCCTGCAGAGAACACTGGGTCCTTGGGAACCTGCCCTTGAGGGGAGCTGGGGGCCTCGCAGCTTCCCTCTCTTCTTGTCTTCCTGGAGGAGGGGTTTCCTCTGTCATGACCACAAGCTCCAGATCACCATGACAAGGAGCTTGCAGATCGGATGCCCTGGGACTAGAAGCCGAAACAAACCCTGCTTCTGTGAGTCTGTCTCTGGGCATGGTTTGTCACGGCGTAGGGAAACTCCCTAAAAGCTTTGGTTCTGTGGTTCCAGCTGTGGTCTGGGCTGCCGGAGAGTGGGCATGGGCCTCTGCCTTCAAGGAACTGAGTGCCAGTTAAACTTCAGGGACTGCTTAGTCTGTGAGCTTGTTAGGGGCCTTTTCCTGCTCACATATCCAGGCTCCATCTGGGAAGGAAGCCAGCATCTTTGGAGGTGGGTTCTCTGTGTGAGGCTGTGCCGGGGCCTGTGGGTGAGACGTGGGAGGGAGACCCGGGGGTGGGACTGCAGAAGATGGCCTTGGAGCACTGCGTACTGGCAGCCTGTCCCAGCCACGTCAGTCTCCACTGTCACCAAGGTTATTTATTGAGCTGCCTCTTGTTTTTCGCCTCGGCTGTAACAAATCCGTGCAGACGCTACTTACCACCTCTCTTCCAGAGAGCTTAGCCCAAGACAACAGGGTCACAGATATTTATAAGCACTTGTATCTATTAAATAAACACCCGCCGTAGCTAAGCGGTGGTGATACCGAATCCTTCTCTCTGTCTTTATTCTCCAGCTTCGGCTGTGTTCTGCCTGACATTTCCACACACTCGTTTCTGTTCCACGTGGGGACGCCACTCCACATTGCTGTGCCTTCCTGGCCCCTAGCACTCCCTGGGGCTCAAGTACATAACAGTGATTTAAGCATCGCTCTCAGCCAGCTGATTGCACCCTTGTCCCACTTCTGACAGGACGCCTGTCAACATGGGAATGCATTTGGGTCGTGACACCTGGTGGGAGCTACCAGCGTCCATGGCGAGGATGGGATGCTATTGATTATTCTACAGTACATAGCAAAGTGTCCCTATCTGGACCCCTCCGGCCCTGTGTCACTCATTCTGCGGTAGAGAAGCCTTGCTGAGAGCAGAGCCATTGCACAGGCTGTACCAGGATTGAGAGCTGCCTGTCCTCTATGAGAGGCATAATGTCTGGGAGCTAAGGGACCCCTTACCTCATCTGACTGCAGATGCCTGCAGAGTCTCTTTCTTGTGTCTTGGTGAGTATCGTGGACATAAAGCCTGCCCTGTGCTTACTGGCTTACTGGTGGTCTTGGAGCAGGTGACCACTCCTGGCTGCTGTCACTGCTGAGTGTGCTAGAGTCTCACCTGGTTCCAGTGTTTCATGTCCTCATCTACTCACAGCCTTTCCCGCTGACTCTATTTTGCTTTCCATGGAAACTTCTCTCTGTCTGTCTTGGAAAGCACAGACAGACAGGTGGCCTGGTTCTGGTTGCTAGTGTCTGACGTGACTGAGTCTGTGGTCTATTCTTCTCAGCTGCCCTCTAAGCCAAGGAAGTGACCAGATTCTCTGGGGCTTTCCCTACCCATGAATGTCCATCATCCCAGGCTGCAGGTCTGTCTGATGTCCATCATCCCAGGCTGCAGGTCTGTTTGGCCTAGGCTGAGACTTTAGAAACAGCCCACTTAGCTCTCCAATCTCTGTGAAGCCTGACTGTGTGATGTGGGAAGGTCATTGGTTAATTAATAAAGAAACTACTTGTCCTCAGGTTAGAACATAGGTGAGTGGAGTAAACAGAACAGAATGCTGGGAGGAAAAGGAAGTGAGGTCAGACGCCATTTCCTCTCCTCTCTGGGGCAGACGCTATGAAGCTCCGACCCAGAATGGATGTAGGCTAGAATCTTCCCAGTAAGCGCACCTTGGGGTGCTACACAGATTATTAGAAATGGGCTAAATTAATACATGAGAATTAGCCAATAAGAGGCAGTATTTAAGAGAATACAATTTGTGTGTTGTTATTCTGGAGCATAAGCTAGCCAGGTGGCCAGGAGCCGGGCAGAAATGCTGCCCGCAGCTCCTTCAACAACTGTGGCATCAGGGAAGGCCTCATCTTTCCTTTCATCTGTGTCCTGGGAAAAGGGAGAGGTGGTGTAAGGGACCCCAAGGACCCCTCCTCAGTTCTCTCAAGTCCTTCCCTGACTGACTGACAGGTTTTAAAGAACAGCTTATTGACAGGACCTGCTTCCCTCTGTCCCCCATGAGTTCTGCTAGGTCTCGTCTGATGAGTTCCACTGGGTGTGTTTGGGTTCAGTCTCTAAGGTTGCTGCCTGTGGAGGGTGCCAGGTGCCAGGCCATCAAAGGGCTCCTGTGAGGACAGAACGTGGATCCAGATCCCTGGGAAAAGAAACGTCCTCTCAAAGATTCACCATCCAGCCACAGGCAGCAGTCGGTTGTGCAGAGGCTGAATGGCCCTTCTTAAAATCCAGAGCTCATGGGAGATGGAGTGTGTCCCTCTGGATTTGCTGCAGCTCTGCTCCTGACAGTCAGTGGGGCACAGAATGCTCACCCCCTGAACAGGACCAGGGCAAATGTCTCCTCATTCAGGAGCTGGCCAGCATCCACAGATGGCGGAGATGGCAAGTGCCATCCTTCCTGAATAGAGTGTGCAGGGGGCAGAAGTGAGGGGTAGTCGACATGTCTTAGGAAAGGCTGAGTCCTTTCTGATGGTCTCCACAGATCACAAACTGGTTAAGGCCCCTGTTAGGTAAGTGACGACTGGTAAACTCTTAAAATTCCAGGGGTCTAAGTAAACCATGCACTCAGGCATGCAGGAGGGCTCGCAGGGAGCCTGGTTTCATAGCATCTGACAGCCAAGCAGAACCTAGATAGGGCCGACAGCACCAGGCCATGAATTATTCCTGCGTAATGACTCTGACCGACCAAGACAAAAGCTGTCCTGACTTCATTACCCGGCTGCATCTTATTTATTCTAAGACTGCTCAGCAGAAGGCCCAGAAAACATCTTCTTTCCCCCCAGTGCAGGCTTGCCCCCACCGCACAAAATCGCCCACATCTAATCCTAGAGCTCACAAATCAATTATTCCCAGCCTGGAAACTCCTGGAGGTCACTGTGGACAGACTGAAAAGGAGACCCGATTTGTCTGTCTTCGGTTTATTAGCTCCGAGTGTCCGCACCTTCCCTGTACCCTTGCTGGAGGGGCTTCAGCCTTTTTCTAAGGAAGGGCTATTTCTGATTTCCCTGAGGTCTGAGGACACTTGAAAAGAGGCAGAAGCTGGCTGGCTAAGGACACATTCTCTAGGTCATTATGGAGCCATTCAAAGAGGACACTCTGGAAGTGGCGCCACGTGGAGCTTCACTTTCCAGAAGGTTCCAGCCCCACCCCTCTGAGGCGTGTGCTATGTTAAGGCATCTTTTTCCTTAGTTCCAGTGGCCTGTGTGTGAAGGGGAGGTGCAGACACCTCCCAAGGCTTTATCAGAAAGGTAAATTCGGCACCTTCCAGGGGGTGTTTTAGAAAGAATGGCAAATATTGTCTAGGTTTCTTAAGGTGTGTGACACAAGCCTTGGGAAGACAGGAGTACCTCAGGCTGGCCAGGTTTCCAGCTCTTGTCTCCCTGCCCCAGGTGCCTGCCAGGTCCTGAGCCCCTCTGGATCCCAGCCCTTCATCTGTAGGGGCTGTAGGGACTGTAGGACTGTAGGGATTGTAGGACTGTAGGACTGTAGGACTGTAGGGACTGTGGGACTGTAGGGGCTGTAGGGGCTGTAGGACTGTAGGGACTGAAGGGACTGTAGGACTGTAGGGGCTGTAGGACTGTAGGGGCTGTAGGGACTGTAGGGACTGTAGGACTGTAGGACTGTAGGGACTGTGGGACTGTAGGACTGTAGGGGCTGTAGGGACTGTAGGGACTGTAGGACTGTAGGGACTGTGGGACTGTAGGACTGTGGGACTGTAGGACTGTAGGACTGTAGGGACTGTGGGACTGTAGGACTGTAGGGGCTGTAGGGACTGTAGGACTGTAGGGGCTGTAGGACTGTAGGACTGTAGGGACTGTAGGGACTGTAGGACTGTAGGGACTGTGGGACTGTAGGACTGTAGGGGCTGTAGGGACTGTAGGGACTGTAGGACTGTAGGGGCTGTAGGGGCTGTAGGGACTGTAGGACTGTAGGGACTGTAGGGGCTGTAGGGGCTGTAGGGACTGTAGGACTGTAGGACTGTAGGGACTGTGGGACTGTAGGACTGTAGGGGCTGTAGGGACTGTAGGACTGTAGGGGCTGTAGGACTGTAGGGGCTGTAGGGACTGTAGGGACTGTAGGACTGTAGGGGCTGTAGGACTGTAGGACTGTAGGGACTGTAGGGGCTGTAGGGGCTGTAGGGACTGTAGGACTGTAGGACTGTAGGGGCTGTAGGGGCTGTAGGGACTGTAGGACTGTAGGGACTGTAGGGGCTGTAGGGACTGTAGGAATGATCACAAACATCACACCCTGAGGCTCAGCATGAGGTACAGCACACACACCAGGCTTGTGGGGCTTGCTTTTCACAGGTCATGGGCTGATACATCAGACTGGAATCTGGGTGGGGAACAAGAACATTAATAGCTGGGCCCTGTCACCATCAGGACACCTTGTATACTGAAGACACAGGCTTCTCCAGGAGCATGGCACAGAGGTGACAACTATCACTTGTTGTATCTGGAGTTTGCACAATCCGACTGTGTCATCAGTGAACATTTAAGCAAGATCTCTGTAAGTGACCTGAGAGAGAGAGAGAGAGAGAGAGAGAGAGAGAGAGAGAGATTAGTTCATTAGAAACTTAACCCACCATTTCTCACAGAAGGCCTGGAGAGTGAAGAGTTAAGAATCTCACTGACATTTTATAGCCATGTAGTATTGAGACTTGAATCTAATGGAGAAACCCGGAGATTTATTAGAAACACTGTGGTCCCAGAAACCAGGACACTGGGTTTGATGACAACCTCCCCAGGGAAAAGAACTTCCTTAGAGACAAGGATCAGAGGCTCTTAGAGGGCTGGCTGGTGGTGACATGTAGTCAGAAGGGGGAGGGCACCAGCAGTACATTTTCCTCTCAGGAACCCCAGCATTGTGGCCCAAGACCTTAAAACCTGCACCAGGGAGACGGAGGCTGGGGGAATCTTCAGCTCCAGACCCCATTCAAAAACAAAACTGGACAAGCAACCAGACAGCACAGGCAAGCAGAATCCAGAGTATGTGAGAGCACACTCGCGAGTGCTTCAGCTGACGGGGCTGCTCTGTACAGCCTTGCACAGAGCAGCCCTTTCCGAGCTACTGACATGCTTGTTCCGCTTTCAAAGCTACGGCTCAAATCCCAGGAACACAGCACCGCAGTGACCTAGATAATTCAGGCCCTGATGACTTCAAGGCAATCCCAAGAGACAGAGAAGGTGGGAATGAAGGAGAATTGGGTACCAGGATGCAGAGCGAGCACCTACCCTGACTGAGGAGGAAGACAGATATATGCACTTAAGGAGAATTAGCCCCAGACACATAAGAGGTGGGCTTGGCAGGGAGGTGGGATTCCCGTTGATTTTTCTTTTTCTTTTCATTTTTTTTTTTCAGAGCAGATGAAATTTGGTGGTGATCTTGACTGACCAAGGTTGGGTTTGCCTGTTTAGAAACGGGAACCAGATTGAAGGACATCACACAGAGGAGAGCTAGGATACAAGGACCTTCATGAGACGCTGCCTCCCCTGGAGGAAGACCTTAGGGCTCTTCCCAGGGTAGAGGAGGTGAGCTGCAATTATCTTGGCAATTGTCAAATGTTTCCAAAAGGTTTCAAGATGCTTGAGAAGGAGCCAAGTGGGGCTGATATTGCTTCTTCCAAATTGCATCCATAACAGTCTGTCACCAGCCCTCCTCCCTACAAAGGTTACCTTCCCTCGGCTCAGCCGTGGATTATCACAGCGTGAAGGCTGTGGGTCCTCTATAATATCTGCCCCTGGGAGACCCTGTAGAAGTCTCTAAAAATAGGGACTTTTGGAGAGAAGTGTACAGGGAAGGATGAGAGCCATGGGTAACCTTGGAGATGGGAGGCCAGGGTTGCTTTCCTGCAGCTGAGGGAGGCAGCAGAGGATCCCCAGGGTTCAACCTTTGCCCCATTAAATTGCTGTTGGTTTTCTTACTAAAACACAGTTGACCTGAAGTATGGCCCTCACCTGCCCTGGAGGTACACACAGGCTTTATTTCCCCAGAAGTGTGGAGGCTCAGATGAGCAGAGCTGACATGGTCCAGCCAGTGTATAGTTCAGCTTCCCAGCTTAGACATTCTTTTGCCCAGGTACACCCACGCCTGTTTCCACTATGTTCTTGCTGGGGGAACTCCAAATGTCCAAATTTAGGGAAAACAGAAATGAAAATAAATGTTCCATTTATCAGAAAAAAAAATCTTCTCCCTTCTCAAATGAATTTGCCCTATGTTCCCATAAAACAGGCATATGTTGGACATGTCCTTGATCCCACTGGTACAAAGGGGAGCCTGAGGACGTGAGGTCCACCCCTCAGTGGCTGTCTTCCTACCTCAGTCTGCCTTGGCAGCTGTGCCCAGAGCCAAGCCTCTTTTGGTGTTCCCATTTCCGGCACACATGTAGCCCACCCTGACTGTCATAAAAGCAGTGTTGGCAACCCCAAATGCGAGCCCACCTCCCCTGGCTCTCAGTAATCTTATCTAAGAAGAACAATCAGATGGAGGTGTTCCTGAGGGTCCGGTAATAACCTAGGTCCCTGACTGAACCAGGAGTCTCTCTGGCTACCCCGGACTATGGATTTCCTTCCTGCCCCTTGTACACACACCCACTAGTGCCCTTGTGCACACATATGTGCACACACACTCATCAGACTGTCCTCCTAACGGCCTGAATAAATCTGAAGCCCTCAAGAAGGACATGGAAGGACAGTAAGCCCGCCACCACACCGACAAACGTCCTTCTGGCTCTCAGGGGAGTTTCTCTGTGAGCGTCCATCTTTGTTTAACCTGAAGCTGTGCTAACTGCAGTTGTTTTATTCTCTTTCCAGGGGAGATATGGCAGTGTTTGGAGATGTTTTGGTTATCATAGCTGGGAGGAGCTGCTGCTGACATGAGAAAGGAGAAGCCAAGCACTCTTCCCCATCTTCCACAGACCACAGGAGGCCTCAGGACCCACAGTGATTCAAGGTCAGGGGTGTCAAGGCTGAGACTCTGGCAGAGAAGGGAAGACCACGATGATAAAGTAAACAGAGCTTCGTTTCCATGAGGAACCTCGGCCCAGGACGTGTGGACAGTGTCAGAGCCTTACTTCAGAACACGGAGAAGAAGAAGCAGGCCCCCACTCACAAACCACACCCCTCCTACTGACAACAGCAGTGGGCACCGCCCTATAATTAGAAAGTGCAGCAGGAAACAGCCAGGGACTTCTGAATCACAGTCCTTGGCAGGGCTCATCTCCCCAGCAGCCGTGCAGGCAAAGGATACCTGGTCTCATGAGGCTCTCATCCTGGCTGAGTTATGGGTGAAGAGAACAATTCGGTCCCTCTCCGAGATGCTCTCCCTCCTATTATTAAGATATTTCATCGAAACAGAGACTCTTGCTGTGTCTGATGCTATTAATAGTTCTCCGCTGGTGACATCACCCACATCCCCAGAGAAACATAAAGTTTCAATTACTGCAATTCAAAAGAATTCTTGCAAGCCTGGACAGATAGACAGAGATATTAGATCGGAGAGGACAGAAGGAGGTGCTAGGTGGGGGCTGGGGAGGGAGGACTTTAATCCAGCTCTGGGTAGTGTTTGAATATGACAATGGAATTCATCACTGCAGGAAGTGGAAGCCTTCTTTGGCTTGTGACCGTATTAAATATAATTTGCTACTAAAGGTACCAGATACATTTAGCTGGATATTGGAAAGGGTTGAAGAAAGATCTGTTGAGATAAAGGTTCGGACAGCTTGTCGCATATGAACCATCACGAGCCACCCAATGTACACATACCTCTACAAGTTAGGAAAAAAGGAGAAAAGCTGAGGAATCTTTTCAAACCTTTTCTTAAATGGTGTTTTCTTTTCTGTTTCTGTCTCAGAAATGCGGAGCACAGCGTTCTCATTAACGCAGATTTTAATGGGAGATATTCGTCTGCATTGCTCCGTGGTTTCTGCTTGCATGGGGCTGCCATTAACAACAAGTGTAATAGCATCTTTGAGCTTTTTAATTAAAAATTAATTAGGAGATTTAAGCTCAAACTCATTGGGGGTTACTGTACAATAACATGTTTACAAAATTAGGTCTGGGCTTTTTGTTCCAGCTAAGTGTTTCAATCAATTCTGTGTCTATTAAATGTAATTACGTATGATGCTTTCTTAGAGCGATAAGGCAGCTTTAAAGGCAGCTGGGAGACGTCTACACATTCCAGTCTGGAATTAGGGTGCTGATTAAGAGGGGAATGAAGGCAAGTGTAGCTGGTGGAGCAGGGGTGGAGGTAACCTTGTTACAAAGTTTCTGTCAGATGGATTTGTCCCGGTGCGTTTCCAGGGTCTTGTGGCTTGCTTCTCACTCTGTCAGGGTTTTCCCACTGGGAAGGATGTAGGCGGATTGTTATCTGGCAGTGCAGCATGAAACAAACCCTTTCCTCCCACATCGGTTTTGATCAGCAACAGGAAGCAAATCCGGACAGTCCCCTTATCCCTTTATTTACCTTTGAATCCTGGTCTTGCTAAGCTGCCCAACTTGGCCTTGAGCTCACTTTGTAGTCAGGGCTGTCCTTGAACTTGAGATCCTCCTGCCTCAACTCTGCCTCAACCTTCTGAATAGTGGGAATATGTGCCTCTGTCACCTGATCAATAATGAAACTTCTGGTTAGTTCTAAACTATCTCATAGCAGTTCAGAGTGTATACAGGGTAAAATCAGATTTTTTTTTGAAAATCAAAGAGACTGGGGGCCTTCCATGGTGACCCTCCAGTGTAGAGGTATTTTGTTTGTGTTTTAACAGAGAAAGTTTGCCTGAAGATCAGAGTGCAGAGTCAAGTCACTAGAGGCTAGGCAGTGGTGGCACACACCTTTAATCCCAGAAGACAGAGGCAGACAGATCCCTGTTAAGGCCTCCCTGGGCTACACAAATTTGATCCAGTCTATGAGAGAAACAGAGCTCACATAGAGGTGATCCCAGCACTTGGGATCCTACACCTTTAATCCCAGCACTAGGGAGGTGGAGACAGGAGTGATACAGCAGGGCGGAAAGAGGAATAGAAGGTGGGAGGGGACAGGGGCTCATTGCGGTCTGAGGATGCAGTCTGAGGTGCTGTCTGAAGCAGTCAGTCTGAGGATGCAGTCAGTCGGAGGACACAGTCTGAGGAGCAGTTTGAGGACAAGATCTCCCCTTCAGTCTGAGTGTTGGTAAAGGTAAAAGGTCTCTCGAGTGGGTGGCTGCTCTGCTTCTCTGATCTTCAGGCAAGTTTTATTTGTTAAGACAAACAAAGTACCACCATACTCCAATGTCTAGGCAGAGTGGTACTGTGGAGGGCATCTTAGAACCCCTGTCCAAGGTGGTGTTCAACAGCTCCCTGTAGAGGAGGGGTGGGTGGGCTTTATTAGTGCCCTGTGACCTGGGGATCAGGGTGTTTCTGGCATGGCTGGCAGGCAGGTAGCTGTGTTTTACCTTTGACTCAGGGCACAGTCTACCCAGAGCTCCTCTTAGGGCTTCAGTTTTACCTCCCTGCCATTGCCCACGACCAAGAGCAGGCCCTGCTTTGAGAGAGCCACCACCACGATGTCCCACTTCAGAGAGGGACAGTGCTGAGGGTCCATAGCTCTTTCCTCTGAGCCCAGCTCAGTGCCCCAGGTGATACTGTTTCTGCCTCTGTCTAATTAGGTCCTGTGCAGGATGAGTCCATAAAAACCCCATCTGGCTCTTGGCAGGCAGAAGGATGCATCTGCCTTGAAAATTCCTAGGGATGAACTCCTAAATCACAGGCCAGAAGAATCGATATGGCAGGGCAGGGACACAGACACCAGCTCTCAGAGACGCTGAGATCCAGTTCTCAGGGAGAGCCTGTTTTCTGGTTTGTTGCAGTGGTCAGAATAAACATTGGAAACCTAAATGTATCAGGACAGACTCCAAAGCTACAGAGAAACCATGTCTTGAAAACCAAAAACAAAAAGAAAAAAGAAAACCTAAATGTAGCCCCTCTCATAGCGTGCACTGTGGGGGCCTGTGAGCCGGAGACCTTGCTCTCAGTTCACAATGGAGTTCTCTTGGACCCTCTAGGGGCTAGTCAGGGGTCAGAGCATCAGTCTCAGATCTGGAGTCCGGCACCCCAACATTGATGTAACATCAGACTTCTTTAACCAGGAAAGGTTCCTGTGCCCTCTCTGCTCTTCTGAAATATTCGATGGTCCAAGACAAACGGGGCCAGGGATACCTGGATTTCTAAAAGAGAAACAAGGCTCAGGTCACAGAGTCTGACATTTAGCAAGTCGGAGTAACCTCTTTCTCTCTTTAAGTTTTTTGTGTAGGGTTTTATCACAGCAGCAAGGAAGGAAGCTATACAGTTTCTATCTGCGGCTGTCAGTGTGATCTTGTCATGTCTCTCAGGACTGTGACTGGCTCACGTGACATCCTGTCTCATGTCTGGGTTACATGATGTCCCTCCTATGAGCTCCTGTGTGCATAGGGCCTGGGTGTGAATTCTGCCTTTGTCCCTTGAGAACCGGATCCTAGACTTCGTACAAGCAGTCACGCTCCTTTCAGGATGCATGCTCTTTGACTGTGATGTGGTTGCAATACATGTAGCACAGAGAACTGTGGGTTAGTTTTTAATGTGTATTTATTTTAAATTTTTGTTTGTTTATGTGGAGGGTAGGGGATGGGCATGTGCCAAGGTAGGTTGTGGAGGTCAAAGGACAGCTTGTAGATGGGAATTGCTTTTCTCCTTCCACAATGTGGGCTCTGAGTATGGAACCCAGCTTGTCAGGCTTGGCAAGCAAGCACCTTTACCTGCTAAGCCATGTTGCTAGCTCAGAAAGTCTGTTTTGAAGTCAGAGTTAGAGAAACAGACATGATGGTGCCGGAAAGGGGCCACACCCCACAGGCCATCAGCAAGGGCCTTCTGTTCCTCCTCCACCGTGACAGCCTTCTCCCTCCCATCTGTGTAGAAACTTCTGGTATAAAGGACTGTAACTAAGTCTGTGGTTGGTTTGTACCACCAGAGCTAACCCAGAATGAGAAGTTAAGGAGGACAACCAGTTGGCAATGCACTTGTGACCATGTAGGCCCTTTCCTGTTCCACCTAGACAGAAGGACCAGGAACCATAGTCTGTTAGAGGGACTTGCTCTCCAGCTACCAAAAGAATATTCCCCCGAGATCTCACCCCAACCAGACTCTTGACTAAGGCTTTGAGAGTTGTGGGGGACAGCTAAAGAGCCTGGTCTTTTGCCCCAGCACCTAGAAACTACACACCAGATGTTTCCAAAAGGAACCATGCATTCCGTTTCTCAATGAGAGACACTTTTGTTTAAGGGCTAAAAACTAAAAATCTAAATAGGCAAGACAGGGAGAGATAGCCAACAGAAATTTAGCCCAAGGCCCTGTGTCTAAACATTTGTTTATTTACATGTGGTGCTCTCTCCACTACCAACACTGAAAGCCACAGATTATGTGGTGGGTAGAACAGGGATCAGCCATGTAGAATAGGGATCAGCCACGGACGGCCCTGAGCTGAGCCCTGGATGAGGCTGAGCTGGGAACGAGGCAAGCCTCCATCTCTGCAGAAGGAGCCGAGATGCTGCCTGCAGAATGATTGGCACAAAGTTGGTGCCCAGAAAACAGAAGGGATTGTAGCCATGACTGCATGACTTAGGATCAATAAATACCCTTTGTCCTTCTCAAAATTACCTTATTTTCTTTGGGGGCTCTGAAATGAGAGATGTGGATTTTAATTGATCGTTACCACGTGCTTTGCCTCTGCCATCCTACAAATGTCAAACACATTTACATACAGTAATTGTTTTTTTTTTTTAAAAAAAAAACAGAGATATGGTTAGAAAAGAAAGAAAGAAAAGAAAAGTGTATCTTTTCCCCCAACAGTGAGGTTCATCACTGCAGATGTGGATAGAGAGACACTGCTGTCTGAATGTGCACATTCTCCAAGGACACTTCTGGAGATGAGTGACCTTGAATGTTCACATTTAAATAACAGAGAGCTGCAAACAGAAACCTTTGCCTTGAGGCTGGGAGCAAAGGGCATTGTGTGAATATCTCATTCAGGGGGCTCCATATTCATCTGTGTTTGCACCTGGAAGCTGCCAGCAGAGGAAATATGGAAAAACAACTGGAAGCTAGGACCCCAAGATCTGTGCAAAGGGAATATCACAGACCCAATGCCTCTTGTGGCATACACACTGGCTGAGTTTAGACAAAGTTATTTGAGTGGAAATACAGGTCCCCTAAGGAAGCAGTCAGACTTTGGTGATTGGATTGGCATATGCCTTAGTTAGGGTTTCTATTGCTGTGAAGAGACATTATGACCACGGCAACTCTTATTAAGGAAAATATTTAATTGGGGTGGCTTATAGTTCAGAAGTTTAGTTTATTATCGTCATGGTGGAAAACATGGCAGCCTGCAGGCAGACAAGGTGCTGGAGAAGGGACTGAGAGTTCTAGATCTTACAAAGGCAGCAGGAAGCGAACTTCTTCACGGGGCGTGGCTTAAACATATATGAGACCTCAAAGCCCACCTCCACAGTGACACACCTCCTCCATCGAGGCCACAACTACTCCAACAAAGGCCACGCACCCTAATAGTGCCTCTCCCTTATGGGGGCATCTCTTTCTAAACACACATGGCTGTACTGGCTGGTTTTGAGGTCAGCTTGACACAAGGTGGAGTCATCAGAGAAGAAGGAGTCCCAGATGAGGAAATGTCTTCGTGAGATCCAACTGTAACCACTTTCCTAATTATTGATTGGTGGGGGATAACCCATTGCACTGTGGGTGGCGCCATCCCCCTGGGCTGGTGGTCCTGGGTTCTGTAAGAAAGCAGGTTGAGCAAGCCATGGGAAGCAAGTCAGTAGGCAACACCCGCCCCTCCATGTTCTCGTGCATCAGCTCCTGCCTCCAGGCTCCTGCTCTCTTTGAATTCCTGTCCTGACTTCCCTTAGTGATGAACAGTAATATGGAAGGGTAAGCCAAATAAACTCTTTCCTCTCCAACTTGCTTCTTGCTTGTGAAATTTCACCGCAGCAATAGAAACCTCGGCTTAAATGGCAACCCTCTGGTTTCTCTGTCTGTTTCACAAGTTCCGCTGATGCCTCTGATTCTGACCAAGCAAGAAGGGCTAGCCTGGGGCTCAGAAGCTCAGGAGTCCTTGATTCAAACCCTAGTAAGGCTCTCCTACAGCGTGAGGTGTTTTGCAGTGGGAAGGGTACTGGGTTTTAATGACCTCGAATGGTAAGACCTCATGGGGTCCCATGGCACAGTGCAAGGGTCACCTGTTTGGCAGATGTAGAATATGAGGCCCATGGGATTAAGGTGACTCACAAGGGATGTGCTTACGTTTTGAGCTCTGGGAAGTTCCCTTCCTCCTCCCAGGGGCCCTGAATCAGCCTTTCAAACCTCAACCCACCTCCCAGCTTCCAGCTGGGCCCTGCTCAGCAAATGATACTGTCATGTCTCACCCCAGAGTCCAGGAGCCCCCATGCCCCCTTGTCCCTGCAAAAGCTGCTTCTGTAAGGTCTCACCCTTTGAGCGCTCCCTCTGCTCAGCTTACCCCCAGCAGGCTGGCACTTCCTGGAGAGTTTCTTTCCAGGGTTCAGTGCCCTGCTGCTGCCTGGCTGGGTGTCCCCTGAGCTGGCTGTCACTGCTCTCTGTCTTCAGTTCACCATGGGAGCTGTGTGCAACAGCTGGTGTTAGTGTAGACTCAGATGGAGCCCTTGGGTCATGGTTTGATCTGCAGTGTCTCCCGCGGGCTCATGGGTTTAATAGGTGCCTCAGGTGATGGCATGATTTGGGAAGGCTTTTAAAAAGTGGAGGGAGATGGAGGAGATAGGAAACTAGGGCTGTGCCTTTGAAGGTTACACAGGTTCCTCTACCTTCCTCTCCTACTTCCTTCCTGGTTTGCTGTGGTATGAACATTGGTCACATGATCTTGTCTTCCTTCCCTGCTGTGCTAGACTAGAAACCTCTAAAACCTTGAGCAAAGGTTCTGGGGTGGAGTGGATCGTCATGGAGAAGGAGATAAAAGGAAGACAATGGACCCTGAGGGGTAGGGTGTCCCCAGACAAGGCTGGGTAAACTCTCCCATGTGGGAGACAATGGACCCTGAGCAGGGAGGGTGTTCCCAGACAGGGCTGGGTAAACTCTCCCATGGTGGGAGACAAGGGACACTGAGGGGGGAGGGTGTCCCCAGAGGGGGCTGGGTAAACTCTCCCAAAGCAGATGTGTAAGAGCTTGTTGGACATGGCCAGGATTTTGTCTTTTATTCTGAGAGTAGCAAGAAGCTACTGAAGGATACACGGCCAGGGACCGTGGTGACTTCTGGGGAACTGACCACACTGCCGTTGCGCTGAAAGGGCATCGTTAGAGGGCAGAACTTAGCTAGTGGTCACCTAGTGGAGGGGGAAGGTGAGGCTTGCTGGGCCCTGAGAGGAAGGTATTAGTGCTAGCTGAGGAAATATTCTGGAACAATCTGCCGGCCTGAAGCCCACTCAAGTTCACTCTCCAGCTGAGGAAATCTGCTGTCTCTTTACCAGGGTGTCAGGGACAGCACCGAAAACAGTCCCTCATGCTCATGGCTATTTCACTAGGAAATCACCGGGCCAGGTTTACTTGCCCTCTGACAGGTGAGAGCCACCTCCAGCAAGAACCGAGGAGAAAGACGGTGCGTGGTTCTGATCTCGGGCCACTCAGGAATGTTTGATTGAAAACACGCTTACCTCAAGTGAAACAATATTTACCCTAAGTGGTGAATGCACCCTGTAGCAGATCTTCTTTGATGCTGGCTTTTTCTTTGAACTGTGAAGAGCTCTGGTCTGCACCAGCCACCAGCCAGCCGCCCCTCACCGCCATCAGCACATCACAGATTAAAGGCGAATGCAGACCTTTCTATCAACCCTCTTCAGAGAGCCAGCGTGAAAGGGGCACAATCTCCCCAGCTGGATGGGGAACCGAGGGACACAATGGCAGGGCCGTGGCACACAGGGTCCACAGAGGGAAGGGTGGTATCTCCCTCCCCGCCTCTCAGGGACTAGCGTTTCCCCAGAGGAAAGTCGGGAATCAAAGGTTTCCTGCATGGGGCAGGATACAAAGTGCCCGGGCCAAACCTTCAAGGGCATGTGTAACACTGCCCATTTTCTAACCTTATTTGCACACTCACACAGAAGCCATCATGAGTTATTATGATGTGTAAGGCCAGTAGTTAATGAGGGCACAAATGACAAACTTTAATGAATTTTTTTGCCCTCAGGTAATGAACTTCTGGCTTTACCTAACATTGGACTGGTAATCAGTTTCCTGCAAAATTAATCTTTGAACCTAAGGGTGTCTGTGGCACTTTCTCTCTGTACATTCTGCATGGCAGGAAGAAGGGGGTAGAGTTAGGAACGAGATGCACAGTGCTGGCTAAATGCTGTATGGGTGTGGAGGATGGTCAGTCTGTGACTGGAAATGGCCCCATAGCCCCTGTGAGAAGTCAGGGCTGCCACCAGGCGGGACCCTGGAGCTGTCATCAAGTACATGCCGCCTAATGGATAGACTGTGGGTCTCAAACCCAAATCAGTGCCCAAGCCAGTGTGGCTGCTCTACCCAGCCGCTCAGATCACAGGCCACCATTGTGGGGAAGCTGAGGCAGGGAACTGGAACCCCTGTTTACCCCCCAGTCAAGAGCAGAGAGAGAATGCATGCATGGCCCCTAGCAGCTCACTTTCTTCTACAGTCCAGGACCCAAACCCAACCCATAGTCTTCAACTCCTAGCTCACACCCACAGGCCAGCTTGGTCTACACAATCCCACATGGATTCTCTGTTGAGGGAATTCTACCTCGTGACCAGTGGACAGTTAAAACTGATATCAATTCCTTGTCAAAAATCAGGTGTTCATAGGTATGTGGATTAATATCAAGGTCTGTTTTTATGCCAACACCAAGCTGTTTTCATTACTGTAGCTCTGTAATAGAGCTTGAAGTCAGGGATGGTGATACACCTGAATGTTTCCTTTATTATACAGGATTGTTTGGGCTGTCCTGGGTTTTGTTTTCCCATATGAAGTTGAGTATTGTTCTTTCGAGGACTTTGAAGAATTGTGTTGGAATTTTAATGGGGATTGCGTTGAATCTAGAGATTGCTTTTGGTAGGATTGCCATTTTATTATGCTGATCCTACCTACCCAAGAGCATGGGAGATCTTTCCATTTTCTGGTATCTCCTTCAATTTCTTTCTTCAAAGACTTAAAGTTCTTGTCGAACAGGCCTTCCACTTGTTTTCTTAGTGCTACCCCAAGATATTTTATGTTATTTGTGGCTATTGTGAAAGGTGATGTTTCTCTGATTTCTTTCTCAGCTTCTTTATCATTTGTGTGTAGGAGGGCTACTGATTTTTTTGAGTTGATCTTGTATCCTGCCACATTACTGATGGTGTTTATCAGCTGTAGGAGTTCTCTGGTAGAATTTTTGGGTCACTTATGTATACTATCTTATCATCTGCAAATAGCAAAATTTTGACTTCTTCCTTTCCAATTTGTATACCCTTGATCTCCTTTTGTTGTCTTATTGCTCTAACTAGAACTTCAAGAACACCACAAGGATGACCCCAGCTTAGACCCTAAGCAATAGTGGAGAGGGTGTCTGAACTGGCCTTGCCCTGGAGTCAGATTGATGACTATCTTAAATGTCATCATAGAACCTACATCCAGCAACTGATGGAAGCAGATGCAGAGAACCACAGCAGAGCACTGGGCTGAGTTCTCAGAGTCCAGTTGAAGAGAGGGAAGAGTGAGAATCAGACCATGATGGGACACCCACTGAAACAGCTGACCTGAGCTAATGGGAGCCTCCCAATTCCGGCCTGACAGCAAGGGAACTGGCACAGGACCAAACCAGTCCCTCTGAATGTGAGTGACAGCTGTACGGCGGGGGCAGAGTGTGGGGCCACTGGCAGTGAGACCAGGATTTGTCCCCACTGCTTGTTCTGGCTTTTTGGAACCCAGTCTCCCTGGAAGGATGCCTTGTTCAGCCTAGATACAGTGGGGAGGCCCTTGGTCCTGCCTCAAAGCAATGTGTTAGACTTTGTAGGCTCCCCATGGGAAGCCTCAACCTCTCTGAGGAGTGGATAGAGGGTGGGATGAGGGGTTGGGAAGGGGGAAGGTGGAGGGAGTAGGAGGAGGAGAGGGAGTGGGAAATGGATTTGGCATGTAAAATGAGAAAAGATAGTTTTCTTAAAAAAATAAATTAAAAAATATAAAAAATTATTTCATACTCAATTTTGAGATTCTGAATCTTAAGCATTTATGCCAACATCATATTTCTCAACTGGGGGACAGAATAAATAAATTTTAAATGTTTTTTAAAAAGAGATATCACAAACATTTAATTCTTATTTTCTGGTGGAAGGTTGGAAGTCTTCGGCCACTTGGTTACAAGGGCACTGAAAGGGATGAGAAGTGGAGAGAGGGGACGAAGATGACAGAGAGAGGTGGTGCTCCCATCCAGCAAGCCGGCCTTGGCTCGATGCAATGTCCCCTGCAGGCTTACTATCTGAACGTTTGGTCCCATCTGGTGAAGCTGTCTTGGAAGGTTCTGGAAACTTGGAGGGTAGTGGTAAGCTATGGGATGTAGATCACTGTGAAAAAGTGTTGAGGTCACTCTACTTGGTTACTTCTCTATTCCTGCTTGACCACGGAGGAAAGAGGTCCCCTGTAACTCGGGATCCTACCAATGCTGTTTGAATTGTTCTGCTATGCCTTCCCCATCATGATGGGCTGAACCATCTGAAACCATGGGCCAAGGCGAAACCCTTCTCCCTCCAGCTGTCACGGTCAGGCTATGGTCTTAGCTGTGAGAAGGTACCTAAAACAGCAAGGGGAAGGCTGGGGCTCTAACCCTTTGGACATACTGAGAAGTTTCATCTCTTGGTGGGGCATGCAACTGAGGTTTGGGAGTCTTCTTGGAGCAAGGTTGCTGTTTTTACTCTGGAGCTCAAACCCAAGCCCTCTTGTAAGCTGCCCTAGTCAGGATTTTCCTACTATGAAGAGACACTATGACCATGGCAACTCTTGTGAAGGAAAGCATCTAATTTGGGGTGGTTTACAGTTCAGAGGTTTAGTCTGCTGTCACCATGGTAGGAAGCTGGGTGCCGTGCAGGCAGACATGATGCTTGAGAGGTAGCTGAGAGTCCTACATCTGGATCTGCAGGCAACAGGAAGAGACAGCGAACGAGTGGGCCTGGCTAGAGTTTCTCAAACCTCAAAGCCCATTGCCAGGGACACACTTCTTAATAGTGCCACTCCCTCTGAGCCTATTGGGGGTCATTTTTATTCAAACCACCACACAAGCTAAGCACACAATCTAAGCTCCATTCAGGTCCTGGAGCAGAGATTTTTGCAACAGTGCAATTTCGCAAAATTCAGGCTGAGTCCTGAGCTTCATCAAGGCTCTCAGCACCCAACCCAGGGCTTCCTGAGCTCATGGTGCTTCACTGACTAGGACCTCATGCTGTGTGAGTCACTCACTCTCCGGATGTATACAATGTATATGATGCCCGTGATGTGCATCCTCTCCCACCATGCAACCCCCACCACGCAGCCCCCTATGCAGCCCCCCACATGCATTCCTCCACCATGAAGTCCCCATGCAGCCCCCACCATGTAGCCCCCCATGCAGCCTCCCACTATGCAGCCTCCACCACATAGCCCCACCATGTAGCCCCCCACCATGTAGCCCCCCACCATGCAGCCCCCACCATTCAGCCTCCACCATGTAGCCCCTTGCCATGTAGCCCTCCACCATGCTGCCCCCCATGCAGCCTCCACCACACAGCCCCCCATGTACTTCCCCCATGCAGCTCTCCATGCAGCCCCTACCATGCAGCCCCCACCATGCAGCCACCCTCACACAGCCCCCATCAGTGACACATTATACAAAGCCTCACTATCTTGGTTCCACCTCTCCATAGGCTCCTCTATGCAGTCCTGCCCCCAGTTGCTCCCCAAGAGCATCACAGGCCTCTCTGCAGAACACTCTGGGGTGACAGCAAACAAGAGAGTCTTGCCCCATGACCTGGCTCTGTTCACTCTTTATAGCTGTGTTCTCTGTCAGACTGGAAAATGGTCCTGATGCTGAACCCTCCTTTACCTACTTCCTCCACATTCTGTCCCATTTCCAGTCAGACCCCATCAGTTCCCTGCAGGAAGCTCCTCCACATGGGCCCACCCGTGTGGGCCCACCCGTGTGAAGGTTCTAACTGGCCTGGCAGAGACTCCAGACCGAGCCAAAGATTGTCACTTCGTATCCACCAAATGTAACCAACTTGTGGAACGAAGTCTCGCATCTCTCTCAGGTGCTCACGAGATCAAGATGCCCATCACACACAAAGCGCCAAGGGCTGGCACACCCCTCTGCCTGGAGTTGTTTTTGCACCAAGACTGCTATGCTTGTTCCTAAACCTGCTAGAGCCAGCAGCACTTGCTGCTGTAATAGCATCCTGTAGTTAAATATTACCGAAAACAACAGCGCCCAAGTGAAATGGCTACTGTTCCTGGAAAAACTGGGATTCGAGGAGAAAATGCTGAAGAGGCAAGGTGCTGAAAACTTTCCCGTGAGTTCTGTCTCCAAGAGACAGAAAGCCTGGGTTTTCGGGGGCAAGAGGTTGACATGCAGCTTGATGGCAGAACCCACCATGTCAACTCACGCACACGTCCTTGGGCTGGGTTAGATGCTCCCTTTACATAGACGTGGGCAGGAAGAGCCCAAAGCACAGGAAAAATGCTGGCAGATGAATCACTGAACCCATATTTAATGTTAAAATGTTTAGGACACATGCCACCTTCAGGGGTGAGTCTGCAATACCTAATGTTGGGACACATGGCACCTCCAGGGACAAGCCTGCGATATCTGATGTTGGGACACATACCACCTTCAGGGATTAGCTGCAGTTTGTGGAGATCTAATCAGGACCTCCCTGCAGCTTGGAGGCACCAGTGTATTGGTCACCTGCATGTCACTGTGACCAAATACCTGGCAGAGCATGTTAAGCAGGAAGAGGTTTTTGTTTGGGGTTGTGCTTCAGAGGGTATAGTTCATCATGGCAGGAAGACACAGTGGCTTGTGTCTCACCACCTGTCATGGCAGGAGCTTTGGCATCGCTACTTCACACCTCCGCAGATAAAGGTGCAGAAAGAGCTGGATTCAGGAGCAGACCTGGACTAAAATCGTCAAATGCTGACCACACAGACAAACATCTGCCAGTCAGGTCCCCACAATCTGCCAAAGAAGTGTCACCACCCGGGGGCCAGATTCCCTTCTCCACTCTGTGGAGAGCGTTCAGATCTAAATCATAACAGCCAACAGTAGTATATGCGTCATTGGAACATTCAAGAGTGAAATGACAGGGGTGGGTGGTAGCTTTAGCAATCCCTGTCACACCTTACACACTCTGGTGTAGGGAGAAGAAAAAAGATATGATCACCCATCTCCAAAGAATAACTATCTGTCCGTCTGTCTGTCTGTCTTTATTGTCATCTCAATCATCCATTATCTTATTTCTTAGGAAGTATAACCCCTACCATTTCTATGATGTTTCTAAATGTAGCCAAGTTTTTAAAAGAATCCTGGGAAAATGTATACACATTGAGAAGGGGGGCAGGCGCAAACAAATGAGAAAGAAGTGGTAGTCACCCAGCCTGCCTGATTGATGGCCCCAGGGTGACCTCCAATAGGCTTCTTGGGACCAAGGTGGCACAGCTCAACACCTGGACAATCGCGCATTGAAGCGTGGGCTCACTTTGCTTGCAGAGCCTGCTCTGCTTGGTGTTTGGTTGCAAGGCAATACCTCTTAAAAGGTGAAATACAGCTCGTGAGGATTATTGAACATTTTTAGCTCTTTCTGTAATAAAAAAGAAACATGTAGCATGGAAATGAGTGATATATGGAGGTATGTAAAGGAACACATTTTCCTAGCAAGTCACTGAAATTTAATTTAGAGTGGAGCCAGGTAAAGGTCTGCATCTTAAAGTTGCTTATTTCCCCATTTCTGGTGCCTTTGCCTTCCCTCTGGGAAAACAGCTGAGCTCAGGGAAGAGCTTCTGTGTCCCCAAATGTTGGACACGAGGTCCATCCTAGCTGCCCTGGAACAAGCTCTGAAGACCAGGCTAACCTCATATTCACAGAGATACACTTGCCTCTGCCTCCTGGGTACTGGGATTAAAGACATGTGACACCACCACCTGATACTGGTCAGTTTTAACTCTCAACTTGACACCTAGAATAACCTGGGAATAGAGTCTTAATGAGGAATTATCTACATCAGGCTGGCCTGTGAGCACTCTGTATGGATTGTCTTGACGGCTTGTAGATGTATGAAAAGCCAGCCCACTATGGGCGACACCCTTAGGCAGGGGCTCCTGAGCAAAGCAGAAGAGAAGAAACCTAGGCTAGAGAGATTGCCTTGATGTTTTAAAAATTTCAGGCTCTAAGTTGGGATTGTAAGCCATCTAAACCTTCACTCCACTATGTTGCTTTCAGTCAGGGTGTCTGTCACAGCCCCAGAATGGAGGTGGAAGAGACCCGAACTTAGCCTGGCTGCATTGACCCTTGCTTTGGACCCTGAGTCCTTCATCTGTCCAGCTGCTAAAGTGAGCTACAGGAGGCAGGTAGGGTAATTACCTCTCCTACCCTCCAGTACTTCTTTTCTTACTTAGCTGGACAGATGGAAGCACAAAGGGGAATTTTAAGATGTAGCAGTGTAGGGTTTTAGGCTGGAGAACTTTGGAGCCAGAGAAGACAATAGAGAAAGGGAATAGTGACCGAGGAGCAGGTCACACAGATGAGAACAGGCACTGTGTAGTCCAGCCCAGACCTGAGCCCTCAGAGTGGGTCACCAGTTGTTGTCACTGCTGTTGAGGGAAGGGTTCTTTGTGCCCAGTCACAGTAAGGGTGTGTGATGGACCATGAATGAGGGATGGCTATAGCATCGCCCAAGAGAGGATTTCAACAAACCCATTCTATCTTAGGAAACACAAACACATCAGACATGCAAAGGGTATCTGCAGTAGTCAAAGCTTGGGTGTGCCTGCTTTTCATTGCTGTGTTGGGCCAGGTACTCTCAAATGGGGCTGTGGAGGGGGACAATTGGCATCAAATCATCCCACTCTTAAAGAACTCATGACATGGAAAACCTAAAGATGGCTTTGCACTATCAGGAGTTAACCTCTCAATAGAGGCGGGGTCCAGAAGACGAGGTGCAGGTGTCGTCATGCCCAGTCAAAGCAGACCTGGTCTGCCGTGGAGGGCCCACTCACATCTCCTCTAGTATTAAGGGTGGAAGCACATGAGAGATGAGTGATGATTCTGTTCAGTCGATATGCGCTGATCTAACTAACATACGCTATGGACAGCCCTGGGCTAGCATGGGGGTTGGTAGCCTGTTTAAGCTCCTGAAGTTTGGTGGCTTTCCCATGCCAAGCTTCCCAGCCCAGGTCTACAGGATGCTCCTTCACATGCCCCAGGTCTGAAGTTTTATCACAATGATGTTCGGAGCTGGCTGCATGGCATCAGGGCAGGTGAGAGGTAGAAGACAGGTAATAGATGCCTCCAGGATCCCCACCTGGCGTTCTGAATAAGCACAGGTAGCTTTTGTTCACTGATTTTTTTCCAGCCCCATCTTTATATGACAAATATGAACAATTAAATCCATCTACTGGAATAATTGCTTGCAAAACAATGAAGAATGCCTCTTAGGATGACACCTTCAGCAGCATACACATCCCTGTGTTATTTAAAACAGCCATGGTATCCAGAAGACACAGAAGGGAACACACACAGGTGGCCACTGTGTGTGTCCCTAGGTTGTCCAGCTTTGGGCTATTAAGGCCCTCAAAAGTACACCGATTCCCCTCGTAGAAAACACATTTACAAAGCTCCTGATTGTGTCGCCAGAGCACAGTCGCCGTGAGATAAGCCTCCTGCAGCTGGGGAGAGGATTGTACACACCCGCAACCAGGCCCAATTATACTGAGAACCAGCAGCCAGATTCCTCCGTTCCGCAGTTCCTGGAGTGTGAAGAGAGAGGGAACAAACGGAAGGAGAAGACTGTACAGCATCGTAATGACGAGAGTGGGATGTGGCAGCCCGCCTTCCCTCCACCCTCTTCCCGTGTCTGTCTAACAAGAGCAGAGAGAGCTGGCAGTTCTCCTGGCCCTCCTCACTGTTGGAAGGCGCCGTGTCCCAGCCTCCCTTGCTTGGTTCCAGTTGCCTGGAAGTGTCTTGGAATAAAGAGCCTGGAGAGTGGCCAGCGTCCTATGTTTCTTTCTCTTCCGTAATTAACTAGGTACCGGGTAGTTTCTCTGCAATGAACAGCCCGGCCCTTCCTTCTAGGCAGAAATTCTGTGAGGAGCAAGCAAATCTCAGAGTGCTGCCTGATGGATGTGTCTGAAGTCACAGCAGGCAGAGAGCCCTCTGAGGAGTCACAGTGAGGGGTCAGACACAGTGGAACCAGCGTCATGGTCTCATTGGAAAAACGAGTGTGCTGGCCCAGGGTGGGTTATTTTCATATAGATATCTTGGGAAAGTTAATCAAATCAAAGTAGAGCCAGGGGAGAGCCAGGGTTATCTTGATAGTGTTGAGAAATTAAATTCCCATTGGCCCTTCCTCTCCCTCCCTCCCTCCCTTTTGTCTTTTGTAATGTGTGCCTGTGCCTGTGGAGACCAGGAATGGACTGGCAGCATCTTCCTCTATGGATCTCCACCTCTCTTTTTCAGACCAGGTCTCTCATTGAACCTGGATCTCACTGATTGGTTAGCCAGCTGGATGAGGAGCCTCCGGGATGTGCCCAGCTCTGTTCCCTGACCTAGCCCTGGGGCTGCACCAGGAACCTGGGTTCTATGTTTGTGCTTAGAATCCCAACTCAGTTTCTCATGCTTGTATGACAGACACGTTACCTCCTGTGGGGGTTTGAATGAGAACAGCTCCCATAGGCTCCTATGTTTGAGTCTTAGTCCCCTGTTGGTGGAGCTGTTTGGGAAGGAGTCAGAGGAGTGAGACGTCTCCACCAAGGAGGAGATGTGTCTGTCACTGGGGATGGGCTTGTGCTTATGGGTGAGGATGTGATTGATCTCTTACCTGTTGCTCCAGAGCCAAGTCTGTCTACCTGCCGCCATGCTCCCTGTCATGATGGTCATGGACGCTCACCTCCGGAACCGTGATCTCCAACAAATTTCTTCTTTTGTAAGTTGTCTTTGTCATGGTGTCTCATCTCAGCATTAGAAAAATAATGAAGACACCTACTGTGTTGTCGTCGGTTCCTGTCCCTTCTGTCTTTTAAGAATTGAAGCTGTCTGTGCCATTCTACCCTGTGATTTAGAAAAGAGGTATTGAAATTTCTGGGGAGTGCAAAGACCTGGACAGAGACTCTGCAGGAGGCTTTGTGTCTCCCCTGATACCCACCTAGCCACACAGGGTGCAGTGGCTCTAGCTGGCTTGGGAGGGTTCTCTGGGCCTAAGAAGGTGCCTTGGGAATCCCCCAGCATGGTACACTCCTTGCCCTGAATGAATAGCTCAGGACCTGAGAATATCGACATGTAACAGTCCTGGCCTTTCTATGTGCTGTGTGTAGGGCACAGAGCTGGGGGTACCAGCGGTCTCTCTGGTGTGTTCCAGACCCTGTCCTCTGGTTCAGGAAGGAAGGGACTCAGGGTTAGGCTGAACTTAGCAGACTAGCCACTTAACTGGGGTTACTTTATAAGAGTACCTGTGCCTCAAAGTCAACCAAAAAGCATGGCCTAGCGTGGATGAGAACTCACACAACTAGTACGACTAGAACCCCTCCAGCATCCAGCCCCTCACAGCCTCCAGCCCCATGCCCCCACAAAATTCAGACCCTAGCCTCTGTCCCTCAGCATCAAGCCCCCTCTCCTCAGCATCCAGTTCCCCAAACATCCAGTCCCCTCCCCCAACAGCATCCAGTCCCCTCCCCCAACAGCATCCAGCCCCCCCCAGAATCAGCCCTTGCCCCCCCACAGTATCCAGGCCCCTCCCTTCAGCATCCAGACCCCCCTCGCCCCTCCCCCTAGCATACAGGCAGTGAGGAAGTCTCTCCCACATGGACAGTCCTTGACTGTTTATGTAATCTTGGGGAAGGGGCGAGTTCTGTGAGTTTCTCAAACCTTATCAGCTTCCTCCTCCCCTCAGGGGAAGAGTTTCAGTTTAAAGGAAACAGCTTCTCATATTCCTCAACTCAACACCCACTGGGTAGCTTCTGGATTAGTGACTTGTCTGTTGCTGGGAAGGAACACTTACTGAAGGAAGAGTTTCTCTGGGCTTATGGCCAGGAAGCCCTGCAGTGTCAGTCATGTCCGGGGCAAGCACTAAGCAGAGAGAAAACTGGAGGTAGGCTGGGGCTGTGCACTTGCAAGGCCCGTTTGGCACTGACTGTCTTCCTCCAGCAAGGCTGCACAACCTAACCACACACACACAAATGCCACCAACAGGGACAGAGTACCCCAATGCCCAAGCCCGTGGGGGCATTTCTCACTCATGCCACCCAGTTCTGTTATAGTTGGGTGTGGCCGTGGAAGGCTTGGTCCCCAGGCTTTGTTTGGCACTTTAGAAATGGCTGACTCATGAGAGTGCTAGCCTCACTGATGGGTTCATTCATGGAAATAGCATGGTTGATGGGCTCTTGGAGGTGGTACCCAGAGGGAGGAAGTGGGTCACTGGGATGTGTTATCTTTGTACTGCATCTCTTCTCTTCTCATGTGATGTGTGGCTTTGCCTCCCTACCTTTTCCAATCTAAACGTTCTGCTTACCACTCCTTAAAAGCAACAGAACCTGCAAACCATGGGTCTAACCCTGGAACAATAAGTCAAAATAAATGTTACATACCAAAACACCTGGCTAAAACACATTTTCCTCACCCGAGTTGGCTCTCTAGACCTCGAGGCTTCCTACTCTTTGGGTTCTGACCACAGGGGCTGCTGGACTCTCACTGGCATCTTCTGTCAGTCATGAGAACTTTCATTTCTCATGTGAGCTGGACAGGGAATCAAAGTGTGACATTTGGAGACTTTGCTTCACCCAGTTTGCGGGATACCTGGCTCCAACTATCCCCAACACCTAAACTGGGTGGACCCGAGCTGGAAGTCAGTTTCTCTGGCAGAGTTCCGGCAGCCTTGATGTTCCTATAATGGGTCACTGGTGAAGGGAGAGGGAGCGGATGCTTACCATCCAGCTACTGAGGGACCTGCTGATCTCTTCAGAAGGAGAGGGGGCAGTAAGTCTGTCACCTGTAAGCATCTGGCAGGGGTTATTAGGCATGCAAATTTTATGCATGAAATTCAAGCAAGGAAGGAGATGGCCCCCGAGTTTATGACTGTGGATGAGTTATGTATGAGCCGCATACCTAACTAACACGCTGTGGATCCAGGATATGTGCCAGGTTTCTTTTTATGGGTGAAGGGGGAGCTATGTCTCCATCCTGAAGAGGGGTTTTCTGTCTCTCCATAGACCTTGGCTTGTCCTTTCTTTTTCTAATTCTCCCTTCTTGATCATCAGCAATAGGGGAGCTACTATACCTCATCTTCTACACCATCACCAGGGAGGTGATGACTCACAGGGTGCCTGGCTCTGCTCCCGCAGACTGTAAGGACCGGTGGTGAAGATCACAGACCTGTACCCACATCTCCCAACTCCCATCCCTCCCTCTATAGCTCCTAGCCTGGGCATAACCTGACAAGTTTCCTTCATCCATTATGACTTTCTTAAGAGGAAATTGATTGATGCTCATGTTCCAAGCTCTGTTGGCGATTGTATGCGACAGACATTTGAGGAGAGGATGCACGATTTCGGGGAGAGAGGGAGTTTGGCTTTGAGGTCTTTGGCTTCTTTTCTTTTGGATTCCCATGGAAGGAAAAGCTGAAAATGTGGCCCACTCTTTCCTAGCTTATGGGACCTGGATGATGGAGGGCAGTGCTTCTAAGTGGATCTGGGCCAAGGAAGCTGGCTGCTTTATTTGGGAAGATTCTAGAAACAACATAGAGGAGATCAAAGCCCTCAGTGTCTGTTTATCTTCGTTCCTCAGCCAGTGACAACACAGCCAGGCAGACACATCGCCCAAAGGAGAACCTCAGAAAGGACCTGGCAGGAGGGAGAAGTCATACGTGTATCTGACCACCATAAAATTTTCTAGTCTCTGAGAACGTTAGAGAGCTACACAGGGATGCCCAGGCATCAAGCAAGACATGTTAACACGGTAGAGGGCAGAGTTGTTTAGCAGGTGGGAAACTAAGTTTCAGGAGCCACAAATACGTCAGAATCTGCATTCTGGATCTCGAAGAACAAGTCTGAGCCCTAGCACCTGTGAGGATGGGCCTTCCATGTGCCTCTGTTCCCTTCAGGTCCCACATGAGAGTCTTGGGGATCAGTTTTCAGGACACCTCAAGCCCATCGTCTCTGCTGTCCCCACCCCGAGTGGTCTTGGCTTCCTCTATGCTTGTGATGACTTGTTCTGCTCTGTTTCCGGCTTTACCTGGTACGATCCAGGCAGGGCTCCCGTGGAGCTGACTGTTCGGAGACACAGAAGACCTTTGTCAGCCTTTCTTTAATGGATGGGCAGGTGATGGGTAGGTGAGGAGTGGGTGGCATGGGGCATGGTCAGGTTACAGCTGTCGCTCAGAACCACGGACATGGAGAGAGTCAAGTCTCCAACGAATCTACAGTTGCTCTATCTCTCGCCTGTCCTCTGGATCCCTCTGTTGCACATTTTCCCAAAGTAAATGTCACCTGGGGTGATTAATGGTGAAAATATGCACTGCTTTATAACAAGGTCAGAATTAACTTCTGCAAAGCCAACCTAGACTTTCATTTTCCAATTTTTTTTCAAGAAGTGTTGCCAGAAGTATAAATTCATTTTCAAATGTCAGTTAAAAGAAAATAGATTTCCAAATACTCCCATCATGTCTACTTTAGATAGAGGGCATTTATCCAGGGTTCTACTGGGGAATTCTTATTTCCGTACATCTGTGTACTTGTTTCTCTGGTAAGCCATTCAGTGGACCAACACTTATTCAGTAATCAGTGAGTTCTGTGTTGACAGAGATGGGAGCCCTGCTCTGAGACCAAATTCTCTGAATTAATCTCAAATTTATATCAATATATAAAATCTGTATACAATATACAAAAGTAAAACCAATGTAAAACATTTAAAACTAATAGTTGCTTTTGAAAAGTAGATTCAATAATCTACCCTTTTATCTTATCTAAATCCACCTTTTTCCTTTTCCTTTCTTTTTTTTCTTTCTTTCTTTTTTTCCTCTTTGGGTTTTTGAGACAGGATTTCTCAGTAGCTATGGAGCCATTTCTGGAACTTGCTCTATAGACCAGGCTGGAGCCATTTCTGGAACTTGCTCTATAGACCAGGCTGACCTTGAACTCACAAAGATCTGCCTGCCTCCTGAATGTTGGGATTAAAGGTGTGTGCCACCACCACCCAGCCTTTTTTTTTCTTTTCAGAACAAGAACCTTGAATCTAATTTCCTTTGTTTATCCTTTTTCCTGACCATTATCCATAACAACTTGAAATCAACACATTAAACAAAGATAAACACCCATACACCCATAATCCATCTTTTGGGAATGTGGGCATAGTTTTCTAGGCTACTTCCTGCTGATTGGAGGTGTTGATAATCTTATGGGGACCCAAAGAAAATTTAGGATTATGGTTAAGTTCTTCCTGGAGTATTCTGTGAGGCTGGATCATCTCAGCCAGCAGTCTTGAGGCTATTCTGGATGTAGAATTCAGAGGAAACTGCAACAGAGGTGCTCTAAAACATTGAATCATCGGGGCCATCTGTTCCCACTGAAGATTTTTCACAGTGTCTTCCTCAATCAAAAATTATTTTTCTTAACCAAGAATGAATCCACCGACTCTTATTTTCTGGAAACAAAAGAAAAACCTCTTCTCCAAAGTAACATATCTTTTGACTTAAAATTTGAAGTCAAGGCATTTTCAAAATATGTAGGTTAGATTAATCCAGCAGCATTAATAATCAAATGTCTTTTAGCAGATATTGCTCCTTCCTCAGCAGTCAAAACAATTAAAAGCCAACATAATAATACACTATCCAGATACTCTGTGTATTTTCCATCTTTGCATGGAAGCTAAGATGGGGTGGATGGGAGCTGGGAGTGTTAGTTTTTCTTCTGAGCCCAGGTAGCTAAGTTTGGGTTCTGATTCTTAGAACTGGAATTCCAAACCCAGCTTTGGTCTGGGCTGGTAGTTTAAAAGCCTCAGGCAAATGACTTTTTTATAAATTATTGCCACAAAAAGTTGGGCACAAAATGAAGCATGATTAATAAAAACTCAGAGAGAGAAATTGAAGTACATCCTGAAGACCCGAAAAGCAAAGCAGCCAGCCACAGGCTCTTACCTCAACCTCAGTCCAAAATGGCGATTCTGTATCTCTCCACCTCGTCTACCACCCATCCCCTAACTTGCCCATTTATCATTTGTCTAACCCTCTATCCACATATCTAGCCACTCACATGTCCATCCATGCATGCATCTGCTTCATCCATTAATCTATCCATCCATAATGCATTTCTTCCTCTATCCATCTGCCCATCCATAATGCATTTTCTTCCTCTATCCATCTGCCCATCCATGCATGCATCTGCTTTCTCTTTCCACCTATCCATCCATGCATGCATCTTCTTCATCTATCCACCATCGCTCTTTGTTCAGTTGTCATTCTTCTGTGTACCTGTTCATGCACTGTTATCGTGTTCAGGCTCTTCCCCATAGGATTTCAGCTTTGCCATTTACAGCCCTTGGTGGGAAAGGCAGTGAGAGGAAGACAAGTACTGGGTTGGCCAATGAAGAAGAGAATTCAGCTGCCTCGTCCCTAGTGGACCCGTACCCCTCCTCTCAGAATCCTTTCCCTTGACTGGTCCTCAGAACATTCAAGACACCTGAGATGGGGCTAGAAGGCTCACGTGCCCCACCTAGGCCAAGCATCTCCAATGATGAAGAAGGCATAGAGCATAAAAGGAAGTGGACCCAGAGCCTTGAAGCACCTGTTGGGGCTTTACCCCATTGCAATGTCCAGAAAGCTCCATGGAAAAGCCAGGTTGAGGATCTAGAGAGACTGGAACCATCCACACTTCTCTGACATGTGTATCTCATTTCTGTTGCTAACAGGAACTGGGTTTCAGAAGTATCTAGGGAATTACTAGCTAGACATCCCTCCCTTCTGGGAAATTCCAAGGCTCCCTCAGTTACCAGCAACTCTAGAGAGGTTACAAGGGCCACGGCACAGTGAATGTTGACATTGCAGCTGAGTTCACCAGTTCTGAGCTGTGCAGTACAGGAGACTCTGGGCTCTCAGCGTGCCTAGGCCAGATACCGGGGCTCAGCGTGCCTGGGTCAGATACCGGGACTCAGCCTTCCTGAGACAGATACCGGGGCTCAGCCTTCCTGGGTCAGATACTGGGGCTCGCGTGCCTGGGTCAGTTACTGGGGCTCAGTGTGCCTGGGTCAGATACTGGACTCAGCCTTCCTGGGACAGATACTGTGGCTCAGCGTGCCTGGGTCAGATACGGGGGGCTCAGTGTGCCAGGGTCAGATACTGAGGTTCAATGTGCCTGGGCCATGATGTTTGATGTTGGATGTGCTTAGAGGGAACAGGGTCAGTACTAGGTGAGAAGTTCTTGCCTAGAATGTTCAATGTGGTCCAATCTAGGACATGCTTCTGAAGGTTTGTATGGAACAGGGAACAGCTGGGGTGGCAGAGGTACCCAGAAATTGTTGTTCAATTGTCCCAACACATGGTACAAGGAGAGGCTTGCTCAGAGGTCCGAGCTTGGGGCTGCAAAGCCATGTTCTCTTCATTCTGATAATTTTTATACCCAGGAGAGTTTAGCCCAGACATTTCATTACCTGATGGTTTGTGGGTTAAAAAGTCCAACTATTCTACTTAGATTTTCCCATTCAGGAAGGTGTTCTGGTCTCAGAGAGACAAGGTCAGTAGAGGCGTCCATATCTGGACTGTTAAAATGCACCCCCAGGCTGTTCTGTAGGCCCTAAGTCCACTTCAGGGTCTCTTTGGCCCTGGAGCTTCATGGACCTAGTCCTGCTTTCCCCGTTTACCCTTCATCTGTCCCAGATGCTGCTTCTTTCCTATAGTATGGATTCCTTGTTGAGCTATGCAGCCCTGTCTATGTCCAAGGATTTAAACCTAATAGGAAAGACAGGTAATCTCGTAAACTATAAACATAGGATTTCCACAGGAATTAGTATTAGGGAGGCACACAGCCTGGAGCTGTGAGAGCATAAAACAAGACAAATTAATCTCGTCTTGGGGAAAGGGAGTAGGAAGCCTTCCTGGAGAAGGTGACACTTGCTCAGAAAGTGGAGAGAAGGTGCTCGTGGCTTTGTAGGACAGGTGCTATGAGCCAAGGCCTGGGGCACAAGGGGGTATGGAATTCAAGGAGCTTTAAGGAAAACCTGAAGCTACATTCCCACAAAGTAAGAGGAAGCAGCCACAAGCGAGGCACTCTGTCCACCTGCCCTCATGGCTCAGACACACTGTATCCCAGCACGGTCTCAGGGTGGCCTTGTTCTCAGCTCTGTCCTCCCGACCTGACTCTCCTGTCCATGGGAACTGGCTGGCTCTGCTCCCTCGACACTTGTCTCAGGTAAAAATGCTTCTAGAGATGAACTCAGACAGACCTGGCCTTTCAGTGCTCAGCTCTGTTCTGCCCCTCCTCTTCCTGCTACCTCACTGGGTCCCAAACATGGCCACAAAAGTCACATTGTCTTCAGAGTCCCCACCCCAAGGAACTACATCAAGCATGACTTGGGATGGAAGCAATTCATTGTACAACTGCACATTTCTCTGGGGTCTGCCTGTACGTGCTCAGGCCAAAATCTGCCAGAGGCTAGAGCCCAGCCTGAGGTTCCTACCAACTATTCCACTTACTGACAGAAGCTCAAGTCTCAGAGAACTGTAGCTACCCATGAAGGTTAACCCAGGGCTCCTTCCCAGACTATACTCCCACCCTCCAGAGCTCCAGACAAACAGAGACAATGCAGCCCCTTTGCATGCACAGACAGACAGACAGACAGATGAATGGCTCTCAGGGCAGGGCTAGTCTGCCAAGCTGACTGTCAGCATTTAGCGCCATGAACTGTTTTCCCGTGTGAGTCACAGAGATTTTGAACCACATTAGAATAAACAGAATTCCGAATTATCTTCTCAGTAGTACATGAAATGACTGTCTGTCACCCGAAGGAAGGGGGGTGCTAAATTCCTACGGTAAAAATCCTAGAAGGGGAAAACATTGCACTCCATGCGCAGCTTCCCCACAACAGGTCTCAAGACACGAGGCAACAGTTGTGTGGGGCAAGGGTGTTCAGAGTTCAGGGGCACAAAAGCTTTCACCCCAGAGTAAGTTAGAAGAGTAGTCTCTTTATATTCTTGAAAGCCGGAGCACCTTCAGACATAGCTATGCAGCCAGACCTGACAACACAGGCCTGTCAATCATCTCAGCTACTCGGGAGGTTGAAGCAGGAGCTTCACAGGCTCAAGAGAAGTCTGGGCTAAAGGCATATGCATAAGGCCATATGGGAAACTGAGGAAGAATCTATCTCAAAATAAAATGGCTGAGGTAGGATAACTCTGGCCAAGCATATGTGGTCCGAGGTCCCCCAGAACTGCATGAGGGAAAAGTTGTGTGCACGGAGCAGGAATCAGCAGGGTCACATGCAGACCGCAGAGGGAGTCTACTTAGAGTCAGTGAGATATAAATGACAGGATTGTGTGCACATCTCTGTCAGTGTCTACATGCAGCCAGTGGGATAATCTCTCCTCCGTACCTGGATGCCATGGCAACAGGAACAGGAAGAAGCTGCTCACCCTGCATGCTCAGGCAGGAAGCAGAGAGAAGGGGCCTGTTCTTAGCTCACTTCCTCTGTATTGAGCCTGGAACTGTAGCCCTTAGCATGTGGCTGCGCACAGGCAGGATGGGTCTTTCAGCCTCGGGTAAGTAAATTTACATAATTCCTCAAACCCACACCCGATACTTGTGTGACTTTGTGTCCCATCAAGTTGAGAATGGCTGTCACAGCAGGCTGGGTCAGGGATTAAAACCGCCCTAGTTAGCTTTCTCTTGCTGTGATGAGCACCATGGGCAAAAGGGCTTGTGTGATGTCATCGTCCCAATCAATCACAGTCAATCACAGAAGGAAGTCAGGATGTGAACTCAAGGCAGGGTTCTGGAGGCAGAAACTGAAGCAGAGACTGGAGAGAACCTTTGCTTACTGACTTGCTCTCCATGGCTTGCTAAGCTTGCTCTCTGACAGAGTTCAGGATGATCACCTACCTGCCCAAGGGTGGTGGTACCACCAAATGTGGCCCGATCCTCTCACCTCATTCATTAATCAAGAAAATGCCCCACGGGGGCCTAGAGTGCAATCAGAGAGAGCCACTCTCACAATTTGGGGTTCCTCTTCCCAGATAACTCTAGCTTACCAAAGCTGACCAAAACCTAGGCAGGACACAGCCCTGTCCTGCTCCCTCCCCGCTTGCTAACTGTATTCACTGCCAACTCTAGAAACTGGCTTAGCAACTTTCTCCCCAGACCTTGGCTCTCCATCCCCAGCAAGCTTTGAGGGGCAATTAGTGAATCTGTTGACATCTTTCCTAAGAGTTCCAGGGTCACAAAAACTAATTAAACTTCGGCTTGTATTCTAAACAGTAAAAATAGCCATGGTCAAGCCTCCTGGAATGAAGCAGACAGAGAGCGTTTGTGTGTGTGTGTGTGTGTGTGTAATGGGGTGGTGAGGGGGCAGGGAAGGGGCAGCGAAGTAAGACCATCTCTGCTATACTTTAAAAAACAGATTGCGAAGGATTTTTTTTTTTTGTAAGATAAACTGTGTGGAAGACAGCACACAAGGAGAGAAAACTGCCTGCTGCAGCCCCAACCGCAAGAGCATCCAGAAGACACTTTTGCTAAAAGAAACATTGACTCTACGCTTGGCCTCAAGGTAGCCAAGCTCAGGCTGGTAGCCTGGCAGCTCAGCCTCCAGTTTGCGGCTGTCCCGTCTTTGGGCCCAACTCCTTCTTGGCTCTCCATCGTCATGGTGATGACAAGGAGTATCTAGTTTGTGTCGCACCCCCCCCCACTTAGGGCTGAAAGCACAGAGGTCGGCTGAGGTCCACAGACCATAGTCACTATGGTTTCCAGGAAGACAGGACCCCATGCTCCAGGTGACAGCAGCTGTCTAGGAGAGAGAGTCTGCAGTCTGCGGCAGCAGGGACATCTGCTGAGCACAGCCATGTCTTCCTGCCACGCAGCCCAAGCACAGGTGAGAGAGGGTGGGAAGATCTGCATTTTGACAAGGAGTGTGTAATCACATGTACGTTTTGTCCCCGGCACAATTCTTTCTCTCCTGAAGCCTGAAGCTCCCATAAGCACCATGAAGACAGTCTTTGGGGGCTGCAGAGATTTCTGTCTTCTCAGTGGATGATGTCAGTAGTGGGGCAGGACTGGACACACAGCTGCACAGGGCTGCACACCGCCACCTGCAGCAGCCTGAAGCTCTCTATTCAGACACCTCCCTTCAGGTGAAGCAGGAGTCTCAACCTGGCTGCAGAAAAGAATTTTAGGAGGAACCCACATAGAGCTGACTTGGAGTTCATTAGCATGGGATCTTAACACAGGTTTAAGCACAGTGCCCCAAAGTGAGGATGTGGACTTCTGGAGGGTGGTGATTTGCTGTTTTTATGGTAGTAAGGTACTGATGTGGGAGTGTCATATATCAATCTGTTGCTTTCATTGGTTAATTAATAAAGAAACTGCTTGGCCTGATAGGTTAGAACATAGGTGGGTGGAGTAAACAGAACAGAATGCTGGGAGGAAGAGGAAGTGAGGCAGATGCCATGCCGCTCCTCTCCAGGGGCAGACACCATGAAGCAAGCCGCCAGGTCAGGCATGCTGAATCTTTCCCGGTAAGACTGGTGCTACACAAATTACTAAATATGGGTTAGGCAAGATGTGAGAATTAGCCATTAAGAGGCTAGAACTAATGGGTCAAGCAGTGTTTAAAAGAATACAGTTTCCGTGTAATTATTTTGGGGCATAAGCTAGCCAGGCGGCCGGGAGCTGGGTGGCAGGAACGCAGCCCGCAGCTCATTCTACAAGGTACATGGTTTTGGTGGCTTCTAAAATCACACCCTACTGGTTGCTAACTTTTTCTCAACTTTTGGCCATCACAAGTAGCTAGGGAACACAGCCCCCTGTCCTAAACAGGCGTCTTGAGGAAGAGGGCCAGCTAGAGAGAACAACACTGCAAAATGCTAACCAAAATGTCATCAGTTGGAAGTTCAGAGCCCTGTGCCCTGTTTCTGCTAAAGACACCGTAGGGAGTGGCCAGTAAGCAGGGAGGACTTGTTAGTGGCAGACAGGGCCTTGTCCTTCCTGTAAGTGGAAGGTTAAAAGGTATTTAGAAATTGACTCACTGAGCAGAGGGGTTGTGTGGGGGTCTGAGGGTACAAAGAATAGACCAGCAAGAATGAACAACGAGGATTATGGGTGGGTAGCCAGAGGAGCTGAATATGAGCCAAGGGGCTGTCTCTGTGAGAGAGTATCACTGTGGGGCAGGTGGTCCAGCAGGTGAGGCTTGCTATGGAGCCCAACACCTGAGATCTAAACCAAACCCCGCTTGGGGGAAGGAGCCAATGGCCTCCTCAGGAGCTCTCCTCTGACTTCCACAAGCACAGACAGAAGCAAGGAAGTAAGTGCAATTAAAATGCCATAGGAAGCCCACTGTTTTGTATACCAACTAAAAACACTAAGCAAAGAAAAGGCAGCACATGCAGAAAACTGGGAGAGGGAGGGGGGAAAAGTAAGAAGTGAAAGCTCCAGTCAAGTATGGGATCCATGGTGCTCAGCATGTACTGCGAGTCCCACGTCCTTGGTACCACCAGAAAGGCTGGTCCTCATGGAGACTCATGCAGGGTCCTCATGGGGACACACACGGGGGCCTCACAGGGACACACATGGGGTCCTCACAGGAACACATGCAGCAGAAGCCATCAGAGCTGGGCCGTGTAGCACCTTTCTTTGTCACCTCCCCCTGTCAAAGATCCATCTTCTTTTGCACGAGGTCTGACCTACCTGTGAAGTACTTGGATTAACTCTGCTTAGAAGTGGGAAAGACAGCTAAGACCTTTTCTGTGCCTTCTTAGTGTGTGTGCATGTTTTCACACATGTGTGCATGTTTTCACACACGTGTGCATGTTTTCACACATGTGGGCATGTTTTCACACAGGTGTGCATGTTTTCACAACTGTGCATGTGCACATTCTCACATTTGAGCACAGAGGCAGTAGGGGACGTCAGGATTTTCCCTCTGATTGCCCTCTGCCTTATTACCAGTGGCAGCGTCTCTCACGGAATCTGAGCTTACCATTTTTGGCTAGACTATATGGCCATAGAACTTCCTGGATCCACATCTGTGCCTTTCCGTGGGGTTGCAGGCATGCACAGCTATCCCTGGCTTTTTTGTGTGGGCACTGGGGATTTGAACTCGGGTTCTCACCTGTACACAGCTGTTGCTCTTACCCACTGAATCATCTCTCCAGCCCCAAGAGATGGCTTATTCTCTTACTAAGCTTCTTGCTTCAAGTTCCGTGGCCCAGCTCTGGAGAGACTTAGACCCTTCTGGACTAGTTGTGAGAATAATGACACAAAGCATGGCTGGGAAAAGTTAAAATGCACCGGCTCGGCCATCCACAGACGAGACTACTCCCAAGTCTTTGAAAAATGCTTTCAAGATAAAATATGTACTTGTAGGTTCTGGAGGTTTGAAAAAGTCCTGAATCTTCACAGATTTCCTGGGGAGGAGGGGGTGTTTCATGTAAAACGTGCTTTTCCTTGACATTTAGAGGTCTTGCAAAGTGGCTTATTATAGATCTCGCGGACATCTTGATATTTAATTAAATTTCAGAAATATATTCTCTGCACTCATCGGGAGGAATATGAAGACCATATTTACTTATTCTCTATTTGTTATTCTTTTTCTGTCCCTAACACAAAATTATCAGCTGGAGTAAGTCATCAGGAGGCACTTAAACATTCTCAGGGCCGGGAATCTAATTAACCCTGGCTACTGTGCTTAAAATGTAGAATAACATAGACAAGTCCTTACAGGCATCTCGGGCAAGAGCCAGCCTTGTGAAATGTTTACAAGGACGGTTTTTAAACTGACCTTTAATGTCTGCTTTCAAAAGGCGATAGGGAAGGGGGTGATTGGAAGCACGCCACTGAGCTCTGGCCCACTGCATCTCAGAAGAGGATTGCAGCCAGGTCTGTAAACTATTTCCCAAGCTTCCACTTCCACAGACTGAATTAAGAGACATCCACCGTCAATGATCTCCCGGAACACAGCTCTTTCTCTCCGTTTGAACCTGAAATCAGAAAGTAAAAGACAAACATGTTCAACCTGCTGATCTAGAGACAAATTACATCCCAATTGCCTGCCTGATCAACTTAACACGACTCGGGGCTCTGTTGTCCCTAAAAGTACTCTCCCCTACCTCCAGTGTGTGTCTCTGTGTGTGTGTGTGTGCGTGTGTGTGTCTGTGTGTGAGCTGACATGGGTGCACAGGTTGGTCCAGATGTTCTTCCCTACCCTCCGTGTGTGTGTGTGTGTGTGTGTGTGTGCGTGTGTGTGCATGTGTGTGTGAGAGAGCTGATATGGGTACTGGTCCAGGTGTTTTTCCCCACCCTCTGTGTGTGTGTGTGTGTGTGTGTGTGTGCTGACATGGGTGCACAGGTTGGTCCAGGTGTTCTCTCCCACCTCCCATGTGTGTATCTGTGTCTGTGTGTGAGCTGATGTGGGTGCACAGGCTGCCCAGCCAGCTAGATGGAAGGATCCATCTACCTCTACCTCCTCACTGCTGGTAATTACCCCACATCCTACTGTTTGGCTTGGGCTCCAGGCATCTACCCAGGTCTTCGCATTTTGCAGGTAAGCACGTTGCAGACTGGGCTGGCTCCCCAGCCCTCCCTGACCTTTGCTTCTCTTCTAGATTCTAGCTTGCGGTAGAGCCACTTCCTCCTGCATCCTTATCCAAAGCACCCCCAGAATTCAAGCCATTTCCTTTCACTGTTTTGTGCTTGGTTTATCAGTTGGAAATGGAAGCTGGGAGAACAGGAGCCTTGGGAGGATGGCTGTTGGCATGGTGAAGGGCTCAGAGCAGTCGAGAGGAGCAGGGCCAGACAGCAGGCAGCTCATCTGGGGAGGCTGTGATCCCAGGCAGAAAAGGGCATATGGGCAAGACTCTGTGCCTTGTTCACTAGGACCTGGTGTTTGCGGGCGGGGGGGGGGGGATGGGGTAGAGGGAGAGGCAGAACATGGGGGAGGAGCTGGGATGGACCCTGATCTCTGGGACAGTTGGGACTGAGAGTCACAGGTGACATCTTCATGCATTTGATTGGTAGTTGCTAACTGGAACCCCAATGGAGGCTCTGGCCCTCAGGTGAAATGGCTGCAGCCGGTGCCTCCTTGTTACCCGAGTTTACTTCCAACATGGTGGCTGCCAGCTTCAAGGCAGGTGTCCCACCGAGGAAGCTGCATTTTCTCATAGGCGAGGCCCCTGCACTTCTACCACACACTGCTGGTTATAGCAAGGCACAGTCCCCATCCCTCCCTCTCACAGAAAGGACTTCTAATCCCTTATCTATGAAGAAGAGACATTGAGGAGAGCCTGGTGCCTGGGCCATTAACTTGGATTTATAGGGAAAGTACTTGGCTTCATTCTTCCAGAACCCTGATCCAGCCAGCCCCAGCAGGAGCACCTGATGGGGTCCGCTTGACCTCATTCTAGTGCTGTCAAAGAAAAACACAAGATTTACAGCCAATATGAGCTTTGGGTCAACAACAAAAATGTAAAGTCTAATTATATCCACGCAATCTTCAGATATGTGTATGCTAGAAACCACACGTGTTTCTCCTCTGAACTTCAGCCTTCACTGTGGGCCCAGCATGTGTCTGGAAGTGCAGTCCCTTCCGAGGGCCTGTGGTCCAGTGCTCTGACAGTGCTTCTTATCAGCAGAAAGGGAACTGCAAAGGCGTCTGTTTTTAGCAGGAGAATCCTTAAAGAGAGGGGTACGCTGCACGAGAGGACCCTGGTACAAAGTGGCTTAGCCTGCTTCCCGGGGACCGATGGAATCCATCCCATGGTACAAGGTGGCTCAGCCTGCTTCCCGGGGCTGATGGAATCCATCCCATGGTACAAGGTGACTCAGCCTGCTTCCCAGGGGCCGATGGAATCCGTCCCATCTTGTGGAAGTTAATGAGGAGCACGGCACCCATTCTTCTGATGAGCTTTCAATTAGCTGGTGTCTAATTTTCAAAGGCTCATGAATAAATGATTAACCCACATCAGAAACAAAATCAAAGCCCTCGTGGGCTCATAAACAGAACAGCTGGAGGGATGGCCTCCTCCTCTGCCTTCCTCACGACCAAGGAGGGGAGGCCCGAGTAGGAAGTCAGCCTGTTCTCTCATGGGCACTGACTGGGTCTGTCTAACAGTAAAGCTGCCTCTCCCTTCTCTTAGTATCTAAGCAATGCCACCCGAGAGACTGGTGACCAGTCACAGTGCCATTCCTAGAAAACAGAGGTCTGGTAGCCTGTGCATACTCCTCCCGTCCAAGGACGCCGGAGCACTTGAAGTCTGACACTTGTGACTTTAACCCCAGGTTGGTACATCCCTTTAGTTGCCAGCTATGTTCCCCAACTGTGTCTGAGTCCCAGGACTCAGGAACTGTCACAGCCCTGTGGAAATGCAGGCTCTGGAGACAAAGTCCCTCACCACGGACTGAGAAGGTGCTGTGTGCTAAGTGGTGGTGGACTGGGGTAAATGTGGACCAGTTAGGAGGTGGAGCCCTAGTGAGAGACAGATATTTGTGGTTACTCCTATGCTTGGGTCCATGCTTTCCAGATATAATTTGGCTGTTGTTATTATTTTAAAGTTCATGAAATAAATACATAGATGTATTATATATTCCTCCCTTGGTTCTGTGTCTCCAGAGAACCCCACTAAGCCAGTAGCAGTGTTCTACTGATGCAAGCCCTTCTTGGCCATGCCGTGTTACCATGCAGGCCCATTGGATTGGAGTTGTGTTATGAACCAGCCGGCCCCAGACTTGTGACTCCCTAACAAAGCTACTATATATATGTTGCATGATATTTGATCACAGTGTGCACCCCGAGATTGCCTTGAAAAGCCTGTTTCTAACTGTGGTGTGGCTCAGCCCTCGCACACAACTTTAATCCAAGCACTTTCTGCTTGAATACTGTAAACAAAGTCAATCATAGGTCAAGAGGAGGAGCAAGCAGGTTGACAGGAGGAAGCAGCCGGTTACAGAATAAGGGGAGTCAGAAGGATGGGTAGAGAGATACACAGAAGAAGGGAGGGAATTCAGTTTAAGGAGTCTTGTTTGAGACAGCTTAGGAGAGAGGGCCGAGGAGGAAAGTCAGCTGGGTGTTGTATCTGCCTCTCCTCTGAGCTTGACCCCAGCATCTGGTTCCCAAGTCTTTATTGGTAAAATATAACAATTGAGATTTTGTTAAAAACAACACTATGTATCTCTTATAAAAGCGTATATCTTCTCTCTCTCTCTCTCTCTCTCTCTCTCTCTCTCTCTCTCTCTGTGTGTGTGTGTGTGTGTGTGTGTGTGTGTGTGAGAGAGAGAGAGAGAGAGAGAGAGAGAGAGAGAGAGAGAGAGAGAGAGAGAGAGAGAGAGAGAGAGATATTGTGATTTACGACTCTCTCCTGCCTGGATCTGCCCACTGGCACTGGGGGAAGGCGTATCATGTCAGCCGTATCCTACTGGGTTCTACTGGGGAAAACCGAAGAGTTCTGGGGAGTCTCTGTCTTTTCTTAGTCGAAGGATCAGAATTACAGTTCTTCTAACTCATGTTACTAGTGTCTTTAAATCAACATCAAGAGCAAGTTGACCATCTGAGGTGGCTCCTGAGGCCACACAAGAGGAGCGTCTGCTGCAAGAGACCTGTAAGTTTAAATCACAACCGGAGCCTGAGGCTTCAGGAAACATAAAAAGCATTACAACCGCCGGTTCCTATGTGCAAACACCCCGAGGTAAGAGCAGAAGTAGAACTGGATTTAGCTGGTTTGCTCATCTCTTAGGGAACATTCTCTAGCCTTACCCCAGGCTTTCGCCTTCCCTCAAATGGAAACAGGTTTTGCTACTCAGCAAATTAGTTCCCTGCTGGGTGGTGTTTGCTGAGCTTAAACTGACAGAACTTTGGCCCAGCCCTGAAGGTCAGACAGGGCTGGAAGTTCACTTGTCTCCTGGTTTTGAGTGTTCACATCCATAGTCTGTGAGCACTTTCTCCCCCTCATTCAGCCATCATGAACGAGGTTTGTGACCTCACGCTTCGTGGAAGTTCAACACAAATGTCTTCCGACTTCTCTGTTCTTTGGTCTAAGTGACGGATGGCTGCATCTGCTTGCCCATGGACATCTGTCCTTTGCTGGGTATGGGCCAGAGTTCAGCAGGAACTTCCCATGAGCGATAAAGAAGAAATGAGTAGAAAGGGGCAGGATGAGACCCCAGGACTGCTGTCATAGAAGAGACAATGTTGTGGAGCTCTGCCTGTGTGGTGGGGGGCACCCAAGAGAAATGGGGGCTCACAGGAAGGAAAAGCTAGCCTCAACTACTGAGGAGAGATTCCTGGCAGGAGGGTGAGCTCAGCCCTCTGTTATCCTTGGTTGGGTTGTGGTCTCCTAGGGGCCAAAACTGGCCACTAGCCACTTTAAAGGGACAGCCCCTCTATCACAGTCACTTAACCAACAGAGGATTGTTCAAAAATAGGAAGGTTCTGATTGGCCAGAATTCAGTCATAAAGCGTACTGATTGGCTGAGCCTAGTGTGCAATAGGGTCTGGGAGAATGAAGAACAGGAAGACAGACAGCGTGTGAGCATCACATCTCTTGATACCTGTGACCTGTTCTTAGGTATGGCTGACCCTTCCTCAGGCCACCATCATTTGTGACCCCCAGAAAGTGACTGACTCTCTGCCCACCTCTCTCATCCTTCCCTCTCTCTTCTCTCTTCCATTTTAAAAGTAGATTGATTTAATAATCAGTTTTATGTTCACAACAACACAGAACAGAAGATACAGGTTCTGAGGCTGAGAGGAGTGGCTTGGTAAAGTACTTACTACATGAGCAGGAGGACACAGTTCAATGCCCAGCACCCATGTGACCAGCCAGGTGGTGACTCCTCTCTTAGCTTAGAGCCCCCACCTTCACACAGTGTGTGGGCTCCTCGCTTTGCAAACCCAAAAGGCACATAGCAGATTACTTTGTTCTCTGGAAATAAAGCAGTTTCTCTAAGAATGAATGTGGAGTCCTCAAGAAGGGAATCATAGCTCCACTGTGCCTCGTGGTTTCAAAATAGGGAGTGCAGGATATTTTGTGTCCGAACAACACAGAGGGAAATGGAAATCAAAATGTGTCCCCATGACATTTGCCCCTGCTGGGATGCATCTGTCTATTACCTGTCAAAGGAGCCCGGGAAAAACTCATCCCAGCCACAGGGAATGGCACCTGACACGAGTGCGGGTGAATGGGGGGGCTGTTGCTTTGGCTTAAACGTGCTTTCTCTCTTTTCTTCTTCCACCCACATTGGGAGTTACATTGTAATCAGTTCCTCGGGGCCCTGTTCTCTCCTTTTCTCATTTAAGAAAAATAAATAAATCAAAAGAGGTTTTTAATAGCTTGTGAGGTTTCTGCCGCCCCCAGCCAGTCTAGGCAGAGGCTTCAGTAATCACAGAGGTGGGGGATCAGCACAGCAGAGGGGACTCTGTTCTGAGCTCCACAGGCGTCCCTAACTGTAGGGGCGTTTGGCCCAACAGAGGTTTAATTGGTAGCTTTGCACATTGAAGATACTGCTGAGCCATTATCTGCTATTGTTACAAACATGTCATGGTTTCAGAGAACTTTCTTTGCTTGCTTGCTTTGTGTATTTCTGGCTTGCCTCTGCTCAGCCCATTGTCTTCTTCATCAAGATGTCTTTACACCTGATTGGACTGCTGGCTGTCATTCCAGCAACCAGCTGAGATCAACACGGGCCTCTGGTGTGGATCTAGCAGGCTGGGCCCATGGGGCAGGAGCAGTCAGCAGTCTCTCACAGTGTGGCACCTCCCCGAATAGCTCTGGTCCCCTGGCTTGTAGGATCCCCGGACACTTGAGCTTCAGGTCTGGAATTGTTCTCCACAACTTACTGCTCCAGTTGGCCTCCCTACACTGCACCAGCCAGGAGGCAGGTCCCAGGTCCTGAGGACTCACTGCTGATGGCCCAGCAGGCAGACACAGCACGGGAGGAAGAGATTCTGTCTACATAGGTAACCATGCAGAGCAACCACGGCGCAAGGAATGCTAGGTGGGGTCGGATTCCCAGAGTTCTTAATGTGATTTTTGAGCAGGGACACAGGGCCTTAGCATCTGCAGTGTGACTTTCCTTGGGGAGACATGAAAACATGTCTGCTAACCCCAATAGGGCACTGGCAGCAGACCAAAGAAGAAAATCCCACCAGTCAAGCTTGCCGAACCAATGAATTTATTGGGGTGACTGTAGCATGAGTTCTAATAGGCCTTAATAATAAAATCCCGGAGTGAGATATAGGGGAAAACCCTGAGAGATCAGAGAGATGAGGGAGCAAAACCGCAGTCTCCTTTCCTCTCAACTTCTCAGCCAAAAAGAGAATGAGTTCCTGTCTCCTCCTGCCTTATCACTTCCTCTCTAGGCCCAGCCATATCACTTCCTGTCTGGCTGCACAGACCTCCAGACCTCTATGGTTAACTAGTGGCTAGCTCTGCCCTCTGATCTTCAGGCAAGCTTTATTTGTACAAACAAGATATCACCACAGAATACTCGCAGGAACAGGAACAACTTGGGCAGCTGCATCACCAAGACACCCACGGCACCAAGGTGATGACCTGCTGAGGCTGCACCCCTGGAACTTCATGCTCCACCAAAAGGAGTCCTCATTCCGTAGCAATTGTTCCTGCTTTTGAAGCTCTCTCTCTCTCCTCTCCCCACCCTGTGTGCACGTGTGTGTGTGGTATGCTCGTGTGTGTGCAGGTATGTGCACCCATATGCACCCATGCACCCATGCAGAGGACAGAGGGAGACTTGAGAGTCTTCCTTTATTGTTCTCTACCTTATACTTTGAGACAGGGTCGCTCCTTAACCCTGGAATCTTGATCCTTCCCACCACTGCGTTACTGCCTGCTAATGGCTGTGTACAGGTGTGCCATGGTGTTGGGTATTTGAATCAGGGTCGTCTTGCAAAGTGAACTCACACCCATCACATCTCTGCAGCCCTAAGGCTTACAACCCTCTGGGATTCCTGGGTGTCTGAGCCTCCCCTGCCATAGGGGAGGGAGGAAGATTGGCATCCCCGTTCCCACCAGCCCCAGGCTCAGAACTCAGTGAGTCTGCTCCGGAGACAGCATTCTCACGCTCACCCACACAGTAGCAGACACTGATCATCGACCAAGTAATCATCAGGTGCCCAAATCAGGGAGAGGGATTCCTGTAAGATGCTTGCTGGGCAAGAGGAGGACCTGAGTTTGGATCCACAGAACCTACAAACATGGGGGGGAGGGACCAAAACAAACCTCGTTCCTGTGAACCTAGAGCTGGGGATGTGGAGACAGGAGGATGACCAGCTAGTTTGGCTAAATAGATCAGTTCCAGATTTAGTGAGATGCTCTGCCTCCAAAAAAAAAAAAAAAAAAAAAAAAAAAAAAAATGGAGCACAATTGAGGCAGATACCCAATATCAACCTCTGCCTTCCAAAGATATGTACACACATGCACACAGACCTCTCTCTCTCTCTCTCTCTCTCTCTCTCTCTCTCTCTCACACACACACACACACACACACACACACACACGCGCGCACGCGCACACACACACAGAGGCACCAGACTCTGATGACGGCAAGACTGAGGGTTCCCATCCCTTAGGACTTTGTAGTTCATCAAGACACAACACACCAGCAGCAAATGAAGGAACCACTCGAGAGTTACAAACTGTGCCAGGGTAAAGCCCAGGCTCCCATGGTTGAGATATGTGAGCTCCCATGTGGTTCCGACTGCCCATCTACTCAGAAAGCTTGGAAAGGAAGATTTCCTGATGACTCTCAGCAGGCAAGGGGGGGATGTGTGCAAAGATTGTGAGATGAAGAGGGTGTGGCCAAACTGCGCTGGAAGAGTTGCCAGTATAGGAGAGCAGAGAGACCAGGGAGAAAGCACAGGGGGCGGTGAGCCAAGGAACACAGCGGCACTAGGCAGGGAGCTCTCATTTTCTCCTGAGTTCAACAGGATGCTAAACATGGATGTGTGTAATCAAGATGGCCCCGCACAGTTTATTTATTCATTTATTTGTATATAGGTTTGTCTATTTGTCTATTTGGTTTTAAAGTACTGAAAATGGAACCCAGGATCTTGGATATGATATGTTGGCATCCTTATCTCTCGTTTCACTTTTAAAATATTTTTTTGAGTCAGAGTCTACTAAATTGTCCAGGCTGGTGGGTCTTGGACTCTGTAGCTCAGACAATACTCAAACTAGCAATCCTTCTGCCTCAGCCTCTTGAGGAGCTAGGATGACAGGCCTGCACTAAAGGTCTAGATCCACTGAGATCTGAAACTCCTTTTAACTGCATTGGAGAGTGAGCTACTAGGGCAGGTGTGGAACTACCTGGCACAGGTGACCAGGTAGAGATGGTGGCTGGAAACAGAGGGAGGTCATGTAGTTAGAAACAAGTTGTGAGGCAGCTCTCTGGAAGCCCAGGTTAGGGATGCCAGTGTTCCTAGGACAAATAAATTCTTGCAGGGGCTGAGTTTGAGCAGGGATCTGGTTGTCCTTAAAGTTGGAAACTCTGGCACAGGCCTTCAGCGGTGCCCTGATGGCTAGAGGGAGATGATACAGGCTGTGCACCTGAACTGGTGTCTGGTACCCAGAGTCCATTCTGTGTGTTTGTTATGGAGGTGGCGGAAGCACAGAGTCAGATGCTCTGGTTTGCAGAGGCGGTGGGGTGGGGATGGTGAGGGGGGGCACGTACTGCGATCTCCTCCCAGCATCTGCAGCCCTCGGGACTTGTCTCCTCTCCACTCTGTAGTTCTGTGCTGGAGGACTGCGGTGTGGTTTATTAGCCTCGGGGCCACTGCGCCCTGTTCCCCTTGTGCCTGCCCCATATCCACGCGAAGACCTGCACAGTGCATCCTAGCAACAGCAATACCGGGCTGCAAATCCCGAGACAGTAATTCTTGCTTAGGGATGCTAAGTCCGGGTTGTGTCTAGCCACTGGCTCAAACCTAGGTCTTCTGACCCCAAAGGTTTGACTGTTGGCGGTCAAGTTTCTGGATTTGTTGCAGCTTTAAAAAGAATCTATTAAAGGCAAAACATGAAAACTCAATAGATTTTTTTCTCTCTCTGCCCTTGTTTTCCTGGTAAATTATTATTCAAGAGGCAAGATGCCCCATGCTGGAAAAAAGTATAGTTAAATATTCCCTCTATAGTGAGGGGGAGAAGTAATGAGCCTCGGTGTAGTGCACTGCCCTGTGTGGTGCGGGGTGTCCAACGCATTCACGGCGAAGGGCGCTGGTGGGAGCTCTGAGCTCTCTGTTAATCCTTAGGGTACTGGTTAAACCCAGGCATGGGGGTCTGAGGCATGATCTGAGCCCTGCAGAGATCAAAGGTTCAAGCCCGAGGCTTTCTGCTGGCTTTCTTGGTGTCTCCTACCATCTCTGGGTGCTTCAAGAATCATTTCAGAGCCACGACGAAGCTGGCAGAAGATGTCTTTATCAGGCTTCTGTGTGTACTTACTCAACATCTGAAAACGGAGAGAAGCCGGCCCGCTAGACGAGATTAATGACACACCCAAAGGGAAGGAGTTACTCAGAGGCTGAGAAGCTGGTCCCCACCCTGTCCCCAGGGCTGAGCCTGCATCCTGTAAACACAGGGGAAAGAAAATCCTGGAGTCAGACAGATCAGATTAGAACAAGACTTCAGCTATTTGGGCTCACATGTTAAGGTCCCCAGGTGTCAAGGTCCCTGTTTATCAGGTGGAGAATTGTGTGCACTGTCATGTGGAGATACAGATTCGTCTTTCTCCCATGAGGGACAGTCACTGTCAAATTCAAGTCTCCTTATCATCATGACACGTGCCTGACACACAGGGTTAAAGGCTCCTCTACCCATCATGCATGGACCGTTCATCCATCTGTCTCCCTACTGCTATATGAGAAGCACTTTCATCCAAACCTGATGAAATGGGATGCCCAGGGCCAGCCCACACCCACTGCTGTGGTGGGTGCCAGGACCCCCATCTCCCTGGGGAATCCATTCCACACAGAGTCTCTGGCTCTCTCTTCTGACCCGTGTGGGAAATGGGCCACTTTTCACCTGACAAAGCCCTGTCACTGCTATTGCGGGATCTTGTGGTTGGCAGCTCTCTGTCATTAGACTGAGCCAGCTAGTGCCCAGCCTTGCGTCCCTCCTTTCTGAGGAGGTTCCCCATTCCTCAACCCTTCCAAGGCTGCTCCACTCTTGGAGATGGTGGTGCAGTTGGCTCTACCGGTCCTCTGTCTCACCACAGTCTCCACAGCTTTGGCATAGTAACTGTAAAATGCCCCTAAGAGTCCTTGCCTACTCTTGTCCCCTCTTTCATGACACTGGGGCCACAGATAATACAAATCTTTAAGGAGGGGAGAGCAAAATTTCCCTTGCCCATCTGAAAACATGACTCAGAGAGGGCAGGTAATCATCTACAATCACGGACTCAAAGAGAAGTGACTCAAGGGAGCAAGGGTTGGCTTTGCTCATGATTTGAGGTCCACAGAGGGAGCAGAAGCATGAAGGAGCTGGTCATTGCAGGTGGAAGTGTGTGGCTGGGCCCCTCATGTCTTGGTTGACCAGGAAACAGCGATAGGAGGTACTGGGGTGAAAGTGAGGTCTGGCTTTGTTACCTGCCCTAAAAGCTACATCCTCCCGCTAGGCCCCACCTGGAAGGTTTTATAGCCTCTCAGGAGAGAAGTTGGGAACCAAGTGTTCAAACACATAAGCCAGGGGCAACGTTACACACTCACACACATTGGAGCTTTCTCCTCATCCTGTATCTCAGTTTGGAAAAATCTCTTATTCTGGTTGCTGAAATCAAGCAGATACAGGAACACTCACCTCTCTCTCTCTCTCTCTCTCTCTCTCTCTCTCTCTCTCTCTCTCTCTCTCTCTCTCTCTCCCTCCCTCCCTCTCTCCTTCCCTCCCTCGCTCCCTCCCTTCCTTCCTCCCTCCCTTCCTCCCTTCTTCCCTCTCCCTCTCTCTTTCTCCCTCTCTAATGTATGTTTTTGTGTATGCATACAATTGCATATTTGTTGTTTGATGGTCAAAAAACCTCCCTTGGGTGTCATCTACTTTTAAAGTTTTTAGAGCATTTATTTATCTTTTTGTGTGTGCATGCTTGCGAGATCACAACACGGCACACAGAAACTGGTTCTTTCTTTCCACGCTCAGGATGTTAGACTGAGCATTAAATGCCTTGATCGCTGAGCTATTCCAGAAGCCCAATATCTTTTTTAAAAAATAATAAGATCTCTCCATGGTCTGGAGCTTGCCAAGGAGTCTTAGTTGGCTGTCCAGCGAGCAGCCCCAGGGACCCCATCTCTTCCTCCCCAGTTCTTTCGTGCACATGCTACCACACTCGGGTTCTGGGGATTGAACTCAGGTGCAAGCTCTTTCTTTGGACCGAGTGCCTCCTCGTGCCCAGGGAAACTGTTTTCCTGAGGAACCTCCGTGGAATGCAGAAAGCCAGGATTGGTTACCACATTAAGAGTTAAGAGCATGAGGCGCTCTCAATATTTTTATATAATTTTCCATTCTTAGGCATGAAATTTGCTGCCGTGTGCTTATGAGAAGTATTATTTTAACCTTTCTAATTCACTTCGCACTACTTTCTGGAGACAAAATTAAAAGTTAAGCATTGGTGTCTCACATCAAAGGCTCAGTGTGCCGAAGGGTACGAGCCATAAAAAATATCTAAGAAAGAACAGTGGCCTTTGAAGGCTTTGAGGATAGAAACACACCGAGAAGGGCTTGGATTGTCCAGAGACACAGCCTGCGAAGGTGCACAGGGAGGGGTAAGGGCCTGAGACAAGACTGCTTCACAATGAGCTTCTACGGTCATAATCACACGAGACCTGCCCAAGTAAGTCTCCCCAAACCCATCAAAGCAGAGCACAGTGATGGCCATGGCCAGCCTCAAGTGTTTCTCTGCTTCAGAGACTGTGGGGTTTCCCTGTAACCTCAGCACCCACCAAGTGTTTCTCCTTAGCTGGTCTTCCTCTCATTCTGTGACCAGCCGGCCTGACCTCCGCCAGTCTCTCTCCATCCCTTTGCCTCCCCAGCCTCTGCTAACCCCAGTCTGCTCTCTGCCGTGTTGTGGCCCTTGCATTAGATCCCATGCGCTGGCAGGAGCATGTGCTGGTCATCTTCCTGGACCTGGCTTTCATCATGTAACCTAACACAGATTAGTTTCATAAATGACAATGTGTGCTGTCACAAATGATTTGGTTTCTTTCCTTTTTAACATGCAAGCAGTAATCCACTGTGTATATATATGGCACCTTCTCTTGGTCCATTTTTCTGTCCATGGACACTTAGGTGGACCCTGTAACTTGGCTGGTTTGAGCAGCTCTACAGTATACACGGGGTTTAGAAGAGTATTCAGCAATTTGATTGGTTTAAGCCCTTTGGAGCCACAGGCAGTGGTGTTGATTTTAAGTCCTTCTACTCTTCTTATTTCCCCTAGGAACCTCCATATCTGACTCCATATTAGTGCTGTGGCTCCCAACGCCACTGACTGCACCTCAGGTCGCTCCTCTCTGCCATCACTAACACACACCTTTCAGCCTTGTGCTAGTGTCCTTCTGATGGTGAGCAGGAGCTGTGAGTGACGCGCCATCCAGTAGCTTTGGCTTCAGCTTGGCTGCACTCACTTCAACTCATAGTGTATGTAGCAAGGACTTCCCACCTCTGCCTGCCACTGGTCCACTGCATGGGGCATGCGAACAGCTTGGAGTGCAGAGAAGTTCTGCATCAGAATGAAGGACCGCAGGCAGGAGGGTGGCTTTGCTTTGAAGAGATACCCATGGTCTCCTTGAGATGCCACCCAGTAGCTTTGACTTCAGCTTGGCTGCCTTCCTCTAGAGAGGGTCTCTTTACTCACTTCAATACCCAGCAAGCAACTTCCCACCTCTTCCTGCCATTGGTCCACCGCATGGGGCATGAGAACAGCTTGGAGTGCAGAGAAGTTCTGCATCAGAATGAAGGACCGCAGGCAGGAGGGTGGCTTTGCTTTGAAGAAACACCCCTGGTCTCCTTGAGATGCCTGCATCTGGGGAGAGCATGGTCCTGGAGGAATGAGAACAGATTGCAGAAATCCTCCCCACTGCCTCTCAGCAGGAGGACAGGGGCCTTTGGCTGAGCTTCAGATGCGCTTTTGAAACACAAAACAGAAATGTGCACATCTCTTGTGCTTTAGTTTTGGCAAAGAACAGATTTGTGGTGTTCTGTCAGGCATCCCATTCTTTTCAGTTCTGGTAGTTCCAGCACAGAGACTTAGGGAAAATTTTCAGTCCTGTTGCATTGTGGACCATGTGTGGTCTTATCTCTCGTCAATGAAAGGAAAGGACCCAGAAGCAACCTATTTCAGTTGGCTTCAGTGGGCCGTCCAAAGGAATAGAAAGTACACCATAGAATGTCACTAATACATGTAAAGGCACACAGGTACACACAAACATGCTAGTACACACACATCCCAGTATACCTACACATGTGCACACACATGCAAACACATGCACATACACCACTGTGTGTGCACTCACAAGCATACACATGCACAACCAATATACACTTACACAAGTATACCCACGTACACAGGCACACACAGGTACATACATATTGGCACGAAAACAAAGAGTTACATAATATATACCTGACTTTGTGCATACAAGCACACACATGCAGACACAAACACACATATACATATGTATGAGGTAACATGCTTAAGACACATTAACACTAAAAATCAATCCCATATCTTGGGAAATGCCATGGTTCCTGGCAAATGCCGGTGTTTGGCCACACATACACACACATTCACACATATACACACATACACACACATGCACACAATGCACACACATACACACACATACACACACATGCACACACATACACACACATACACACACATGCACACGGAAATGACAGGTTTTTTCACAATGCCTATTTCTATTTCTTGGGAGCCGTCCCCTTCGGTAGTCAGGTCTGTTAGTGATGACATCAGACTGGTAGTGACAGACGGGGAGGAGAAAGGTGCCATGTCTACAATGTTTCAGTGCTCTGTTGCTGTCAGCTCAAGGTCTTTGACATTTGGAATCTCTGATGTCTTTTGACTCCCACTCCGCAGTTACCAGAGGGGTGCATGTGTGTGTGGCAAATTGGCTCCCTGCTGGGCATCTCTGGACACTGTCCATCATAGCTGTAGCAGCCTGGCCTTTGCTGGAATGGGTAGAACTTCAGCATCTTTGGCTGCACACCACCTCTTCCCTGCTCTGACCACCAACCATCAATGTGATGATTTCCTCTATAAAGAGAGAACCTGCTCTCATGGCCTGGCCAGGAGAAAGCAGATTGGATTCTGCATTCATTCTGTTCTTGATGCTGTGGTCCAAGGTCTGGTAGAAGCAACATTATGGAAGAAGGGTATGTTCTTGACTCTGTTCAGGGATAAGATCCACCATGGCAGAAAAGACATGGTGGCAGGAACATAAAGCAGCTGATCACATTGCTTCTACGGTGGAAACAGCAGTGGGGACCATGTCTTTAAACACATGGGCTTGTGACATGAATTTCCTAATCTATCTATAAGAGATCCTGACAGCCTGAAACAACTTAAGGAGGCTACATGGGTTGAGAATGGGGTTCACAGACAAAGCCCTGGGGACAGTGAGGAAGGAACAGACCTAGAGGACAGGGAGATGGGACTGACCAGAGGCAAGGGTGAAGTTCCACAATTACACAGCCCCATGGACGGGCAGTGGTATGCTGGGAAGACAGTGGCCAACCTTGATTGCTGTTCCTCAGATGCAGTCCTCCCCTCTGTTTTTGAGACAGGCTCTCTCATTGGCCGGAAACTCACCAGGTTATCTAGGCTGCTTGGTCACTGACCTTCAGGGACCAGCCTGCCTCTGCATACCCAGGGCTGGAATGACAGTAGCACACTGATGCATCTGGATTCTTTCACACGGGCTCTGGAGAGCAAAGCCAGGTCCTCATGCGTGCAAAGTTTAATAACTTTACTAACAGAGCCATCTTCCTTCCCTTGTCTCAAGTTCTATTGTACAGACCACTGAATCCCAGAGACTGTGGCACATACACAGTAGGCACTTAACACCCACCTTCTGAGTGAATGCTGGCTGCACACAGTAGGAGCTCCTTACCCACCTGCTGAGTAGATGTTGTGTTCACACAGTAGGTGATCCTTACCCACCTGCTGAGGGAATCCTGGGTGCACACAGTAGGTGCTCCTTACCTACCTGCTGAGGGAATGCTGTGTGCATTGAAAGCTGTGGTCCCTTCAGGGTCCCTGATTTGGACTCTGGAGAGTCCCTGTGACTGACTTAAGAGGCAGTCTGTTTCATTTCATTTCTTCTGTCTCTCACAGAACACAATCATTTCTATCTTAATTAAAAAATAAAAAGCGACAATAAAATGTGCTGTTACAGATTGGATGGGTAAAATGAGCAGCTTGACAGTAATGTAGGAATTTAATTATCGCACAGCAGGCCTATGTAACTCACATTCAAAGGAAGGGGAAGTTGAAGAGGTCCGGTAAATCACTGCTTTTAACAAAGGGAGGTCCTTTGTAATTGTCCAGTTCCTGCTGATGAGGTCACAAATAAGCCACAAACAGCTCGGCTGCCGTGCACCAAGGGCTTCAAGGGACACACTGCTCTTTAGGATGGGCTGCTGCCTTCGAGGGACTCAACAAGGTGGTGGCTGGGAAGTAGCCCTTGGAGTGTGGCTGGTTAGTGTGTCTCCTCAAAATCCACACATTCTCACACATCTCTGTGCTCTCATCTGAGCGTCCAGGGGAGAGTGGGTAACACGGGAAAGATCACAGCAAGCATGGGCTTTTGCCTGGTGGACAGGTTCAGCCATAGTTGCCTGGTTATCATTTTGCCAGATCTAGGAGAGCTGGAGGCAGTTTTGGGGACCCATTCCCGGGGAAAGGTGCAGGTGCAAAGAAACCCACAAGCATTTCACTCTGAGATCACCTTGGGGTATATTAAATGAGGAGAAATTTCTCCCTGTGAACCCAAAGTGACTTCCTCCACAGCCCTTCCCTCTTTTTTCATAGCCCTCCCCTCTTCCTCCACAGCCCTCCCCTCTTCCTCCACAACCCTCCCCACTTCCTCTACAGCCCTCCCCTCTTCCTTTACAGCCCTCCCCTCTTTCTCCACAGCCCTCCTCTCTTCCTTTACAGCCCTCCCTCTTTCTCTACAACCCTCCCCACTTCCTCTACAGCCCTCCCCTCTTCCTCTACAAGCCCCCTCCACTTCCTCTACAGCCCTCCCCTCTTCCTTTACAGTCCTCCCCTCTTTCTCCACAGCCCTCCCCTCTTCCTCTACAGCCCTCCCCTCTTCCTCTACAGCCCTCCCCACTTCCTCTACAACCCTCTCCACTTCCTCTACAACCCTCTCATCTTCCTCTATAGCCCTCCCACTTCATCTACAACCATTCCCTCTTCCTCCACAGCCCTTCCCTTTTCTTCTACGGCCCTCCCCTCTTCCTTCACAACCCTCTCCACTTTCTCCACAGCCCTCCCCTCTTCCTCCACAGCCCTCCCCTCCTCCTCTACAGCCCTCCCCTCTTCCTCTACAGCCCTCTCCACTTCCTCTACAGTCCTCCCACTTCCTCCACAGTCCTCCCTTCTCTGATAGCCATGCTATTTTGTTACTCTCCCTCCAACCATTCATCTTCGTGGGAGAAGTGTCTTTGTGATGAAGGAAACAAGAGGCCATTTTTCTAGGAAGCAGTCTCTGCCATCAGGACCATGGACAGCGCCCCTGTTCTTTGAGTTTTGGCTACTGAAAGGCTCTCTGCCTCTGTGGTCTCCTGATTCACCCATACCAGCCACTTGCTTGGGAAATGAGCAAACTCACAAGATTAATGAGCTCTCAGAGGAGACTTTCAACCTATACTCGAATCTGCAAAAACATTCATGTCTTGGAATCATTAATTTTTTAATATTTTAAAGCATTTATGGAGGGTTCAGCTCCATTAGATAGCCCTTGCTATGTATACACACAAACACACAGAGACATGCTGCTTGTAGCCTTCCTTGTGATGAGTGAGTGTATCAGGCACTATTTTGGAGTGAAATGTTCCCAGTCATCTAGCTTCCCTGCACACAGTGTAAAAACTCTTCCCAAGGTGCCCCTACCTGGGGTTGGGAGGACTCATGTAACTGGTCTGAGACAGAGCCAGGATGGGACTCACCATGCACAGCTTCCTTGCCTGGCATGTTTTTGCTGGTGTGCGTCTGTGTGAGCTGTTTCATTTGCTGCCATGAACAGCAGAAAGCCAGGCAGCACCAGGCTCTGTAGGCAGAGACTGATAATTTGTTTCCCAACTGCTCGGACCTGAATAATCACACAAAACTATATTAATTACAACACTGTTTGGCCTATTAACTCAGGTTTCTTATTAACTAACTCTTACATCTTAAATTAACCCATTTCTATTAATCTATGTATCACCATGAAGCTGTGGACTACAGGTAAGGTTTGGTGTCTTTCTCCTTCGGCAGCTAAATGGCATCTCTCTGACTCCGCCTACTTTCTGTCTATATCTTTGTTCAGATGTCCTGCCTGGCTTTACTCTACTAAGCCACTGGCCAAAACAGCTTCTCTAATAACCAATGGTAATAAAACATATTCATAGCATACAGAGGGGAGTCCCATATCACGGCTCTTCAGGGTGAGAGACTCGGGCCTTGGGAGCAGAACTTCTGCTTCAGCAGTGTTCTGAGGGGAAGCCACCTTGGCTGTTTGATGTCATTATGGTTAGGAAGCATTAAAGTCCTTGTGGCACAGGAAACAGCAGAGCTCACCCAAACTGTCAGTCCTCAGAGATTCACTGGTGTTTTAGGATCATTTTTATAACATTCTAGGGTGGGGTTTGTGTGCGTGTGTGTGTGTGAGAGATAGATCCATGTTTGTCATTACCACCCATCTATTGATCTATCTGTCATCTGTTGTCTAACATCTATTATTTATCATCTATCTGTCCATCATCATCTGTCTATTATCTTCTGTCATCTATTCATATACCTATCATCTATCTATAATAAGTCCAATGTCTTGTAATTATGTATGTATATAAATGTGCATATATGTGTGTATATATGTATGTATGTATCTATCTACTTATCAATCTACCTACCTACCTATTTCTATCATCTATTCCCCACAGATACACATTTGTTCCCATCCCTGCTGAAGACAGAGGGATGTCTGTTCCTCTTAATGATGTGGGGAAGATTTGTCTCTGTTTACTTAGGGTCCCAGAGGCTGTCACCACGCCACTCTGCTTCTCTAGGCAATGTAGGTCCTTGGGCTTCTTTGCTCTTGTGAGAGGTTGGCACCAATCTCCAGACCCCAGCTGCTTCTCCACAGGGAAACAAGGCTCCTTCTGCTTCAGGCTCTGAGTAGGAGTTTGTTCTGGATGCTGTGAGAGCCCAGCGTTCCATCTCTCACAGCCTCTTGGGGTGAACAACCAAGCTCAGGGTCTGGGATGGGCAAGCCTGGTGCTCCCCTTCCGAAGGTAGACTTTCTTGGGCTCCCAGAAATGGAACTATGTGGGAGAGACTGTCTAGGACTCCACCCCAACTCTGTTGATTCCATGATGCCAGTGAGAACCAGTGATCAGAAGCCAGAGGGTCACCTGGGGCATAAGTATTTCTTTTTTTTTTTCCTTGTTTCCCCAACTTCATTCAGTGGCACGATCACAGCAGGGATGGGGGTGGACACAAGGTGGGATCTGACCTATCCTGGAGCCCACACACCATGCACTATGGATGAGAGGGGACACAGGGGAACCTTGCTGGCCCCAGCAGAAGCCTGTGTACCAGGGAGAAGGCAGTGAGTGCCTGGGTTCCCCCTAGCCCAGGCCCATAATGGCAGGGGCTAATCCTGGGCAGAGAGTGAGGAGTGGGAGGGGTGGGGCACAAAGTGTCTGCTCCAGAGGGGCCAAATGACCAAGCCCTCACCCAGAGCACCAGCCCATAGGGCAAATGGGGGACACTGGGCACAGAGCTGTGCCACTCTCCCTTTCCCCTCTGGTGAGGAAGAGGAGGATTTGCGTTTTGGCCAAGCAGCTACCCTGTCCTGCACCATCCCATCCTCTGCAAATTAGAAGGGCTTTGATATCTGCTTGAAGACGAAACCTTGGTAAGCCAATGTCTTCATGATGTTGGCAATGTTCTTGCCATCATCAATGCCACTGTGTGGCCAGCCTACGTGTTGTAGGCTGAGACTCTTGTTCATGTCTAGTAGTCCATTTTTGGGCCAGCAGCCCATGGTGAACCTGTAAGCCTTTTGTAGATTAATCCACTGCTTGAAGTAATCCACCATGGGTAGGCCTAAATAATGGCACTGGCCTGGGAGCATGACTTTCAAGTCCCAGTCTCTGCAAGTGACCTGATGCTCAGATCTAAGAGGCCTTCCCTTGCCATCCATTCATCAACCTCTCCAGCACTTGCTGCATCCTTGGCTGGCCATCCACCATGGCTTGAATGATCCCAGTGAGCTCTGTACAGAAGGGGTAAGCTGCGGGTGGACTACAGGCTGGACACACATGTGAAAGGTACACTCCATTTCCATGGTACGGCCATTTAACTTCAGGATGGGGAACTCAATGATTTCCTCAGCACACTCTGACCCCGACCAGATGTAAGTATTTTAATCTAGAATCTAGAGTGAGGAGGGATGGTGAAAGTTTTTCTAGCATCCATTGTCTTTGAGAAGGTGGGCCTCTGGACAGTGGTGTCCCAGCACTGGGATGCCAAATTCCAGTGTCCACTTGGGGAACCACCCTGCTTTCACTGTTAATCCCCCAGGCTGGGAGAACCTGGCCTCCACATCCAGCCTACTCCATCTTCTCATCTATGGTAGTTCAGCTGTGGTCATGACACATCAATCAAGTGGTGCCGCCCTCCAAGCTTGGGTATGGAGGAGTTTTTACAGCCAACTGGCCAGAGGTTCCCTGGAGTGGTCAGTGACCATTTTTGCCACCATATGGACAAACTACCTTGGAATTCAGTCAGTGTAAATCAACTAGGTCTGTCTGTATACTGTGAACACATATACCTGCCTGGTCTTAAATCACTAGTCTTGGGAGTCGGTAGGGTGTGTGTGTGTGTGTGTGTGTGTATTTATGTGTGTGCATGTACATGAGACCAGAGGTTTTTCAAGAAGCCCCCATCCTGTTTATTGAGACAGTGTCTCTCTCTGGCCCAGAACTCGCCCAGTACACTAAGCTGACTGGCCAATAAGTACCAAGGATCTACCCACCTTCACCCTCTCAGGCATCTGGGGGTTATAAGAGTATGCATTGCTGTGCTCAACTTTCTGGACTCAAACTCAGGTCCCCATGTTTGCAATGGAAGTACTTTCCTGACTGAGCTGTTTCTAGCGCTGCTTTCTTTGTATGAGATCTCTCTCTCTCTTACAGCTGAAGGAACTCTGGTCGGTGCATCTGTCTCTCCTGTCCCAACCTTGGTTTGAAGAACCATCAATGATGCTGGACCAAGGCTCTGAACTCTCCGAGGAGGGTGCATAGCACTGTTTGGACTTTCTTTCAGTAACAGTGGAGCTGAGTGACCCAGGACATTATGTGGTATCCAGGGACAGGTGGGCACTATGGTAGCACTCAGTGGACCATGCCCTCCCTCCTCAAGTAGGAGCACATAGGGATAGTTCCTGGATGCATTCATACCTCAGGTACAGGTGTGCACTCTAAGGATTTCAATGTTAAGTCTTACAGTCTACAATAGTGTGGAAATAAGCACATATACTTTTTCTGTGACTTCTTAATCTACGACCAAAGCTACTTCTCAGAGCTGGTGGCAATGAACTTCATGTTTATTGAGCCAACTTCAAATATTTGAAGATATCATTGGCAGTGCTTATCACCTGCCCCGGGCATCCCTGAGTCCACATTCCTGGGGAACATTTAGTAAGCTTTCTCCACAGGTAGCAATAAAATAATGGGGCAAGTGTTTGGAGAAGTCCTGGCTGCAGAGTCACTTCCCGGGACAGCTTTCTTGGCAGTGCAGTCTTCGAGGTCAACTGAAAAAGAATCCTGGTAAAGAGGACCCCCAAGCCAGACTGTGGTGAGAAGGTGGCCTCGGGGAGCCTGACTGGAGAGGGAGGAGTCAGGAGGGTCTGGCAAGAGTCCAGCTAAGGTTCAGATCTCTCATCATCAGAGGCAAGGTGTGGTGTCGTCTTGTTTACCTCCACAGCCCTGGAGGGGTTCTCATACTTCGAGAGTGTTGAGTAAATGTGAGAAAAGTGTCAGGGGAAATGCTCCAGGAAGAAAACACATGTATGCCTATCCCTTCACATATACCACATACACAACCACACACACACACACACACACACACACATATATATATATGTATACACAAACCAATACATGTTGTAATGGGAGCGGTGGGCTAAGTTCCTGGCACCCGGCCGCCCGCACGGCTAGTTTTATGCCCCGAAATAATTACACAGAAACTTTATTCTTTTAAACACTGCTTGGCCCATTGGTTTTAACCTCTTATTGGCTAGCTCTTACATATTGATCTAACCCATTTCTAATATTCTGTGTAGCACCACGAGCTGGCTTACCAGGAAAGATCTTAACCTGCGTCTGTCTGGAGTGGGAGAATCATGGCGACTCACTGACTTGGCTTCTTTCTCCCAGCATTCTGTTCTGTTTACTCCACCCACCTAAGGGTTGGCCTATCAAATGGGCCTAGGCAGTTTCTTTATTAATTAACCAATGAAAGCAACAGATTAGAAAGAATTCACTCCCACATCAAATACACACATATACACACCCTAATTATACACCACATATATATGCATACACAAATCACATACACATATATACACACCCTAACCATAACTATACACCACATATACAATCATATATATATGAATACACAAATCACATACACACATATACACACCCTAATTATAATGCACACAGTCAGCACATAAATGCACAATGCATACCCCCATGTACATATACACACATATACCACCTCTATATGCACATATATCCCACATACATAAACATACATGAACATCCCATATATATATACACACTCAGATATATACATATATGTATACCCACATCACACCTACATATGCATGTACCTCACATACATACACAACTTCATGCCCCCCTATGTATGAGTAAACACACCACACATACATATCCCCCATTCATACACACACAGAGACCACATATACACATGTAATCATTACACAGACACACAAACAATACGGGGGTATTTGGAATGTTAGAGCATGTGGTGTGATGAGTTGTATGTATAGTCCAGGATGAATTGACAGCCACGGGAAGTATGGGGTGGTTAGAATTAGATTATGCAGAGGAACCAGGAATACCCCAGGTCCTCCCAGTGGCATGGCCTGGAGTAGACTTTGATACCTGAATGCCCCATTTTCCTCTGTGAACCAACATGGTCGCCAACATAGGTTCTACAGGTTCCTGAGAAGGATGAAGCCAGGACACACTGCTGCCTCTTGGGGGGCGGGGCTTAAAGCACCATACCTCTCTCCAAGGCACAGAGGCCCTGGTAGCCCATGGAAAAGATGGATGCAAGTGTCTGCCTGAATTTAATGGAAAAGAAAGAAAAGACCATGTCTAACAGGGTTTCTATTACTGTGATAAAACACCAAAAGCAACTTGTGGGGACAGAGTTTATATCATCTTATAGTTTACAGTTCATCTCTGGAGGAGGTTGGGGAAGAAACTCAAGGCAGAACCTGGAGAAGGAACTTAAGCAGAGGCCATGAAGGAACATTGCATATTGGTTTGTTACCAATGATTTTCTCAGCCCTTTGCCTTACATAATCCAGGACCACCAGCCCAGGGATAGCATTACCCACAGGGGGCAGATAAGTCACTAATAAAAGTGAATGCCTCACAGACTAGCCTACAGGGCAATCTGATGGAGGCATTTCCTCAATGGAGATTCCCTCTTCCTAGATGGCTAGGTTTGTGTCAAGTTGACAACCAACCAGTACAGACCCCAAGACTGTGGACTTATTACTATTTGGTCAGGTCCATCTTTAAAAAATTCAGCCCAATCATGGACTGGACAACAGTGTCCACATGCGAGCTGCTGTGCTGTCCTAGCAGACAACAGTGTCCACCTGATAGCTGCTAGGCTGTTCTAATGGACAACAGTGTCCACATGTGAGCTTCTGTGCTGTCCTAGCAGACAATAGTGTCCACATGCAAGCTCCCGTGCTGTCCTAGCAAACAACAGTGTCCACATGTGAGCTTCTGTGCTGTCCTTGCATGCATCAACCCTGAGAGACAGCAGGGGAAACTGAGGTATGACAGAGCTATCAAAGTATTTATGTGCAGTCTGGTCAATTTCTTTAAAAATTTATTTTACCAAATGATGAGTAGCCAGTGAATGACCCCCCTCTGGTCTCTCATCATCCTCTCTGCCTTGCTATGTACCTGTGTCACAGTTGGTGGCTTTCAGAGAAGTCCACACACAATGAGCTCTTGGCTGGCTATATGACTTGCATTTGAACACATATCTAATGACCTGAATCTACCTCCCCCATGTTGTGTGGAGCAATTGTGTGGCCACAATCACCCGATGCTTTTGCACATTTCCTCCCTTCCCCCAAGAATTCTCGGGGGAATCTTTCTACCTCAGTTAAGGTTCCACTGCTGTGAAGAGACACCATGACCACAGCAACTCTTATTAAAAAAACATTTAATTAGGATAGCTTACATTTCAGTCCATTATCATCATGGTGGGACATGGTGGTGTGATGGAGAAAGAACTGAGAGTTCTACATCTTGATGAAAAGGAAACAGGAAGTAGTCTGTGACACTGGGCATGGCTTGAGCATATATGAGCTCTCAAAGCCCACCTCCACAGTAACACAGTTTCTCCAACAAGACCACGCCTACTACAGCAGAGCCACACCTCCTAATAGTGTCACTCCCCATGAGTTTATGGAGAACAATTAACATTCAAACTACCACACTTTCTTTATTATTTATTTGCAAGTATATGCAATGTGTGTGTGTGTGCATGTGCGTGCATGCCTGTGTGTGTGGTGGTGTATGGCCAGAGGCAGACATGTGTGTCTCAGAACTGGGAGCAGAGAATTGGGATGTTGTGTAGTCTTCAGCTATCCTTGCCTCTCCTCTGCCCTTGGCTTTAATGTGCAGATCCTCTGCCTACCACATCTGGTCGCTGTTTTCAGGGGTCAGCTCTTCTTACCCTTTAATCTGCTAACATAGCCCACTTTATTTCCACAGACCGGGAAGCTCATCCCACCTGCATCCAGTGAGCCCTCTCTTTCATGTGTCTGTGAGTGTATGTGCAGGTGTGTGTGTGCACACATGTGGAAGCCAGAGGATCACCTTTGTTTTCATTCCTCAGGTGTTGTCCTTTGCTCACTGGTCTCTCATTGGCTGGGTGCTCACAAGTAGGCGTGGCTGCCCAGCCGGGCACGGGGGGAATGAATCTGTTTCTCTCTGTCTCCCCAACAATGGGATTGTGAGCATGTGTGCCATGTCCACTTCTTCTCATGGGTTTTTGGGATCAAACTCTGGCCCTCAAGTTTACACAGTAAGCACAACACTGCCTGAGCTACCTGCCCCCAGAACCAAATCCCCTTTTGACAAATGTTCCTCTTCCGCTGACAGCTTGTTTGAATTTCTGCATCTTGATCTGTTAGTGAACCTGTGTGTCAGTCAGCTCTCTGTCACTGTAACAAATGCCTGAAGCAATGAGTCCAGATGAAGACAGATGACTTTGGCTCACAGTTTTGGGGTTCTAGCAAAAAGGTGGCTTGGCACCACACCTTCAGTCCATGGTGCATAAGTGCATCGTGAAGGGAGATGCGGTGAGCTTCCAGTGGTCACCCCAGGGACAGGGAGCAGAAAAGAACCTGAGAAAGGATCCAGGGTCCCAGAGTCTCTCGTGTGACCAGCCCAGTGAGCTAACGATGTCCTATCAGACAGTTCCATCCACCTATCTTCCCACTCTGAGGCCTTTAATACTGAGTCTTGGGAGAGCATCTAGACATTCCAAACCACTGTTACCTCTAGCCAAGTCCCATCTTGTCTGTCATTCCCTGGACAGAGTGGATTGGCAGCACATCTGCCTCCTTCCATCTCCTTGTAGGAGGCTCCCTGTCCCCAGTGCACATTGTGTCCTTCATAGTTCACCGTGCTGACAGGATCCATTGATAGCATGCATTGAATGTTTCATGCTGGGACCTGGGAGCATGTGTGTGTCATAGATTCATAGTGCCAAGAGTGATGTACAGGTGTTGTTTCTGACCACACCTCATCCTAAAGGATACCACCCGAGAGTAATGAATAGACATTATCCCTGAACACACCTTTAGGCTCCCCACCCGAGAGTGATGAACAGATATTATCCCCAACCACACCTCATCCTAAAGAATACCCACCTTGGCTGCAGGGTGCCTTGTCCCTTCTTTGTTTCAGATGGGGTTTCTGGCTCAGTCGTGGCATCTACTGTGGAATCTATCAGCTCTATTGAGTATCTCTGCCCTCTCCTTCTCAGGCTTGGACAATGGATCCTTCGCCTGCACCTGACTGATGCTCCCCGCCCATGAGTGCCTCAAGTTGTGAGCTGCGTCTTTCCACTGAGCCCTAGAGCTAAGTGGGGCTGTACAAAGCAAGTTGTGGGGCACAGAGCTGGTACACCAAACCCTAAATCCCTTGGGTTATTCAAATAATAGATGCTAATTACTATCTAACAAATGGGTTAGAACAGTAACACCAGCCTAGAAACTGTTGCCAATTTTACAGGCAGTCATTTAATGCAGCCTGCTTGCTGTTTAGAATCAACCAATAGCTTCTCCTTGCCTGAGCAGGGTGTTACAGCCAAACGAGTCTGAACAAGAGCGGTCTTCTTAAAACTATGCAAAGAGAACTATCTGTACTGGGGAAAGAATCTTCTAATTCTCATGTATGCATAGGTGTGAGCAGTCATGGGACTAAGACAGGCAGCAGTGAAGGAAATGGGGGGGGGAGAAAAAAATGAAGAAAAGAAGAAAACACGGAAGGATGGGTGGAAGAGAGGAAGGATGAAAAAGAAAAAAAGAAAGAAACGAAGAGAGAAAGGAAGAAAAGGAAGAGAGGGAGGGGAAGAGAGAGAGGAGAAAAGGAAGTGAGGGAAGAAGAGAGGAGAGGAAGAGAAGGAGGGAGGGAGAGAGGAAAAGAGAGAGAGGGAGGGAGGGAGGGAGAGAGGGAGGGAGGGAGGGAGGGAGGGAGGGAGGGAGGGAGGGAGGGAGGGAGGGAGGCAGGGAGGCAGGGAGGGAGGGAGGATGACGGCAGGTTTTACAGTCCTCATGTGGCTCTTCATTCTTGGTCTACTGGTTCAGTGCTCCCTGCCCCAAAGGATCAGAGGTGGGAGAACAGAAAAGAAGAATCCGCACTACACGATTTCACAAGTTGCCTTAGTGGCCTCAGCTGTTTGCACTACTGCTAGTAAGCTATGCCCACACTGCCTGTGACTGTATTAGACCCCTGGGTCCTGTGTCCCATGGTCTAGTGTGTCCCCAGGTGTGTCCCTGACTTGCAGCCGACTTAGGTCATCCCGTTGACCTGGAACATGGGTTCTTGGTCTACTACAGGTCTCTGGGGGCAGAGTCCGGGGTATGGATCTGCCTTGGGCTTTCACAGCATCCAGAGAGTTTTCTGCCTGCTCAGGTCTGAGCTCATGAGATATAATAATACCCTTTACATTGTTTCCCAAAGATCCCAGATTTCTCAGCTAACAAAGCTAAAACTAGTTTAAATGACCTTAGGATTACAGAGGCCAGGATATTTTCATACAAAGGAAGTGCACTGTGATCTATGGGCCACAAGGACACCCTCAGGTGTGATGCTGGACAGTCCAGAGAGGCGGGGGTTGGGCACAGAGCAGACCAAACTCTAGGTCTCCCATTCAAACACAGGCATGGCTGTCTCTAGAAGCCGGACCTGGACAGGATCAGCTAAGCCCTTTGTACCCCGCTTTCTTTCTCATAGAATGACAATCTATAGCACACAAGCATAGAGGACGGAGACCATAACTGATTGGGTTTAGCGTTTAGACTCTAACCTGTCAAGATAAAGTATGGACTGCTGCTTCCCGTATCTCTGGAGTCCATTTCTCTTTTCTTCTTGCCAATATATTTCCTCTTTTTTCCTCTTCGGTAGCCACACCTCAAAGCAAACAAACCAAAACATGTGATATGCATGTATGAAGCAGCACACAATAAAACACACACACAAACACCACTGTCCTTTCTGTCTCCATTAGGATGCCAGTGTGTTTAAGGAAGAGACACTTAGTCTATTGGAAGCCACTTTTCTCACCCAGGAATCTGGGGACTTGTGGTTGCTGGTGTTGAGAAGGACTCTGGTGGGGCCTCCTTCTCTTTCCTTTAGGCCTACATGCTAGAACTGGGCTCACTTTCCTGTAGGCCTCCATGCTAGAACTGGGCTCACTCTCACTCAGAAAGTCTGAGACCGACGTAGTAACTGACATGTCCGCCGTGTCTGTTGGTGCTGTTGCTGGGCTGAGAACAAGCCACAGAGGAGATGATTTTCTTAGGATCTACCCACTGAGACTGGTGACATTGTACTTCCATGAAGATCGGTGCTGTCTGGGCAAACAGGAAGATGTGGTCCCCAAGTGGCAGTGTGCCTTGTATTCTCCCCCAGCCAGGCTTTGCCTCCAGAGGTGCCCTGCTACTTTTCTTTCACATGTGTGCACTTGTGTGCTATCATACATGTTTATAAGCATGTTTGCATGCTTATGAGTACACGTGTGTTTGGTGGTATAGGAGCGTGGGGGGTCTAAAGTTGACACTAGCACTATCCCTCAATTGTTCCCCACTTTACTTCTGAAAGCCAAGTATCCTAATTAAGCCTAGAGCTCATCAATTATTTGGTCTAGTTACCCAGCTAGCTTGGGGAGCTCCCACCTCTGCCTCTGGAAGGCTGGGATTACAGGAGGCCATCACGCCTTTATGTGGGTTCTGGGGACCCAGACTTTGGCCTTCATGCTTGCACAGCAAGTGCTTCATTTACTGTGCCATCGCCCCGGTTCCTGTGCCACCACCCCAGTTCCTTTCCCTCATCCTGACTGTGCATCCTCCCATCCCCTGTAGCACGGTGCTGTCTGACACTGAGCGCAGACTGTGCATGCTCATTCTTGGAGGGAAACTCCTTGTGATGCTTGGCAGGAAAGCAACCAGTTTTCCCTGGAAGCAGGGGTCCATTGGGGACAGCCTCCAGCACTGTTGTCCACAGAGGCAGCTTCTCTTAGGATGCCTTCCTCTCTCTCTCTCTCTCTCTTTGACCTTTTACTCAGACTTCTTACATGGGAGTGAAAGCTGTAATTAATGCTGATACTAAGACAAAGACCATGGGATGTCACTGGGAGGAACACATGGGACACAGGCCAGTGCGAATGGCACAGAGTCTAGGTCAAGGGGGTCAGGCTTCCTCCAGACACAGGGCCACAGGAAGTGGACATTGCAGTTCGCAGAAGCTGAGACCCACACAATGAGATCTTGGAACATGATTCTGCTGTGTCTGTCAACCACCTCCTGGGACAGAGCCAGCCAGTAACTCAGGGATTCTGGCACCTGGACCTCCTGGAAGACCCCAGGTGAGGAGCCCGATGTCATGCAGCAAGCACTTGGGTTGCAGAGCCTTCTGGATGCTGCATGAGAACACAGCTCAGGTGAATTGCACACGTGTCTGCTGGCATCTCAGCAGACTCTATGTTGTGATTAGGGTGTAATCGGGTTGGTGGCGACCTGACCCCTTGAAGTTGCTTCTCCCTGATCATCACCGAAGTCTGCCATGATGGTAACTCAAATCTTATAGGGCTCATGGCTTCTTGTAATATGAGGTAACTCTACTTCACACATTTGCATGATGGGCAAAGAGCTAGATAGATGGGTGGAATGGGTAGACCAATGGCTAAGAATGGTAGAAAGAATACACAAATATACAAATAGATCAATGGATTATACAGATGACAGCTAATAGAAGGTACATGGCTAGCTAGCTACTATATAATAGATAATATATTGTAGTTTATATGTAGGTGTACACATATGTATACATGTAGGTAAATTGATGATAGACAGACAGATGTAATAGACAATAAATAGATGACACATAGTTAACACAGGAGAATACTAGCCAGTTATGAGAGCCTCAGATAGATTTAAGGAACAAGAATACCTGGGAACAATGTTCAAACATCATCAATACTGTGGCTCCCATTGCCCCTCCCTATGTGTGTAAACTCACATTCCCTTCTTCAATGCTGTCAGTCTGGAAGACCTTGAAACTGCTGAACCCTGGTTGTGAAGGGAACAGGGTGTTACCTTTGCCCTCATGGATTTGTATGGCTGATACTTCCATGACAGGGAGGCAGAGTATATGGGAAAATCTCTGGGGTGTCCAGGCCAGACAGTGTAGCCAATCAGTGATCTCTGACTCCAGAAAGAGACACCATCTAAAACTATAAGGGGGGGCATAATAGAGAGAGATATCCAACACCAGACTCTGGTCTCCATACTCACTGGCACACACACACACACACACACACACACACACACACGACATATACATATGTGTACTTACACATATACACTCAGAGATACAGAGCAGGGAGTCAGGAAGTCCTATTTCCTCAGAAAGGGCCCAATAAGGCCAGACCCTGACTGTTCTCATCCCCATGGTCTGTCATGAGCCTTCTCAAACCTCAGATGACTTCCAGTTAGGAGCAACATAGAGCTGACGGCCCTTCTCATTATGGCAGAGACAAGGCTTCTAATGGCTTTGATACCTTTCAGCTTCCTTGTGGCAGCCTGTTGGACCATGGGCCACTAGCCTTCAGCATTAGTTTCTCTCCACCCCTCTATCCCTGAAACAAAGCATATTCTTGTATGGTCCATTGGCTGGCCCTGATGCCAGAGCCAGTAATGGGGGAAAAGTGCTGGAGATGTGTGTTTGGGTAGAAGTGCCACTCCAGCCCCTGGCATCCATGTACCCAAAGAGTCTGGAATGTTCTGGTGGAAGTTCCACTCTAAGCCCCTCCCCTGGGAGTTGCTTCAGTCCAGAGTCCCCCCCCACCGCAAGAAAGACCCTCAAACGACCACCCCTCCCTAGAGATGCTCAAGACCACTCCCACAGGGTATTTAAACTGTCCTTCCAGAAAACAAACGTGTTTTTCCAGTCTTTCTTTCTGGTCTCCTCTCTGGGGGCTGGAAGACCATCCAGGAGTATTTGTATCCATTAAACCTGGGCTTTTTCTAATTCAGTTTGATTTGGTCTGATTTGAATTATTGTGTCAGCAGAGAGGCTTATTGGGGTACAGAAACTCTTCAGTGTGAGCAAAGCTGCCCCCGCCAACTACCAATGTGTAGGGGCCTAGGACTGATCCATGAAGCACTATGAAGAGAATTTAGCCATGAAGGGAATCGAGGCTCACAGGTTTGAACAATGAGATCATGACACACAGGAGCCTCTCTGTTTCCTGGGACAAAGAGTGTTTGAAAGAAAGGCAGGGAGAAAGAGGGAGTCCCATTTCCTATTCCTTTTGAACATCTGGAACTATAAAGAGTGTTAATTCTTAAGTGGCCACTAGGAATGATGGAAGACCCCAGTTATCCATTTAGTGGGTGATTATGAAGTCGCAGGCTGTGTGAAGTCAATTTTTATAGCTTGCCTCTGACCCCCCGAAACGCTGCGCTCTGAGTAAGGCTTTTCATTCATCGTGTTTCAATAAGGAAACTAAGTGGGAAGGGCTCCACACTCTCCATCAGCAGACTTTCTCTTTGAGTGTCTTTTCATAATATAATAATTCTGCATTCAAGCTGAGACCGCCATGCACTCACTCTGGAGTCCTGTGGCAATAGGCTGGGTTTGCACTGCTGGGCACAATCTGCTAATGGGCACTTTATGGCTAAGTGTGTTGTCCCTCCGGGAGAAAAATAATTTCATCCCAGCACATGTCTAGTCTCCAAGTTTTCTGATCAGTGCTGCTGTTGGGCTCACAAGAGTCATTTGTAGGCTTTCCAAGCGAGATGCCAGAAACTCCCCTGTCCCCAGGTAAGGGGGTGGGAAGAGGCTGTTCTGTGATGGAGTCTGTGTTTATCTCACAAATGTCATCTGCCATGATGTGTCTTGCTTGCTTGTGTGAACATTTCCCAGGTTAGAGCTGTGGGGATGGTGGCCCAGAAGGGAATCAAATGGAGGACCTTTACTCAGAGTTCTGAGCCTTGGCCCAGAGAGGTGGCAAGGTCACTCCAACAGGTAAAAGTACTTGCTGTGCCAGCCTGCTGTGCCAGCCTGCTGCGCCAGCCTGCTGTGGGGGCCTGATTCTCCAGAACCCATGGTAGAAGGAGAAAGAGAGAAGCAATTCTTGATTGCCTCACAAAGAGGAGCTGAGGCAAAGCTGTGACTCAAGGAGCCTTCAGCTCAAGCTGCTTCTTCCAAACACTGTATCACTCACAACTGTTAGGCCCAAATCCGTCAAGTCCCCCAAAGGCCAAGAAGGAGACTGAGTACCTTATGTAAAATAAATCTGTCTTTCCGCATGGCCAATGTATTGGAATAAACAGAGAGCCCTGAGCTCAGTTAGAGTAGGGTTTTTATAGTAGTAAAGGTGGGGGTGAGGGGTATCTGAGGTTCAGGACCCCTGATTGGCTGACATTTGTCTAGGAGTGTCCTGGGGAGTGTGTGCTGGCAGGTGGTCCTATCTACAGCGGTTGGAATGTTAGGTATTTCCTTTGGATGGTCTGTTCTTGGGTGGTGCTCGGGTAATCTCAGTTTGTGGTTCTTCCTGCAACCAGGTATTTATTGCTTCCGGGTGAACTACTGAGACTCAGAATGGGGGAGTCCTACTCTGGCAGGTGATAATGGTTGGAAGTAAAGAACTTCCTTTGGGTGATCTGTTCATATTTAGCTTATCATGGCTGCTCCTACAACAACATTCCGTATAGAAGAGGCCTAAAAGACTGACTGCTCTGCGGTGAAGAGCATTGGCTGCTCTTATGGGGACCCTGGTTTGATTGCCAGACCCACGGCAGCTGTGACCGCAGCGCACAACCATCTCTAACTCCAGCTCCAAGGCATTCGATGACCTCTCTGACCCCTGCTGGCAGCAGGCACACGATTGTTGCACAGACACGCAGGCAGACAAAATGCCCACACACAGAATATTAAAATTCCTCACAAAGGCGAGTGTTTGGCTCAGGGTTTAAGAAAGCAGAGACCATCACGTCAGGGAAGTATGGATGAATCCCCGGTGGCTCTGACACCTTCCATCTGATGGATCAGGATTAGAGGGAAGGGGGTGTTTGTCCTTAGTTTCTTCTCTCTCTCTTCTTCCTTCTTTCCTTCCCACCTCCTCCTTGCACAATTTCATTTATATGAAGTTTTGGAATTAGACAGATTAGATAAAAATTCTAGAAACTCTGTGCAAGGAGGTCTGGGAGGTCTCTGTTACACATGGGGTTGGGTGTGTGGAGATGCTCTACAGTGGGAATGACCCGTAATCACACATAACCCACATACGAACAGTAAACTGTATGTTTGAACTTTTTTTTTTTTTTTTTTTTTGGTTTTTTGAGACAGTGTTTCCCTGTGTAACAGTACTAGCTGTCCTGGAACTAGCTCTTGTAGAACAGGCTGGCCTCGAACTCACAGAGATTCACCTGCCTCTGCCTCCCAGGTGCTGGGATTAAAGGTGTGTGCCACCACCACCCGGCTAACTGTATGTTTGAAGAAGGAGAAAAGAATTTTTTTTCAGGAACATGTCAAAATTTAGAACCAGAAGAAAATAAATAATGATAATCTGAAGACTCAAGACCTTCCATCACAAACCGCCATTCTGGCCGCATGCTCTTAGCCTTTCCCACTTGGGTTATATCTGGCTTGATTTGGGCTTTGTGTATATGTGTGTGGTGTATGTGGTACGTGTGTGTGGTGTGTTTGTGTGTATGTATGGCATATGTTGCGGCGCGCAACTCTGCCAGCAGAGAAGACGACCACAACAGGATTCTTCTTGGAACGTACTTTATTGGAGCGCAGAAGACTGAAGATAAGATGGAGGCGAAAAGACCCCGAGCCCGACCGCGCGGGGAATATATACAGCGCCTGGTCCGCCTATGATGTGTCATTGCTTGATTGGCTCGGCCCACACTGATGCAATTGCGTGAGCAAGACGTGTGAGCAATTGATAGGTGGATTCAAACCACTCTTGGGCCGGTAGCGAGTGTGCGCAGAAGTTGTTTGCTACTAGGGACACTAGCAAATGGCGGCAACGGGCTTAGTGCCAGACCCTGTGAACATGACAGCTGACAGCTCCGAGGTGCGCAAAGCGCCTGGCGCACAGAGCGCCATGGCGCGCTACATCGGAACATGACAGCTGACAGCTGACAGCGCCGTGGTGCGCAGAGCGCCGTGGCGCGCTACAATATGTGGTGTGGTGTAGTGTGTGTGGTGTGTGCATGGTGTGGTGTGGAATGTGTGTGTATGCCTGTGTGTGATGTATGTGTGATGTATGTGTGGTGTGTGTGTGTGGTGTGGTACGTGTGTGTGTGTGTGTGTGTGTGGTGTGGTATGTATGCGTATGTATGGTATGTGTATGCGGTGTGCGTGGTGTGCCCGTGTACAGTGTATATATGCGTGGTGTGTGTGTGTGTAGACAAATATGTATGAACACATACATATTGTTCTCCTATAGTATTTTGTATATATACACAACTGTCAGAACTGAGCAATCGAGTTTTGAGGCAGCAGATCTTGAAGCTGTCATGTCACGGCCACCAGCAAGAGTACAGAGCAATGAATTTGTGCGGTCAGTGGCTCAGCTGCCTTTCTCCATTCTTATAGGGAATGGTGCTCCCCACGGAGGGTAGGTGTTCCTGCTAATCCAGACAGTCCCTCATGAGACTCCGTTCTTGGGAGATTTTAGATGATGGCGAGCTCACAGTACAAACTAACCGTCATAAGAAAGTTAACGATTTTCATGTTGGGCAGCATTCGTAGCTGTCCTTGGCTGAAGATCGGACATGCCTGGCAGGGATTCTTGTGGCAAAATAATACATAGCTCCAGTTCATCCCCTGCCAGCTGACAGGAAGCTGGGAGAGGCATGGGCACTGCCTTTGTTCATGGTGTGACAATGAGTCATGAACAGATGTGAACGGACATGAGATATGTCTGATCTTATACAGTTTCAATCTCAGGAGTCCCTGCTCTCACAAGCTCAAGTTTGTCACACCGCTTTAAAGACATGGAGCCTTAAGAGGTAGATAAAGGCCAGAATAAAAAGATCACTGGGGTCAGATCTTAGGAGATCGTACCCACCCCATCCCCCAGTCCAGCTCTGCTCCTTGCTTTCCGTTATTTTGGGACAGCAAGGCCAGAAGTGAAGCAGACATGGCTACTCTGTCAAGCCACCAGATGTCAGCTGGGAGTGAACCCTCCATCCAGAAGACATGGCAGCATCCAGAGATATTTTTGGTTGTCTTGAGTGGAAAGAGAAACTGTTCCTGGGACCCACTTGGTGAGGCCAGGGATGCTTCTAAACGTAACTCAATGTGCAGAAGTTTCTCCATAGCAAAGAAATACCTGCCTTCCAAATGCTAATCATTCAAGGGCTAAAGAACCCTGCTCTAAGTTTCTAAACTATGGGAAATTGAAAGTAACAAATCCCAGCCCACAGTCAATTTTATTACATGTTATTTTTAACAATGGGAAAACATTATTGCATAGGCCCTCTGATTTGATTTATAGTTATAATGATTCATCTTGATTATCACCTTGATTGGATTGAGAGACGCCCCTGGGTGCATCTGTGAGGAAGTCTCCCGAGACTACCAGGTCACAAGGACTCTAACCTCATCAATATATTAATCCACGGATGGATTTAATTGAGAAGAGGGGTGCTGTGAAAGGTAGAAGTGGATGTGGGATGGTAGGGGTGTGTCTGTCTGTCTGTATTTCCCACTCCTTGCTGTGTCTGGATTTCATGAAGCCAGCAGCTCGGCTCTTCCATCTTCCAATGGGACATTTGCTTTACTAAGACCCAAATACAAGAGCCTGCTAACTGTGGACTGAGACTTCTGCCCCTGAGCCAAACTCAATCTTCTCTCCATCAAACTTACTCTCAAGAATTTGTCCAGGAGAAGAAAAATCTGGCTACTGCATCAGCTAATAATGTTGGTGTAAAAATGCCAATTCACTTTAAGAGATTGAGAATTTATTTTCCCTCTGATCTAAATATGGGGAATCATGGTCTGGGAACACAGATTCAAGTCACTCTAAATGATTTTTAGCATCATGGGAAAGGATTCATGAGACAGTTGTAGCCTCAGAAAACACAGCCATGAGATAAGATGCTCGTCCTGCTGGAGTCATCTGGTAGGCTATGGCGAGGCCGGGAAGTGGAGAGGATTTGGATTCTGTCTGCATCATATTCTTCGCTTTGCAGTTGATGGAGGCTTGGTGTATATCAGACTTTGAGATGTATCCCAAGAGTTCTGTCTAAGGGTCGAGAGGATGCCAGATAAGTCGCAGCAGTGGACAGAAACTAGTTATAAAGAGTGGCAAAAGGCAATCCAAGACCACGTGTCTCTTCACCCCCAGAGTCAGGCAGGCTGGAGGATCTACAGTGAAGACGCTGCTTCTTCAGATAATTTTGGTTCCCAATAGGAAATGCAAGACAGGAGACAAAAGAAGGCAAACTGCATGACCCAAATGCCAAAGGCTCTAGGATGTGTGACTTTGCCAGACATAGCTGGAAAATCAGACAGTGGCCTACAACAACACATATGTTAACTGCAATATGTAGACGTCATTTAAAAAACAGATGACTGATTCTGGAAATGAGTAACAATGGAGGTTTTTCAGTGCTTTATTTACTTTATGAGATGCATAAAGTGCCTGAGTGAATATATGTGGACCACATGTGCATTGCCTCGAAGAGACCATTGGGCTTCCTGGGGCTGGAGTTCCAGGTGGCTGAGAAGAACCTGAACTAAATCTGGATCTTCTTCAAGAGCATCTAACGTTCTTAACTGTTAAGTCATCTCTCCAGCTCTACTACAGGATTTTTATAGAGCAATAGATTTATTATTTTTAGTTAAATATAGTGGTGTGGTTTGGTATAAATGAGATGGTACCTTATAGAAAGATATTTTGACCTATCTGTCAATAAAAAAGTTTATCTTCTACTTTAAAACAATCTGGGGGTGCAGCGTCTGTAATTTAGATGGAAGTAAGCAGACCCGAGTTTTCCCTGGCTGATGAACGCATGAGGCTCATTGTTCTGTTTTTAATATGGTTTGGAATTTTTCATAATAATATGCTTTTTAAAAAGCATGCTACCGAGGCTGGGAACAGGGCTCTAAGTAGAAAGTGTGAACCCACATAAGGAATCAAAAGCAGTGGTGAACACCTGTAATTCCAATGCTGGAGGGGGAGAGACGGGGATCCATGGAGCTTGCTGGTCAGCTAATATTGCTAGTCGGTGAACTCCTGTTTCAGTGAGATGCTGGATCTTAAAAACAAAGTAGAGAATGAGTGAGGAAGACTCCTGAGGTTGACTTCTGGCCTTCACAGTACATATGTATACGCGTGCATGTGTATACACACGTGCACAGTGCAAAACGATATCTCAAGCCATAGTCACCTCTGTCAAATTTTAATTTCATATGCGGTGGTGCTTGACACACACACACATGCATCTCATGAGTCCCTTTCAACATTAACGAGGCCTTCTAGTGGAGACAGGAACTCTGAATGTAGGCTCAGGTGTGATCCAGGCGATGATGATGCTGGGATTCAAGTTTGGAATCCTCTGAGCCCAAATCCAGGTTCTTTCTACTCGATCACAAGGTGGTCCACCTCCCTGCAGACCACAGGTGTCGAGGAGTAGGCTGGCTAAGGCACAAACATCTGGCAGGCGCGGATTTGAATCAGTTCTCTTCCAAGGCTGCACGGAGCCTCCCTTGTCAACTGGTGTTTGGACAGCTCAGATTCTGAGGACCCACAACAGCATGCCTGGTTTCCACACTGGGGATCACTAAGTAACTCCAGGTTGGAAATGTGAACGTTTTTGCTGTGGGGTGGAGAGGCTTTCAGACGATTATGAATGGGGAAGGTTGGCAGCTGTTAATATTGACGGTTATTCCTTGAAAAATGACTTCAAGGTACAACTAATCAATTGTCTCCCAGAATGAAGAATGGAGAGCCTGTTCTCAGGGAATCTAAATAAGCATTTATAAACACATTCTTTACAGGACTGATGGGAAAATGAGCCTCATCTCTGGCATGATGATCAGTTATTCAGGGTGATAAAGCAATTATTAGCTTTTGTGTTGGACACTGAATTCACAAAATTCTTTACAGCGGAAGAAAAAACAAACAAAACATTGTATTCTGCAGCTACATGCCCGAGCTCCTGGCTGCTATGACTGTGTGCTGCTTAGGTCACCTGGCATTTGGTTGAAAGCTAAGAAGAACTGGGATTTCTTTCCCCACTTGATAAAATAACTTGTTTTGCACCTGACTGGAAATATCAGGGAGATATGTACCTGTTCCCCGCGTTTGCTGCTCATCTCCTGGAGCGAATGTTTTTGTGGACAGCGCACGGGGAAGAGTCATCCGACTCAGCTTGCCTCTGATGTGACACACGAGGGGGTGTGGCTTCTCTCTCCTCCACATCCCTGCTGGGACAGGGGCCAAGGGAGGTGTGGGCGGACTGCAGAGTGAATGCTGGGTGCTTGTGTCTCAATGTAGTTGTCCCCTGACTTGAAAGCAGGTGGGACCGGTGACCTTTTAGAATTGAAACAGCAGAGGTTATTGCTTCTATGGTGGTGTTTCAGATTTTAGTATGTCTGTATTTCCTCTTGAAACTTTCAAAAAGCATGCAGCATTGCTGGGGAGGCTTACGTGGCAAGAAACATGGTTTTTGCTTGGAAACCAGTGAAACTGAGAAAGACCTCAGTGTGATGGCCGTGAAGAAGCATGTCCTGCTTGCAGCCATGAGCATTCGGGAATGAACCTCTCCAGCTGAACCTGGAGATAAAGCTGCAGCCCTGGACAATGCCGAGTACAGTCTTTAATCAAAGGGTCTTTCTACAGTGCCGGGTGTGGATTTCAGCCCACAGAAACCGCGGGCAGTAAACACAGGTAGCTATGGCTGCACAGCCACCAATAGTTGAGTAAAAGGTAAAATAACACACCCAACATCACCCAGAGGCCAGTGGCAGGCCTGGGGGCAAAACTAATTCCTAAGACTATCCTTCAGAGTTCATCCATGGGAAATCCTATATATGTTTAAGAGAGGCAGGAGAAAACAGGAGCTGGGGTGAGTGGAAGGAGGTGGACAATAGGTGGGAGGAATGACTGAGGGATGTGAACAGACTTACACTTACGTCAGGATGAAGGTCCAAGAATCTGATAGCATCATGGTGGCACTTGCTGTGGTCCAGGACTTTTCGTACCTTTGACTTATTTAATTCTCTGAAGAACCATGTGAGAAAGAGATAATGGCATTATTCTCAAAGAAAACCTATACTCAGGGATATTAAAGAGGTTGAGACATCTTACATTGTAGTAAGCAAAAGATGGGATTTGGGCAAGGATGGGTCCAACCTCCTTGTCCTTTGCTGGACTCCAATGACAGTCCCCTTGCAGGTCAACATCAGTTATAGAAAGCACCTGGAAAGAAACTCTGGTGTACACATGTGATTATATCTCAATGGTACTCCAAAAATCTGTCTCCTGGGGGTTATGAGTGAACACCCATCTGCTTGACACACATGGGGACCTGACTGGGTGAGTGTGTTTTGAAAGTACTTGGGATGTGTTTGGGGCAGGTGACGTAAAAGGTAAGGAGATAATTGTCATGAAGGAAGGGATGTTTAATATATTCTCATTGTCCTAGAGTCAGGGAGTAGGTTCCAACACACACACACACACACACACACACACACACACACACGGGAAGCACTCAGTTTAGAAATGCAGGCAGAGAGAAGCAGCTAGGTAGTGTCCCTCACCGTAACTTTCAGGGGTGGGAGGCCTCAGCACTGGGCAGTGTGGCTAAGTCAGACGATGTCACCAAAACAAAGGACCTGACACAAACATCACATTATAAGAGAATATTTTTAAAGCACCCCATCTTAAGGATGTCAGCTGATGGTCCTCAGCTCAGCTGGGTCTGAGCCTAGTGTGAGACACATCACCATGGTGGAGGGGCCTTGTGGAACAGGAGGCTGCACACTTCACAGCCACAGGAGCCAAGAGCAGCTCACATCACGGTGCACAGGATGCAGGTGGAGCCCTCAAAGGCAAGGAACAGCCCTGAAGGATCCTTTCCCAGTGACCCATTTCATCTAGCCAGGCTCTTATCTTAAAGTCTCCAAAATCTTCCAAAATAGTTCAATAGCAGTGGACCAAAATCTCGATGTTTATACCTGGGAAGGGCATTGTATACAGCTACATCACTATGTGGAAGACTTCATGGGTCTCTGAGCCATAGTGACATCCCTGGTTGACTGGCTTTTGATGTTAGGGTCATTAGACCAGAAGACAATTTTCTGGTGCATAGAAGCCCTGGTAAGAGGACACAGGCGTGGGGCACAGGCGAAGGATGCAGTAGGCTCCCAGACAACTGCTGCCTATAAGAACGCCATTACAAGAGATGTAGGCCTTCTGTTCAACAATCCCAAATGTCACAGCGCATAGGCATGACATTAGAGGTGGCAGTGAAAACAATACCACACTTCCTGAGCTACTCATAGATTATTGGCGACACTGAGGGGGTCAGGTCCTTCTAAGGTATGAAGAACACTGCAGAAAGCCCTCCTTACGGTTACACTCTGGCCTCCATGCCACAGCACAGGCATACTCCATGGAGGAACACAGTTTACCCAGCTTATACTCCATAGCTTGCTCAGCCTGCTTTTCTTAGAGTACCCAGGCCTACCTTCCCAGAGGTGGTACCACCTACAGTGAGCTGGGCCCTCTCTCATCACTCAAGAAAATGAGTATCCCTGCTGCCCTCTAATAGACATACATTGACTCGTGTCAGGAAGGCGTCCCCTCGGAAGAGGCTGAGAAGACACCTGGGGGGGGTGATGGTGTGGAGGGCCTGGGTGTGGTGGTTTGAATAGGTATGGCCCCATAGGCTCATGTGTTCAAATGCTTGCTCAATAGGGAATGGCACTATTAGAAGGTGTGGCCTTGTTGGAGAAAGTGTGTTACAATGGGGTGGGCTTTGAGGTCTCCTATGCTCAAGTCTGGCCAGTATGATAGTGTCTCTTTCTGCTGCCTGAGGATCAAGACATAGAACTCTCAGCCTCTTCTCCAACACCATGTCCTACCATGATGACAATGCACTGAACCTCTAAAACCGGAAGCTAGCCCCAATTAAATGTCTTCCTTTAAAAGAGTTGCCGTGGTTAGGATGTCTCTTCACAGCAATAGAGACCCTACCTAAGACAATGAATACTCTGATCTGTTTTTCAACATGACACAATCTAGAGTCATCTGAGAGCAGTGAATGGCAGTTGAGACAATGACTCCAAAAGATTGGCCCGTGGGGCACCGTCTTGACTGACATTTGATACGGAAGGAGTCAGCCAGTGTGAGCAGTGCTGTATATGGGTAGATGGTCCTAAATGGTATAAGAAAGCAGTTTGAGCAAGCCATGGAGAGCAGGCCAGTAAGCAGTGTTCCTCCATGGTCTCTGCTTCAGTTCCAGCCTTGAGTTCCTGCCCTGATTTCCTTCCGTGACAGGCTGTAATGAGGGTGAGTAAGGCAAAGAACTCTTTCCTTTCTATGTTGCTCTTAGTCATGTGTTTTATCAGGAGCAATAGAAACCCTAAGACAATCAGCAACTGTGGCAAGAGAAGAGAATGTGTTTGGATAGTGGGTGTAGAGGGATCAAGCCAGGGGCTGGAGGATGCTCCCAGGCCAGCAGGGATGTGGAGTGAGGACAAAGTCCAGGGAGTGGAGAG